>NC_041405.2:6945299-7545299 GCF_900747795.2 Erpetoichthys calabaricus | reverse complement strand
CCTGGTACAGTTCGTAACATCTGCACTGAAAAGAGATACTGTCACCATATCTGTTAGCTACCAGTTAAGTTTGTATTTAACCCACCAGCCTAACCGTTGATGCTTCAATTTGTATGATTGTTCAGTGTTCAATGGTTAACTTTTTTTCACTCATGGCACATATTTGATATTTTAAGAAGTTCAGAAAAAAAAACAAGAAAAACAATAAATCCTGCTTATACAGCTCAGTTGCTATGTGTTTTCTAAAATATCACACCTTAGGCCCATTTTTTTCCCAGATAATCTTGCAGAGTTCCCCTGTGTCATGTCCATGCGTTCGATGTACACATTCATGCAGTGACAAATTAACGCAAAGCATCTTTGAACACTTGCCATCATGCGCTGACAAATTCACAGACACCCCATGCTGTATTTGAAGTTAGCATGTCGGCAGTATGCATATACGTAGCTGGTATTTGTCATCTATTAGGTTGCGTCTGTCTGATGAGTTAAATTTGCAGATTATGAATAGATATCAGTACACAGTCATATTGGGCTTCAATGGCTTAGAAAATTCATTTAAACTCTCAACGAAAAAAAATCACATGTGAGACAAAAATCAGAACTGAGTCACTTTTAACTATAATCCGAATGTAGCCTTAGTAGCCTGTAGAAACCTTTGAAGTCAAATGAAATTGGTGTGGTCTTTTCCTCTCATTTTCACCATCATCATTTTCTAGCACTACTCTAAGATGAGGGGGTATTGCCCCCTTTCCAAGTTTAGGATGTAGAGGGGGCGTAGGTACCTCCATGCCTCTCCATAATCAGCGACCATGCAGAACCTTAAAGTAAATAAATCAAATGGATCCAATGATATTAAGGTTGTAATGTGGTCATAAATGGGAAGCTGCTTTAATAATTTGTGTTTAATTGAATAGCATTCTTGTCTGTTTCATAAACTGTCTTGTAATGGTGCATTATTTGTATTGTTAAGATGACTTATGAAGCTTTTACAATGAAACAGTATACAGTTATATGAAAAAGTTTGGGAACCCCTCTCAGCCTGTACAATAATTGACTCTCTTTTCAACCAAAGAAGATAACAGTGGTATGTCTGTCATTTCCTAGGAACAGCTGAGTACTGGGGTGTTTTCCGAACAAAGATTTTTAGTGAGGGCGGCATGGTGGCGTAGTGGGTAGTGCTGCTGCCTTGCCATTCACTTCCGGGTTCACTTCCTGGGTCCTCCCTGCGTGGAGTTTACATGTTCTCCCCGTGTCTGCGTGGGTTTCCTCCCACGGTCCAAAGACATGCAGGTGAGGTCCATTGGCGATTCTAAATTGTCCCTAGTGTGTGTGTGTGTGTGTGTATATGTGTGTGTGTGCACCTTGCGGTGGGCTGGTGCCCTGCCTGGTGTTTGTTTCCTGTCTTGCCCCCTGTGTTGGCTGGGATTGGCTCCAGCGGACCCCTGTGGTTAGGATGTAGCAGGTTGGATAATGGCTGGATGGATGGATTTTTAGTGAAGCAGTATTTAGTTGTATGAAATTAAATCAAATGTGAAAAACTGGCTGTTCACAAATGTGGGTCCCCTTGTCATTTTGCTGATTTGAATGCCTGTCACTGCTCAATGCTGATTACTTACAACACCAAATTGGTTGGATGAGCTCATTAAGCCTTGAACTTCATAGACCGGTGTGTCCAATCATGAGATATAAAGGTATTTAAGGGTCAATTGCAAGTTGTGCTTCCTTCCCTTTAACTCTCCTCTGAAGAGAGACAGCATGGGATCCTCAAAGCAACTCTCAAAAGATCTGAAAACAAAGATTGTTGAATCTCCTGGTTTAGGGGAAGGCTACAAAAAGCCATCTCAGAGGTTTAAACTGTCAGTTTCAACTGTAAGGAATGGAATCAGGAAATGGAAGGCCACAGGCACAGTTGCTGTTAAACCCAGCAGGTCTGGCATGCCAAGAAAAATACAGGAGTGGCATATGCGCAGGATTGTGAGAATGGTGACAGACAACCCACAAATCACCTCCAAAGACCTGCAAGAACATCTTGCTGCAGATGGTGTATCTGTACATCATTCTACAATTCAGCGCAATTTGCACAAAGAACATCTGTATGGCAGGGTGATGAGAAAGAAGCCCTTTCTGCACTCATGCCACAAACAGAGTCGCTTGTTGTATGCCAATGCTCATTTAGATCAGCCAGATTCATTTTGGAACAAAGTGCTTTGGACTGATGAGACAAAAATTGAGTTATTTGGTCATAACAAAAAGCGCTTTTCATGGCGGAAGAAGAACACCGCATTCCAAGAAAAACACCTGCTACCTACTGTCAAATTTGGTGGAGGTTCCATCATGCTGTGGTGCTGTGTGGCCAGTTCAGGGACTGGGGCCCTTGTTAAAGTCGAGGGTCGGATGAATTCAACCCAATATCAACAAATTCTTCAGGATAATGTTCAAGCATCAGTCACAAAGTTGAAGTTACGCAGGGGTTGGATATTCCAACAAGACAATGACCCAAAACACAGTTCGAAATCTACAAAGGCATTCATGCAGAGGGAGAAGTACAATGTTCTGGAATGGCCGTCACAGTCCCCTGACTTGAATATCATCGAAAATCTATGGGATGATTTGAAGCAGGCTGTCCATCAAATTGAACTGAACTGGAGAGATTTTGTATGGAAGAATGGTGAACAATACCTCCATCCAGAATCCAGACATTCATCAAAAGCTATAGGAGGACAGCGTCTAGAGGCTGTTAGATTTACAAAAGGAGGCTCAACTAAGTATTGATGGCATATCTCTGTTGGGGTGCCCACATTTATGCACCTGTCTAATTTTGTTATGATGCATATTGCATATTTTCTGTTAATCCAATAAACTTAATGTCACTGCTGAAATACTACTGTGTCCATAAGGCATATCAGATATTAAAAGGAAGTTGCTACTTTGAAAGCCCAGCCAATGATAAACAAAAATGCAAAGAATTAAGAGGAGTTCCCAAACTTTTTCATATGACTGTGTATGAACCTCTGATTAAGGATAAAGAACCTGCTGTATTTTTTCAGTCTTTGGGTATGTTGTATGTGTGTAGTTCAGTAAAAAGTCAAAATTCTCAAAAGAATCACCCCAGTGAAATATTTTAGTGATTAATATCAGTTAAAAAAAAAACTCAGTTTTTTTTTTTAACTGTGAAATTATGGGGTTTTGTTTTGCAGAAAAATGAAGTGTTTTTCTTAATCACATTCTTCATTCCTCTACAGTGTAGCCCTTCACAAGAGCTGAAATAAATTCTGAATAGCAACGTTTCTGTGTAGAAAATTTCACTACCAGTATTTTTTTTCTTTTATTATCCAGTTGCTCCTAAAATCTCATTAAAGCCACCATTAGTTGTGGTGGATCAACAAAATTCACTGGAGTGCCGGGCAGAGGGTTTCTACCCTGGAGTTGTCTCTATTGAATGGCTCAGAGACTCCCAGCCCCTGTCATCTCAGAGCCCTGTACAGATTCAGAATAACCCTGATGGCAGCTTCACGGCATCAAACAGTTACACGTTTATACCAACTGTGAGTGAAATCGGTGGAGTTTTTTCCTGTCTCGTGCAACACCTGTCTCTAAATGAGGGAAAGGAGGAGAATCGACTTCACATCTGCAGTAAGTAGCAAATTACATTTCCCACAGACACGCGAGTCTTATGCAGTATGCTGAGACACATCGGAGAGCCATAAATGTATATATATATATATATATATATATATATAAATATAAATACTGCCTTCATTTTTTTTCTTCTCAGATACATTAAAAAAAGCATTTTAAGATCAGTTAAGTAGCAGGTTAGCAGTGTGCTGTATTATTGGCCATTATAATGATTTTCATATGTCTCTATTTACAGTATGTCTGAGAGTACATGTAGTGATTTTACATATTTGACAACTCACATACTGAACTTGGTCATTTTGGTTTCTACATTAAGTTGCTGTACTTTTCCTTTTTTTCTTTTCTACTATAATTTTAAACATGAATTAAATGAAGACATGGGTCATAATGTATGTTTTCATGTCCAAAATCCTGGTACCAGTACAGAAGTTAAAAATGAACAACTATGTAGTGAAACTATGTTATTCTTTATCTTGAAGGAGGCAATATGTATTTTTCAGAAGCCCCAAATGTAAATTCTGTGCACAATCAATTTTGCAGTGTAGGATGGATTTGTTGAATGATATCCGCTGTATGAGTGAGAAGTAATAGAAGAAGAATGTGGCCAGTTCCACTTGAAATTGAATGGCTTGTAATCTTTCTCTCCCTTTTTCTTTTTTACATTTCTTGTGTCATGTCTACAGGTATGCTCTTTTAAGAAGGACATGGTGGCTACTTGTTTTAGTGTCATGAGTGGGCGGACATAAAATGATATAGTTATTGTGTTAGGTGCACATGTGTGCGTCTGTGTGTACAAGAATATTTTACTGCATATGCAAAAAAAAAAATTCTCAATGAAATATTGGTGATGTTAAGATTGCAAATGTGAAGTAAGCTCTCTGCATGTTTGATAAATACTGTATACAGTTGAAAGTGAAAGTTCAAAAGCTAGACCGTAGGTGGTGTCAGTTGACAGGCTTATCTTCAGCCAAAACAGATATTTAACTTTTACTTTTGATTTCCTTTGATAAATTAGTCATGATTACATAGAAGAGGTCTAATTACTTACAATTAAACTTTTAAAAAGGCTTTGTTACTACTACAAGATGCATTGTACTATGCCTATTTCTCACCATTAAGATAGTGATACAGAGTGCAATATCATCCAAATAATACCTCAGAAGGTGTAACAATACAGTTTGTTCCCACACTGACAAGGGGTTTGTAAACTAATCAACAAATATTGAGGCACCTGCAGGAATTATTTGCATCAACTTTCCATTGCTGCAGAAAAGTTGTAAGTTCTTAATCCATTACTTGTTACCCGAAAAAGGCATTTTGTAGAACTCTGAAAAAAACATCACGTTACTTTCCAGTTTTTGATAACCTAAACTTTTTTTTTTTTTTTTTTTAACTGCTACCATTTTACGGCTTACACTGAGAGAGGCCTGTGACACTGACCTTTATTGGCCTCACAGGTTGTAGTCACAAGACCATGCTTCCTAGCATTGGGTCACTGCATTGTAACAAGAAATCTACAAACAGCAGTACCTATGAAATTCACAATGGCGGGTAGACAACAATATAAAATAAAACACTACAGAATGTCAACATTTGTTCAAAGTTTATTGTCATGTGCACATTAAGGAAACACGTTTCCCTGTACAATGAAATTCTTTCTTTGCTGTCCACACCAAATGACAAAACCAACATATAAAAGATAAACATAAATAATAAGTAACAGAGGCAGCATAAAGTATAAAAACAGAATAGAAGTATAAAGTGTTATGTGAAGGTAGGTGTGTGATGGACAAGTCAAATACCGTTGTGTGAGGTAGACAGAATGAGGTGGCCTATGGTTATAAACTCCAGTCAGTTAATTTAGGAGTCTAATGGCCTTGGGAAAGAAATAGTTCTTTAGGCTGGAAGTCCTGCATTTCATACTCTATGCCTCCTGCCTGAGGGTACAAGTGTGAACAGTTCGTGTTGGGGGGGGGGGGGGGTCCCTGAGGATCGAAGCTGTTCTCCTGTGGACTCTGCAGTTGTAGATGCTCTTTAGAGAGGGCAGTGGGGTCCTGGTGATCTTCTCAGCAGTCTTTACCACTCTCTGCAGGCATCAGCGGTCCATAGCAGTAGTGTTGCCGTACCACACGGTGATGCAGCTGGTCAAGATGCTCTCAACAATGCAGCTGTAAAAGTTGCCAAGGATCTTAGTCGACATACCAAACTTCCTCAGCCTCCTCAGAAAGTACAGCCGCTTTTGAGCCCTCTTGACCAGCTGTGTGGTGTTAAGTGTTGTCACAAGTACGACCATGAGACATCAGGAAGGTTTGGGGCAGCCACCCATTTAATCGATTACGGCTGCAAAATTGATCTAATATGATAGACATGTTCATTCAACCGAGTCAAGAACAGAACTGACTTCTTCAGGCAGTATGGCGGCTTTTAAAGGCCAGCTAAGGAAGTGACGTCATCAGCCCCGGAACCGGAAGGGACATCATTGGCTGCCCCAGAGCCGGGCGGGATTTCCCTAGAATTGTCTGCAAAAGATCGAGAGGGAAAATTAGTACACTCCGCCACCCCCTGGCCTGGCATGGAATTACCTGTATTTAAGCCCTTTGGCTGTCTCCTAAACACACGTGTGTGACAGTGTCCAAGTGAGGTCCTCACTGATGTAGATGCCCAGGTATTTAATGCTGCTCACCCTCTCCACTTCAAGCCCTCAGATGCATAGTGGCCTGTGAAGTCTCCTCTCCTTCCTCATGACCACTAACATCTCCTTCATCTTGTCTGTGTTGAGGGTGAGGTTGTTGTCCTCAAACCATAACACCAGACTGTCCACCTCCCTCCTGTAGGCCGCCTCATCCCCATAAAGAAAAACTATACATTAAAATTAAGCACATTTCCAAATGGGCGGAATAGTGGCGCAGTGGTAGCACTGCTGCTTCGCAGTAAGGAGACCTAGGTTCGCTTCCCAGGTCCTCCCTGTATGGAGTTTACATGTTCTCCCCGTGTCAGCGTGGGTTTCCTCCTGGTGCTCCAGTTTCCTCCCACAGTCCAAATACATGCAGGTTAGGTGAATTGGCGATCCTAAATTGTCCCTAGTGTGTGCTTGGTGTGTGGGTGTGTGTGTCCTGCGGTGGGCTGGCGCCATGCCCTGGGTTTGTTCCTACCTTGCGCCCTGTGCTGGCTGGGATTGGCTCCAGCAGACACCCGTGACCCCATTAGGATATAGCGGGTTGGAAAACGACTGACTGACTGACATTTCCAAATTTCTTGAAACCTTAGGAAAAGACCAAGAAAAATACAGAATCACTTATAAAATAAATTTAAAACCTTGGCAAACTTTAAGATTGATTTATTAATTATGTCCACCCTTGGTTGTGCAACTGCTGAAAGTACTGTTAAAAAAAAAAAAAAACTACTTTAAAAAAAATTCTCATGTAACTTGTGTTGCATAATCCACATATCTGTTATCCATTTTATGCTCAGAACATACAAAATATGGGTTATCTTTTCTAAAATACTCTTAATACTTGTGCAAAAGTCAGCGCCAATGATAAAAAGAAACGGCACATTCCCATAATTCAGCGCTTCTGAATTGAACACAGAATTCTTTACCAACTGCGGTGGGTTGGCACCCTGCCCAGGATTGGTTCCCTGCCTTGTGCCCTGTGTTGGCTGGGATTGGCTCCAGCAGACCCCCCGTGACCCTGTGTTCGGATTCAGCAGGTTGGAAAATGGATGGATGGATGGATTCTTCACCAATGAATGAGGGGGTGGGGCAGTTTTTTAATTCAAACACACTGTATTGTGCCTTTCCTCTTTATCATTTTTGCTGTGATTTGTCTTAAGCATTAATGGCATTTTAGCAACAAAAGTGTATATTTTGCATGTTCTGTTCATAAGAACAGATAACAGACATGTGGGTTATGTATCATGAGTTATGTGAGAATTTTTGTTTCTTTTTTTCCATGGAAGCTTTTCACACTGTTTGCTGTTGTCTAGAGTTGGTCACTGTTGGGCCTCATTCAATTTGCATTTTTGTTAGGTCCTTTCTCCATGAAAAGATAATACTGTTTTTTTTCTCTGCCACCACTACAAACTACATGGGGTAAATAACATATTTAAAAAGTATCATTTATGTCTGCAGTATTCCTTTAACATGAAAGTTTAATTTTCGTAACAAGCTGTTTTAACATAGCAGACTGTTTGAGAATGGAATAAACCATCTTTGTAAATGCCTGTTATGACTAGGAGTCCCAAAGCACTTCAATTCTGGATAATTCCAAAAATGCTCACTAGAGGGGAAATCCAGTCAAAAAAAGCCCAACTAGTAACACTGAGGGCCACATCGAATCTTTATAAAATTAAAGCTGTATTTCACTGAAAGGACCTGTTCCACTGTGAAGCTCAAAAGAGCACAAAAGGCATACTGTACCTGCCGGAGTAGAAGGTGAGTTCAAGCACAGGTAAAATGCGTGCCGAAAGAAATCTCTCAGTCCAAAAGTTAGAAGCAAATAATCCACACAAGAATAAAGAAAAAAGTAGTTACACAAGTAGAGTAAAAGGCAAAAAAAAAAAAAGGAAAAATGTATCTTCTCTAAACTTAGCTTTTCTTGAGAAACTTTAGTTGTTATTTCTGTACTTAAAAGTTCTTTACTTCTTCTTCTGTATGCTATAAATGTATGGTGCTGCAGTTAAATTAAGCGTTGTCTTACATGTCACTTCACACAGAAAACACGCACACAAGGTATGCAATTCTTAAGAGGCACGTAGGCACGGTTTAAAACCATGTGCCCTCTACACCTTACACATGGCTAGGCTGATCACTAACTGAGAATAATGTTTACTCAGAGCTGTTAGAAATGGCAAGAATACACCAATTCAGTTCGACTGATGGGGGTTATAGGAACCTCCCATAGATTATGCACTGTCATTTAGTAAAATATTTATGAATACTATGTAATTATGAAATGGTTCTTACACATATAATGCCTATAGAAGGCAATTCCATGTGCAGTCAAGTGTCAATACTGTAATCCAAACTTGAAAAACTACAGAAGGTCAAAAATCACAAAAAACACAAGAACTCACCAGGAACTGTGGAAAACTTACCTTTATAAGGCTGATGTGAGGAAGTTCCCTGGTGGTGATGAGCAGGTGGTCCTGTCGATTAGTGAAACACCCACAAAACACATGGAAAATAACAAAAGATGCATAGATACATAGAAACTAAGTAAACTATATTATTAACATGTACAAAAAAATCAAAATTGAACAAAGCATACATCAAACAAGAATTTGAGCCACAGCCAGCAGAGGAACCCTGGCTGAAACATAACAAGGTCCACTTTTAAACAATTAAAAAAAAAAAAAGAGAAAAATTCTGCTTCTTCCAAAAACGTTCTGCTGCTGTCTCCTGCAATGTTGTTATGTATAAACCTGAACATTTCCACATCACAAAACTCATCCATCCATCCATTGTCTCCCGCTTATCCGAGGTCGGGTCGCGGGGGCAGCAGCTTGAGCAGAGATGCCCAGACTTCCCTCTCCCCGGCCACTTCTTCTAGCTCTTCCGGGAGAATCCCAAGGCGTTCCCAGGCCAGTCGAGAGACATAGTCCCTCCAGCGTGTCCTGGGTCTTCCCCGGGGCCTCCTCCCGGTTGGACGTGCCCAGAACACCTCACCAGGGAGGCGTCCAGGAGGCATCCTGATCAGATGCCCGAGCCACCTCATCTGACTCCTCTCGATGCGGAGGAGCAGCGGCTCTACTCTGAGCCCCTCCCGGATGACTGAGCTTCTCACCCTATCTTTAAGGGAAAGCCCAGACACCCTGCGGAGGAAACTCATTTCAGCCGCTTGTATTCGCGATCTCGTTCTTTCGGTCACTACCCATAGCTCATGACCATAGGTGAGGGTAGGAACATAGATCGACTGGTAAATTGAGAGCTTCGCCTTGCGGCTCAGCTCCTTTTTCACCACGACAGACCGATGCAATGCCCGCATTACTGCGGATGCCGCACCGATCCGCCTGTCGATCTCACGCTCCATTCTTCCCTCACTCGTGAACAAGACCCCGAGATACTTGAACTCCTCCACTTGGGGCAGGATCTCGCTACCAACCCTGAGAGGGCACTCCACCCTTTTCCGGCTGAGGACCATGGTCTCGGATTTGGAGGTGCTGATTCTCATCCCAGCCGCTTCACACTCGGCTGCGAACCGATCCAGAGAGAGCTGAAGATCACGGCCTGATGAAGCAAACAGGACAACATCATCTGCAAAAAGCAGTGACCCAATCCTGAGCCCACCAAACCGGACCCCCCTCAACACCCTGGCTGCGCCTAGAAATTCTGTCCATAAAAGTTATGAACAGAATCGGTGACAAAGGGCAGCCCTGGCGGAGTCCAACTCTCACTGGAAACGGGTTCGACTTACTGCCGGCAATGCGGACCAAGCTCTGGCACCGATCGTACAGGGACTGAACAGCCCTTATCAGGGGGGCCGGTACCCCATACTCTCGGAGTACCCCCCACAGGATTCCCCGAGGGACACGGTCGAATGCCTTTTCTAAGTCCACAAAACACATGTAGACTGGTTGGGCAAACTCCCATGCACCCTCCAGGACCCTGCTAAGGGTATAGAGCTGGTCCACTGTTCCGCGACCAGGACGAAAACCACACTGTTCCTCCTGAATCCGAGGCTCGACTATCCGACGGACCCTCCTCTCCAGGACCCCTGAATAGACTTTTCCAGGGAGGCTGAGGAGTGTGATCCCTCTGTAGTTGGAACACACCCTCCGATCCCCCTTCTTAAAGAGGGGGACCACCACCCCGGTCTGCCAATCCAGAGGCACTGTCCCTGATGTCCATGCGATGTTGCAGAGGCGTGTCAGCCAAGACAGTCCTACAACATCCAGAGCCTTGAGGAACTCCGGGCGTATCTCATCCACCCCCGGGGCCCTGCCACCAAGGAGTTTTTTGACCACCTCGGTGACCTCAGTCCCAGAGATGGGGGAGCCCACCTCTGAGTCCCCAGGCTCTGCTTCCTCATTGGAAGGCATGTTAATGGGATTGAGGAGGTCTTCGAAGTATTCCCTCCACCGACCCACAACGTCCCGAGTCGAGGTCAGCAGCGCACCATCCCCACCATATACAGTGTTGACACTGCACTGCTTCCCCTTCCTGAGACGCCGGATGGTGGACCAGAATCTCCTCGAAGCCGTCCGAAAGTCATTCTCCATGGCCTCCCCAAACTCCTCCCACGCCCGAGTTTTTGCCTCAGCAACCACCAAAGCCGCATTCCGCTTGGCCTGCCGGTACCTATCAGCTGCCTCCGGGGTCCCACAGGACAAAAGGGTCCCGTAGGACTCCTTCTTCAGCTTGACGGCATCCTTCACCGCCGGTGTCCACCAGCGGGTTCGGGGATTGCCGCCACGACAGGCACCGACCACCTTACGGCCACAGCTTCACAAAACTCTGTTTTGGTTTTTTTGTGTTTTTTTGCTTCAGGTTAAATTTATTTTTTTTTTCTTATTGTAGAGCCTACCTTGACGATTTCCCCTAGAATCCTAAAGAAAGGGGAGACAAAGGTGTACTGCAAGCTGGATGGCTGCCTGTTTAGTAAGGTTACTATGAGATGGTTGAAAAACGGGTACACTTTTCATTTTTTAACATGTGAGGGGAAAAGAGAGTGTATAATCAGCATTGACGTCATTCTGAGTATACCAAGGAAAGAGTGGGAAGAAGTCTCATGTGAGGCTGATTTGGATGGAAACAACAAGCCACTCATACAACATGCCACAGTGACACTTGCAGGTAAGAAAATGATGAATATTGTGATTTTTAATGAATCTTTGATTTTGAAATAGGGTTAAAGCTCAAGAAACTCCGTAACTTGCAGTTATGTCTTGTATGTTGGTTCTTTTGTTCAGGACATTTGTTAGAATATAAATATTTAATGATAATTGCAATTTTTCTGAAATTCTGATATGTCCTCAGTCCAAAATAAAACATCTGTAATTACCAATCCCCTGTTTAATACTCTTAAGACACAATTATATGTTTAATGGATTTATAAAAGTTAAGTCATACCAAATTTACCTGTAGAGGACACAGGAGGTACCACCCTACTCTTAAGATGGTAAAATGTCTTTAGAAGCAATAACATGAACTAAAATAAATATCTGGTTATTGATCAGGGTCTCAGAAAAGTTTGGGCCAACTCGATTACACTGTGGCTTTTACAGGATGCTCTGCTAGTTTTGAGCCCTGATACCACTTGTAAATGAGATTTAGGTCTACACTTTGACTAGCCAATTCCATAAGTATAATTTTATTTTTCTTCCACCATTCTGGTATAGACTTACTGTGGTGTTGTGTTCTTGTTTTGCTGTATGAACCATTTACACATCAGTAAATAGGAAGATATTCTCCTGAAGGATCTTGTAATACAGTGCAAAGTTAGTGGATTCTTCAGTAATGGCAAGATACACAGATGCTAATACAGCGTTTAAAAACTGTGACACTACCACCATAATGCTTTGATGCCATTTAAGACATTATTACAAAGCTGTAGAGAATCATCCTTGTACATTCTACCAAATGGTTTTCCTTAACAAGCAGTGGCTTTCTACATGGCTGCTTTGGCCATGATCACTTTCTCCTCCTGTTGTCTTTTTGATGGCATAATCATAAATATTGACCATAGATCAAGTAAGTTAGACCTGTAAAACCCAAATGGTGTTGAAGAATTTTGTTTTTCTTATGTCATAGAAATCGTGTATGCTTTTTTTGTTGGAGATATCTTGTATACAGTGTTATCACTTATGGGAAAATTGAATGCTAGCCAAAAAGGTAATCTATTTTGGCAATACAGCCTCTGATCCCTTAGCAATGGCTTTGTAACTCTTTCCAAATTTCATTTATTTTAGGTTGATATGGAAACTGTGCCCCATGCTGTAAAATCATGTTCCTGATGTAGGCACACATGTCAAAGACATGCCAAGGTTTCCATTTTAGGATAATTTTGGAGGTATTGGAAACAAAAATGTGCCTGGTTAGTGTTTCATGTAGGGATGTCACAAGAACTGATACTTCGGTACAAAGACGACACCAAAGTTAGCCAAGTATATCAAACATAACAGTACCAGCTCTTTTACAGTATTGGTAGTAGCGAGTGAAATGCAGCACTGCACTCACACGTGACTGCAAGTAGGTGAATTACACCAGAAGGTACAATAATACGTGAGAAAAATGTATAAAATGGCTGATATTTGTAATGATACAGCACCAAATCAATACATGTTGACAAGAAAACAGCAAAAGTTGTGTCTTTCTATTGCATAATATGATATAAGTGAGACATATGGTCAGGTTTTATCTGACTGGCATTATATTGTTGTTTTTCGATTCCAAAGAAGCGCAAGTCGTCACAACATCATTGCTGTGATAACTGCGCTTCCTCACATTTCAGAACACAATCGCATCTGCTCAACAGGATGCTATGATGGTGGCCGTTTTGCACTACCAAGGATCCAAAAAACACATGAAACAAAAACTTTTTCTGATTTGGTTAGAAAGCCAGACACGGTCTTAATAGCATTTTCTTGCTGCATAACTTTTGGTAAGCAATGTTTGTCAGACCATTTTACACCTTCTTATTTTTGGCACGTTTAAGCGCAGGTCTTTGTGCTCGTGTTGTTCTTTAATCCTATTGTAATTCTTTTAATCAAAGCATCACGTTTGATGTTTTGAGTAATACGAGTTAGCACTATGGACAGACACTGTCTAACCATGGAGGATGAGGTCAGCAAACCAAGGCCTTTTAAGTGCTACAAACGGGCCTTAAATTTCAGGTTCTTTCCTCAAGCTAGCACCAATGCCTTTTAGAAATGCTTAACATTATGTGCTGCCTTATGACCTGCTGTTTGTTTTTGTTTTCATGCCTGCTGTGTTTGAGAGTGTTGACTTTTTCAGGGTACCATTGATTGGATTTGAATAAAGTAAACGCATTCGAGTTCAAAGATTTACGTCTAGTGTGTGACGATATGGGTTCTCTCCATGCTCCGAGTCTGTCCGAGAGCCCTGAACCCAGTACCGTCAATAATGTCACCGAGATGATCTGACAAATGGGGCCAAATCTCTCATGATGCCAGAGGATATTTCCAAAAGTGAAAATGCTTTTATTAAAAACAAAACAAAGTGCAGTGTCCAAAGTCCAATAAATCCATAAAAACAAGTGTCCAGTGGGGATAAAAACCAACAATAAATAAATCCTTTAAAACACAAGGTTAATATGTGCAGCAGTTAAAACGCAGTCTCTCTCTCTCTTTACTCTCCAGCCCACCTCAGTCTCTTTCTACCCGACTCACCCATTGCTAACCCGGCGGAGAACCAACAACCACAAGCTTCTTCAGCTAACCTCCATCTTGGTCTCCTTCCGGATGTCACTGCCAAACCATCGAGGTCAGCTGTCCTCCTTCGCGCACCCACAGTCGCTTCTCAGATCCCTCGGGAGGACACCTCTCCTGCTCACCCCACTCACTCGTACGTTCAGTGGGGCGAACTAGCCGCAAGAGCGCATCAGCATAACGCTCCTTCGCGGGGCCCCAGCTCATGGTGTCTCCACCTTCCAGATGGCCAGATCGTAACCTCTCGACTGCTGTTTTCCGTCTTTTTACCGCATCCTGTCTTTTCCTCTCTCCATCATCCTCCGCGATTTATCTCTCCCTTCTCTGCTGTACATCCATATATATATACACGGGTGCCTCCGTGGGCGCAGCGCCTTAATCACACGCCGCAGGAAGCCAATGAGGCAAACAAGAACGACCGCACCCACACGTGCAGGTGCGACTCACTCCAATCACCTCATTAACTCCCCGCGGTCGTGCAATCGCGCCCACGGAGAATGGCACGGCTATACGGATTTAAAAACCCGACCTTTTTTTCGGAAGCCGCAGACCCGCTATACCACATAGTGCACATAGGACATTGACATTCTTACTGGTGTGTCTCCCTCAGAGTAATGGGACCAGTTCAGTACCAACAACAGATAATCAATACATTAAATTCAGCATTAGACAATATTTCATAGAAATGGTCTTGAAGTTATTGAACAATAATACCATGCATTGAACTTAGTAGACTGCATTCAATACATGCTGTTTAATGGCACTTTACAATGTTATTTACTAAATGACTGAATAGGCTTGTGGTGACTCAATAGCTTTCACTGAGGCAAAGCCAATTTAAGTCATGTAAAAATGGCATCGATTGACATGGTACAGTTAGCTTTCTCTTTCTCATTGTCTGTGACTAATAGTAGTTCATATATATTCAACATTTGTGAAAGACGTAGGTGATGGAGAGTTAAACTCTCTGTTGAAGTCTGAAGCTAAAATTAACTGAGCTTACTGTATATGCATACACAAAACCAGAATAAGGTGAGTAAACCAGTGAAAGACAAAACACTGGTTACTTAAAAAACCCAGTGTACATATAATACCATGTCTTACCAGGTGAACAAGAGTTTACTGAATAGATAAACATTTTAAAAGTAAACTCTCCTTCGTTTGCTAAGTAGCCTATAAGTAATAAGAAATCCAACAGTAATACTCAGTAAAACCAGTGTTTAAAGACAGGATACAATATGGTTATAATTAAACTTGTGTTTTTGTGTCTACAAAGGTGTTCCAGAGAAGATGGCTTTAGGTGTGGTCCTAATAGTAGTAATTATTACAGGTAAGTCGTGACTGTCCTTATAATTAATATTATGTCCTACATTATTGATATCTAGAGCAGGGGTAGGCAACGTCGGTCCTGGAGTGCCACAGTATGTGCAGGTTTTTGTTCCAACCCAGTTCCTTAACGAGAACTCAATTATTGCTGATGAAGCACATATTGCTTAAGTGACATTTTAATGCTTCATTTTAGTGGTCTCGCTTGTTAAGGTTCTCCAACCTTAATTGCTTATTTCAATCTTAAACTGCTGCATTCAGTGTTTTAATTGCTCCTTATTAGCAATAAGATGTAAAACAGGGGTAGGCAATGTCGGTCCTGGTGAGCCGCAGTGGCTACAGGTTTTCATTCAACCCAATTGCTTAATTAGAAACCAATCATTGCCAATCTCAGACCTTATTTAATTTTATGGCTTGTTAGTCTGTGCAATGTAAGGCTTTTATATCGTAGATTTTTTTCCTTTCCAAGGATATCATCCAAATGATTTGAAGCCTAAAACAGATCATTTTCAGTCTGTCACATTTTTCTATTAAGTGTTTTATTAAATCAAACCGTGCATGATGAACACACACAGATGTAATTGGAAAAAAGCTAGCTGGAGAACTGCTGGCTGCTTTGTCTTTTACATCTTATTGCTAATAAGGAGCAATTAAAACACTGAATGCAGCAGTTTAAGATTGAAATAAGCAATTAAGGTTGGAGAACCTTAACAAGCGAGACCACTAAAATGAAGCATTAAAATGTCACTTAAGCAATATGTGCTTCATCAGCAATAATTGAGTTCTCGTTAAGGAACTGGGTTGGAACAAAAACCTGCACATACTGTGGCACTCCAGGACCGACGTTGCCTACCCCTGATCTAGAGTATTTCTCTATGAGCTGGGCATCTGGCACAATGCAGCAAAGTGCCAGATTATTAGTGGAGTGGCGGCTCTGAGGCTAGGGATCTGCACTGGCAATTGGAAGGTTGCTGGTTCGAATCCCGTAAGATGTCAAAAGGGACTCTGCTCTGTTGGGCCCTTGAGCAAGACCCTTAATCTGCAATTGCTAAGCACTTTGAGAAGTGAGAAAAGCGCTATATAAATGCAAAGAATTATTACTATTATTATTTAGTCCCTCACAATCATATGTGGCAGGTTCTCTTTTCTGCATGTGTATGGAGTTTTCCTTTAAGGATTCCAGTGCACTTCACAACTCAAACATCTGCATTAGGGTTGAATGGTGGAAATAAACTGTCTTGGTATGTATGTTATCACATTTAGAGCTAAGTACATTTTTGTGGTCCCAGCAGTACTAACAGAGTGATTTGCAGGGCCGGATTTATATGAAAAGAGGCCCTAGGCTATTCCACTTATGAGGCCCTTTCACCTTCCATTTTTAAGTTTGTAAATTACATGAGAGATAATAAAATTTTGCTAACAATTTGAATGTAGGCCCCTCTTGATCTTGAGGCCCTAGGCTGAAGCCTAGTTAGCCTATAGGAAAATCCGGCCCTGGTGATTTGCTTTTAAAATTGCAAAGAAGAGGGGGACTGTAGCCATATAACCTATCCATGTTATCTGGCCTATTCATTACATTTTATTGAATGGCCAGTCTGAGAGATTTTTGTATTTTTGTAACCCTTTTTGGGGTCATTTGAATGTACTGTGGTAAAACTGTTTATCCTTTTCGACGTTAAGCACAGCTTAGTGATTATAAAGAGTATAAAAGGACATATGCTAGCTCCTGGTATATGAAGAATAATTCTGCTCCATAATAAAAGAGAAAAGACAAGGAAGGTATCTTATTTGCAGAAACTATACATGCATAGAAATATGGCAGAGATGTAACCTAAACATGGGATGCAATCTATTTTGAAACTGTAAATTGTTCAGCACAATTACCTTATTTGTCAATATGACGGTCTGGGTTAGCTCCATGGTCACTAACAGCTTGAACTCAGATCTGTCCATTGTCATAGACCAAGGATGAGACAGGCAATAAGGACACACACAGTCAGCAAGAGGTGGTATGAAGTGCTTCAAATAAAGTCAATACCATATATACTCGCGTTTAAGTTCTTCCACGGATAAGTCAGGGCTTGATTTTACTGTAAATTATCAGTATTTTATAATGTCGGTTGGAAGAAGGTAAGGAGTTTCCAATGGCAATTTTTTTTTTTTAAATATATGCACGTATGGTTAAAGTAGAACACACCAGCTTATCGATCAAAGGTGGATCAAATCCACATATGTACTGTAGTGTTGATTCTGTATTAGGCCACTTTCTTTTTGCAGTTCCCACGTTCTCTTTGTGCCTCCTTGGGTGTTTTTGAGAGTACCCAATTTTCTTCTACTTGCCAAAGATGTGAATTTTACTATAAGTGTATTGGGATCTTTAAATTTGTCTTGTGTTTGTGAGTGCTGCCTGCCACAGATTTGCATTCTGTCCCAGGATGTTCTGTGTCTTGTGTTCAACATTTCTATGGTATTCACATACTTTTCGTAACCCTGTAATGGACTACGTAAGTTAAGGAAACCTGTAGTGGCTGTGAGGCACTCAGATTTATACTACTTTAATGGTTTTTTGTTTTGTTTATTAAAGGAACCCCAGGAATGCACCCAGCCTTGACTCAGCTCACATATGCTCACACACAGAGACACATAACACAGAAAATTAAATAAACAAGTATTTATTATAATATATTAATATATTATAATAAATGTCAGAATAACTCAAACAAGTAACGCAAACACAGAAACCCACCTGACTTACCCCAATGGTAATATTTCAGTAAATAAACACAGATACAGATGAAATCTGACAAAAATACTATGCACTAAACACAAATCCAGTGAAAAAAAACGTAATCTGTGGGGTGAAAGGAATTGCAATGCAATTGAATTGCTGCAGTGGTGACAACACAAAAAATCAGGAGTGGTCTCCCCTCGACTTTCT
Source organism: Erpetoichthys calabaricus (assembly GCF_900747795.2). Classification (NCBI taxonomy): domain Eukaryota; kingdom Metazoa; phylum Chordata; class Cladistia; order Polypteriformes; family Polypteridae; genus Erpetoichthys; species Erpetoichthys calabaricus. The sequence continues at coordinate 7,527,004 of NC_041405.2, read as the reverse complement.
CATATACTCAGATATGGGGATAAATAGTTGAGGAGTAAACTGCAAGACAATGCTTTTTAAATTATGTACATTAAACAACCATCAACAACATATCAAATTAATAATATATTGAACAATTATTATAAAAGTAAAGTTGAATAAATCAGATTCTGCAGCTGCATGAATAAAAAAATAAAAATAAAAAAATATATAATATAAAAAAAGAGTATGTGTTCAGGTAAAGTACCATTACCGGTTGATGGATTTGACCCAAATGTTATTACAGATCTACAATTTTGGTGTAACAACCACATGCCAAATTTCACCCATCTATCTCATTACATTTTTGAGTTATCTTGTATACACAGACACACACACTCACAGATATAATTCCAAAAACTGTATTTTCTGAGGTGTAAAACATTGAGATTCATCAAAATCTTGAGGTTGAATTTTTTCATGATTACTATACTTTCTGTATACTTCATATACGTGAAAGTAAAAAACAATCATGACCATGCTAGCTTCCCTTTTAAATCTAGTGGCTCATCTTCTTTCTCCCAGCAGCCCCCGTGGCAACAGCTGAAACTGCCCAGTGGGTGCTAGGAATTGTAGTCCATTTTAAGTAGCACTGATACAAACATATCAATGAATGTTGTTCAGAAGTACAACAGGCTTCATTGATAATTAAACTAATATGAAATTAATTGATTAAAACAATTTACCATTTGTATTTGTAAGGTAGCTGTCTAAGTAAAGATAATGATGGACTGATGGTAACATAGTGTGGCCACTAAAGAATTTTTATCATTAGCATAATAATAAATGACAAATTATTATTATTTTTTGTACAGAATACTCCTAAAATATGTTACAGTTCAGTTCTGTAAATATAGTGCCATTTGTTGTGGTCTGTAGGGGGTGCATACAAGTTATCCCTAAACCTGTACAATAACACAATGTCACAAAATACAACAAAGAAAAGGATTTATTCAAACAGAAGGGAATAATTACAGCATATATAACAAAGGAATATTAAAAAAAAAACCTGTTCCTTACTACCTGCCTAAACAAACAGGGGACCCTATACACCCTGTGGGGTGATTGGCCCACTTAATCTTGTACAGTATTTATAAATTATCCTCACCCACACCCAGTTCACCTAGTAAAGAAATCACACTTCTTCTCTGGGATTTCTTTCTCCTCCCAGTTGAACTCTTGTCCAACCCTCCCTTGCTACTCTAAGCTGACTGCTCTAATGGGGTTTTATGCCTAGACCCTAAACTCGTTTCCAGATCCTAGATGATGTAATGAAGGCCTGGGGTTGTAACAGTCCCGGGTGCTGCTTCACATCTATAGTACCATAGAGATGACATGGTGAAGTCCGAGCAAGGGGACCTCCCAGATGTCCTAGAGGAGCCACGACACATTATGTTAGGGCTACACATCTTCCTTCAACAGCTTGTAGAACTCCATATACAGTAAACTAACAAGAGTTCCCATGCTTAATTCACTCAGATGAATGGCATTTCAGTTTTAATTCCACAGCCTCCCGAGTGCACCATTCCTTTTTTCCAATTTTAAGTGTATTTTAACAATAATAATTTACAGTCTACCACATGGCCCACTCAGGCATATACTCGCACTTGGCCAATTTAGAATCACCAAAAAACCAAACACATACACAAACACAAACACACATCTTTGAAATTGTGGGGCAGAAAACTGGAGTTCCTACAGAAATGCTCTACACATGGGGAAATCGTGCAAAGACAAGGCCTGGGTTGGGATTTTAGCCCAGGACTCTGGACCCACTAACACCTGTACTGCCATGCTGTCCAGTATTGAGCTAATCAGACTTATGTTATTGGTCATGTTTCTACTGCTTAGTTAATTGTCATTGAGCACATCTTATGTGTAGCCATTATGATGTTTGTGAGCAAGATTTATCACTTTTTTATGTGTGTGTTCATTCATAGGATGAGATGGTGGATTTCCAGAAAAAAGATATTAGATCTTGATCTGAAAAAATGGGAAAACTTTCTAGGATACTTATGTGTGAAATCCAAGCCTCTATGTGTGAAATGGGTTCCTAGCAAGGGTCTCCAACTCCAGTCCTGGAGAGCTACTGTGGCTGCAGGTTTTCATTCTAACCCTTTTTGTAATTAGTGACCAGATTTTTGCTGCTAATTAACTCTTCGCCTTAATTTTAATTGATGCACAACTTAAGACTCTGGCCCCTTAATTATTTCTTTTCTTCCTTAATTAGCAACCAAACAATATTAAGACACAAAATGAACTAACACATAAACAACAACCTGTGTCCATCACACAATAACTGAAAATAAAGAAAGGTGAAGGCCTAAGTAATGTCAATCTGCTCAGGTCCACAATACATTTTGACAGCCAGCGCTCTTAAAAAACAAAATCAACATGGCAGAATGAGTGCCATGGAATTAAATAATGGGTTTAATTAGCAAACAGAATTGGTTTCAAATTAAGAAACTGAATGCAGTGAAGTTGGTTGGAGTTTGAGGCCCCAACTTAATTGGTCATCTGTTGGCTCACTTCACACCAAATTTCTCAAGAAAAGTCAATTAAAACAAAGGGAAGTAATTAATTAGCAGCAAAAACTGGTCACTAATTAAGAAAAGAGTTAAAATGAAAACTTGCAGCCACAGTAGCTCTCCAGGACTGGAGTTGGAGACCCCCATCCTAAGGAATAATGAATAAACATCCATTGTAATTTTTGAGAAACTAGAAGAGAAGAGGTTTCACTATATAGTAGTACATTATAGATCAGGCTGGGCAAAGTCAGTCCAGGATGGCCGCAGTGGTTGCAGGTTTTTGTTCCAACCCAGTTGCTTAATTAAAAACCAATCCTTGTCAGTAATTACATTTCATGGCTTGTTAGTACTTTAACTCTGCAATGTCAGGTCATTCTCATATCCTAGATTTTGTTTTCCTTTCTAAGAAAATGATCCAAATGATATGAAGTCTAAAACAGACGAGTAATTCTCAGTGCTTCACTCTTTATTCACTTATTTAATTAATCCAAATATCCATCCATCCATCCATCCTCTTCCGCTTATCTGAGGTCGGGTCGCGGGGGCAGCAGCTTGAGCAGAGATGCCCAGACTTCCCTCTCCCCGGCCACTTCTTCTAGCTCTTCCAGGGGAATCCCAAGGCATTCCCAGGCCAGTCGAGAGACATAGTCCCTCCAGCGTGTCCTGGGTTTTCCCCAGGGCCTCCTCCCGGTTGAACGTGCCCGGAACACCTCACCAGGGAGGCGTCCTGATAAGATGCCCAAGCCACCTCATCTGACTCCTCTCGATGCGGAGGAGCAGCAGCTCTACTCTGAGCCCCTCCCGGATGACTGAGCTTCTCACCCTATCTTTAAGGGAGAGCCCAGACACCCTGCGGAGGAAACTCATTTCAGCCGCTTGTATTCGCGATCTTGTTCTTTCGGTCACTACCCATAGCTCATGACCATAGGTGAGGGTAGGAACATAGATCGACTGGTAAATTGAGAGCTTCGCCTTGCGGCTCAGCTCCTTTTTCACCACGACAGACCGATGCAGAGCCCGCATTACTGCGGACGCCACACCGATCCGCCTGTTGATCTCACGCTCCATTCTTCCCTCACTCGTGAACAAGACCCCGAGATACTTGAACTCCTCCACTTGAAGCAGGATCTCGCTCCCAACCCTGAGAGGGCACTCCACCCTTTTCCGGCTGAGGACCATGGTCTCGGATTTGGAGGTGCTGATTCCCATCCCAGCCGCTTCGCACTCAGCTGCGAACCGATCCAGAGAGAGCTGAAGATCACAGCCTGATGAAGCAAACAGGACAACATCATCTGCAAAAAGCAGTGACCCAATCCTGAGCCCACCAAACAGGACCCCCTCAACACCCTGGCTGCGCCTAGAAATTCTGTCCATAAAAGTTATGAACAGAATCAGTGACAAAGGGCAGCCCTGGCGGAGTCCAACTCTCACTGGAAACGGGTTCAACTTACTGCCGGCAATGCGGATCAAGCTCTGACACCGATCGTACAGGGACCGAACAGCTCTTATCAGGGGGTCCGGTACCCCATACTCTTGGAGCACCCCTCACAGGATTCCACGAGGGACACGGTAGAACACCTTTTCCAAGTCCACAAAACACATGTAGACTGGTTGGGCGAACTCCCATGCACCCTCCAGGACCCTGCTAAGGGTGTAGAGCTGGTCCACTGTTCCGCGACCAGGACGAAAACCACACTGTTCCTCCTGAATCCGAGGTTCGACTATCTGACGGACCCTCCTCTCCAGAACCCCCGAATAGACTTTTCCAGGGACGCTGAGGAGTGTGATCCCTCTGTAGTTGGAACACACCCTCCAGTCCCCCTTCTTAAAGAGGGGGACCACCACCCCAGTCTGCCAATCCAGAGGCACTGTCCCTGATGTCCATGCGATGTTGCAGAGACGTGTCAACCAAGACAGCCCTACAACATCCAGAGCCTTGAGGAATTCCGGGCGTATCTCATCCACCCCCGGGGCCCTGCATTAATCCAAATAGTGCATGATAAATACACATAGGTGTAAATGGAAACAAGCAAAATGGAGAACTGCTGGTTTCTTTTGTTAGTTGTATCTTATTGCTAATAAGGAGCAATTAAAAACCAAGACTACATCTGTTTAAGACTAAAATAAGTAATAAGGGTTTCAAAATCTTAACGAGCGAGACAACCAAAGCAAAGCAGAAGTATTACTTGAGCAATAAGCGCTTCTTATTAAGCATTTGGGTTGGAACAAAAACCTGCAGCCACTGCGGCCCTCCAGGAACGACTTTGCCCATCCCTACTATAGATCATAATTTTCAGTTTAGCATTGCAGCTTTGTCTGTTTAACACAAGATTTCTTATTTAAAGTACCTTTTTGACACTGAATAGAACTGTAAATAATAACAGGAACTGTAGTTTTGAGTTTAGAAAAGTCAGCTGTCAAAGAGATAAGTGCTATTGGCATCCAATTTGTTTCTATTGTCTGTTCAATAATCAGTATATTGTATAATTTTTTATTTTTTTCCATCCTAGTACTTGTAGTTTTGCTTCCTATCATAATTGGTGTTGTCTTTGTGCCATACGTGTGCAAGAAATTCCAAAATCTCTGCTGTTTTTACGAAGAGAAATGCTGTGTAAAAAAGCAGACTTGGAGGATCAAAAGGAAAAGAAAGCACAGGTAGGAAATGACAAATTGAAATACATTGCTTAACAAAGCAGTATAGCTTAAAATTAATGCCGTAACAAAAGAACATATAGTTCTAATTTTCACTGAGTGGAGATGTTCAGCTCTCTTACAGATGGGGCCAACATGATGAATGAGTTTGGAGAGACTACAGAAATACCAACAAGACTACAATACCAAACGGAAGAAGGCAATAGTCATCATGTCAGGTAGGTAAGGCCTTGAGGCTACAAACTTGTAGTATCATCATAAGATATATAGTATTGGAATGAAAAAAAAACACATACTGGTGATGTACGTGCTCAGTGTGTATGAGCTAATTTTTTTGTTTTCTTTTTATTGCAGATTCATTGAAACCCCTGCATGAAGTTCATAGCTGAAACTGAGAAGTTCATACCAGATGCAAAATTCCATATCACTCATCCGCACAGAATACAGTGGGAGTATGAAGTCAACAGGCCAGTCATGTAACTAAAGCAGATGCTTTATCATCATTTAAACTGTGGCTGAAGATGACATTGGGTCAGTTTAGCCTATTAACCTTCTGAAGAAGTCAAGGTCTGAGTGGTGTCTTCTGAATTAGAAAGTTTATTTTTTTATGCAATTTAATAATTGACTTGTGAAGTTTCCTTTTCAATATTTGGTCTAAAATCCCTACTGGACATTTTGCAGCAATTTTTATATATTAGTTTTCACATTATTGTTTGACTAGCTTGAAGAACATTTGAACACAGTGTTATGACCACACCAGAAAGTGATCACATAGAAATGAAAAGAACAAAAATGGTGTAGAGTCAAAAGCCTAAAAACACTAACTGCTCTTTTTCTCTTAACCCACAGTAAAAGATCCAATGAGCAAATAAAATGCTACTGTGCACCATCAATTTATAATGGCAGATTGCAATGAAACGACGCATTCTGTGATCTTCAAGTCACCATAGTAACCATAAATTAGAATGGTGAAATGCAGACAACAACTTGTATTTCTATAGCACATTTTCATTTGAACAATGCAGCACAAAGTACTTGACAAGATGTCAAAAAGAAAGTTACAATAAAAGTAAAAACAAATAAGATTAGGGAAGGATATTAATGAATAAGTAACAAAGAAAAAATAAATCTATACAAATTAGTAGAAGGGTAGTATCCTTATATACAGTATTGTATTGTAAGTCTCTAAAGATGAATCAGATAAGTTCATATGTTCAAGAGGACAGTAAAAACAAAACTCCAGTCAAGCTGGAGAAAAAAAACTAAATCTTCAGGGGTTCCAAAGCCAAAAGACCACCCAGACCCTGCTGGGCAGAGACGTTCTTAAGTCCTTCCTCATTGTTTCCAGACTTCTTTTGAGAGGATTCGATGAAGTTGGTCTTATGGAATACAGACAAGAATATACTGATAATGATGTCAGCACACTGCCATTTTATTACAAGAAAAATAACAAACAATAAGAAAAGTTAATATACAAATTCCACAAATTTAAAAATACTAATTTGGTGGGTATCCAAAAAGATTCGCAAGGAACCATCACTTGTCTGACGATTGTATGAACAAAGCGATGGCAATCTAAGCTATTGTGCTGTATGGTATAATTCTGTTGCTTTCATTTATTTGGTTGGTTATTGTTGCTAATATTATAAAAAGAAATGTAACTGAAGCATGTGGATGGTTAACCAACACACAGTGTTCATTGGGGAAAATGGAAAAAATAAAAAGAAGGATGTAATGGCACAGGGAAAAACACGGAGCACAGAAAGCACGTGCTAAAATCAAGGGGGCTTATGAAGGAATTGTTTTGATTGTTTTTTGACTTTCATGATAATGTGAAGCATGAAGAGGTGTTGAGCAGGTGCATTCATTCATTTGACTGAACATGAGGGCACAAAAGCTAGGCTTTGGAAGTTTTCGAGGACTGAACTGGTGGATGTCCATCTCTTTGTATTTGGTAGCTTAAAGAAGAAAAATAATTAAAGAAAACATTGAATTTATCGATCATGAACAAAGATATTATCATTACCAGCACTGCACTGTGATTGTCCTAAGTTTGCAGAGGATATTGATGTGGAGTGTGGCAGAAGTGCCAGGTGGACACTGCAGATTTATGTACAACATACGAGCTACAACTAGATGTGCCACTATTTTTTTTTTTAGTCATCATCCTTTATGTACAGCCATGTGAGAAAGTAAGTACACCCTATGGAACTTTTTGACATTTTTTAATAACTGTTAGATCTTCATGCAAACAGTCCCTGCAGATAAAGGAGATCTATTTGAGCAAACTACACAACAAATTGAGACAATGTACGCATTGTCATAATCTAAATTAACAAAAGACTTTTTCCAGGTTACAAATGTGTAAGTCCACCACTACGTTTATCACAACTTCAAATCCATCAAATCAGAATCGGGTGACCCAGATGGACCTCCTTAGGGAGTCTGCAGGTGGACCTGACTGCCTTTTTTTTTTTTAAACTGCCTTTTTTGGGGGTCTGGAGTTTTTTTTTTTTTACTATTCATGCGTGTGTATATATGTATTTTTTTCCTCTGTGAATATTGATTGAAATATAAGCCCAGAAAGGTAGACCATTTTAAATTGTAGGGATATTTCCCAAACTTGTATTTAAAATATGTTTTACATATTCATTTTTTGTATATATAAAAGAAAATATGTATGTAGATAACTTGAGGTTGAGTGTTCAACAAATCAATTACTTTGTGCTGTTACAGTAACGCTAAGTAAAATTTGTAAACTTGTGAGTTTTATTTAATTTCTGTTTTGGGTGTGTTACATGTACATCTTGCCAGTAAATGTACCCAATGTATTCTGAACAAAAAGCCATGTTAATACTGAAAAGGCTACATATATTTTTACTTATTGTGATCTTTTTGTTAGTTTTTAATTATTGTGTAAATTAAGCTTTTTGTTTATAATGTATATATTTTATCAATGTTTCTGTTACTGTGTTTAGTTATGTGCCCAGTCTCCTTTATGTAGAGGCTCTTGAACTGTTGTGTATGATCTGAACAACTGCCCTCTGCCTATGTCTGTATATTACAAGCAGAAGCTCAGGTCCTTCTCCTTGTTGTGAGTAGTTCAGTAGATTTTCTGGCATTTTTTATTCTTTGTTTTTCTGGATTTAAGCATTGGACTGTGAATTAGAATTGTTAGCTTTGGATAAATCAGTTTTACACCAGTTTTTGGGTCTGCTTGTTTCTTTGTGGTGTTGGTTAAAGTGCTTTTTTTAATAATACATCTTAAACATTTTTTTATGGTTTCCCACCCTCTTTAAGAATTTTTTTTCCTATTTTTCCCTGAATATTTTTAAGGATTGCTTTGGTGCTGGTCTTTCCAAGCAAGTTGTCCACAAGCAGTGAGTGAGAGCAAGCAAAAGGTGGATGGGCAGCCACAGAAACACCATCTGAAATAAGGAGCAGGTGCAATGTCACTTCTTACATTATACTTTATAGCTATCACTGCATAACGCAAGAACAGCAAGTAAATACTGAGCAGAGACATCATATGTCATATGTTCATTACAAAGACAGTATTAGCCTTCAAGTATCTATTTTTAGAGAGATAGAACTAAAGAGAAGGAGAAAGGGCACAAAAATGTTTAAAAACAATAATTCTGGCACCAATTTTGCAATATCAGTTATGAACGTTGTGGCCTGTAGGTGGTGCCACTGACCACCCCCAGACACAATTGCGCAACAACAGTCCCAGTTCAAATAAAGTGCTTTTAATTTAGACAATACCTTCATTCAGGCTTCTTTGGTCAAAATACAGCACAGCTCAACTTCATTTTATTTTCTTTTTTCTTCATTTTCTTTTTCTCCACCACCACTCCTCCAAGGTAAGCTTTTTCTTTCCTTCACACCCAACTTCATGTCTCTGAGGTGTTGTGGCTTCCTTTATATTGGAACATCAGGAGTACTTCCGGTGCCATCACAGTATATTCAGAAAGAACTTTCAGGCCAGTTGGAAACTTTAGTAAAACAAGGAATGGTCCTTCCTGCAGCACCCCTGGGGGCTCCCAGAAAACCCAGCATGGCTGCCCCTTGGCACTACCACTCCCATGAAGCCCTGTAGATGTGTATATGGGAGATTGCACCAGAGGAATGCTGCCAGCTAGCACACTGCAAGAGCATATGAGCCTGGGACACTGCATCCCTTCATCCATCTCATGATAAAGGCGTCCCCTGGCTGGATGAGGAACCATCATCACTGGCTGGGCTGCCAGCCAATCAGTGTCCTCTGTGACAATATAAATCTAGTAAAAAAAAAAAAATGTATAAATTACAATAAAAAACAATCAGCATTTTAGTTTTACTCCCAGGCACTTAAAAAATTAATAAACTTAACATGTTGTTCAGTACAGATCCTGCCAGGTCAGTAACTGTACAAGATGCGCACTGTCATTGTCAAATCAGTAAGTGATTCATCAACAGCGACATTCTGTTCACGTATGTAGACTCGGTGAATCTCTCTATCAGTGAATGATTTTATTTTCCAAAGGTAAGTTATTATAAACAAAATGCAAACCACATGAGTTGTAAGCTTAAATGTTTTTCACTTCAGATATGCTGTCTTTAAGTTTGCTGAACAGTACATTTAAACTTCAGGCTTTTGGCTCACACCTTGATATTAAAGAAGTGCAAACAAAATCAGCAGTTTGCTCTAAGTGACATCAGTCCATATGTCAGTCAGTCATTTTTCAACCCGCTATATCCTAACACAGGGTCACGGGGGTCCGCTGGAGCCAATCCCAGCCAGCACAGGACGCAAGGCAAGAACAAACCCCAGGCAGGGCACCAGCCCACCACAGGACACACACAGACACACACACACCAAGCACACACCAGGGACAATTTAAGATTGCCAATGCACCTAACCTACATGTCTTTGGACTGTGGGAGGAAACCCACACAGAACATGCAAACTCCACGCAGGGAGGACCCGGGAAGTGAACCCAGGTCTCCTAACTGCGAGGCAGCAGCGCTACCCACTGTGCCACCGTACTGCCTCAGCCCATATGTGCCACCTGTAATTTATTTTCAATTTGCGCTACTAGATCATTTGCATTGTATGTCAGTTTGGCTCAGTCACAATAATATGGACTTAGATTACTTGTTTGATAAGCATGTGTTATATTTTGAACGTATATATTACTTAATGCTTACATATTGCACTCGCAAAATACCTCAGACTTGTGCACTGCATGCCCTCGGAATTTTATCAGTAATCTAAAGCCATAGGCATGTCTTTTCAATTCTGGGGGCGTAGATGCTTTAGAATTTTCTTTTCTTCTGCAGAGGTTCTGTATCTGCCAATTTTAGTGGGAATGGTAGACATCTTGTCTGGAATTTGGTGACAATCTCTCTCTCTCTGTTTCTTTTCTATGTTCCATTGTAGCATGCATTTCAAACTTAAAGGCCTCTCTCCATATGGAATTTAACAGTGATCACACACATTTTCATTTGATTTAATATCTTTTTGCATGATCTTTGGAGGTCAGAGCTCAGGGTTAGCCATTGTACAGCACCCCGGAACAATTTACTGGGCCTTGTTCAAGGGCCCAATGGAGCAGGATCCCTTCTGGCAACAGCAGGATTTGAACCAGCAAGCTTCCAAAGACCAGTGCAGATGATTACTATATATACTCACAGATAAGTTCTCCCACGGATAAGTCAGGACTTGATTTTACAGTATAATTTGCTGGTATTTTATAATGTCGGTCGTATAAGTTGAATGCGGAAAACTCATGCTATTAGTCCAAGAGATTACGACATGCTAGTGGCCAACTGAGAGAGTAACCATGGAGCACACAGCCTTTTTTTTCTATGTGGGTGCAGCAATTCGCTGTATAAGTGTGTGCTCCTGACCGACCTCTCTCTCTCTATTGTGCCTACATCACCACACGGTAATACCTGAACTATTCCAAAGCGACATTTGCACTGTTTAGTTTTGTTTGTATCTCACCACCCTCATACACCTTTATCGTAAGAGCATCCCTTATCTACGATGGAGCATTTGATCAGAAGAAAATATGAAGCTGGTTTTAAATTAAACGTCATTGAAGTAGCAAAAGAAATTGGTAACTACGCTGCTGCAACAAAATTCGATGTGTTTGAGAAACTTATGTGAGATTGGAGGAGGCATGAAATTAGGGTTAGGCATTTTTGAACAGGCGTATAAGTAGGGGTCTGATTTTATGATTGATTTTTTGGATTTCAAGACCCGACTTATACATGAGTATATACGGTAATAATCTAAAAAACACTGTCATGTTTACATTTTTTTTCAGGGTAAAGATTACTTTGTTGTTTTATTTGGACAATATCTAGAGGGATGTACTACTGTTAGTTTCAATATCTTTTATTAGTTTTAGTGTCCCTGGTCCTAATATAAAATGAGAAGAATTGTTTAAAGACATCAAAGCAATGAATAAAAATGATTCCAAAATGTGCACTTGTCATTGATACGATGCAGGGAGCATTATATGAATTTCAGGTGCTCTTCAGCTGATGTAAAGTGCCCAAATTTTCTATATCACATTTAATGTCAACTGTAATGTCAAGAGTGAACTTCCTAACGGATGGCACACACAGATTAGCATCCTAGCCAGGTAAAAATCCTTGTTCAGTGCAATGGAAGGGCTGGGGAAGATGAACACAGATGAATATTTTCTCCCCCAAAATGCTAGGTGGCAGTCTCCATGGGTTAGGAATCCCACATGGGTGCCTGTAGGGCATACTGGGACCTGTCGTCCAGTAAGGCAGCCCTTTTGGGTCCCGTGGGGGCCGTCAGGAGGAGCTGATGGTATTCACAATCCCTACTTTTTTGAGACTTCTGATTGACCCAGAAGTAATTCTATTGGGCATGGCCTATCACAGGAAACAGTCCCGGGTCCAAGATAAAAGAGACCACTTGATCTCATCCAGGTGGGTTGCAGTTAGATGTGGAGGTCAGATGAAGCTCACCTGTTAGGTGTGGAGGAGATAAAGAAGAAAGACAAAGAATTGCGTTGTGTTTGGTTTATGCCACTTTTGAAGCCTTTGTGCAAAGTGTTTGGTGAAAACAAACCTTTTTATTATACTGTACTGGAATTTGTGTTTAGGGTGCTGCAATGCCCCCTAGTAGTCACACTGTACACTTAAGTACATAGTTGAAAGTAAACACATATTTTAATCTACTCTATACATATAAAATCCTAAGCCTAAAAGTGCAACGATTTTGTGCAATGATTTTATGTGACTTTTTATGACACGTTTTTTGTTGGGTTTATTTTCAAACCTACATATATATGTTTGGTATCATTCTTTTCAGAATTTACCAAATTTTAATGTGATGTTGTTAGATTTTCAGATTCTTATTCCGTTTTTAAATTATAAAGTAAAAAATATCAAGAACTCACTTCCTGTGAGATGAGAAATAAAAGACAAAGAGTAGGACAGCTGCTGTTCAGGGTTTTAAATGTTCAAAGCGCCGTGCAAGATGCAGATCACACAGCACGGCAGCAGCAGCAGTTTATCGAGCAAAGAGGAGGTAAAAAAAAAACTGTACTTGTTTCCCATTGTGTCACCGTTTAAGAGGGGGTTTCGGAGGAGCGACCACGTCTCCCTGGGGTGCGTTCAGCCCCCCTCTTCACAACGCGAGCGGCAGAGACGTGAAGTGGCTTGCACGTAGCGCAGGCCGGGGGGGTTGGCGAGTGAAGTGAGCGAGGTGCGAACCCTCTAGTATTATATAAAAAGGAAGTAAGCTGTTGCTTAAATGTTTGATGAAATGCAAACTAAATAAAGGTCTTAATCTGGCCCTGCTTGCATAGTTTTTATGGTGCCCCTGGCATCATCACCTCTGGTGCCCCCATACACAAACAAGGACAAATCAAATGTAATATTGTACAGAACTCCAAAAGCCCAAATCCATTTTCTTACAATCGAAATAAAGACCCATAGGAGCAATTTACTATTACAATTTGTTCAAATTAATCATAATTTTTAATGAATGCTGTTTGTTTCAACATATGCAAAATTAAGAAAATGGCCAAACCCCAGTATAAGTGTACTTTCTTCCCAATTATTTTCTTTGGTTTAAAAAAAAAATTGTCTTGACGTAACCGTGGCCAGTTATTTTTTTGTCCTAAACTAGAAACAAATACAACAAAGCCTAAGCACATACCTTTTAACTGTATGTACTAAAGGAAGGCAATAAAATGTGAACAAAATGCACAAGAAATAGGAGAATTAAACAGAAAAAAATCATAATTACTACACTATTCAGTTCTTGAAGTGCTAAACACAGCAATTCAACAGAACATCACAAAGTTCAAGCTTCTTAGCCCTCCGTACAAACGCAAAATAAGCAGCAAATATGAACAGACATGCAGAACAAGACCGCAACGCTTCTTTCTCAATTCAAGACTCTTGTCGAATAGCCACTTCCATTATGGGGTTCATTAACTTTAGCCTCTTTTAGTGCATCGGTTAAATCTAAACTTTTTTTTCTTATATTTTTAACAGCTTTGATGTTACTAAGGTAAATAGGCTGCACAATAAGAAATCAATTTGCTTCAATGAAAAGGACACTACATGTTAGGCTTGCACATAAAATATTAACCTGTAATAATAGCAATGTCTCTTTTTTTTAATCAGATATAGTAAACATAAAAACACCAATGAAGAAGAGCATTGAACAATGAGAAATGAGAACAACAAGAAATGCTTACATCAATGGCCTTTCTGATACTGTCTAGAGGAGATAAACTATTATAGCCAATTGCGATAGCGATTGCAGACTACTGACCATGAAACATGTCCAAAACATAATTTGATTCTCCATATAGCTGTCCTTAATTAATACACCCTGAATCAACATTAATAAATGGATATGTGTCTGTGTCTCTCTGTGTGGGTGTCAATCCAGTTTCCACATCCCTGTCATTTCCACAGATGGTGCATCACAAATATTTGTAGTATAAAATGCATTGCATTTGTGATTCCAACAGATGGTGCATCACAAACACTAATATTGCTTTTGCAAATCCCATATCAAACAGCATATAACAAAGACAAATGCATTGCATGGTGCACCACAACTGTTAACGCAGAGGTCTGTGTTGATCATATAGATTTCAACCCATCTTTGATGAGTGGCCAAGCTAGTGAGACAATAAATGGTTTTTGTACTTACCGATTGGCCCAACTCTAGAATTTAGTTAACTAGTTAGTTAGCTAGCTAGTGAACTTGAATGATCGTTCTTCGACTTGGAAGGGGTTGCAGAAAAAGGAGTAAATCAGATGACTATTTGTCCTTCCTGGTTGTTTGGAGACATTTTCACTGGGTTCTAAACCATAAAACAGTGCATGTGAGAAAACAACAGGAGAGCAGCAGGACAACACAGGATGGGACTGCAAGAATTCTTGCAAACACTTGAGAATGTCCTGTGCATTCCAAGTAAAGACATGCAATTGTACTCAATTTGAAATTGTTTTTTTTACCCATGACAGTTGAAATTTATGGTCCATGCAAAACACTGGTGAGGCATTGTAAAATGTCCCAATAATCTGATTTGAATGACACACAGATTATAAGCCTCTCCATTCCTTTCAGTCATAAAGGTGTGGAGGATTTGCGATTGCGTGTCAGTAACATCCAGGAGCTTATCTGGGATCGCACATTCATGATAGGCGGGCCACAGGTTGAGAACCCCTGCACTAAGCTGATGACTCGTGATTTTGATTACTGGTCCTACCAGCATGTATTGCAGAAAGAGGGGGCTTAGCATGTCAGCACCATCAAGATGCTTTTGAAGCAGTACTCCAGTGTTTAAGTTTTTTGGTGACCACCAAACATCTATAGATTATTTTTACTCATTTGTCCCTTAAACAAAATTTGTGTTGGGGAAGACATCAGAAAAGAAATAAAAAATTCAGCTAAGGTTATAAAGGTAAGTCCAGCAGTTAATTGTTTACACACTTCCTGTGACAAGATATGTTTTACAATAAATCAAATGAGATATGTGAAACCACAACACTCTTTATGGCATTAGCAATATCACGTGTTGGAATCAAGTTTCCACTCATCACATTTTAGGTGACAAGAATATTTTTTTTTTTCTTAGAAATTTACCTGCAACGTTTGCTTTGCTGACAACTAAACCAAACTAAATGATCAAGATGGTAACTAAATGATATAAATTACTAAAACAAAAAAAAAAACTACTTTGATTAAGTGTATTGTGCCATTTACTTGTTGTCCTGAGATTATAAACGGACTTTGGTTAATACATAATGTAAGACAAGTCTTTGAAAAAAACTGAGAATGAGAAAAAGAGAAAAACAAAAAGAAAGATGAAAATAGCTCAAAAAGATTTTTAACCAGAAGTAAAGAAGAAAATGTAACAACTCGGGTTACAGGAAGACAGTTTCGTACCGTAACAGCTCTCCAGTTTGAGTTTGAGCAACTCGCATGGCACCTTTCAGGGGGAATCCAAAATTGATCATCATGCGTTAATAAAAGGCCTCCTTCAAATTATCCAAAGAAGGCAGTGTGAAAAACCTAAGATAGGGAGAAAACAAATAATTTCATACTTTTGTATACTTTCTTTTGCTCATTTCTTCTTTATGAGCTTGCAGCGTGTCCTGCACATATGAAAGAAAAATATATAATTTATTGTCATAACAAGCAACCTGGTTTTTAAACATTAAATGCAGGGATTATTATTATTATTATCCATCCATCCATCATCCAACCCACTATATCCTAACTACAGGGTCACTGGGGTCTGCTGGAGCCAATCCCAGCCAACACAGGGCACAAGGCAGGAAACAAACCCTGGGCAGGGCGCCAGCCCACCACAGGACACACACACACACCAGGGACAATTTAGGATCACCAATGCACCTAACCTGCATGTCTTTGGACTGTGGGAGGAAATCCACGCAGACACGGGGAGAACATGCAAACTCCATGCAGGGAGGACCCAGGAAGTGAACCCAGGTCTCCTAACTGTGAGACGGCAGCGCTACCACTGTGCCACCATGCCACCCATTATTATTATTATTATTATTAATTATTATTATTATTATGTGTTTAGCCTTAAACTTATTTTAAAAAGATGCCTTTAAGCCCAATAAAAATGTAGTCACAGTCCTTAAAAGCTATTCCAACACCATTATTCCATTATCATTTCCATTTTCTTTTCTGTTTGTTTATTTTTGTGTAGCTGAGAGATGTAATGTGTTAGATAAAACCATTAAAAAAAAGCTTCATGCACAATTAATGCTTATTCTCAGATTTGTGAAAATGTATTGAATGATGGTAAAGTGTTAACAGTTACTGTTGCTGAAACGGTACAACGGTGTATATATACAGTACATATACATCTTGCCTGAAGAAGGGACCTGAGTTGCCTCCAAAGCTTGCATATTGTAATCTTTCTAGTTAGCCAATAAAAGGTGTCATTGTGCTTGACTTCTCACGACATTGATAATGAATTAAAAATTCTATGGTGCTGCTTAAGTAATGCATATTTTTAAATTCTTTTCCAATACATCTTGCTGCTCTTAACCAACCTTTTAAAAATGATTACAGTGCTGGTTATGTGTACAAATGAGGTGTTAAGAAAATATATTAAGAGCATAAATCTCACAAGCAGACAAGACCATTCAGTCCATCAGGCTCTGTTTAGCTAACTGCAATATGGTTATACATTTTTTTCACAGATAATTAACAAAACAAATTGACTTCACATAAATATTTTTCTGTTAGTTGCTATACTGTATATTCTGAAGCATGCAAATGGTACCTCATTTTGTGGCTATGGCAGTAAATACACTTCTACAGCTATGAGCACATTTCCTGAGTAGAATCTTTTGCCCCTTCTCACGGGCAGTGTTCAGACATGGCTACAGAAATAACATACGCAGAAGTAAATCTTTCCGGAGGGAAAAGATCTTCTAATAAAACTTCAGGTAAGTGTCATTTTTTTTTTCTTTCCATAATCTCACCACTTTCTCCCTTATTCTCTCTCTTTTTATATTAATAGTTAAAAACAAATGGAATTAAAACTGTCTTTATTTCAAATTGGCATATGCTGTATTTGAGCTTTATGTCTTATGTAACAGTTCAAGAATTCAGTTAAAATACTTGCCATATGCTTGCACATTTAGCAAGTTCAATAAATGTATTAAGATACTACGGCTTTGTTAAAAATGGTTTGGGAGAGATACTTTAAATTGATATAACAAGTAATGGCCAATTGTAATAAACTATATAGATGAACATTTAACAGAGAAAAATAAGAAAAGTTATACCATTGTCAAATGTTTTACATACAGGCAGACCTTCCTTTTATTCTTTTGCAGATATTTTGCTGATGCTAATTATTCCTTTTTAATAATGTACACAATAACAAAAAATATATATTATTTTTTTCTGTAGATTCTAATAGAATGCATTTCTCGTTAAACTTGCTTAGAAAATAAATAAATGGGCAAAACTTTACACACTGCAAAAATGAATCTTTTACTCAGTTGTGCAACAAGAGCTTATTAAAAGCTTCTTTTGTGTGTTTTAGTGTTTTAGTAACACATAAAAAGCATCAGTAAGGTGGCCATTCATCTCTGCAATGCAACCTGCTAAAATAATGTCACTTTGGAGTGGCCAGAGGTGGCTTTAGTGAGACATTTTTCTTTTTGTATTGCGTACTTTGACATCAAATCTGTGAGTTTTTCTATTCACAAGTCATTTTACTAACATATCAAAGGCACTTAAGATGGTCCACTGACACGAGTAATCACTTCACTGACATTTTGCTTAAATGTTATTAACACCAAAAGAAGCCATTGTCACAGTCTGTGTGTAACAGGTGCATTTCTGCAGTCCTAAAACTAAAAAATGTTACCAATAACTAAGTAAATATATTTGGAAAAATAACTGAATATGTGCACAGCAAGAGAGAATACATTGTGTTTCTATTTGGGACTGCTTGTTAAAGAAAGAAACTACAGTATAAACCCATGTGCGTTCATGTTTTGTAATTAAAATGTGTCATCGCTTAACTTTATAGCATTTTGTTTGTGTAAAGCAATTGTCGGTGCGCAAATCTTAACATTTTAAAGCTGTGTTTATTATGTTGTCACATCTTTCAATACTTGAAAATTTCAAAATAAGCAGAGAAAAATTTCATGGTTTATATACAGTTACCCAGAATAGCAGGTTAAACTCAGAAAAATATTTGTTTTGTAACTTAAATCTTGTTTAATGTAATAATAATTGATTGAACATATTACATATTTCAACAACAAATGTTCTGCCCTGCCTTTTGACTGCGTGCTTCTTTTCCTTCTGAATTTTTAAATCCCATCCTACTTGGAGTGCCTTCATTTTAATTAAAAAGAACATCAGATTTTTTTTTCTAGCAGAAATATTATTATTTTGCCTTACACATTGCATTTTTTTTCTAATAAGCTTTGAAACAATTGTGGCTCCACAAACACTGTGCTACTTTTGAAGTTTTCTGCAGTAAAGCCGAGCATATAAAATCAAAAATGATAAAGTCACGCAAACAAGTGAAAAGACAATTGCATGGCTCAGTATCGTGTTCTTTATACCAGCAGAAGAAAGTGTGACTGCTGAAATATTACAGGAAATAATGTGAATCCGTTTTTGAATGGCTATGAAAAAGACAAAGAAATACAGAATCTATTTTTATTTATCATTAATAACAATTTGAATAAAACATGAATAAATGGAAACTTAAATAACCCCTGTGGGAATATGGTAGTCACCCACTTCAGCTGTTCTTAACAATATAAATCGAGTTCATTATCATGTAACATTCTATGTTTGTTATTTTTCTTTTTTTATGTACGCTAAAGTTAATGTTAACAATGTGGTTTGTATGAGTGTTAGGTAGATCTTCTTAATAGTGTGTCCTATGTGTACTGGTTATCTGCACTTGGACAGATAATGTATTTTAAAAAAGTGTTATAGAAACATACATAAGCAAAGATATATTTGATGGAAGATGAGTCTTTTCAAGACTGGGTGCATATCATCTGCACCAGATTTCTGTTCAGTCTGCAGAAGTCTAACCAATTTCTTCTAGAATTCAGATCTTCTCTCTCCTTTCTTATGTTGTTCCCCTGTCTACGTGCAGCATGCATCCCATTTAATAAGCCCTTTCCTCACATAATTTTAACAATGATAACACAAACAATCAATAATCTCAGAACCACTGACATGTTTGAATTATAACAGCATTTCCCAGGTTGATGTCCCTTCTAATCCTAATTACCCTGGGCTAATAAATTCTTGCACTCTGTTTTTCAGCTTCTAAAAGAAGGATATGAGATGCAAATATTTCTACACAAGAATTTGTTTAAGAGTCCACAGTTCAATATGATATGCTTAAAAGAACTGTGTATATATATATATATATATATATATATGTACAGTAATCCCTCCTCCATCGCGGGGGTTGCGTTCCAGAGCCACCCGCGAAATAAGAAAATCCGCGAAGTAGAAACCATATGTTTATATGGTTATTTTTATATTGTCATGCTTGGGTCACAGATTTGCGCAGAAACACAGGAGGTTGTAGAGAGACAGGAACGTTATTCAAACACTGCAAACAAACATTTGTCTCTTTTTCAAAAGTTTAAACTGTGCTCCATGACAAGACAGAGATGACAGTTCTGTCTCACAATTAAAAGAATGCAAACATATTTTCCTCTTCAAAGGAGTTTGTGTCAGGAGCAGAGTCTGTCAGAAAGACAGAGGAAAGCAAACAAATCAATAGGGCTGTTTGGCTTTTAAGTATGCGAAGCACCGCGGCACAAAGCTGTTGAAGGCGGCAGCTCACACCCCCTCGTCAGGAGCAGGGAGAGAGAGAGAGAGAGAGAGTTTGTTTTTCAATCAATAATCAATACGTGCCCTTTGAGCTTTTAAGTATGCGAAGCTCTGTGCAGCATGTCGTTTCAGGAAGCAGCTGCACAGAAGGTAGCAACGTGAAGATAATCTTTCAGCATTTTTAGACGAGCGTCCGTATCGTCTAGGTGTGCGAACAGCCCCCCTGCTCAACCCCCCTATGTCAGGATCAGAGAAAGTCAGCGCAATAGAGACAGAAAAGTAAGCCGGGTAGCTTCTCAGCCACCTGCCAATAGCGTCCCTTGTATGAAATCAACTGGGCAAACCAACTGAGGAAGCATGTACCAGAAATTAAAAGATCCATTGTCCACAGAAATCCGCGAACCAGCAAAAAATCCGCGATATATATTTAAATATGCTTACATATAAAATCCGCGATGGAGTGAAGCCGCGAAAGGCGAAGCGCAATATAGCAAGTTATTACTGTATATATATACACTTACATAAACATATACATGTATATACACACATATATACATACATATACACATATATACACATATACATATATATATATATATATACATACACTAGCTGTACCCACATAGTAATGAAATAAGAGAAACTTTAAAAATCAATAGACATTGGCACTATATCTGATCGTGTTCAGCTCTGACGGGATATCTCTGGCAATCAGCAGCTACCCTCTAAAACACATGGAGCTCTGATCTTTCTCTCTCAAAAAATGAAAAACATTACTGTACTCCTTAACAATCTCTAGATGATAATGTCTGTTGGACAAATGGGTATCGCTAGCTAAACGGAGGCGAGGTGCACTCCAACACATGGCGAGACGTAGACCAACTCAAACAGAGGTGCACAGCCACTCTGTTGGATTTGCAAAAATACTTCGCTACAGCAAGTGACCTCTGGTACTTAGCGCGATAAGAGAAGTCGCAAAATCAACCAGAAAGTTCAAGCAAACCATAGAAACCAACTCGATTTGAATCCGTTAAGTAATTCTCTTGTAAAAAGCGGACAGACATACAGACAGAACGTGCATGGACCACGGAATTTTTAAAACCGTTTCTTAGCGAGCACCTATGGGCCAAGGGTAACCTACATTCCAAATTTCAAGTCCCAAGTCCTCATGGTTCGGGAGATTTCGTGATGAGTGAGTCAGTGGTATTTGGCTTCTGTATATATATATATATATATATATATATATATATATATATATATATACTGTATAGATATACACACACATACACATATACATACATGTATACTATATATGTATACATAAATACATACTGTATATATATATATATATGTGTGCAGGGGCAGTCCTAGCCTGTTTGGTGCCCTGGGCGAACACCCCCCCACCCCACCCCCCGTTGTCGGAACTATACTGAATTTAACCAGATAAACATATATATATATATATATATATATATATATATATATATATATATATATATATATATATATATATATATATATATATACATAAACAAACATAATAACTTACATATAAATTGGAAGAAATAGAACTTTAAATATAAAACAAGCACACACAGAAGTCAAAATAAGACATCCATCCATCTTCCAACCCGCTGAATCCGAACACAGGGTCATGGGGGTCTGCTGGAGCCAATCCCAGCCAACACAGGGCACAAGGCAGGAACCAATCCTGGGCAGGGTGCCAACCCACCGCAGGACACACACAAACACACCCACACACCAAGCACACACTAGGGCCAATTTAGAATCGCCAATCCACCTAACCAGCATGTCTTTGGGTTGTGGGAGGAAACCGGAGCGCCCGGAGGAAACCCACGCAGACACGGGGAGAACATGCAAACTCCACGCAGGGAGGACCCGGGAAGCGAACCCGGGTCCCCAGGTCTCCCAACTGCGAGGCAGCAGCGCTACCCACTGCGCCACCGTGCCGCCCTAAGACATACATATAACAATTATTATATTAAATAAGTATAAAAGGCAGATACAATTAAAATAAGGCATTTCTAAATTGCACAATTTACATGATTGCACTTCGCACAACACACACTAATATGAAATAATTGTCATCTAAATCAGGACCTTTCTTGCCTTCATTGATGCAAAGTCATCAATAATGTCATCATCTGAAATCTGGTCAGCAATTGCATGACTGATGCTGATGATGGCAAGGCCAGTGAGGCATTCCTGAGACATAGTGGACCTCAGATATGTCTTCACAAGTTTCAGCTTTGAAAAGCTCCTCTCTGCTGAAGCCGCAGTTACAGGAAGAGCAACTGCAAGAGAGATCATAGATTTTGATGGTAAGTCAGGCAAATTCTTAATCTCCTGTGCAGGCTCTCTGGCATCCAAGTCTGATTGGTCCTGAAAAAGCAAAGTAGCACTGAGGGCCTTACACTGTTCAGTGAGGTCATCATTTGAGAGATTTGGAGAATTTGTCAGTACTCCAAATTTCTCTCCCACATTTTCCAATGCGGTGAATCTCTCTTGGATGGAAGACACTGCAGCATCAGCAACAACATTAAAAAAGGTCACCTCCAGCTTCTTTAGGGCATCACTCAATGGCTCATCAAATGATTTGTAAGAGAAGTCCGCTTTGTAGATCTCAGTCTTTTCTGTTGCAGAACAGCCTCTATGTTCATGTCCTCACATGTATCCTTGGCTGATATTTGTGCAAATGCAAAGTCTGTTGCCCTGTAGTTGCGGAGACCTCTCTCTGTCTTTTTGAGGAGATTGACCACTACATCCACATGCATGTTGGGGGATGCTTGCTCACATGGTGGGTTTGGTTCAGGACGTCATGCCACACCACTGTACAAATACTGAATCTATATGATCCCACCTCCTCAGACAAAGACTGGGCCTCAATCTTTATGACTGAGTCTTTGGTGTGGTCTGTCACCTCAATCAACAACAACAACAACAACATTTATTTCTATAGCACATTTTCATACAAAAAGTAGCTCAAAGTGCTTTACATAATGAAGAAAAGAAAAATAAAAGACAAAATAAGAAAGTAAAATAAGACAACATTAGTTAACATAGAAAAGGAGTAAGGTCCGATGGCCAGGGTGGACCGAAAAAACAAAAAAAAAACTCCAGAAAGCTGGAGAAAAAAATAAAATCTGTAGGGGTTCCAGGCCACGAGACCACCCAGTCCCCTCTGGGCATTCTACCTAACATAAATGAAATAGTCCTCTTTGTAGTTAGGGTTCTCACGGAGTCACTTGATGGTGATGGTTATACAGACTTCTGACTTTTAATCCATCCATCATTGTTGGAACATCATGGTGCTTTGCACCCCCAAAAGGGCACCGGAAAAGGAAACAGAAGAGAAAGTAGGGGTTAGTACAGATTTTAGAGTCATCATGAATAGTTATTATAATGAATTGGATATACAGAGTATCAGGATTTAAATTACAGTGAAGTTATGAGAAGGCCATGTTACAGTAATGTGTTTTCAGCAGTTTTTTAAAGTGCTCCACTGTATTAGCCTGGCGAATTCCTACTGGCAGGCTATTCCAGATTTTAGGTGCATAACAGCAGAAGGTCACCCGCCTGCCTCACCACTTCTTTTAAGTTTTGCTCTTGGAATTCTAAGGAGACATTCATTTGAGGATCTGAGGTTGCAATTTGGAATACAAGATGTCAGACATTCCGATATATAAGATGGGGAGAGATTATTTAAGGCTTTATAAACCATAAGCAAAATTTTAAAGTCAATTCTGAATGACACAGGTAACCAGTGTAGTGACATCAAAACTGGAGAGATGTGCTCGGATTTTCTTTTCCTAGTAAGGATTCTAGCAGCTGCATTCTGCACTTGTTGCAAACGATTGATGTCTTTTTTGGGTAGTCCTGAGAGGAGTACGTTACAGTAATCTAGTTGACTGAAAACAAACGCATGAACTAATTTCTCAGCATCTTTCAATGATATAAGAGGTCTAACTTTTGCTATGTTTCTTAAGTGAAAAAATGCTGACCTAGTGATCTGATTAATATGTGATTTAAAATTTAGATTACAGTCAACAGTTACCCCTAAGCTTTTTACCTCCGTTTTGACTTTTAATCCTAATGTATCCAGTTTATTTCTAATAGCCTCATTGTATCCATTATTGCCAATCACTAAGATTTCGGTTTTCTCTTTATTTAATTTGATTTAAATAAAAAGCCTCTCTCACTGCAGATGCTTGGTACCTCATGGGCTCAATGCTGTTGATCTTACTTTCCCACCTTGTTTCAGATCACATCTTCAGTGTAATGCTAGCACGTTTTTTCAGGATGGCCCATCTCTGAGTGGAGGCTGAAAACAAATTGTAATGTTTTTGCAAAATCCCAAAGTAACTTATGGCATCAATAGATCCCTTTGCAGCATCAGCCACAACCAAATTCAGTGCATGAGCTCCACAGGGAACAAAGAGAGCTCTAGGATTCAGTTCCAGGAGCCTGGCTTGAACACCCTTGTTTTTTCTCCTCATGGTGGCCCCATTGTCATATGGCTGACCTCTGCAGTCCTCAAAGGGAATTTTCAGCTCTTCCAGCCTGTTTAAAATCATGGATGCGAAATGTTTCCCTGTGGATTTGTCAGCTTCCAAAAAACCCATAAAATACTCTTTAATATGGGGCTTCTCTTGTAATGACACAATCCGAATCACAACTGACAGCTATTCAGTGTGGCTAATATCTAGAGTGCAATCTAGAATTATGGAGAAAAACTTAGCCAGCTTGATATCATCAACCATTGTTGAAGTGATCTTGCTACTCAACAAATCAATGAGTTCGTTTTGTACATGGTGACTGAGATAGCTGGTGTGACTGCAAGTGCCTTTCTGGACACGGTTAATGTGCTCTTGCATTATGGGATCAAACCTTGCCATGAGTTCAACTTCTTTTAGAAACTTGCCATTTGACGGAGAAAACAATGTTTGTGTGTGTCCTCTTAGTGCTAAATTTCTGATTGCGAAAGACTGAATGATAGCAGTGAGACGAGTCAGCACCGCTCTCCATCTTATTTTCTCAGCCTGTAGAAGGCCATCTCTTGTTTGTCAATTGTTTCACCTTTTTTAATCCTCACCACCAGTTCTTTCCATGCTTTCATGGAGTTATGGTGTTCAGGACTATTGTCATGTGAGGTGAGAAGAGAAATGGCATGCTTCATATCTGTCAGTCCAGAACTTGTTAAATTGCTGTGTCTTTTAGAAAACAGCTTGCAGCAGAAGCAAAAAAGGCTGTAGTTTTTCTCAGAATATACTAGCCAGCTTCTAGGCATCTTTTCACCGCTAACTAGTGTTTTCTTAAAATACTGGTGGTGGTGGCAACTTCTTCCATCACCCTCATTTCTATGGAAAACAAAGTCAGGTGCTACCTTACTTGGTCCTTTGCAAACCAGCTGTATTCGAATGCTGTCAGTGATATCTGAAGGCCAGTTTGCAGGATCCGTAGGCAGGGGCTCATCCTCAGGGGGTTCAGCTCCAAGCATTTCAATGAGCATACATTTGCATTAGTATACAGTACACAAGTTATTTGGAATATACAGCATTCATAGTGGCGGAACAGTCTTTGCAAAATATTATGCAACACACACACACACACACTCAGGCTACACACAATCACACCTAAAGTGGCTGCAATTGGGTCTTCATCCTCGGGATCAGACATTTGTGGAGACACATATGTGGCTGAGGAGGTGGACGGCTCCTCATCTTGGGCAGTGGCAGTGGCAGAGGGTGCTCCAAAATATTTCAGAAGTGCCCCTGAATAGAAACCCAATATAAAACTCTGATACATGCATGAATCATTTTCATAATTAAAGCAAACCTATAATTTTGCCCAATTTATCAAATATTCAGAATTATATGCATAACAAGCATTTTATTCAATAGGCTATCACAACATCAGTGTTTGGAAGTAATGCATTACTCTGTAATTACAGTAAGATAACTTTCCTAAATAATGTAGCCTAATAGTGTAAGGGATTTTTTAGCTAAGTCAGCTAGACCACAACAGAATACTATCGTCCGGTTTTAGCGTAGCATAATATGCAAATGCGTAACAAACAGCCATTATAATACGTCATACATTGAGAATAGGCAGTAGCGTAGCGTGGGTGTCAGCCGCCCGGGGCGGAGGAAAATTCCGCCGCCCCCTTATTTAGGTATGGTTCAAATTTTTACAAGATATTATTATTATTTATTGTGAAATTTTGCCGCCCCCTAAAAGTGCCGTCCGGGGCGGGCCGCCCCTGCCGCCCCCACTACGCTACGCCACTGAGAATAGGAGACAAATCAACAATACATCTCTTCCAATTAATGGCTAATTAATATTATGCTGAACACGGTCCAAAAGATTCAATAAGCCACATCAGTGTTTACTGTCTATCTACTGTTTACTATCATAGCCAAGTGGCTAATAAACGTAAACAGATATTTTCCCTATCCCTACTAATTAGTGTTATCTTGTTTCAGGATACATGTCATGGATAATACCTGCCATTATCCAATGACACATCTGCTTACTTTTATCTTTTGCTCGTTTCTCCTCCTCTTCCTTTCTCTTTTTTTCTAAACTGAGCACCTGATGGCGTTGACCTTTTCTTGTCCATCTTCCATCGGTGTTAATTTTGCACTCCAGTATCAACACCCATCCCCCAACCTGAGAATCACCACAACGTAAACTAACAGACCTACACCTTAGTGCGCAGATTCGGTTTGTATAGGTTTTTTTTTTCTGCGATTTCGCACAACCCAGGAAAAATTAATTGTGACATAATGGGCTTGGATTGACAATATTATGAATGAAATGTGCTTTATTTGGAAGCACCCCGCCGCCCTCCCCTTTCGACAGGTTGTGTGTGAAACTTCAGCACAGCAGCAGCAGCAGCAAGCAGGTGCACCGAGGGCCCTCGCGCTCACTTCCCGCATATATGGGTGTGATAGAATTTAGAAAACACATCGGTGCAAATTATAAGTCTATATCATAATGTGTGGTGCTTTTGGGTTTGTTTGTTTGTTTGTTTTTATTTAGTTTTATTTTGCGAGCTGGTTATTAGATGCCGCTCCAGCCAGCCAGAGAATCCCCCACCTCCCCGCCCCTGTCCTCCCTGTGCGGCAAGCATCAAGCAGCAGGTGCACCTAGCAAATGGAGGGCACCCTTACTCCCCACAAACGGGCAATAGAAAACCGATCGGTGCCCATGCAATCCCAAAAATGCACTGGCATGATGTCGGGGCAGTATGGGCGCGCAAAAAAAAAAATGCCCATGATGCCGCCCCCACCACGATGCCCATGTCGCCCATATCAAAAACCGCCACTGTATGTGTGTGTGTGTGTCTGTGTGAAATAGTGACTGAAAGAGAGAATCTTGCTGAGAACGGCAACTGACTGTTCACCATTTATTCAGAAAATGTGACTTTGCTAGCAACAAGAGGTCTGAGAAAGTGTGTTAAACCATAAAAAGAAACTGCATTACCACTCACAACCAGAAGGTGTAAGCAAGGTAAAGAAGGAGACAAATCGTATACAAAACAATGACATCTTTATATTATTAATAAATTGTACGAGCTGTATATACCCGGCGTTGCCCGGGGCAGAAGTAACCTAATCGGTCAAACACTTACATATATACCAAAGTAAACCTAATCGGTTAAACAGCTTCATATATACAGAAGCGAACCTAATTGGTCAAACAGTTATGAATGTGCAGAAGGATTTTACAAACATTATGCGTGTTAACAATCATTAAAAAGAAAAGATTGAGGAACTGTTCTTCTATATGTGATGAAGCCACTAATAAGACAGATTTTTTTCAGGACCCAGCTGTTTCATAACTAAACTACTGCCACCCCAAAGTAATGCCTAATAGTGGTTTTTGGGGTAGCTGTGGAATAAAAAGGGTGTTTTTTAGTCAGTAAGAATCTGACAGTACCCTTCAGTACGGGCTGAAGGGTGCCTATGTAAGGTTTTACATCCTTCCCGTATGGAAAAAAAAACATACTAAACTTTTTTTTCATCATTACAGATAATCTCAGTCAAATCGAAGTACGCATTCTCAATTTATTTTTATCTAATTTTTACTTTTTCAGAAAGCCATCCCATGCCAATTTGTATGAATAAACTTTTGCTAGAGAGTTACCAAAAGTTTATTCATGCACATATTTTAATACGGATAATCTATCTCTAATCAAGGTTCTCATTTTCATTCTAATTTAAAATAATAATAGATACTCATTTTTTTCTTCTGTTTTAGAAAAACCAATCTATGCCACCTACGTCTTCGTCAAGTCAGCTTCATCCAGCTTCATCACATATAGAAGAAGAGTTCCTCAATCTTTTCTTTTTAATGATTGTTAACACGCATAATCTTTGTAAAATTATTCTGCACATGCATAACTGTTTGACCAATTAGGTTCGCTTCTGTATATATGAAGCTGTTTCATCGATTAGGTTTGCTTTTGTATTTATGTAACTGTTTGACCAATTAGGTTTGCTTATGTATATATGAAGCTGTTTGTCCGATTAGGTTCGCTTCTGTATATATGAAGCTGTTTAACCGATTAGGTTTACTTTGGTATATATGTAAGTGTTTGACCGATTAGATTACTTCTGCCCCGGGCAACGCCGGGTATATACAGCTCATATATATATATATATATACATATACACAAATACATGCAGTTTTAATAACACAGAAATCAATATAAACATTAACATCATTATCATATGAGAATATGAAGTAATATATAAGAAGCACATTTCATATAAATATAAATTATTAAACAGTAAAATCTTCTT
This sequence comes from Erpetoichthys calabaricus, assembly GCF_900747795.2. Lineage (NCBI taxonomy): Eukaryota > Metazoa > Chordata > Cladistia > Polypteriformes > Polypteridae > Erpetoichthys > Erpetoichthys calabaricus. The sequence goes on along the minus strand of NC_041405.2, from coordinate 7,498,115 downwards.
CAATTTGTGTGTCTGTCCAGGATTTTAAATGACCTGTAGCTCGCAAACCGTTGCACCTATACACTTGAAATGTGGTACACATATAGTACGTCACGTCTACTATCCGCTTTATGGGTGATGATTGTTTTAGTCTTTTTATCTTTATTTTATTTTATTGTAGAATCAACTCCTATCTGCGCACACCAGGGCGGCCGTGGGTGGATGCGTATGGTGTATTCACTTGATGTTATCGTGCATTGCGCTGTCAGTGGTATTTTGATAAAAGAATTTGAACAACATATAAGAAGCGTATAAATTATTAAACAGTAAAACATTAACATTTAAGAAGTAAAGTTACATTAAGTACTACTGCAGTGCCTTCGGGTATACCTCATTTTTTCTTTGCCCATTACATGCTTAAATGTATACATTTTTTGGTGCACCTACCCGAGAACACGCGACATATAACCGAGCGTGGGAGAAGCATGGATTTTAAACACGCGTTGAGTTCATCTGCTGGTCTCCCTCGTGAAATAACTGGTAATGTTTGACTAAAATCTACAGCGAGTAAAACGACATTACCTCCTTTTTTTTTTTTTACGATCTCTGAGATGTTGCTTTTTTCGGTTCAAGGCTTCATAAGCTCTTTTATGTTGTATGGTGTACTTATCCCAAACCATCATCTTTGAATGTTGCAAGACTTTCGCCTTGTATGTAGATCGGGGTAATTACATTCATTGCATTCCTAGTCTGAATCACAATCTGATTGTATGGGTGGTTACCTGGCACTGTAGGGTTGCCACCCGTCCTTTAAAATACGGAATCGTGCCGCGTTTGAGAATGAAATTGCGCGTCCCGTTTTGAATCAATACGGGACGGGATTTATCCCGTATTTTTTTTATCATTTTTTTTTTAAAGCAGCGTCTCATGCAAATCATCCCACACGCATTTTATGAAGATGCCTCCTTTCCTACTTTTGATTGGGTAATACTTGATGTCATCGTTAGTTTGATTGGTGTTTTTAACTGTCCAGTGAGTAGGGCGTGTCTTTCAACCGTAAGCAGATTTTTTGCAGTGGTATCACTGACCTCGACGACGGCGACATTATACGTCAAAAATAAATTACGATAAATGACGATTTTAGCGATACTTTATTACGACGGCGGCTACATAGACATGATCAAATAAAAACAAAAAAATCAAATAATCATTCTACATTTTCAAAACGTCGAAAAAACGACGGAATGAAAAAAAGGCCCACCCGACGACCCACCCATTCCATTTTTATATATATAGATTATTTTGTTTATTGCAACAAACTCATCTGGGCTATTTGACAAGGGAAGTTCATGGCCCTGTCCAAACCACTACAAGGAGTGTGAACGTGTCTAACGTAACCTCTCGCTGATTTATGAACCTTGCTCAAATTGCACAAATTTGTTTATATTTCTGGTGTCCCAGTCAGAAAGTGAAACAGAGATCCCTCTCTCAACCTACATTTAACTTGTCATTCTTTGAAGGGGTGTCTTGTTCATTGTTTTAATTAATTACTAGGTAAAACTGATAACTAACTGAGTAAGTGATTATGCACTCCTTCCTACAGTATGCTTTTTAAAATAAATATATTCCACTTTACTAATATGATATATTGCTGTAATTATATTTAAATTATATAATTTGCACTTTTTTGTTTAATTCCGGAATACTGGTTTCATTTTATTCAGAAGGCAAGAAGAAACAAAAAGTGTTTTTTGGCATACTTGGACTTGTCTTGTTTTTCCTGGTGGCAGTGGGAACAATAGTAGCAATTCTCAAACTAAAGAGTAAGTTTTCTGATCCTGTTGGGGTCATTTTTTTATTTCATATATACTGCTTTCCCAGCAAATTTAAGTTTTTTATATTGTATTATGGTTTATGTTGATCAGATTTTATTATGTTAACAATTCTAAATGGACATTCAGAGTTAGTCTATAATCCTCCCCATTTATCTGTATTCATTTGTAATATACTTGGGACTAGTTCAAAAAATTAAATTATATTTTTTAAGTGACTAAAACAGGCAATTCTAGGTTTGTCAAGATTTGTTTTATATTTTTAAATTATATAAAATAATGACATTTTCAAGACATTGGAAAGAGCACTGTTAACTTCATATGAAAAGATCTCATGTGGGTACACAGAGTAGAACGGACATTCCAGGCGGGCCCTACCACTATAGGTAGGTAGGTAAGTAGACTTTATTATCCCAGAGGGATATTTTCTTGCAGCAAGAAACTACAAAACATAGCATGTTGCACCATAAATATAAGCTAAGTCACAACATCACAACAACCATTGTTACAATCTATAAGTTCACCAAATAAGAATAAAGAATTGAATAATAATTTAGAATTCAGCAGGATCCTAACAACTATCCATCCATCCATCCATCCATTTTCCCACCCGCTGAATCCGAACACAGGGTCACGGGGGTCTGCTGGAGCCAATCCCAGCCAACACAGGGCACAACGCAGGAAACAATCCTGGGCAGGGTGCCAACCCACCGCAGGACACACACAAACACACCCACACACCAAGCACACACTAGGGCTAATTTAGAATCACCAATCCACCTAACCTGCATGTCTTTGGACCGTGGGAGGAAACCCCTAACAACTACCAGAATTCAAAATATGTATAGCTCGAGAAATAACAGAGTTATTAAATCTATTGTTTTTGACCCTTGGGACCTAAATCTGCAGTCTGATGAAACTTAGAAAACAGGAGATGACTGCTTTCTTACAAAATTGAGTCAGCTTTCTTTCTTTTTTGTCAAAGATTTACTCTAAAATAATGGTTCCTTAATGGCACTTTACTGGTTTTGGTGGTACTTCTTAGAACCATTTCATTTTGGGAAGGTTTCTTCCATATAAAATTGGTTCTTTGAGCTTTGAAAAGGTTCTTAATATATGGACAAAACAGAAGTGTTTAATGTAGAGTTGCCTACCAGTAGGACACGACAGATGAAGAAAATCTGAACTCAGCCCTTTGATTGTATGCAGTAAGTGTCCTGTTAAAATCAGGAACCTAACAAATCTGTTATCATCTATTCATGATTCATGGAACCCTTAGATCTTTTTTTTTTCTGGAACTTCAATATGGATGGTTCTTTTGGAAACCAGAAATGGTTCCCCGGGCCCTATGGCATCACTCTGAAGAACAACTCTGACACTCTCAGAGTGCAGAGAGGCTGCTGCACGCCAACCATGTTACTATTCATTTTAACAGTCAGACAGTTTAGAAGAGGAGAAGGACAGTGTCCTTGAAGTGATCCAATGATATGAAATGAAAAACAGCCATTAACATTCCCTATTTTTGTTCTATTATTTAAAAATTCATGACTCCAGCAGACTTAGTTAAGGTCTAAGTTTGTCAAATTCATATGTAGTACTGGTGCAGTAGTACACAGTTAAGGCAGGTTTAAATGGGCATTTAATTAGATGTCTGCACACAATATTATTTGTGTTGACTTTTCAGAAATGCAATGCAGCATGACACGGAAATATTTCAATTCCTGGTGTAATTTGTTGGTCTGTTTAGGGTTTCTTCCTGCCTTGAGCCCTATGCTAGCTGTGATGGGCTCCAGAGCCCTACGCGATTCTGGTCTGGATTAAGTGAGCTGGAAAATGAAGAAGTTTGTCATATAATAGTGTCAGGTAATGGGTGCCATGGGAACATAAACTAACAAAATAACTCCATTATTTGACAGACATAAGTTTACTGTGCTGCGCAGATGCCAAGTAAAAATGAAAATCCAAATTCAACAGCACAATGCTAATGTTTCCAGCACTTCCTGACATGGACGCCAGTGCAACGGTAGTGTTAGAAATGTGCATATTTTTGAGAAAATTTTGAAAAAGTGAGTTCAGGACTCTCATAGCTGTTAATCATTCATAACCATCAACACCACAGAATGGAGATTGCACATCTATAATTCATTTTTAACTATTACATTTTATGCATACCTTACTTTTAGGTAAAGGATACTGTCCAGAAAAATGGACAAGACTGAAAAACAATTGTTACTTTTTATCAACCAATAAGGCAAACTGGACTACGAGTAAAGTCAACTGTTTTTCTCAGAAGGCCCAACTCATTGTGATTGAGGAGACAGAGGAGTTGGTGAGTAGTGAAAAATACATATACAGTAACCAGGCTCCGATACGGTTGTGTTCAGTAATGAATGTAAATATTTATCCTTACATATTTTGCAAGCAATATGGAAGCAGATCCTACACAGCCGACTTAGGGACTGGTTAAGGAATTAAACAAGTACAGCAAGCCCCAAAGTATTGGTGCCCTTTTGCTTTTAAAAAAAGCATCACAATCTGGTCCATAACTATATGTTGAGCCTTAAATTAAAAACAAAATGCCCGCTCTATACAATACAGAATAAAGAATGTGGGTGCCAATTATTTTTGTCAGTTTCAGCTTATTTTCCAGAAAAAAGTTTTTAAATATTGGAAGAGTACCAATATATTAGGCCGCATTTGTAGGCGGTGAGAGAGCTTGTAGGACTCAGTTGTGGAAAATAAAATAGGTTTTGTTATTCTTCATCATTTTTAATCAACCTTAACACAAGTGTCTGTCTGTGTATCTGTGTGTCTGTCCAGTTGCAGTATCTCTGATATATTCCATTTGGTATGGGATTTGTAAACGCAGTGCTAATGTTGGTGAAGCGCCATCTGTAGAAATGCAATTTATTACTGCATGCAGAACAAAATACATTCTAACAGAACAGTGTACTGCAAACTAATATTTCAACCCTTCTTAGATGGGTAGCATGGCTTGTTTAGTAATAAATTGTTTATTTTAAAGTTGTGTTGATTACAATAAGTTTCCATTGGTAAAAGAGTTTTTCACAGTGAATATGCTGCTTGCAGGTGACTTTGTTTTCTAAATATTTTCCTAGATATTCCAATAGACTCTAGCTGTCGACCTCCAGGGCTCCACTCCATTGAGGAGGTTGTCGTTTTATTTTAAATGTCAGTGATAATGGCTGGTTACACCTGGTTAAGATTAGGGATGAGGGAAGTCAAGTCAAGCAAACCAAGTGACAAAAACCTGCAATCCAATTGGCTGTCCGGTGAAGCTACTAAATCTCAAAGCCGCGGAGGTCTGTAGGTAGACCCATTTCAGGTGTTCACCGTGTAGCTACTATAGATGAACAATTTTTTCCCAATATCCACACGACATCACAGAAATGTAGCAGCCATGCACAGCACTTTCACGCTTATGTACTGTAAGCGTACTCCACCTCACACAAAAAAAAAAAACTGGCAGCATTTTCAATTTAAGCTGAAAATAATGAGAATATTATGAAAATATTTGGTTGTTTTGCATAGATTAATTGTAAGATGCATCAACATCCTTGCTACGTGGCACAGATCAGGTATTGACAGGTGCGGCCCTCGGAGTTTTTAGAACTGATTCACTGCATCACAGGCTCTCTGCAATTTTGCCAAACTCATGATGAAGTGAACTCTGAGGTATTTGCTCATCACTAATTACAATGATTAGTATTTACTGTTAGACAATGGCAAGTAATTATGGTTCGATAAATAAAATTATTAGCGGGTAATATATTTAATCATCTAGGTTTTCCATAGATTAACCATATAATTGAATTTGTTTATGGAAGTTTTTGCCGGGTGTTTAGTTATACAGGGGTTCTCAATGTCGGTCCTGGGGCCCACTGCGGCTTCAGGTTTTTGTTCCAACCAGATTCATAATCAGTGACAACACCTGATAACACTGATCTCAATTAATTAGCTGGTATTATTTTTCTCTTATTCTACATTCAGAAAAGCACAGCAGCATGATTTTTACATTTATAAGACATTTAGGAATATTTCCATTTTTCCTAGAGATTTAAATGCTCAGCTCCCTTTTGTTGATTTCATTCTATTTTGCCCTTTCTCTGTGCAGTTTGATCCCTTCATTGTAATCTTATTAATGATAACCAGCAGAACAAACAGCCAGGCAAACAACACTGAATAATCAAAGGTTGCAACTACTTCAGCATTAGACCCACTAATTAGAAAATAATGAATTAGTTTAACAATTAGAACACCCGGCAAAAAACAGAATAAAAATCAAGATGAAAATATTGTTAAAAAGAAAAAAAAAACATTATTCCAATATAACTGCTTGGTACATTTTATATATATATATATATATATATATATATATATAGTGGAAGGTCAGCCCCTGGACACAGACAAACAGACACCAGAATGTCCAAAACACACACGTTTATTCTCCTTTTCTCCTCACAATGTACAAAACAGCAAACCCGCTTCTCTTTTCTCTCTTCCTCTCTCTCTCGCCTCTACTCTCCTCCTCACAAGCTCCGTCTCCTTCCTCCCAACTCTGGCTTGTCTACTGGAGGGAGGCGGCCCCTTTTATAATAACTCAGAAGGGCTCCAGGAGCTCTGTCCAATGACATTTCCTGGTGTGGCAGAACTGCTGCCATCCAAGCTCCATAAATGTCCGGGCACCCCCTGGTGGTGGCCACATCCTCCCACAGGGTTGAGCTACACAGCTTCGTGACTCCCATGCAGTCCAGGGAGGCTGCCATCTAGCGTTCTGGGGGAAGTACTGCCCCATTTCCGGTCCTCTGTTTCTTCCGGCGTCCCGGTGGGGCAATGTCCCTGAACGTCTGTCACAATATATATATACATATTTTTTTTTTTTACCAAACTTAGTTTTCTAATTTTTAAATTTTTCCCAAAACAAAGAATCTGGCAAATAGCAGTTCACTTAATTAGCCCAGAAGTCCAATTAAAAATTGAAGCTGATTGGAACAAAAGCCTGCAGCCAGAGTGGGCCCCCAGGACCGACGTTGAGAACCCCTGAGTTATAATTCTGAATATACTGTGATTCTAAAGACCACTACCAATATGATATGCCTTCTAAAGGTTCCTACTGTTCAAAAATGTTTAACTTATTTGTGCTGTTAATGTTAGTTATGGTGTAGTAATTTCTGTTTTATTTGTTTTCAATACCAGACCTGACACATATGAACATGTAGATAAAGCCCCAGGCCCCATTTCTGTTAAGGATTAATGTCTTTGGTGCCCTGTTCTTAAGCTTCATCAGCATCTTGACCCCGTGTTATCAATACACCAATGCAAACACAATCTTTGCTGCCCCAGCGTAATACAGTCCCTCAGAATTTCTTCCACTATACTGGGGTCTGTGGTTTCCTCCCACAACCAAAGAGAGATGCATCTTAGGTAGACTGAAAACTTTACATTAGCCTTGTGTGTTACATTATGATTTAACACACTGATCACCGTTGGCCTTTTCGTTTTTTAGTCCTGTTCAAAAAACATTACTGCAATTAGCAGTTTCAAAAGAAATTTCACAGTAAATGAAATAAATGAATAATTCAAATAAATAATTAATAAATAATGACCCATGCCTGACCTCTGTTTCTGATCTTATATGTGATTTTTCAGGAATTTCTAATTCTTCAGAGTAGACGCTTTATAAGTTTCTGGATTGGACTGATGAGGAGAACACGTAAGGATGAGTGGAGATGGGTGAATGAAGAGCCCATTAATAAAACCTGGTGAGCAACTTTGCCATGTAGGTCTTGTCATTCCATAATTTTTCCATTCACATTATCTGTTGGGAAACATTTTCAAAAATTCACATTTATGGCTCTTTGATGCTTACACTCTATTTTATGGAACATCTGTCAAGAAGCAAAAATAAATAAATAAATAAATAATCAGTCATACATTCTCCAACCCACTATATCCTAACACAGGGTCACAGGGGTCTGCTGGAGCCAATCCCAGCCAGCACAGGGCGCAAGGCAGGAACAAATCCCCGGGCAGGGTGCCAACCCACCTCAGGGCACACACACCAGGGACAATTTAGGATCGCCAATGCACCTAACCTGCATGTTTTTGGACTGTGGGAAGAAACCGGAGCAGACACGGGGAGAACATGCAAACTCCACGCAGGGAGGACCCGGGAAGCGAACCCAGGTCTCCTTACTGCGAGGCAGCAGCGCTACCACTGAGTTTGCATGTTCTCCCCGTGTCTACATGGGTTTCCTCCCAAAGTCCAAAGACATGCAGGTTAGGTGGATTGGCGATTCTAAATTGGCCCTAGTGTGTGCTTGGTGTGTGTGTGTGTTTGTGTGTGTCCTGCGGTGGGTTGGCACCCTGCCCAGGATTGGTTCCTGCCTTGTGCCCTGTGTTGGCTGGGATTGGCTCCAGCAGACCCCCGTGACCCTGTGTTTGGATTCAGCGGGTTGGAAAATGGATGCATGGATATATTTGCTATCTATTGATATATTATGAACTATTTTCTGCAGTTTCATCAACTAAGAATACATATTTATGTATTACCAATAGTATTTCTGTCTATCAAAGGTAATAGTGTGTGCCAGCGCCAACAGACATAAACATGAAGACAGCTATTCGTTTTAGCTGCATTCTGAAGTTGCCTGTTTAATGCTATAGGAAGCACAGGAGAAGGCTGGAATTTAGTGTATGGCAAAATAACAAAGTTTATTCTGACCCTGATGAGGTTTATTTTCTCTAAGAATATGGTTAGATGTTTACTCATACAACGTTCTGATAGCATATGAACTATTTATGTGAGAACAGGTATTGTAATTCATCCCAAATGTATCTCTCACCACGCCATGCCATCATCTCCAATTTCTATAATGTTTCCAAATTTTGTTCTATCAAGAACAGAAGACTTCCTTGATGCTACTTTCAACTACACTACTTGGTAATTAGCTCCCTACATCTAAAGTACTTAGGTCAGCTCTGCAACACATTTAATGTCTGAACCCATATCTCTTATTTGACAATTGGCCTCTAATGGGGCATCGCGTCCACAGCTTTTTGTATTTATTTCATCCGTGAAAATCTGTGTAAGTAATGTGATCCTACGTCAGTGAATAAAGCTGTTTAAGCAAAAAGAAAAAAAAACAACTAAATTGCAATGAAAGTTAAGCCGGCTGCTCTTTACACAGCATATGGTAGGAGGGAAGGTAAAATTTAATGATGGCAATTACTGGATCTCGTCACCCTGACAATGTCTGATTACATGACTAGGACAAGGCAGGGGAGGATGAATATTATGACTCTGACAATTTGTCACACTTACCTAGTATCACAAGCTTTCTGTTTGCAGAACGCCAATAACGTGCAGCTTGACTGTGCCTATGTGAAGACTTTCCAGGTACGGAGAGTTCACCTGCAATCTCAACCGTTTTAATTTTCCTTTTTAATTCAGACATGGTATGACAAAAATGAGACATCAGACAGGCGTTTTTCTATTCTGCTTGCATGTTTCAAATGTGCCTCATATTCCATTTTCTTAATGATGTTTACCAGTGGCTACTCTGTTCATGAGCACAAAGGGATTAAATTAAGTTGTACCCTTGTTTAGTTTAGCTCTGTAAATTTTAAGCATGAATAGAAACCTAAACTTGACAGTATTTTAAATTTGGCTTTAAAAATCTCTGTAATGTAATAGTTTATTTTTTGTAATTTTACAGGTGGACTTTGGGCAACAACACAGAGGGTGACTGTGCCTGCATTGCTCAGGAGTCGTTAAAAGCGCAGACCTGCACGACTGAACAATATTGGATCTGTAAGATGACAGCGGGATACTAGAGAGCACATGCTGTACAAATAAGCTTTCCTGATAGTTCTGTCTTTTGTTACTTTTTAGAAAAGATCTTTATGACCTACTGCCTAAAGAAGACACAAAAAGTCAAGCAAATTGCACAGGTGTGGAGCATCTTCATTTTAACATGTGTCTATATGCATGGAGATATTTGAGAGATCGTGATAGGTGTAGGAGTCCACATGCAAACACAAACTAAAACCTACATTATTTTGATTGGATGCCATTAAAATATTTAACTCTTTAGCACTCATGGCAATACAGCAATCTTGTTTCAATATTATATGACACACAGAGAATATGAAGAGTTTAAACATTTAAATTGGAGCACCAATATTAATATTTCACATTAATGACACAACTATTCTGGTTTATTATGCACTTCATGAACTTCTTACTCATTATGTAAATAGTTATATTTCTTATGCACACCCCGAAATTGGGGCAACTTATGTTGATTCAGACTTTTTTCGGGTTGGTAGCGCTGTTGTCCCAGCAACCTCTAGTCAGTTGTCATCCCTTTAGAATATTTACAAACTTAAAATAGTTTGAATGAAACACACAAATTTATTTAACAAAAACAAATTCAACTGAACAGTAAAACATGCAACACATTTACATAAAAATCAAGCATATATACTTTGCAGTATATATGGAAGTTATTTTTCATGAGGTCAATAAGCCTCCTATTGGCCATAAAATAAGTAAATTAAAATTTACATTATAAATATGTTAAACATAGGCCACCTAGTAGTTAAGGGGAAAGCAGCTCGATATCTACTGTTTTAGCCATCTTGGTTGCTATCATATTTAAATAGAGTTTCTTTAGAAGATAGATAGATAGATAGATAGATAGATAGATAGATAGATAGATAGATAGATAGATAGATAGATAGATAGATAGATAGATAGATACTTTATTAATCCCAATGGGAAATTCACAAGACATTTGCAGTAGCACTCAGTGTTGAATGAGCTTTAATACCAGTGCTTTTATTAAAGCTATTGATTTTAAATTAAATAATGCGTTAACCTCTGCCTTAGTTCACTCGGTCTCAACCACAACCAAAAGATCTAAATATCTTCAGTGATTTCATACTTCATTAAGGATAAAAAATTGTCACACAATGTAAGACCTTTCAACCTATATTCAAGACAATATTCTTTTTTCTTGTCAGAGTGTTACTGACTACATTTTAAATCACTAACAACTTCCTTCCCTCTTTCAAACTTTGCAGTTATGATGCTCTTGTTATTTCTGTGCCACTAGTTTGACACAAATTGGTGACTTAGGTCATTATTACTATGTGATTTCAATAATTTTGTCTATGTATAAACTAATTTACTAATCCATCCATCCATTATCCAACCTGCTATATCCTAACTTCAGGGTCATGGGGGTCTACTGGAGCTAATCCCACCCAACACAGGGCGCAAGGCAGGAAACAAACTCCGGGCAGGGCGCCAGCCCACCGCAGGGCACGCGCGCACACACACACACACACACACACACACACACACACACACACACACACACACACACACACACACACACACACACACACACCCACTAGGGACAATTTAGGATCACCAAGGCACCTAACCTGCATGTCCTTGGACGGGAGGAAACCCACGCAGACACGGGGAGAACATGCAAACTCCATGCAGGGAGGACCCGGGAAGCAAACCTGGGCAACTAATATACCATTTAAGATAATATTGTAAACACATAAGACATATCTGAAGGGAAAATTTTCTTATGCTTTCTATGGCACACAACAGGGCAAACAAATTAATCAGAAATATGTCTAAAACCAATAGCAAATGTGCAAGATCCCCGAATATCCCCTGATATTTCTGACTGAATTCAATTTATTGATGACAATGACTATTGTTAGCCCTCTGGGGTAACTGAGGAACTTTGTGATTGTGCCAGGCTCTGACATTTTTGTAAATATTGTCAACTTTACACATGATAATTTAAAAGTGCTTCATGTTTTTGTTTTTTATGCGAACCTATTTCAACAATATTATTCAAGTAGTCAGTGAAAGAACTGTAGGAGGCATATTACTTTATTTTTTCATAGTATGTGTAGGAGCTGTGCCTCCATAGCGCTTAATTCAGGAAACCCAGTGAGTATCTTCTTTAAAGGAATACTCCACCCAAAAATGATATTTTTCAAGTGTGACCTACCCCATGTATATTGTAGTGAAGTCCAAGAAAAAAAAATGTAATCTCATGTTTTCATGGAAAATAAAGATAAAAAGAGTTTATGGTATAATACAAGCCAGTGGTGTCCAATGATCTGCAAATGATGTGAAAAACATCAATTGAAAAAATAAAAAGTCATGTCGCGTAATCCAGATTTTAGTTATCTAGTGGTACGTTCACAATGTGCAAAACAGAAGCATTATTTTGTTAAATATATACTTGTGGACAATCAGCCTACATCCTAAACAGGTAACACATTCCCATAATGCGGAGTTTTTGAATTTAAGATCCACCTCTCCCTCTCATTCATTTATTACCAATCACAGAGTCCATAAGGCATATTTGCTGTCTGCGTGTGTTTTCTGTCTAAAAGCAGATGTGACAACAATAGCATGGTGTGTATTGGGGTCTTTCTTTTTCTTTTCTGTTTGACAATGGTAGAAATGTTGCAGTTTCCCTTCAAATATGCTCATGGATCCTTCTCACAAGTCCTAGGCTAGCCTGCTTTGCTCTGGTATTTAATTCAAGGCTCCCTCACTCAATTACTTTTTTCAGTCATTTCTTAAGATTAATTTAAAGGTACTTCAGATGAACGGGTAAAGTGATGAACACACCTCCCCATTACCAAACTACATTGGGGTGACAACATCTGGAGACAGTAAATCGTAAAATCATGTCTTCTGAAACACACACATTCACTAATACCCTTACAGAACATTTTTTAACATCACAAAAATTAGCAAAAATTAAAAAAAACATCCATCCATCCATTTGCCAACCCGCTGAATCCGAACACAGGGTCACGGGGGTCTGCTGGAGCCAATCCCAGCCAACACAGGGCAGAAGGCAGGAAACAATCCTGGGCAGGGTGCCAACCCACCGCAGGACACACACAAACACACAGAAACACACCAAGCACACACTAGGGCCAATTTAGAGTCGCCAATCCACCTAACCTGCATGTCTTTGGACTGTGGGAGGAAACCAGAGCGCCCGGAGGAAACCCACGCAGACACGGGGAGAACATGCAAACTCCACGCAGGGAGGACCCAGGGATTGAACCCAGGTCCCCAGATCTCCCAACTGCGAGGCAGCAGCGCTACCCACTGCGCCACCGTGCCGCCATTAAAAAAAACAAGAATTTATTAATTTTTTCATTCCCATTTTGGCAAGTGACACCATGAAGCCGTATTTTTGTTGCTTGTGCATTGACTATACCCAGTATGTTTTTTTTTTAAATTCAGCATTTTAATATATGGAGTTAAACAGGCTCCATTGACAAGGAAATCCAGTTTCTGATCAGTAAATTTGCTAGTATTAATGTGAAGATAAACCCAAAAATAAAGGCAATTTGAAAATTACACAGTAACAGCAATGGATAGAAGCTGATCAAATACAAAAGTTTCTTCTGAAGAAGATCTGAATGTTATGGAGTGGAGGAGATGTAGGTCCGTCACTGTGAGGTGGAAGACAAGAAACAAAGCATGCAGTGAAAGTGCCCATCATCTCCAGTTAAAAAGAAATTCAAACGACAGCTTCTACCTGAAATAGATGCAGCCAAAAAGATTGTACTGAAGTGGACTACTATACGAGTTCTGACCTGAATCCATTTGAATGTCTATGGAAAGAGATGAAAGTTGCGGTTGGGAGGAAGAACCCATTTAACCTACAAGAACAGAAGCAGTTCACTCAACAACAGTGGGCCTAGTTGCCAGTTGACTGGTGTAAAATTCATATTTAGAGCTACAGAAGGTGCTTGATTACAGTTATTGCATCAAAAGTGTGTTCTTAAAAATATTAGGTTGTGGTCCCAATAATTTTGTCCATGCCATTTTCCCTTGCTTCTTCTTCTACTTCTTCTTTTGGCTGCTCCCGTCAGGGGTTGCCACAGTGGATCATCTTCTTCCATATCTTTCCATCCTCTGCATCTTGCTCTGTCACACCCATCACCTGCATGTCCTCTCTCACCACATCCATAAACCTTTGCTTAGGCCTTCCTTTTTTCCTCTTCCCTGCAGCTCTTCTCCCAATACACTCAGCACCTTTCCTCTGCACATGTCTAAACCAACGCAATCTCGCCTCTCTGACTTTTTCTTTCAACCGTCCAACTTTAGCTGACCCTTTAATGTCCTCATTTCTAATCCTGTCCATCCTCGTCACACCCAATGCAAATCTTAGCATCTTTAACTCTGCCATCTCCAGCTCTGTCTCCTGTGCCACTGTCTCCAGCCCATATAACATAGCTTGTCTCACTACCGTCCTGTAGACCTTCCCTTTCACTCTTGCTGATACCCGTCTGTCACAAATCACTCCTGACACTCTTCTCCACCCATTCCACCCTGCCTGCACTCTCTTTTTCACTTCTCTTCCACAATCCCCATTACTCTGTACTGTTGATCCCAAGTATTTAAACTCATCCACCTTCATCAACTCTACTCCTTGCATCCTCACCATTCATCTGCCCTCCCTCTCATTCACACACATGTATTCTGTCTTGGTGGTCCTACTGACCTTCACTCCTCTCCTCTCTAGAGCAGATCTCCACCTCTCCAGGGTCTTCTCAACCTGCTCCCTACTATCGCTATGAATATTCAGCATCTTAAATTAAAAAGCAAACTATCCTCTTTATGGAATAAACAATGATGTGTACAAATTACTCTTGTCAGTTTCACCTTATTTCACAGAAAATTGTGGTTTATTTTTAAATAGTGTAAGGGTACCAATACTTTCCACTGCATCTGTAGGCCTGTAATATCACTGTTTTTTATGTGTAAAAGGAAAGTTTTGCTAACTAACAGAAATTGATCAGGTATAATTGAGCAACCTTGCAGAATGTGTCTTTTTTAAAATTTGTAGTTCTACTTGAGTGTCTATTTGAGTGTCTTGCTCCATCGTCACAATCCCCCTCGTGTTCTTAGATCCGCAGATCAGCTGCTCCTAACCGTTCCCAAGGCACATTTTAAAGTTCGTGGTGAAAGGGCTTTTTCCGTCTGTGCACCCAGGCTCTGGAACTCCTTACCTTTAGTGGTTATGCAAGCCGCTTCAGTCGCCTCATTCAAATCACACCTAAAAACGCACTTCTTCACATTGGCTTTTAATTCTTAACCTGTCTTATTTCCTTTTGCTTTCTGTTATTTCTCTGTTTTATTGGGTCCCTTGACCTGTTTTTAGTGTCTCTGTTTTAATTCTTTCTTAATGTTTGTTTTAATATTTTGCTTTTAGTCTTGCTTGTTTTAACTGTACAGCGCTTCGGTCAGTTGTAATGCTGTGTTTTTAAGCGCTCAACAAATAAAAATGGTATGGTATGGTACTTTTTTTTTCATAATTCAGTTTGCAAATACACTCTGATCTGCCACCCTGTCCTAATGTAATTTTTTGTAATAACTGTAAACTGCCTATATTAAGCATACTATAGTTCAAATGAAACAGTAGTTATGAGGAACTATAAAGGAACTAAATAATTTGCAAAGTAATTTATAGGACCCTTAGAAAAAACTTGCTTAACTAATTTACAAAGGAATTTACATTGAAAGCATCTTACATCAAACTTCTTCATTTTTGTTGGACTAAAAATGTACTGTATGATCCAAATACATTTATACATTTTTTTGTTTTGTACCAGTAACTTATAACTCTAACACATATTTTGTTATTTCAGTAATTTAAAGTGCTTTTAGTTATAAAATGGTCAGATAATTTAGAACTTAATTATAAAAGAAAATACAGGTAACAAAAGGTTGCACAGACAAATACGAGAACCAAAGCTTTTGGGCAGAGCCATCCATCACCAGGTTATCTATGTGCATAAAATCACATTTTATTTTCTAAACTCATTTACATGGAGCAGAATTGCAGGAAACTTGGAGCCCATCCCTGCAACTTAGCGTGCATGTCAGGAAAAAATCCCGTTACAGGGTGCCAGCCTATTACAATAATACTTTATATATGACATACGCATGACATGGCTGATGTTAAGAACAGAACGAGTATGATATTTCAACTATCTGTTTTGAAAGAGTGAGAAAGATTGAAAAGAGGCAGACAAAGATTTTAAAATATAATTCTGCCACCTGTATCAGGTATTTTGAGCTGTGAATGTAAACCAAAACAGATAATAAATACAGAATAAATACAAAAAACACATTAGTAGGTTTAGTTTTTCACCAGTTGGCAGACTCTCTTCACTTACCTACCTACCTGTAGTTCAGTAGAGAGACGTTACCAACTCAGGAATTTTACGTTTGTATCACTCCGTTGTTAAATGACCTTTTTAACGCAAAAGTGATTGGTCAGCAACAATATGCTCATCTTGAATGTTGACTGTCGGTCTCTCAATTGGTGCGGTTTGATTTTCAAAAAGGATTTCTAGTGTGCGAAGTGGCAGGTGAATTATTGTCAACAAAATGCAGACACCTGAGAAATAAGCCGAAATGTTAACAGCATATTCTGACTTCAGGCGACTGAATTACATCTTGATACACGAGAAGTGCAAAGAAATGCGTCAGCTCATCATAATGGATATCAGACTCGTGCAGCCTGGAATTTGGCTTAGTGTGTGCTGCTGTTTAATAGTTGCTGTGTACATACTGTATGGTGGGGTCAGTCAGAATTACAGCTAACATGCCGTTGTTTATGAACAGACTGAAATTCTGTCAGGGATTAGCTGTATCTAATACTTCTGTATTGAGCCCCAGAGATTTAGTGAAAAGGATTGCCAGGTCAGGGGGAATCCCCCCATTTTTTGGGGGAAATTAGAGCCATGGGGGAAAAGTGGGAGGGGGTAAATGGGGGGGACACAAATATTACATAGTGGTATTTTTTAAAAACGAGGGGGATTTTTTCATGTGAACTACCTTCTAATGGAAACATGATTCTGTATTTTCCACAAGTTCACCACCCCAAATTCTTGATGAGTGTATCATCTAGCAGTACACAACATACTGCATATTGCCACCGGTCATTGCTCCACCCCTCCTCGAAGCTCATTTATAATTGGTTAGGGGTAGCGGTAGTCTGAGATTGACAAGCCAACTGATAGTGGCAGGCTTGTCCCTCCCCAGTCTGTATTGTTTCTGTTAATTGTCCAAACTTTATTAACAGGATTCCTGCTAAGCAAACAAGCAGACCGAAGGCTGGTGTTAGATTGTGGTGTTGTGTGAAGTTGCCGGTTTGACTTTTCAAGATAAAAATGGACTTTTTTCAGTAGATTACCGATCATAATGACAAAAAGCATCAAGCTACATGCAGAGATTCTGCAATAATTGGAGCACTGAGTTTATACATAGCATCTTTATTATTTAAATAATTGTGTTTTGCTAATAGGTGGTATAAAATTGCCAACAACTCAGTTTTAAAATCTACAGATAGATAGATACTTTATTAATCCCAAGGGGAAATTCACAAAATGTCACCTTGTTCACCATTTTTGCTCTGATTTAGCCAACATCACAAAGTGGTAATAAGTTCAAGTGTACTGCATTTTAAATATGTTTTTCTTCACAACATTGCAAGTATTTATTTTCTTTTTTAGGATGGTTAAAGTCATTACAAGGAGATGACACTGTAGCATTCTGTGCTGTCTGCAAGTGCCCAAATCATGCTCACAAAAAGGATCTTCCAGCGCAGGGGTGGGCAATGTCAGTCCTGGAGGGCCGCAGCGGCTACAGGTTTTCATTCCAACCCAACTGCTTAATTAGAAACCAATGCTTACCAGTCTTGCACCTTATTTAATGTTATGGCTTGTTACTCTGCAATGTATAGTTGACTCATGAACAGAGATGTTCTTCAAGTCCTTTGCTGTCACTCTAGGGTTCTTCTTTACCTCATTGCTGACCTTGTGTTGTACTCTTGGGGTCATCTTGGCAGGGCACCCACTTCTAGGCAGAGTAGCCACAAAACCAAATTGTCTCCATTTATAGACAACTTGCTTAACTGTAGACTGATGAATATCTCAAATCTTTGAGATGACTTTGTAACCCTTTCCAGCCTTATGTAGATTAACAATTCTCGATTGTAGCTCTTCAGACAGCTCTTTAGTACGAGGCGTGATTCTCATCTGGATATGCTTCTTGTCAAAAGCTCAAACTCAAACTTTATAGTGTTTGTTATCAATCAAAGTAATTCAAGGCCACACCTCTGAACTCGTTTCAATTAAATGGACTCCAGGTGTGCTAAGGTCATTAGCTTAGGGTTCACTTACTTTTTCCAACCTTCAGTTTCACAGTTTGAATGATTTATTCAATGTGGTCAAAAATTCTCTGAAAATCTGTGTATCTTCAGTTATAGGAGACTGCGTTTGTTCATTATCGTGACTGACATGAAGATACGACCAGGTTTTACATGAGAATTAGACATAAATACAGAGAATTCCTAGTGGTTCACATACTTTTTACTTTGACTGTAAATGGAAACAAGCTAGATGGAGAACTGCTGGCTGCTTTGTCTTTTACATCTCATTGCTAATAAGGAGCCATTAAAACAATGAATGTAGCTGTTTAAGACTGAAACAAGCAATTGAGGGTGGAGAACCTTAACAAGGGAGACCACTAAATGGTAAGTCCTTCTTCATCAGCAATAATTGTTTCTCATTAAGCAACTGGGTTTGACCAAAAACCTGCAGCCACTGCGACTCTCCAGGACCAACATTGTCCACCCCTGGTCTAGGGCATGCAAAAAACACAGAAACATATTTCTAATATTAAAAATGAAAAAAATCGACAACTGACTGCAAACCAATTTACCAATATTTTTTTCCAAATATTTCAAATGAACAAAAAAAGGCATAACTAAAGCTTGCCTCTTTTACTGCTGAACATTGCTCCATTACCACAGTGGAACACTTGTCTGAGCATTAGATGCCCAGTCCAGGGTCCTAAATAACTTATCATGTCATCACACCAAGTGCACTGCTCTTATTGTGAAGATCTTAGGTCCAGAACTACACAAGGAATTGGTGCACAATTTTGGCAACAGCTATTATTTAATTACCAGTAACGACACACTGCACAATAACGTGCAGTGAATACACTTGACTTATACTTTTCCTCCTCTTTCTCTGTACGTTTACCATTTATTTGCTCAGAGGTTGATGGGCCTGCCACTTCCCGAGCAGCTCTTCTTTCCTTCACCCTAGCAGCCCGCTTCTTCTCTTCCTTCGTCTCCATCTTTTCGTCTTAAAACTGATTAAGTCAGTGTTTGTGTTGCAATTACTTAGTACGTTTTCCTTAATTTTTCACTTAAGTCTTCAATCTGCCTCAAGAATGATTTACGATATGAAGAGGTAGGGGAAGTGACAGCGAAGGTGGTAGGGAATGAGAACGGCACCCGTATGCATGCGCCGCACGGCCATCCTGCTGGCCTCTGCCGAGAGTTGATTCTACAATAAAATAAAAATAAAAAGAGGAATAACTTTGGAGGTCAAGCATCACCCTGAAAGCAGATAGTAGATGTCACATAGTATATATGTGTACGAAATTTCAGGTCAGTAGTTCAAACGGTTTGTGGGATACAGGTGATTTAAAATCCTGCAGGCCAGACAAACGGACAGCCATGGTAGCGTATTATATAAGAAGATTCTAGGATGAACACTGTCTTTACTTATGCCATTTTAAAATGCATTTGTTCATTTCCGAGCACACAACATTGCTTCACATGCTTAAAACGGAGTTTCTTGTGAAAGATTCAGGTGCAATACAGTATGTTCAATAACTATTATAAAAGAATAATTTCACCGATTTTTTTTTTTTGTCATTAGCACGATTGTTTGTTTATAACGTGATTTGAATAACAAAAAGGTGACCATCATTAGTGAATAACCTCCATGTAGAGCGAAAGCAGGCATGGATATTGCAAGTCTGAAAGGATTCTTCAAACAAATATGACAAATCTTTTCTTTACTTCAGAACAGTGCTCAGTTTTTAGAAACAGTATTTATTTAGCATGTAAATTAGTTACTGGAAATGAACGGGAAAGTCTTAAAATGGGGGGTGGGCTTGCTGATGGGGGATTTTGACAGTACTGCCTGGCAACCCTGCCGGCAGCTTTCAAAGCTACCTTCAAAGCAAAATCATCACCTTGGTATTCTTCACTTCTAACACTTGAACCAGAATCTGTCATGCTGTCCCTATTAGCTCCTGAAGAACTGCCACTATTATTACACAGTAAATCGCTTTCTAGTTCACATACTTTATACGCCCGTATTCAACTCGCTCTGTCACCGCAAATGCTGTGCCAACACCCGACCCTCCGTCACCAGCCGCTGTTCGATGAATAGATGGTGGGTGTCTTTCTGTTGTAGTGTTAAAAGTTACAAGGGTTAAACGCTAACAGCAGGAATATTTATTTAAAAACCAAATAGATAGATAGATAGATAGATAGATAGATAGATAGATAGATAGATAGATAGATAGATAGATAGATAGATAGATAGATAGATACTTTATGAAAATCTTATTAATATATTTTGATTAATTGCGGGGCCCCTCCAGCTCTGGTTAGCCTTTGCGTAAGACCGGTTGTTACGAAACCTAAAAATATATTTTTAATAAATTATTTTATTTCAGTTAGTCTTTTCAGCTACTTTAATAATTTCGTGTAGTTTTAGTTTTTTATTGCAGTTTTGTTAATTATTTTATTTCAGTTTACGAAAATGTTTTTTATTAATAGTTTCAGTTAACTACGCGCGCACGCACACCCACGCCCACACACAAGCAACCCCCACCGCTGCTCCAGTTAGAGTCTATTGCTGTCAACTTGAGACAACTTCACTTACAGTCACAGAGTGAAGGCTCTGGACAGAATAGAGTTATATTTGTAAGAAATCACCATTCAACAAGAGATATTCGAAACCCATCAAATTAAACAAAAGACTTTCCAATGTTAGTACAATCAAGGCAAGGCATGGTGGAAATACCTGTACAGACAAGTTGTGTAAAATTAATTTGTGCACGCCTTAAAGCGAAATCGAAAGTACAAAAGCGTCAAATTCATGGAGGGGATGAATAGCCACTAATTTATTTACTACTCGATTTTGTATAGAAATGTATTGAATGTAATTTATCTTAAGCCTATGCAGGTGTGATGCTGCTTTTGTTAAGTCCGATATGACGATATTCAGAGTTATTTTTATTTTGCAGTTCCAAGGTATGTATACATGTAAATATATCCATCCATTTTCCAACCCGCTGAATCCGAACACAGGGTCACGGGGGTCTGCTGGAGCCAATCCCAGCCAACACAGGGCACAAGGCAGGGAACCAATCCTGGGCAGGGTGCCAACCCACCGCAGGACACACACAAACACACCCACACACCAAGCACACACTAGGGCCAATTTAGAATCACCAATCCACCTAACCTGCATGTCTTTGGACTGTGGGAGGAAACCGGAGCGCCCGGAGGAAACCCACGCAGACACGGGGAGAACATGCAAACTCCACGCAGGGAGGACCCGGGAAGCGAACCCAGGTCCCCAGGTCTCCCAACTGCGAGGCAGCAGCGCTACCCACTGCGCCACCGTGCTGCCCATGTAAATATATGTTTTTTCATATATGAATAAAATGTAGAAATATATAGAATTTGAGTATATATATAATAAATGTTCCCTTATTAATGTAAGGATTTGGGGAGTGTGAGATACGGAGGAATGGAATTAGCCGTTTTAGGCTAAATGCTGGCGACCTGCCCTAAGAGGGCCCGTCGGTGTCGCGCTGATAAATTGCTTTAGTAAATAAATGATGATACTGTGTTGTCATCTAAATAAAAAAAGATGAACATTGGCTCATCATTGAGAATTTGGGGTTTTGTTGTACGGCAGATATCTGCCATTTCTTTCTATTTAGATTTTTTACTAATCGTTTATTGAATGATTGTGTTAAGTTCGTATCACAGCACTTACTTTGTTCGGCCCCTGGCTACTAAAGCCTGTTCGACGTGATGTGTGATCGTCGGCGACGACTGAAATGCCCCCTGGGTTTTGGTGGGCTCACTGGATAGTGCGGCATAAGGGTTGCCTCTGACCGCGAGTGTGCGCAGTGAGGCGAAGCAGGGCGGCATGTATGAGTGGGTTAAGTAGCTGAGAGCACATGGAGCTGAACAGCAGGGGTAGTGAATTAAAATTTAATGAGGTCCGACCAACAAAACATTTCCTATCAAAGGTCAGAAACTCATATATACAGTATGTAGTTACCGATTGTCTATAAAAATAAACAAAGTATAATTACCATAGCATTTCAACAATTCTCAATTTTCAATAAGGACTTGAAACGTATGGACTCTTTGAATTTAATATAAACAGCGTATAAAACAAATAAACACATGTATTTAATCAAAAAAAATAAAATAAAAGTAGGTCACATTCACATTTAAAGTAAAAGAAAACAGAACTATCCATCCATCCATTTTCTAACCTGCTGAATCTGAACACAGGGTCATGGGGGTCTGCTGGAGCCAATCCCAGCCAACACAGGGCACAAGGCAGGAACTAATTCCGGGCAGGGTGCCAGCCCACCGCAGGACACACACAAACACACCAAGCATACACTAGGTCCAATTTAGAATCGCCAATCCACCTAAGCCAGGTGTAGGCAATGTCGGTCCTGGTGAGCCGCAGTGGCTACAGGTTTTCATTCCAACCCAATTGCTTAATTAGAAACCAATCATTGCCAATCTCAGACCTTATTTAATTTTATGGCTTGTTAGTCTGTGCAATGTAAGGCTTTTATATCGTAGATTTTTTTCCTTTCCAAGGATATCATCCAAATGATTTGAAGCCTAAAACAGATCATTTTCAGTCTGTCACATTTTTCTATTAAGTGTTTTGTTAAATCAAACCGTGCATGATGAACACACACAGATGTAATTGGAAAAAAGCTAGCTGGAGAACTGCTGGCTGCTTTGTCTTTTACATCTTATTGCTAATAAGGAGCAATTAAAACACTGAATGCAGCAGTTTAAGATTGAAATAAGCAATTAAGGTTGGAGAACCTTAACAAGCGAGACCACTAAAATGAAGCATCAAAATGTCACTTAAGCAATATGTGCTTCATCAGCAATAATTGAGTTCTCGTTAAGGAACTGGGTTGGAACGAAAACCTGCACATACTGTGGCACTCCAGGACCGACGTTGCCTACCCCTGACCTAAGCAGCATGCCTTTGGACTGTGGAAGAAAACTGGAGTGCCCGGAGGAAACCCACGCAGACAACATGCAAACTCCACACAGGGAGGGCCCAGGAAGCGAACCCGGGTCCCCAGGTCTCACAACTGCAAGGCAGCAGCGCTACCCACTGCGCCACCCCAGAACTATCTGAATAAAACTTAAATATGCCAATCTGAAAAAGTACAAACAAAGCTTTGGCTATCCTCCTGCTCTTTACTTTTTACATTTCTACATCAAATCTACCCTTTTTGAGACTGTTTTGAACAAATAATTATTTTTAATGTCCATTCTGCTTTTTTTCCATTTTTTTTTATCGCACCCAAACCTTTACTTTTCATATCTAGTGAGAGAAGTGGGCCTTTAAATTGTCCTGCCAGCAGTTTTAATCTTGGCTTAAATGGAGTTAGTGCAATTCTCATGCACCTGTGTAGGTTCTCATTGGTTAGTCTGGTATAATACTTTGTTATAATAATGTTCATTGTGGAGAAAGCTGGCTCACAGCTGCATGTAGGTCAAAATACGGTCAAAGTGGGATGGGAAATCAGTCTCAGGCACAGCCTATAGCCGGAAACTAGCAGAATCAATTACTCCAAAATGCTCTCTTAGTGCAACATTAGCCTGCAGATCAAACATTTCTGTCAGTAGACATCCTTCATGCGCTCACTTGAAGGACTGTGTCACTTCCTTTGAAAATACCTTGACTTTTCTATGAGGAATGGATTCTGGATGAGCAGGGAAATCCATTGTTTCTAATCAGTTTATTTATGAAGTCAACATAAGGAGAAACATCTCTCTTTTGCAGAATTTGTTCCATTGCCTTTGTGGAATGCACACACTCTCCTTGAAGATCTTCCTTGAACAATTCCAGTTTCCTCTGAAAGAAGTGAACAGCTCCAACATGTAATGGAAAAACCTAGTAACTGCTATTTTTTTCAAAACTGAGTTTTTATTAGTTTTTGGAGTTATTAGGTTTTCCCTTATGTTATAAGGTAGTGGTAATGGCCTAATATGCCTTCATTCCGATCACAATGGAAGATGCTCGTATTGTACACAGTATTTTACATACTGCAAGAAAAAACCAAGCAACTCCACTGACAAATGAGGAAAGACCGTCTACCAATGGAAACATCGGATTATGATAACGTGATTTAATGCTGCGACTGAATGATTTAAATGGCAGGTGTTGTTGATTCATGAAAAAAACAAGGAAAAATGAAATCTGGAGATCTTTAATTATTGGGGTGACATCATTTTCTCAATTTGCTGAAAAGTTGAAAGATGTGACGTACTTAGTTTTTTCATACATGCTCACATTTTCACCATTTTAGGTCATTCATTGCATTTCCACTAATTAAATGAGAAAAAAACTGAGCTGTTCTAAAACTTGTGACTGGGTTTATACATACTAGCCAACCCGCGGCGTAGCATACACCGCATAATTATGTATTGATGGGTGAACACTTCCTGAACGACACAGTTGTCCAAATGGGGTGGGTTTGAGGATACGACTGTGAGTGAATGAAAAGATAGACCTCTGGAGAGAGCAACATATAATTGTCCGTGACTGAAAACTGGTTTTGGCAGATACAGGCAATGTGTGTGTGTCTCTCTCTCGCACCTGTGTGTGTGTGTGTTGTTCTCTCTCTTGCAC
The DNA here is from genome assembly GCF_900747795.2 of Erpetoichthys calabaricus. NCBI lineage: Eukaryota > Metazoa > Chordata > Cladistia > Polypteriformes > Polypteridae > Erpetoichthys > Erpetoichthys calabaricus. Next base: position 7,473,414 of record NC_041405.2, on the reverse strand, counting down.
CTGTGTGTGTGTGTGTGTGTGTGTTGTTCTCTCTCTTGCACCTGTGTGTGTGTGTGTGTGTGTTGCTCTCTCTCGCGCACCTGTGTCTGTGTGTCGCACTCTCCTGCGCACCTGTGCGTCTGTGTGTGTCGCGCTCTCTCTCTCGTGTGTGTGTGTGTGTCGCTCTCTCCCGCGCGCCTGTGTCTGTGTGTGTGTGCACCTGTGTGTCTGTGTGTGTCGCGCTCTCTCTCTCGTGTGTGTGTGTGTGTGTCGCTCTCTCCCGCGCGCCTGTGTCTGTGTGTGTCGCGCTCTCTCGCGCGCCTACACAGATGAAAGAGACTCAGGTGAGGAGTTGGGGGTGGGCACATGAGCAGGAAGTGCACATGCCTTGGGGAGGAGGGTTAGAGTTGTGTGCCATGGTCGGCTGTTTAGTGAATTGTTGGTGGGCGGGGCTCTGTCTTGCGTGCGTCTTGCTTGCCATGGACTTAGTGAATTATATATATAGATATACAGTTCATATGTATAATATATGTGCGCTAGGTGCTTGAGTACTATCTCCTAAGGATGAGTTAGTATATTGTACATGTAAGAAAACATTTCATGCATATGTTCAAATTAGTGGTTCTCTCATAGATTTTCAGAGCTTCCCAAGTTTTCCAGTCCAACACTTTATTTTTTGACAGGATTAGCACTATTTATGAACAGAATAATTTGATACTTTTCTTTTAATAATGGTGTCTATTAATAATGTTATACAGTACAGTAATCCCTCGCTATATCGCGCTTTGCCTTTTGCGGCTTCACTCCATCGCGGATTTTATATGTAAGCATATTTAAATATATATCTCGGATTTTTCGCTGGTTCACGGATTTCTGCGGACAATAGGTCTTTTAATTTCTGGTACATGCTTCCTCAGTTGGTTTGCCCAGTTGATTTCATACAAGGGACGCTATTGGCAGATGGCTGAGAAGCTACCCAACTTACTTTCTCTCTCTCTCTCTTGCGCTGACGTAGGGGGGTGTGAGCAGGGGGGCTGTTCGCACACCTAGACGATACGGACGCTCGTCTAAAAATGCTGAAAGGTTATCTTCACGTTTGCTATCTTTTGTGCAGCTGCTTCCTGAAGCGACATGCTGCACAGTGCTTCGCATACTTAAAAGCTCAAAGGGCGCGTATTGATTTTTTTATCTGTCTATCTGTCTATCACTCTCACTCTGCTCCTGACGGAGGGGGTGTGAGCTGCCGCCTTCAACAGCTTTGTGCCGCGGTGCTTCGCATACTTAAGAGCCAAACAGCCCTATTGATTTTTTTGCTCCTTTGAAGAGGAAGATATGTTTGCATTCTTTTAATTGTGAGACAGAACTGTCATCTCTGTCTTGTCATGGAGCACAGTTTAAACTTTTGAAAAAGAGACAAATGTTTGTTTGCAGTGTTTGAATAACGTTCCTGTCTCTCTACAACCTCCTGTGTTTCTGCGCAAATCTGTGACCCAAGCATGACAATATAAAAATAACCAGATAAACATATGGTTTCTACTTCGCGGATTTTCTTATTTCGCGGGTGGCTCTGGAACGCAACCCCCACAATGGAGGAGGGATTACTGTAGATGAAAATGAGAGTATAACTTTTTAAAAAATGTATAAAGTCAGTGATTTGAGATGCACTTATTTCATGAAACTTTTTTATAGTAATTACTTTTAATAAATCTGAATGGATTTAATCAACTGTATGTGTTTATATATATATATATATATATATATATATATATATATATATATATATATATATATATATATATATATATATATATATATATACATACACATACACACAGTATAAAGTATATGAAATTAATGTAATATATATTTACAGTTCTTAATCCTGCCATTCACTGCTAAAAACCTTGCGTCTCAGTGACATTTTTATTCATGTTTTCCTACTTTTTTCCACTTACATTTTATATCTTTGATTTCTTCAACTTCCCTTCTTTTTTAGCTGCAATTGCCAAATTCTCCTTCAGCATACCACAAACCGAGCTCCGTGCTCATCTTCACTCAGATGTGCTGCTGCCCTGTTTCTTCACCGTTTCAAACACAAGAAGCAGCCTGAATTATGTTATTGTAACTTGGACACACAATAACAGTCAACTGGCACAGTATATGGACAGAAATGTACACAGTGTAGAAAGGACTGCACTGCTTGAAAGTGAGCTACATAAAGGAAATGCCTCTTTGATTGTCGAAAATGTGAAAATAGGAGATGAAGGAGACTACGCATGTGAGGTACATGAGGCTCCCAACCTGGCTAAAGGCAGCATACAGCTTCAGGTTACAGGTAGGTAAATACTCTGAACCTAATAGCCATGTTTGAGTGTCTTCAGAAATAAATTAGTTTAGGAGTGATCTTGACCAGATAGCATATTTCAGTAGCGATCTCTCACTCTTGAAAAAATTGAATTATTATTTAAAGTACTTTTGAATTTATCTGTGCACATACTCTCAGCAGAATGTTTTTCTTCATGCAAAGAACCACAAATATAAATATAACCATAAATTACGATGTAGTGTGTTGGAAAGCATAACTTTAGGGACCCTCAAAATTCGACTGAATTTTATTTTGGACAGGATGAACAGTTTTGGAATAGGATTGTGTAATGAAAAACACAAGATACCACGTTTAAGGGTTGGGGATTCCATCCCCATATACTGTAGAGCACAGTTAAATACACGTTACAGTCAGATTATGAGTTAAATAAGTGACAACCAGATGGGAAAACATGGACATTTTATGGGGTGGAAATGGAAGTAGGAATGCTGGGTGAGAGATGACGCGAAGGATCTTGGGAAGGTGGTGACATCATCAGCAAGGGACCGGAGGTGACTAAGGAACCTGGAAGCGGTCCGGACGTCTGGATAGGGCTTTGGAGACAAATTCAAGGTGCTGTCTTTTGTTGCTCGTCTTTCCTGTTGAAATAAAGAGAGAGCGGTTAGCACACTGTCAAAGTCCCCTGTCTTGCGGTTTCGCATGGCTCGTTGGGTCCTTTAGCTGCTCCCTAACGCTCGTGTGTGATTTCCTCATTACAGTATTCAGCTAAAGTTTTGTAAGATAACACGCAGACTTTATCAAAATATAATGATAATCTATTAAAAAAGTGTGCCTCGATCTCTTCCACTCATGGCGTCGACAGTGATACGGCTAAACCAGCAATAAAACGTTGCTGCCTGTTCCAGAACCAAACACTTTCCACACTGTTTCAACTAGGCCTACTGTAGCAAACTGAACCAAAGACTTGACTAAGAAACGATGGTTGGCTCTCCAGACACGAAGGAGTCATAAGCAACAAGCCATCAGTTGTTCCCAAGTCAAAACAGAAGCCATCCCAAAAAAAATAAGGACTTATTACAATGTGCATCATACAGACCAATTTCACTTCTGAATAATGATGTTAAGGTACTCTCCAAAGTCCTAGCTAGAAGGATGGAGAAAGTGCTGCCTTCTGTAATATCACAAGATCAAACTGGATTTATTAAAGGCAGTCTCTTAACTTCCAATCTTCGACGCCTGTTTAGTGTAATATATTCACTCGCAAAGTCAAACACCCCAGAGATATTATTATCGTTGGATGCAGAAAAAGCATTTGACATGATTGAATGGAATTACCTTTTCACTACATTGGAGAAATTTGAGTTTGGCCCGAACATTTGTGCATGGAACAAACTACTGTATACCAATCCAGAAGCTTCAGTTTGAATTAATAACATTAATTCACAGTACTTTAAACTAGAATGTGGTACCAGACAAGAATGCCCCTTGTCACCACTACTTTTTGCAATCTCCGTTGAGCCACTGGCAGTTCACTGTCGAAATGCTTATCAGATAAAGGGGATTATTAGAGAAGGACTTGAACAGAAAATGTATCTTTATGCAGATGATATCATACTGTATATATCTGATTCACAAAATACTGTGCCTCCAGTCCTAACAGGGCTTACAGAATTTCAAAAGATTTCTGGTTTCAGAATTAATTTGACTAAAAGTGTGCTCTATCAAGTGAATTCTCAAGCACACAAAATTAGATTGGACACCTTCCCTTTTATCATTGCAGATCAGTTTAAATATCTAGGGGTAAATATCACAAGTAAACATAAAGCTCTTTATCAACAAAATTTCACCGTCTGTATGGAAAAAATTAAGCAAGACTTGCATAGATGGTCAACCCTTCATCTCAATTTAGCTGGAAGAATTAACATTGTTAAGATGAATATCCTTCCTAAGCTTCTCTTTTTATTTCAAAACATTCTATTATACATCAATAAATCATTTTTTAAGAAATTAGATTCAACCATAACCTCATTTACTTGGAATTCAAAACATCCATGTATCCAAAGAGCGACCCTACAAAGACCTAAGGCAGAAGGTGGCATGGCTCTACTTAACTTTCAATTGTATTACTGGGCAGCAAACATACAAACTGTAAAAACCTGGATATGGACACAAATAGAAGAACATATACAGGCCTGGTCCGGAATAGAAATAAAATCCTGCAGTACTTCTTTATATTCCCTGCTTTGTGCCCCAATAAATGCAAGTTATCGCCAATACACTAACAACCCAATTGTGCTTCACTCACTCAGAATATGGAACCAATGTAGAAAGCATTTTAAGATGGAGAATCTTTTATCTGTGGCACCTCTGCATGAGAACCACCTTTTTCTGCCCTCTCAAACATATGCAGTTTTTAATGTCTGGAAAACATTTGGAATTAAATCACTTAGAGATCTGTACATAGACAACGTCTTTGCATCCTGTTAATGATTACATTCCAAATGTAACTTTCCAGCAACACATTTCTTTCACTATCTTCAAATTAGAAACTTTGTTAAACAGAACCTGCCCAGTTTTCCCCATCTCCCACCTCCCTCTATGCTGGAAAAAACATTGCTCAGTCTCGAGGATTCAGACAGCATTTCTTTAATATATAAAACCATTTTGCAGTCCCTCCCACTCAAAGATCCAAGAGGACAATGGGAAAAGGATCTTTCACTCAACATCTCAGAAAAGAAGTGGAAGGTAGCAATTCGGAGAATTCACTCGAGCTTCAAATGCACAAAGCATACAATTATTCAACTTAAAATTATATATTGAGCACATCTGTCTCATTTAAAATTGTCCAAAATGTTTCCAGGGCAAGATCCAATCTGCTAACGCTGCAATCAAGTCCTGGCCTCACAGGGCCACATGTTTTGGGCCTGCGCCAAATTAACATCATTTTGAACCAAAATCTTTAAATGTCTATCAGACAGCCTGGAGGTCACAATCCCTCCTAATCCACTAACTGCTGTGTTTGGTGGGCTCACAGAGGGGCTTAAAGTGGAGAAGGACAAACAAACTGTGATTGCCTTTATTACATTATTGGCACGCAGACTTATCTTGCTAAACTGGAAGAATTCTAGCTCTTCTCTTTTAAATCAGTGGGTAACTGTTGTTATATATTATTTGATATTGGAAAAAGTAAAATTCGCACTTAGAGGATCTGTGCAGAACAATTTTCAAAACCTGGCAAGATCTAATCAATAACATTTTAGAATAAGCATTTAAAGCACTGAGGAATCAGATTCTCTCCCCATTTCTTTTTCTTCTCCATTTATCTTTATATACTTATTAATTAATCTATTTACTTATTTTTACTAAATTTAAGTTTTACTCTGCTGGCCATGCTCTCTTTCTCATGGGTAGGGGTTGATTTGTTTTCAATCCTATTTTTGTAAAAATTGATCTATTTGTAAGGAATGTTGTGGCAATAAAATTAAAAAAAAAAACAAAGACAGAAGCCAAACCAGCGACTAATGGACTATACCTATTTTAGGAAGGGATTATACTGGCGACCCTTTTCGGGTGATGAAAGTGAACTATGGAATTTTTTCAAAGACGTACATGTACAGAATTTGACCTTGAAGAGGGATTTTAAAAGGGTTCCTGTTAGAAGCATCTCAAATATATATATACTGGAGAATATAACTTGAGAAATCCGTTCGAATGGGACATGTGGACCTCAAAAGTGGAGTCCCCTTAGGCGCAGGGCCTGGGGCAGTTGCCCCACTTGCCACCTCCAAATACCGCTTTTGAATACCAGAAGTGCAAATGAATATTTATGCAGTAAAGGGTGAAGTCCCAATTCACAAAAGCCAATGCATCGATCAATTCATGAATATAACAATAAAATCATCAATTAATTTTAAATTTTGAAAAGAAAGTTGTCACACTAGTCCATTATACATTCATGCTTCTTTAATGTTAACATTAACTTACCCAACATGAATTTTCTGAATGCATTGTAACGCTAAGAACATTGTTAACCCAATGTGATGATCAATTGGTAATTTACAATTTTCCCAAAATTCACTGCAACTAAAATAACACAGGGCATCTTTTGTACCCCCCGACCCACCTATTAATCATTAAGTGTTTTTTAAACTTGCTGCCTGTTACAGTATGTGGACAGTAGTCATTAAACTCAAATCTTAACAGCTCTCTGAACACTTGGAATACTAAAGTTTAAATCTGAGATAACAGAATTAAAATAAAATGCATGAATGAAACTGCATGATAGTATTATAACTTGAAAGGGTAATTTATTTGTAATTTATTTTTCACAGTTGTACAATTACAAATTTGTAAGTTGAAAATACGTCTTCTTCTTTTGTCTGATCCCATTAGGGGTTGTCATAGCAGATCATCTTGTTCCATATCTTCCTGTCCTCTCTCACCACATCCATAAACCTCCTCCTAGGCCTTCGTCTTTTCCTCTTCCCCAGCAGCTCTATGTTTAACATCCTTTTCCCAAATATATCCAGCAATCTCGCCTCTCTGACTTTGTCTCTCAACAGTTCATCTTGCGCTGACCCTCTAATGCACTCATTTATAATCCTATCCATCCTCATCACACTCAATGCAAATCTTGTTGAAAATATGTCTGTTTTTGAAATATTTGAAGAATCTGCGTTTGAAACTATCTTTAGTTTTACAGAAACTTTTTTGTGTTACAATTGGATATGGCAAGAAGGGGAAGAAAAAGAAAGGGAAGGACAAGAATTGGGGGCTTGTACATTTGGAATGAGATAGTATGGCTGCAATAAACGGTATCCATTTGTTATGTGTCTGTGTCTTTTTTCCTCACCTCATGAAACCAGCACTCATACATTATTGAAGTTAAATCATTGAGATTTATTGATACTCCCAGCCACACTTGACAGAAATATTTAGTGCTAAGAACCTATGAGTGACCTGCTTCTTGTTTCGGCTGCTCCCATTAGGGGTCACCACAGCGGATCATCTTCTTCCATATCTTTCTGTCCTCTGCGTGTTGCTCTGTCATACCCATCACCTGCATGTCCTCTCTCACCACATCCATAAACCTTCTCTTAGGCCTTCCTCTTTTCCTGTTCCCTGGCAGCTCTATCCTTAGCATCCTTCTCTCATTATACCCCTCATCGCTCCTCTGCACATGTCCAAACCAGCACAATCTCGCCTCTCTGACTTTGTCTCCCAAATATCCAACTTGAGCTGACCCTCTAATGTTCTCATTTCTAATCCTGTCCATCCTTGTCATACCAAATGCAAATCTTAGCATCTTTAACTCTGCCACCTCCAGCTCTGTCTCCTGCTTTCTGGTCAGTGCCACCGTCTCCAACCCATATAACATAGCTGGTCTCACTACCATCCTGTAGACCTTTCCTTTCACTCTTGCTGATACCCGTCTGTCACAGATTACTCCTGACACTCTTCTCCACCCATTCCACCCTGCCTGCACTCTCTTTTTCACTTCTCTTCCACAATCCCCATTACTCTGTACTGTTGATCCCAAGTATTTAAATTTATCCATCTTCGCCAACTCTACTCCTTGCATCCTCACCATTCCACTGACCTCACCTCTCATTCACACACATGTATTCTGTCTTGTTCCTACTGACCTTCATTCCTCTCCTCTCTAGAGCACATCTCCACCTCCCCAGGGTCTCCTCAACCTGCTCTCTACTATCGCTACAGATCACAATGTCATCAGAAAACATTATAGTCCATGGGGACTCCTGTCTAATCTCGTCTGTCAACCTGTCCATCACCATTGCAAATAAGAAAGGGCTCAGAGCCAATTCCTGATGTAATCCCACCTCCGTCACTCCTACCGCAGACCTCACCACGGCCACACTTCCCTCGTACATATCCTGTACAACTCTTACATACTTCTCTACCACTCCCAGCTTTCTCATACAATACCACAGCTCCTCTCAGTCACCCTGTCACATGCTTTCTTCAGGTCCACAAAGTTGCAATGCAACTCCTTTTGGCCTTCTCTAAACTTCATCAACACCCTCAGAGTAAACATCACATCAACATCATTCCCAACTCACCAACTACTTAACTTCTAATAATCTGATGGAACCCTTTCAGTCTGTTTCAGTGCACAGCATAGCTGTGAAACTGCTCTGCTACGGGTAACCAATGATTTGCTTATGGCAGCAGACTCTGGACAAACCAGCATAATTCATTCTGTTAGACCTCAGTGCAGGATTTGACACTCAGGTCAGACATGACATCCTACTGTCCAGAATGGAGAACATGCTGGGTATCTCTGGCACTGCCCTCCAGTGGTTCAAGTCCTATCTGACTGATAGGCAAGAGTTTGTTAGTGTTGGCAACAGCAGATCCAGCTCAGCACCAGTCACACAAGGGGTTCCTCAGGGCTCTGCTTCCCCTTGGCCATATTATTCATAGCTTTGGACTGGGTTATTATTTTTATGTAGTCGATACTCAACTTTATTTCAATGCTAAAAGTGGAACTTCATCAGAGCTTTCTCAGCTTACAACTTTCCTCAGTGAAATTAAAACCTGGATGGAGCAGAACTCTTTAAATTTAAATTGCAACAAAACTGAACTCCTGCAAATTGGGACTAAAGTGCAACTTAATAAAATGAGCTCCTTCCCAGTCTATCTTGGCGCTGATCTCATCAGACCTGCCTCTACTGCAAAGAATCATGGTGTCATTTTTAATTCCTCCCTTTCTTATTCCGCCCACATAAATCACATTAAGAAACTTTCTTACTTTCACCTCTGTAACATATCCCGTGTTCGCTCCTTCCTCTCCTTTTCTAACGCTGAGAAGCTTGTCCATGCTTTTATCACATCCTGCATCGATTATTGTAATTCCCTACTGGCAGGTGCTCCTTCTAATCTTATATCACAACTCCATCCATCCATCCATCCATCCATCCATTGTCTTCCGCTTATCCGAGGTCGGGTCGCGGGGGCAGCAGCTTGAGCAGAGATGCCCAGACTTCCCTCTCCCCGGCCACTTCTTCTAGCTCTTCCGGGAGAATCCCAAGGCGTTCCCAGGCCAGTCGAGAGACATAGTCCCTCCAGCGTGTCCTGGGTCTTCCCCGGGGCCTCCTCCCGGTTGGACGTGCCCGGAACACCTCACCAGGGAGGCGTCCAGGAGGCATCCTGATCAGATGCCCGAGCCACCTCATCTGACTCCTCTCGATGCGGAGGAGCAGCGGCTCTACTCTGAGCCTCTCCCGGATGACTGAGCTTCTCACCCTATCTTTAAGGGAAAGCCCAGACACCCTGCGGAGGAAACTCATTTCAGCCGCTTGTATTCGCGATCTCGTTCTTTCGGTCACTACCCATAGCTCATGACCATAGGTGAGGGTAGGAACATAGATCGACTGGTAAATTGAGAGCTTCGCCTTATGGCTCAGCTCCTTTTTCACCACGACAGACCGATGCAATGCCCGCATTACTGCGGATGCCGCACCGATCTGCCTGTCGATCTCACACTCCATTCTTCCCTCACTCGTGAACAAGACCCCGAGATACTTGAACTCCTCCACTTGAGGCAGGATCTCGCTCCCAACCCTGAGAGGGCACTCCACCCTTTTCCGGCTGAGGACCATGGTCTCGGATTTGGAGGTGCTGATTCTCATCCCAGCCGCTTCACACTCGGCTGCGAACCGATCCAGAGAGAGCTGAAGATCACGGCCTGATGAAGCAAACAGGACAACATCATCTGCAAAAAGCAGTGACCCAATCCTGAGCCCACCAAACTGGACCCCCTCAACACCCTGGCTGCGCCTAGAAATTCTGTCCATAAAAGATATGAACAGAATCGGTGACAAAGGGCAGCCCTGGCGGAGTCCAACTCTCACTGGAAACGGGTTCGACTTACTGCCGGCAATGCGGACCAAGCTCTGGCACCGATCGTACAGGGACTGAACAGCCCTTATCAGGGGGGCCGGTACCCCATACTCTCGGAGTACCCCCCACAGGATTCCCCGAGGGACACGGTCGAATGCCTTTTCTAAGTCCACAAAACACATGTAGACTGGTTGGGCAAACTCCCATGCACCCTCCAGGACCCTGCTAAGGGTATAGAGCTGGTCCACTGTTCCGCGACCAGGACGAAAACCACACTGTTCCTCCTGAATCCGAGGCTCGACTATCCGACGGACCCTCCTCTCCAGGACCCCTGAATAGACTTTTCCAGGGAGGCTGAGGAGTGTGATCCCTCTGTAGTTGGAACACACCCTCCGATCCCCCTTCTTAAAGAGGGGGACCACCACCCCGGTCTGCCAATCCAGAGGCACTGTCCCTGATGTCCATGCGATGTTGCAGAGGCGTGTCAGCCAAGACAGTCCTACAACATCCAGAGCCTTGAGGAACTCCGGGCGTATCTCATCCACCCCCGGGGCCCTGCCACCAAGGAGTTTTTTGACCACCTCGGTGACCTCAGTCCCAGAGATGGGGGAGCCCACCTCTGAGTCCCCAGGCTCTGCTTCCTCATTGGAAGGCATGTTAATGGGATTGAGGAGGTCTTCGAAGTATTCCCCCCACCGACCCACAACGTCCCGAGTCGAGGTCAGCAGCGCACCATCCCCACCATATACAGTGTTGACACTGCACTGCTTCCCCTTCCTGAGACGCCGGATGGTGGACCAGAATCTCCTCGAAGCCGTCCGAAAGTCATTCTCCATGGCCTCCCCAAACTCCTCCCACGCCCGAGTTTTTGCCTCAGCAACCACCAAAGCCGCATTCCGCTTGGCCTGCCGGTACCTATCAGCTGCCTCCGGGGTCCCACAGGACAAAAGGGTCCTGTAGGACTCCTTCTTCAGCTTGACGGCATCCTTCACCGCCGGTGTCCACCAGCGGGTTCGGGGATTGCCGCCACGACAGGCACCGACCACCTTACGGCCACAGCTCCGGTCAGCTGCCTCAACAATAGAGGCACGGAACATGGCCCATTCGGACTCAATGTCCCCCACCTCCCTCGGGATGTGGTCGAAGTTCTGCCGGAGGTGGGAGTTGAAGCTACTTCTGACAGGGGGCTCTGCCAGACGTTCCCAGCAGACCCTCACAACACGCTTGGGCCTACCACGCCTGACCGGCATCCTCCCCCACCATCGAAGCCAACTCACCACCAGGTGGTGATCAGTTGACAGCTCCGCCCCTCTCTTCACCCGAGTGTCCAAGACATGTGGCCGCAAGTCCGACGACATGACCACAAAGTTGATCATCGAACTGAGGCCTAGGGTGTCCTGGTGCCAAGTGCACATATGAACACCCCTATGCTTGAACATGGTGTTCGTTATGGACAATCCGTGACGAGCACAGAAGTCCAATAACAAAACACCGCTCGGGTTCAGATCAGGGGGGCCATTCCTCCCAATCACGCCCTTCCAGGTCTCACTGTCATTGCCCACGTGAGCATTGAAGTCTCCCAGCAGAACGAGGGAGTCCCCAGAAGGTATGCCCTCTAGCACCCCCTCCAGGGACTCCAAAAAGGGTGGGTACTCCGAACTGCTGTTCGGTGCATACGCACAAACAACAGTTAGGACCCGTCCCCCCACCCGAAGGCGAAGGGAGGCTACCCTCTCGTCCACCGGGGTAAACCCCAATGTACAGGCTCCAAGTTGGGGGGCAATAAGTATACCCACACCTGCTCGGCGCCTCTCACCGGGGGCAACTCCAGAGTGGTAGAGAGTCCAGCCCCTCTCAAGGAGATTGGTTCCAGAGTCCAAGCTGTGTGTCGAGGTGAGTCCGACTATATCTAGCCGGAACCTCTCAACTTCGCGCACTAGCTCAGGCTCCTTCCCCTTCAGAGAGGTGACATTCCACGTCCCAAGAGCCAGTTTCTGTAGCCGAGGATCGGACCGCCAAGGTCCCCGCCTTCGGCCACCACCCAACTCACACTGCACCCGACCTCCTTGGCCCCTCCCATAGGTGGTGAGCCCATGGGAAGGGGGACCCACATTGCCTCTTCGGGCTGTGCCCGGCCGAGCCCCATAGGTGCAGGCCCGGCCACCAGGCGCTCGCCATCGAGCCCCACCTCCAGGCCTGGCTCCAGAGTGGGGCCCCGGTGACCCGCGTCCGGGCAAGGGAAAACGCCGTCCAAAATTGTTTTTCTTCATAGGAGGTTTGTTTAACCGCTCTTTGTCTCATCCCTCACCTAGGACCATCACAACTCCATCTTATTCAAAACTCAGCTGCAAGAGTCCTTACTTGAACCAGCAGCAGCGAGCACATCACACCCATCCTGCTTCACCGTCACTGGCTCCCTGTGTCTTACAGGATTGAATATAAACTTCTACTAATAACCTACAAAGACTTAAACGACCTCGCGCCAAACTACATCAGTGACCTTCTCCATCACTATGTGCCTGCCTGCCCACTAAGGTCATCTGATTCTGGTAATCTTGTTGTACCCCACACTAATCTACACTCCATGGGTGACAGGGCCTTCAGCTGTATAGCACCCAGACTCTGGAATGACCTACCGAAATTAATCAGGTCAGCTGACTCCATGAATTGTTTTAAAAAACAACTCCAAACTCATCTGTTCAGGAAGGCTTTTAGCTCTACTTGACTTTATTACCCTTCTCTCAGTTTACTTCTCTGTCAAGATGCTCATGTAACCTGTGTGTGTGTTGTGTGTGTGTGCGAGACCATCAATTACTGTTGTCTGTTAGGCTTTTCTTTCTCTGAATTTACTATCTTACTCTTCTTTATTTATTTATCTGGTTTAGTACAATGCTATATACTGTATACCCTGCTGTTCTTTCATAAACTCTGTGAAGTGCGTTGAGAATGAAAAAGACGCTATATAAATAAAATGTATTATTTTTTTTATTATTATTATGCTCTTTCTTGGTATGAAACCATACTGCTGCTCAATAACCATCACCTCACTTCTTTACCAAACTTCCACTACTCTTTCCCATAACTTCATGCTGTGGCTCATCAATTTTATCCCCCTGTAGTTACTGCAGTCCTGCACATCCCCCTTATTCTTAAATATCAGCACCAGTACACTTCTTCTCCACTCCTCAGGCATCCTCTCACTTTCCAAGATTCCATTAAACAATCTGGTTAAAAACTCCACTGCCATCTCACCTTAACACCTCCATGCTTCCACAGGTATGTCATCTGGACCAACGGCCTTTCCATTCTTCATCCTCTTCATATCCGTCCTTACTTCTTCCTTGCTAATCCGTTGAACTTCCTGATTCACTTTCTCCACATCATCCAACCTCTTCTCTCTCTCGTTCTCTTCATTCATCAGCCTCTCAAAGTACTCTTTCCATCTGCTCAAAACACTCTCCTCGCTTGTGAGTAAGTTTCCATCTTCATCCTTTATCACCCTAACCTGCTGCACATCTTTCCCAGTTCAGTCCCTCCGTGTAGCCCACTGGTCCTTTTCTCCCTCCTTAGTGTCCAACCTCTCATACAACTCATCATACGCCTTTTCCTTAGCCTTTGCCACCTCTCTCTTTACCAACGCCTTATCTCCTTGTACTCCTGTCTACTTTCTACATCTCTCTGACTGTCCCACTTCTTCTTTGCCATCCTCTTCCTCTGTACACTCTCCTGTATTTCCTCATTCCACCACCAGGTTTCCTCTTTCCAGATGTCACGCCAAGCACCCTTCTTGCTATCACCCTTACTACATCTGCTGTCGTTTCCCAGCTGTCTGGTGATTCTTCACTACCACCCAGTGCCTGCCTCACCTTCTCCCTAAAATCAACCTTGCAGTCTTCCATTTTCAACTTCCACAATTTGATCCTTGGCTCTGCCCTCACTCTCTTCCTCTTCTTGATCTCCAACGTCATTCTACAGACCACCATCCTATGCTGCTTACCTAAACTTTCCCCTGCCACCACTTTGCAGTCTTCAATCTCCTTCAGATTGACTCTTCTGCATAGTATGTAATCTACCTGTGTGCATCTTCCGCCACTCTTGTACGTTACCCTATGTTCCTCCCTCTTCTTAAAATATGTATTCACCACAGCCATGTCCATCCTTTTGGCAAAATCCACTATCCTCTGACCTTCTTCATTCCTCTCCTTGACACCATACCTACCCATCACCTCCTCGTCTCCACTGTTCCCTTCACCAATATGCCCATTGAAATCCTCTCCAATCACCACTTTCTGTCCCTTGGGCACACTGTCCATCACTTCATCCAACTCACTCCAAAAATCTTCTTTCTCACCCATTGCACACCCAACTTGCAGTGCATATGCACTAACAACATTTATCATCACACCTCCAATTTCCAGCTACATAATTATTACTCTGTCTGGCACTCTTTTCACCTCCAAAACACACTTGACATACTGTTCCTTCAGAATAACCCCTACTCCATTTCTCCTCCTATCCACTCCATGACAGAACAATTTGCATCCACCTCCGATCCACCTGGCCTTATTCCCCTTCCATTTTGTCTTATCACACACAACATATCAACCTTCCTTCTCTCTATCATATCTGCTAACTCTCTCCCCTTACCAGTCATACTGCCAACATTCAAAGTTCCTACCCTCAGTTCCACAAGCAAAATTTTACATGGGATGCACTTCCTGACATAACTCTCCCCATTTATTCGAGCTTGGGACCAGCACGAAGAAACACACTGGCTTGTGCATCCCCTGTTGCGAAGTGACTTGCAGTCACCAAGAACTTCTAATGCTTATAGTGGCAAAGCACCCGGGGAGTGTCCAAGATGTCTTCATCTGTAGTCCTTCTATGGGAAAATTCGGCAGTGTGTCAGAAAGCAAGGATTGCTGGGTTTGGGGGTGAATGGCTACTGGGTGATATCATGTTTATCTGGCATGTTGACATCAATAACTAACCCCAGGTCAGCAAATCCAGTACATGCAGAATGCAACATAGAGGCCTGACTACAGTATATACGGTAGAAAATGTGCTGCTGCTGCTGCTGTCTTCATAAATTGCCACGTGTCATCCAATTTTCACCTTAATCTTGCTGCACTGTCAGGGCTGCACAACATTGCTTTGTGACGCTTTAGGAATATTGAAAACAAGATTTCGAGATTAAGTGTTGTCAGAACTATTCAGAAAATATTACTGTTGAAAAACACTATAAACAGAATACGTATAAAGTAAAGAATGTTTAATGGTATCAAGCTTTTACTACATATTTAATGTAAATAAACATTCAGAAAGCATCCAAAAAAAAACAAAGTAAAAATGTAATTGATCCCAAAAATAAACTGCACAATGTAAGGTGTTTTACAGCAATCTGTTAGAGAAGCTTTTCAGACTTTAACGTGGACATTCACCAAGCATTTATTAGGCCAATTAAACCAACATGCAAGTATACAATGCTAATAGGAAGTAGAGAAAGCCAATTATACATTCTTCAGTAGGTGAGTAAACAAGTGCAGATGGAATACCATATGAATCCAGTGACCCCCACCAAAATAGAATATAATCATTTCTTATTCCAAAAAGTATATTTGGCCTTTTTTATTATGTGCTTGTGTTTTGAGTAGGATATTGCAAAGATTTTGTACAAAAGATTTAAAAACATTTTGGAAAAAAATAAAATATTTGACAAATGGGACTATTGGGGACAGGAATTTGTTTTGATGTTGTCATCTACTATGCTTGGGATCTCTGATGTCTAACTTAAATCATGTTTTTTTTTTTTTCCCCAGCAAAACCTGTAGTCTCTCTTAAAACGTCTCTGATTATTATAGACAAGATAAACTTTTTGGAGTGCTGTGCTGAAAACTTCTACCCTGGAAATATCTCAATGACGTGGGTGAAATATTCAAAACCTCTATCTGACCAGGGCAATCTGCACCTCCACCACAATCCAGATGGCACATTCAAGGCTGTAAGCTACTTCACTTACAGGCCCAGTGCTGATGAAATTAGTGGAACCATCTACTGTCGGGTGATACACGAGTCTTTGAATGAAATGCAACTGAATATTCCACTACACATCTGCAGTAAGAATTGTTTTTGGTTTTTTTTCTTTGAATGAATGATTTAATTGGTTGGCCATAGAAGGCACCAAAACATCAATCATAATATGAAAATAACAGGTACATAGTGTTTTTTATAATTCAGATACTGTAGCATCTGTGTTTGCAGAAAAAAATGTATTTTAATGTGTTCAACAAACATTATTTTCAATGAATACAATTAATCCAGTGCTGAGTTACAAGAGTTTGAGCAAATATGAGCAGTTTCTGGTGGAAAGAAAGCCTCACTGATTTTCTAGGTAACACATAGGTACATGGGTTAGTGTGGGACAATTTTAGATTGAATTGCAGCATACCCTCTTTGCAAATTCTCATAATTTCTGCATTTCTTGGTATGTTCCAAAGAGGTGTGTGTTTGAAAGCTTTTTTTACTCTATTTTTTTAAGTCCTTATTTTTTCTTTTCTGATATTTATGGCATTGAAAATCTCTTCTGACAAAACTCTTAGACGTAACCATCTTGGCACAACAGAAGAACATAGAACAAGACTGTTGCAGAGCACAGGGGTTATGTTGTTTGTAGCTCATTATTATGTGTCTTTCTCTATATGAAACTCTTTGACATTTGGGCAATTCTCCAAACACCTTGTAGAGATAGACAATAATAACAAATAAACGTGTCCTTGTCTCTTGGAGGGAACTTGCAGCTTATCAAATTCCTTGCCTATTTTACATCCCAAATACAGTAGTTTTATTCCAGACCAATTTTCAGGATTAATATGCCTACCAAAATTATTCTTTTAGGATTTTAAGAAAGTTTCTATAGGTGGTGCAAGAACATTACCCAAAGAGCAGAAAAAACAAGACTGTTATCCAAGCATAATTTACATTTATAGCAGTCTACTTGTTAGACAGAAATGAGCATTGATGAGCTCACATAAGCTCAAATATGCCTAAACTACAAGTATACAAAATGGAGGATTTAAGTAATTCTGTTCTTGCCAATACCATATAGTCAAATCATCATATAAGGGGATACTGTTTAGAGTGTGAGCAGCTGTACATTTTTTGGAGTGTCCATCACTAATAAACTGAAGCAGACAACAAATTTTGTGGCTTGTCAAGAAGGCTCGCTAGCACTAATGATTTCTCAGATGTCAAAAGGCAGCTTAGTTTTCTCCTTGTGTTTTTATTAACTTTTACAGATGCACAGTGGAGCCCATCCTCACCAGCTGTGTAATATCCTGCTGTGGAAACTGCTTGGCTCAAGATAATTAATCACTACAAAGGGTGGTGAAGGTAGCTGTAGCCGCCGAAGTATAAGGTGAAGTCGAGCACGGGCAAAACGGGTGCCGAAAGAAATCTCACAGTCCAAAAGTTCGTTTTAAAAATATTTAGTGAAAGTTAAAAGCAAATAATCCACACAAGAATAAAGAAAAAATAGTTACACACGTAGAATAAAAGGCAAAAAAAGGAAAAATGTATCTTCTCTAAACTTAGCTTTTCTTGCGAAACTTTAGTTATTTCTATACTTAAAAGTTCTTCTTCTGTACGCTTTAAGCGCATGGCTTTGTGCTTATATAAGCGCGTTATCTTTACGTGTTACTTCACACACTCAAAGAGCCCGTAGGCCATCAAGCATGGTCACGTGCACGAGCACGAGCACGGTTTAAAACCATATGCCTCTACAACTTACACATGGCAAGGCTGTCACTAACTGAAGAATAATGTTTAGTCAAAGCTGTTAGAAATGGAAAGAATATACCAATACAATTCTACTTATGGGGAGGTTATAGGAATCTCCCATAGATTATGCATTGTCATCTACCAAAATATTTATGAATCTTATATAACTAGGAAAATGGCTCCTACAGTAGTACAGAATAGGACTGCCACAAAGCCGCCTTCTGTTCAGGGCATTTACAAGATTGACTGACTTAGAAAGGCAAACACATTCTTAAAAACCTCAGCTACCCTGCACAGTCAATTTTATCCCTCATTCTATCTGGCAGATGGTGCAGGGCCATTTGCACTTGCATCAATAAATCCGGAGACAGTTTTTGTTGTAAGGTTACTAAACAGTCATTCATGATAAAAATGACAGAACATGTCCTTGTTATACTAACAAATACATAGTTTGTGTATATATTATACTAGCTGTCCCTTGCAGCTCTGCCTGCGTAGTAGTGAAACAGGACAGTAAGGAGTGCCCGGCCCAGCTCCCCACTCCTGACGTCACACTTCCCCCTCCCCTGGGCCCACAGCCTCTGTCTCGGATTAGTGCAAATAAATCGCCCCGGCAAGCAAACTATGATACTTAGCATGATGAGAAAAGTCACAAAATCAACCGGAATGTTTAAGCAAATTATAGAAAAAAACCCAATCTAAATCCGTTAAGTAGTTCTCTTGTGAAAAGCGGACAGACAGACATTGGATTTATATATTGTGATAAATGCCGGGCAGCTCAATCTGGCTGGGACGTCCCTGAATTGGAAGAATGGAAGAAGGCAGCTTTTACAGGATACTGCCTCCCCCAGAACACTAGATGGCAGCTCCCCTGGACGGTAGCTGTACCCCAGATTCCCTCAGGGCATCCTGGGACATGGAGTCCATTTTCTCAGCCCTGTTGGGTGCCACCAGGGGGAGCTTATAAAGGATTTGGGGACTCCTGCTCCCCCTACAACCCGGAAGTACTTCAGAGTCAGGAGGACGTAAGCCCACAGTACTTCTGGGCTGCTTAAGAACTGATGATGTGTCATTTGACCTGGAAGAAGAGGAGGAGCACTTTTGGGTCAAGGAATATATAAAGGACTGGTTGAGACCCAGCAAGAGAGCTGGAGTTGGGAGGAAGTGTGATGGAGCTGCTGGGTGGAGAGGATTACATTATTGTGATTATTGATTTTTGATTATTGAGAATTGTAGAGATTGTGCACTTTATTGAAGAAAATAATTAAAAATGTGCTTGGTGCTTTTAAACGTGTGTCCTGAACATCTGTCTGTTGGGTTTCACAGGGCAACAGCGCCCTCTAGTGTCCACAATATACACACAGTGTACAGTATATATATGTATATATATATATATATATATTCTATGCTTATTTTTGTCTTGTGTCAGTTATTGCTATTGCATTACTGTCACTGTTCTGAGGAGGCATATAAGTAAGAATTTCATTGTACTACATACATGGCAAGAAACGTGAACTTCAAATACTCAGTAGACTTTTCTACTCATACCTATAGCACAGAGTAGGAATAAAACTGAGAAATTTAGTTAAACATTTTTTAATAATTTCAGGATGGGGAAAATGTCTTTATTAACATGTATGGAGTGCTGCAGTACAGTAAAGGCAGTGACTGTTGATTGCATTTCTTAAATACACAGTTAATTACAGGAGTTTGTGATTAGCAGGTATTTGTTTTTGCCCTTGCAAGTTAATGATAAAGAGAATCCTGGACAACTTTTTATCTAGTTGCTTTGACAAATGTAAAACTCATCACACATTTCAGGCAATTCTGGGATTGATGGCAGAGAAAACACCAGACATCTTTTCTCTAATAATGGCACCCATAACAAAATAAACAACTTCTTTAATTCATCATGAAAAAAAAAACTAGTTCAATATGCATGGGTTCCAAAATTCTTAGATAGACATATACTTTGTAAAAATTAATTTGGAAAAACTCACAAAAAATGAAAAACACTGATTATACTGCTACATTTATTAACTCCCTTGTTTTCTTAATTAACACCACATACTCCTTTCTTTCTAGTCTAAAGGAGCATTTCTTATAATTACGGACATTTGATCAAATGTTCAGCAAAACCTATTGATAGCTGGAGCCTTTGTCCGAACTTCTCGGATGAAAACAGGACAATTCAGTTATTATGTGGAGACATCTGCATGAAGGTTTTTCCTTGCAGTGTTTTAGTGAGGTTTATAAGGCCCCATTATAGGGTTAAAATATTGATCATGTTAGCACATAACACACTCTTCCTACACATTTTATAGTTTACCCATCATTCCAAATGTTGCTATTTAATCCAGTTCATACATGTTGCCAGCTTCTTGTTATTAGAGGAAGAGCAGGAACATGAAATCCAAAAATTATTGTACCCTTGGTAGCTAGGCTTCAGAGTTCAGTATTTAGTGTATTGCAACTGTTATGATCGAGAGAACTGATCTTTTGTCACAGCTAAGAAAATTCATGCTACTTGACTATTGCACCAAACCCATTAGCAGTTTCCATCAAAGCCTAATAGGCAAGTTTGAGATTTCATGCTGTAGCTGGGGGACTCTGTCAAGATCACCAAAAATATTTCCTTGAATCATATTATGTTTTTATTGTTATAGTTGTTATTTTTGTAATGTCATTACACCACAATTTTGTTTAATGTTTTTCTATGAGAGCTTGCATTTCATGGGAACAGACATAAACATGTCACTTATATTTATAGCACTATAGGTGACACATCTCAAGTGATCTCTCTGATAATTCTGCGGTATTGCTTCTGAGTGACCAGATCTTTGATGGTCATCTGTCCTGCTGGTGTGCTGAAATACTGAATATAGCAGAGTGCCTTAATTCACAGTATTTGGCAGTGTTGGCACGTAAAATGCCTGCCTAAGGCACGCCAATGGCCATCTTCCTAATCTCTGGTGACATTCAAGGCATTATGGAATGCACAGAAAATGGACTAACTATGGCCTTTGCATTCCTATGAGTGATCTATGGCTTTTTAAAGGTGACCTATGCAGACAGTACTCCATTTGGACTTCATTGGCTGAAAGTGCACCTGGATAAGCGGCCATATTTTTGAGAATTTGCAATGCCTCATTGAACAAGCTGGATTGCTGGTGAGAGGGTCTAAAACAAACTGACTAATTTTTGTGAATGTATACAAGCTAGAATTAGACTTTTTTGCTTTCAGAAAATGTCACATTTTTCTTCTTCCCATTAGCATTATGTGTGTAGCTGCCACTCTATACCATTTATTTTTAAGTATACTTTTTATTTTTATTTTATCCCTCCATTTCAAAGTCAAAGTCAAAGTGAACTTTATTGTCATCTCAACCATATACAAGTATACAGATAGACGAAATTGCGAAGCTCAGGGTCTACAGTGTAACAACATGACGTGCAAATTATAAATTAAAAATAGAATTAAAATTTAAATTTAAAATTAAAACACAAACAAGACAAGACCTTGTGCAAAGACAAGACAAAGAAGTAGCAGCAATATTGATGTGTAAGATATGTAATATAATAAATAAATAATAGATATAGATCATACAGAAGTGACCAGTGTATGCTGATAGTTGTTTAAGACGTGTAGACAATGTTTCACAGCAAAAGGATCTCAAGAGTGTCCAAATCCTTAAAGGTCAGTAGGAGATTTTCAGTTCTTCTCTCCCTGCACAATCGTCTTTACAGGTCAGTGGCTCACATGTATAAAAGTTCTGTTTTTCGTGGTGGTTGAGGACGTGTGGAAGGTCCCAGGGGGCAGCCTGGTGTTAAGGAGTCTAATAGCTTGGGGGTAAAAACTCTCCTTCAGCCTGGCAGATCTGGTTCTGATGCTGCAGTATCTTCTCTTGGATGGCAGAAGTGTGAAAAGTCCATGTGAGGGGTGTAAGGGTGTCCTGCTCAATGCTGCAGACCTTGCGGACACTGCATTTGTAAAATATGTCCTGTAGTGAAGGGAGAGGCTCCCCAATAATGTTCTCTGCTGTCTTCGCTATCCTTTGCAGGCGCTTGCGGTCGGATATGTTGCAGTTGCCATACCAGACAGTGATGCAGCTGGTCAGAACACTCTCAA
Source organism: Erpetoichthys calabaricus (assembly GCF_900747795.2). Lineage (NCBI taxonomy): Eukaryota > Metazoa > Chordata > Cladistia > Polypteriformes > Polypteridae > Erpetoichthys > Erpetoichthys calabaricus. Next base: position 7,451,338 of record NC_041405.2, on the reverse strand, counting down.
TGGTGCCTCTGAAGAGTCTATCTTTTGCCCTAATACATATGAGACTGCAGGACTGGCGCTTTTAGTAAATTTTATTTAGGTTGCCCAGTGCGTGCTGCTCTGTAGAACACCAATAAACTCTACTCATGTGGTATGATATTCTTGCTATTGACAGTGAGTATTGAGCTGAATATACCTCTTCACTTTTTCTTTCTGCAGAGCCAATCCTGGCAGTGTTTCCGAAAAAGGTAATCAGGGGTGAGGAACAGAGTGTGTCCTGCATGCTGACTGGCTGCATCTTTAATAAGGCGGTTTTGAAATGGAGAAGAAATGAAAGAATTTTTACTGAATATGAATGCTGGGGAGAGAAATGGTGTGAGAAGAAAGTAGACATTACACCGGCAAGGGCAGGAGAGGAGGACTTTTGCTGTGAAGCTAAAGTAGAAGGAATAGACATGCCTCTGGTTGAATATGTTACACTTGTTCTTGAAGGTAAGAAGAAAAAATCTCCTCTTGAGGATTAATGTGTGAAACTTCTAACATCAATCACAGGAACAATATTTTTCTTTCAAAATTGGCTTACCACTTTTTGTTTGGAAGAAATCACATTTTAAAAAGTATAAAATAGAGATAAATGGTTGGGCACCTCAAGGGTAACCTCATTTAATTAACTGGTAATTGTTTTGCTTTAGATTGCAAACATAAGATAAGGTACACTGGTCCATAACAAAAAAGAGGCTATTTTGCAAACCTTTCCTGTAAGGTTCCATCCTCCATCAAAACCTTTCTATTAAGAAATGGCGAATTCTGGTGGTCAGGACTTCCAGGAGACCAAAAAGAAATGTCATCAAGGTGTTTCTTTGGAGTCTCTCTCTATTCTAGAGGTAAGGAGGAAAGAAAGGTTAGTGACTGTGTTTCCCCTTATCCTTTCCCCCATTTCTTACCTGTTCAGAGTTTATAAAATATTCCCCATGATCATGTGCTAGACAATATTATGTAATTTTATACATATATATATATATATATATACACATACATATATATATACATACATACACAAACACATGTGTAGTAGAAAACAACATATCAAAGTGTTGGGGCTCCAGATAGAGATCTTATTTAAGCAGAGATGGAAAAGAATATAATTTAGTGTTATAGGAGCACTTTGATATTAGTTCTCTTCGTTGTGAGGTGTCCTATAGTGAGGAGGTCAAATAAATTATGAATCATTAAGTTAGCTTTTTTCCTGGAATGACCAAAGGGGGTAGAGCTAGCCGTCAAGAGAAAGTAATGTCAATGATCATTATACCTCATCTTCTTGGTCATTCAATGAGAGAAAAAAGGGAGAATTGTTCGACACGGTGTCCATATGTTCTCATTCCTCCGTGCCTCAACAGCATATACCACACACTTTCATCATGCTTGCATATGTGACATAGCTCCCTTTTCTCAGACCCTAGAGAGCGAGCATTCTTAGATGTAAAGTTGTGGATGTGAGACATGGTGATTAATGACTTTGAGCTTATAGAGTTGATGGTCTATGAACCTCCAAGTAAACCAGGGATTTACTTCTTTGAGAGAAGCTATCCATTGAAGGAGAGTTTTTTCAAAAAGTAGAGTAAATTATCAGCCATGAAAATAAAATTACTTTAATCAAGGGTAATAAATTCACTATCCTCTTGTACAAAAGGCCCACCATCAATACAACTTATACCTCAATGTATTTTCCAAAACAATTTTTGAGCAATTAATTTACTGAAGGAGACCTGAGTTAAAAAAAATTTTCTGCAGACACTAAATCAATAAAAACAGAAATTTCATTGATTTTATTTATTTTTACTGGCACAAACAAGGCATTATTAAATTGTGAAGTCTAAGGCTCCCCAGGATCTTGCTCACACCTGCCTGAAGAACACAAAGCTTCATTTCTATTTCTTTTGGACAATTATTCTCAGAATGCCCCAGATTTCCATGGGAAATCACAATCCCTTTGTAATGCAATTTTATTATTATTATTTTTTTTTTTACTGAAAACTCTATTTGCTTTATTTTGTCTTTTGGAATGGAGAATTATGGCACGGTGGCACAGTGGGTAGCGTTTCTGCCTCGCAGTTAGGAGACCTGGGTTCGCTTCCCAGGTCCTCCCTGTGTGGAGTTTGCATGTTCTCCCCGTGTCTGTGTGGGTTTCCTCCCAAAGACATGCAGGTTAGTTATACTGGCGATACTAAATTGTCCCTAGTGTGTGTGCTTGGTGTGTGTGTGTGTACCCCGAGGTGGACTGGCTGCCCGGGGTTTGTTTCCTGCCTTGCGCCCTGTGTTGCCTGAGATTGGCTCCGGCAGACCCCTGTGACCCTGTAGCGGATATAGCAGGTTGGATAATGGATGGATGGAATGAAGAATTATTTTCATACTTAAAGTTAATTGCATAATTTCCATTATTTAAAAAAATATATACTTTGAATGTGTTTCTGCCTCCTCATATAAAGAGGCACATGTTTTTATAAGTCTCTGTTTCAGCACAGATCACCGTGGTGTCTTGTAATTCAATAGACCACGCTTTTGTTGCAACTAGACTGACTTTGGATGAGAATTTTAAGTAGAAGACCAGGGCGTCACAGACCAATAACAGATTAAAGCAGGAGAATGCCAGAGAAGCAGGTGTTGATCATACCAAAAATTCAAAACGTTAGCAACAAAACTAAAATATGAGACAGGGATTGCTGTTAAGAAATGTGATCGAGAGATGCTAAGCATAAATAAAGGTGCTTTTATTTAACTAGAATGATCACAGTTCTTTGCCTCCAGCATTTTATTTCAGTCCAAAGCTTGGGCATTGAAAGCAAGGAGTAGCCATGTCATATATAGGCAGAGAGCAATTTCACAACAAGTCATGTGACCCCTTCTGTGTCACGTAATGGCCAACTGGCATAGCGACCACAAACAATATGGTGGTGACCATGCAGTAACATAAAATGGTGGCAAATAAAATTCAAAACTAAAAACAGAATGGTGCAGCAATGGCATCAGAGAAAAACTTCAAAATAAAATTCTTATGAACAGCAATAAATAGGTACACATAAAAGTAGCCAGAAGATTATGTCATCAAAAAAAAAAGCTTGTACTTGCCACTTTGTTTTTATTAATGAGCCGAGGCCAGCTCATTATGGCAGCAATCTTAAACAAATGTAGCTTAACCTGGCCCAAAACCTAACCTAAGTGTTTAAAGTGTGTTAAATCAGAGAAGCACCTCTGGGGATTAACATAGAAACCATCATTTTTCAAAGTATGTAAATGGCCAGCAGATGGTGAGGCATTCTTCCCAGGTGCTGGAGTAGATGATTACATCATTAACATAGACAGCTCTATGGACAGTATGGGACCTTGTTCTGCTGGATGGTTCCAAGTTCACTAGGGCTTCATTTAGACAAGGATACGGTACGGCTAATGACTGTTACACGTGCTAACAGGTGACAAAGGGATCTGCTGGTAACCTTTTGTCATGTCTATAGTTGAAGGGCAATAAGCATTTAGGTATATCTTAATGAGATTTTCAACCGTTGGCATGGAATTGGCATCCTCTTACCTGATGTTAAACATTTTATCATTTGTGTGATTTTTGCAACCAACATGCATAGATTTAGGCCAGAAGTATGATCAACATTTCTGACAATTACATTTTTTCACAATTTAATTAACTTTTGGACTTATCTGCACCTCAAGTCCATGAGATGTATCATTTAGTGTAAAATGTTTTTCCTTAGGGCTGTTAGGAGACCCGGGTTCGCTTCCCAGGTCTTCCCTGCGTGGAGTTTGCATGTTCTCCCCGTGTCTGCGTAGGTTTCCTCCCACACTCCAAAGACATGCAGGTTAGGTGCATCGGCAATCCTAAATTGTGCTTGGTGTGTATGTGTGTGCCCTGCAGTGGGCTGGCACCCTGCCCTGGGATTGGCTCCAGCAGACCCCCGTGACCCTGTGTTAGGATATAGCGGGTTGGACGATGATGACCGACTGACTGTTTTTCCTTAGACCACCTTCAAATAGGTAAGAATTTCTTCTCAGTCAGTGAATCAACTAGGGACAAGCAGTTTTATATGTCCAGTACTATACAAAAGTCTTATGCACTTTAATTGTTGCTTTGCAAAAATAGTGAAGCACTACAATAAGATATTTGAATGCTTTTAAAGAAAATAACTCACATATTAATAGAGCACTTTCCCGTTTCAAACGTAAAATCTTTGTTGGCATACTATGCAGTGCTTGATTAAGGGGCTAATGATCAGTGACGTGTGAAGTTTGAGCCAAATTGATGAAATGAAACAGAAACGGCTGTGCAGAGGCAATGCAACTGGGCATATTTAAAATAGAAGGTTGCTGCAAGGTGTTGGTTTAAACTGCAAATCGGCAAAAGTGAGCCTAGCTACAAGGCAATATAGTTGTTCATTCTGCATGTTCAAGGTTTCTCCCAAGCAGACAGCTGTTTCCAGATATTGTGTCCAAACTGTCCTTCAGAAGCAGAAACAAACGGGTAAGGTTGAGGACTATAAAAAGAAGGTGGTTGAAAACAGAGTTCAGCGACTGAGAAATACATCAAGTTTACTTCCCTTTGAAACTGGAAAATGTCCAGCCCTGCATTCAAGACAACTACTTGGCCTCTAATACATCCATCTACAGACTGAAAAAGTCTTATCCGAAGTGGTCTTTATGGAAGAATTTCAACCAAAAAGTCATTCCTCCAATAGGATATAAAGTTAAATGATTCACCATTGCACAAAAGCATATGGACTGGGAAAAAAGTGGGTGATTAGGACTGATGAATCAAAATTTGAAACTGTTGGCTCCAATAAAAGGCAGGTTTTCAACCGAAGAGCATGAAGAGAAGGTGGAGGTTCCCTGAATGTTTGGGCTGCATTTACACAAACGGAGTTGGTAATGTGAACAAAACAGATGGTTCCCTCATTGCTGAGATGTACAGGCAGATTCTTATCCCTCATGCAATACCCTCAGTAAATCATCTGATCCGTTCCAGCTTTATTCTTCAGCATGACAATGACCCGAAACACATGGCCAACTCATAAATAGATGCTGCACCAGATGATATGGCTGACCACAGAGCCCTTATTTGCACATCATCAAGCCAGTCTAGGATTATGAGTAAGACAGCAACGTCTGCAGTGGAACTGGCAAGGGAATAGCCGGCCACAAGAGGACCTTCAGAAATTGCATGACAATGGACTTAAGAGAATTATTATTGCTCATTATTTAACTGATACCTACAGCATTGTAGAGATACAATTGGTTCCATTTCTTTTGTTTTTCCAATTGAAGCATAGGCAGGTGAAGTGACTTGCTTATGGCCACACAGTGTCAATAGTGGGATTTTAACCTACAACCTCTGGTTTTGAAATCCAAGGTCCAAAGGCTTAACCACTACACCACACTACCTGCCAATAACTACTACTGTTTTTGAGGCAAAGGGTGGGCACACCAAGTATTGGATTCATTGATTCTGTTAACTGCACTATATAGGAAAGTTGTTTAATAAAAGGCAGCACGGTGGTGCAGTGGTAGCACTGCTGCCTCGCAGTAAGGAGACCTGAGGTTTGCTTCCTGGGTCCTCACTGCGTGAAGTTTCCATGTTCTCCCCATGTCTGCGTGGATTTCCTCCCACAGTCCAAAGACATGCAGGTTAGGTGCATTGGCGATCCTAAATTTTCCCGTGTGTGTGCTTTGTTTGTGTGTGGGTGTGTGTGGATATGTGCCCTGCGGTGCGTTGGCGCCCTGCCCAGGGTTTGTTTTCTGCCTGGCTGGGATTGGCTCCAGCAGACCCCTGTGACCCTGTAGTTAAGATACAGTATAGGGTTGGATAATGACTGACTGTTTAATAAAAACTATTCAAGACATTTGCTTTAAAAGTATTTCCACTGTACAGCATTTTTTCACAAGTGCCTACGACTTTTGCATAGTACTGTAACCTATATATATTGGGAAAAAGATAGAAATCTGTAATTTTTCTAAAATGAAAAAAAAATAAAAGAAGAATAACATTTGCATGATCAAGAGGAAAATATGTTTTCTTGAAAACAATCAAACAGCAGTTGTATTAAAGTTCATTGCAAAAGAAATTCACTTTCCTATTCTTATCTTTGGGACAGATGAACACAAAATTCCAATGACAACAGTGTGGTTAATTGTTGGAGCTTTTGTGCTGGTGGCAGTAATTCTTTCAATTGTTGGACTATTAAGCTGTAAGTCTCATTTTCCTGTGTATTTTTACTTTATATAATGTTCATTAATAGCAAGAACATGACTATAGACTACCAGCCTGCACTACTGTCCTACAGATAGATACATATATGACTATTTTTTACCATTTCTTACAATTGTTTTTCCGACTTGTGTCAATGCAATGTCCACTTTATCAAAACTCTTCACACAATATGCTTTACAAAACGCACGCAAGTTCATCAGTTAACTCTTGGTGCAAAATGCACTTCAACCACTAAAGCACTTAACCCTAACAATCATGTGCTCCTTCCTGTAAAACTATTATGTCACTCATTGCACAATCAATTAAAAGACATAAACAAGCACAGCAAAGTACATATTATACATTTAAGCGTCCTCTATTTTTGCATTACAAAACAAAAGAAAAAGTATGACACTACTAACAGTAGGTCACATCATGTATGCATTTATTCATTTCCAGTACAACAAGAGAAAACACAACACATGACTCCAGCCATACACAGAGGAAAAAAAAAATCTTGAGTGCCTTCTCCAGCCCTGGAAACTGCTGTGCTCCTACACCCAGCAAGCACCGCATCTAGTAGTGACATCTGGTCATGGGTGTGGGGGTCATATACCTTCCATTTTCATGCAGAAAAAAAATCTTCAGTGGGATTGAGGAGAGTATGGTGGCAGGAATGGGATGGGCTGTAAGCCACTATGTGACCTGGTGGGAATCATGAAAGGCCACGTTGTCCCATACAATCACAAAGATTGGTATATTTTGCCACTCTTGCTCTATTTCTGCTGAGAGCCTTTCATACAATTCATCAAGAAAAGCAATAAGGCGTGCTGTGCTGTATTGTATGGGCCAATAATGGGCTTATGCAGCTGCAGTTCATCACCAGATATTGGAACATACATCATGGTTATTTTAGCCCCCTTCTTGTCTGGAATTACCAACAGTTGCCCTTTTCCTGATCGCATTCCTTCCATGAGGCGTTTGTTTACCAAGTTGAAATTGGCCTCATCGGTTTCACTGGCTTCAAGCTCCATTAATCTCCTCAGTAAATTAGGAAATACACAAGGTATCAATAGTCACAAATTGCATAGCTAACTGTGTTGTGCAAAATCTGTAAGAAAAATGCCTGTGTGTGCTACATTGTTCAAAATCATCTTAGACCTCTTACCTGGAAATATTGGCACCCAGGCTCTTTGACACACTCAGGGTTCTTCTCAAATGTGACAATGTACAACTCTTTCATCCTGATCGGAGGTTTTTGTAGCACTGTTGAAATGGTTGTAGTACTAACATTGAGAATGTTTGAAAATTTGTTGTGGTCTGTGATTATGTTGTTGTGTATTTCTCTTAATAATCTTAATGTGAATTTCCCCTTGGGATTAATAAAGTATCTATCTATCTAATATGATGCTGTTGTTGGCAATAATTATCTCAACTATTGTATCCTCCTGTTGAGGTGTAAATACATTTTCCCCTTCCTCCTGTTGGAGGTAACTGCTGGGTCCTACAGTAGTGAAACAAACACAGTAGTGCACCGATTTTCTAGAAACTTTTTTTCCAATCACAGTGTTGCTGTAATATACACATCTATCAGATGCCATCAGTCATAATGCTTTAAATACTGCACAGTACCTGTTGGTTTGCCTGACAATCCTCACTATCGATGCTATCGATATGGATGTGGTATAGCGGGTCCACAGGTCATGTCAAAGGCCACTTTTAAAAAATAAATAAATAATCGCTGCACTCGCAGCTTAGTGAGGGGGCGTGGTGATGTGTGGCTGAAGCAGTTCCTGGGGAATTCGTAATGCGGGCATTTCTCACCTAAGTGCGCAGGTGAGAAACCGTCCGCATTCTGTAATTGTTCCCGGGAGCTCATGATTGCCAGAGCTGCCATGTCCCCGTTATAAATAGAAGCGCGAGGTGGCTTGTTGAGGAAAAAGGAAAAGAGAAAAGATGGATGGAAGTTAAGGAGAAGAAGGCGGCAAGAAGTAGCGAGGAGAAAGCCAGTGAGTGAGTGAGTGAAGGCTCGTGTGCAGCTGGACTATGAGCCCTAGTGGGGTGTTTGGCTGACACCTAGGGCAGTTGGTAGTGGTCACTCCTGCTGAGCATTTTAGGGAGGAGCGGGAGTGACCAGAAGAAGGACGGCTGGCCGCATAAGGCCGAGAAAGCAACGGGAGTCGGGAGGCTTGGGTGATGGATTCCCCAACGTGAGCGTCCTGGCTGTTGGGGATAGCCAAGTCTCGGTCTTGAAGGAGCGGAACCGAAGCCAGGGATCGGGAAGCCTCCAGACCAGTTGAGTGGAGAAAAGGTCAGCTGCAGGAAGGGCGACTCCCTTGTTGAGAAGCCGATGCGAGGAGCATGGGAGCCGCCAGGTAAAAGAAGGCACCAGGCTTTGTTTTTAAACAGACTGCTTCCTGCCGTTATTTTAACCTTGTTGTTTTAAAGGATTTTTCTATTGTATTTTTAGCATCCACGATTTCACCTTGTTTTATTGGATTATTTATATGAAGACTTTGACTTTGTTTTTGTTTGTTGGTTTTAAATAAAAGCACTTGGCACTTTTGCACCATCCCTTTGTTCCATTGTTATGCCTCACTGCCAAGCTCATCAGTGACATTACCGACAGTGTTGGGTTAAGAGCTCCCAGAAGCTGAATGGGAGCATGGAGTGAACCCGCATCGTCACATTTATGGATCAAGGCCAGTTAGGTTGAACACTCACACCTGCTTGCCTCAGGGACAGATCACAACTTACCACATGATCAATTATTGTAGCTCTCATTTCATCAGACACAACTGTTCTTCCACAACACCTTCTGTTTCTTCTGCCTGCATTCATTTTTTCTTACATTGTCAAAAGAAAGCAAATTCTAATCCAAACATGGCCTCTTTTGTGCATCGTTACTACATATACAAACAAAAAAACTTGGGTAGGGTTTTAGCTGAAGTGACAACCAGGTGTTTCAGTAAATGAAACAACAACATTGTGTGAGCTTATAACCTACGACTCACATATGCAGCAGTAATCATGGAAACATCTCAGCAGCGACAACTACATCAACGTTTTATTACTTATACACATGCACATTTCAATGCAAATATAACCTTTATATATAAATGGTGTGAGACATGCCCGGACACCATCAGACTGACACCACATCTTTATCAAAGTGCACACGTTTATTAATCTCCAATAAACACAGTCTCACACAGCACACTGTGCTCCCAGCACCAATCACACCTACTCCAGGCTTCTTTCTCACTGCCCGTGGGCCGCCTTTCCTCTCTCCACGGGAGCTTCGTCCTTCTCCCACTCCCGACTCTAGCTCCCCGATTGTAGGGAGGCGGCCCCTTTAATTCTCACCCGGATGTGCTCCAGGTGACTGATGACATCCTTCTGGCAGCACTTCCTGGTGTGGCAGAAGTGCTGCCCTTGCACCCAGAAACACTCCGGGCGTCCCTGGATGGTTCCTCATCCATCTTCCCAGGTGTGGTGGAAGTGAATGCCTCCCGGACTCTCTGAGGCTCAGGGCACTCCCTGGCGGTGGCCATGGGCCCCAATGAGCTTGAGCCTCCTTGCTCCTCTCCCGATCCAGGGCGGTTGCCCCCTCGTGGCCCGGAGGATGAACATGCCAACCCCCGGTCCTTCCAGGTGTCCCACAGCCACTTGTGACAATAGTAACAACACTACAAACTACAAATCTGAATAAACCTTTCTTAAAATCAAAATGATCTATTTCAAACTTATGTATAGTTTTGAAATGCAGCAAATTCCCATTTACAATAATCTAAATTTTGATAAATTTTGAACTGAGTATCTAAATGGTTGAAAGATTTGCCATAGTTGTACAAAATTTTGCTGCGGGTTGAACATTGACTGAGAGAGGTATTCACAAATTTTGGCAGAAGTGGTGATTGAATACATTTTGTATCAAAGCATTGCAAAAGTATACACAGTTTAGTTCATGTAGTTTACTAATTTGGGCATGGCATTGAGACAAGTCTGAAGCAAATTGCAAAAACTGCAAGACCTCAACCCAGCAGGAGGACAAGCCCCACCAAACACCTGTTTATGTCTGTATATTATGGTCTTTTGTTTTTTAAGTGATTCATCATTACATATTACCTTCTACATGCATGTTACGTACTGACTATTGAAAATTAGTATTGGACAAGAAGGATTTTAATTACACTTTCTAAGAATACATAAAATTGGTTTTCTAAATATTTTGTGTGCTTGAAATTTTCAATTATAGTAGACGCAATTGATTTTGAGAAATCACAGATATATGAGAATAATTTTGTTTGATATTTTATAGTTTGAATTTTAAGTAGCAGTTGGTGGAGTGAATGAAGCATCTGCTTTATCTTAGGAATCTTAAAGCTCAACACACCCTTGGAAGAAAATGTCACCAGTAATACTAGAGATGAGCCTAATGGCATAAACCAGCTCCCTTATTTTATTCTGAACTTGTGTTTCTTTTATTTGCATGACTCTCTCTTTACAAAATATCATAAAAAAAAAAGAAACACAAAGCCTATTTCCAGAAAAATACAAATTAAAGTTAGAGACACAATGTTCTTGCTGTATAGCCTTCAACAGGTGTGTGACTGACAAATAAAAGAAGAAGAAAACACTCCTTCCTTTTATTCCCTTAACTTTTCTCCCCCCTAGAATGTTGTATGTCCAAACCAATATAGTTTATACGTAAAACAATAACATATACATGCAAAAATCAGTATTACATACAGTGTAGCCCAATCAGCAGTAAATGTATATGGTGATAGATGTAATGCCTGTTTGGTACCTTAAGAGATCAAGAAAAGGAACTAGACTTCAACCATCTTTTCTTCTCTGGTGTTTTAGATTAATGGTAATAAACAAGAAAGTAATGAAAACCTCACTGCCAAAGTAAGTAATGCCTCTTGTTGTACCTTATATTGATGTTGCATAAATATGTTGAAAACTAAACCAATCCATAGCATAACATATTGAGTTTAGTTATTTAATTCTAATTAGACATGTCATTTTACATCAGTTGTATGGTACAATTAGGATAAATGTTATCTTTTTTTTGATCCATAGTGTTTGAGGCCAAAATGTAAATGCATTTTTTGATCATATTTTCACAGGATTACAGAATCCAGGTTATGCAATATTCTGCATTGAAGAGCTGCTTTCCATCTTTGGTGTGAGGCCTATATGATTATTACACAACAAAGCGGACTTGTTTTAACAACTAATAAATATCACAGCTATTATGTAAAAACAAACTACATGGTTATTGTAATTTCCGAGTTCCCCCAAGAGTTAAGTCTTTACTGAATTGTAAATTAAAAGGTTACATTACTTCATACCTGATTTATTCAGTGTCAAATGTGAGATAATTTTAAAGAGACCTATATGATTATCCTGCAATTACATTCATATAACAGTTTTTCTCGGGTGCTTTTACACAGTGGTGGAAACAGTAACACCAACAGCAACTACATTTTATAATGCCTTCAATAGTCTTTGCTCCATCCTATATTTTGGAATGCCTGTCCCCCTACACTCCAAGTCATAACCTTAAATCTTTGAATGGAGCTCTGCTTATAATTCCAAGAGCCAAGCTTTAAAGAAGTGGTGATGTGTCCTTTTACTGTTATGCACGTAAAATCTAGAATTCCTTACCAACAGAAATTCACCTGGCTAAAAGAGTGGAACATTTTAAAAAACTGCTAAAAACCCATTATTTTAATTTGGCTTTTTTGTAACTATATTTTAGTTGTATTCTTAATAGAGTATATGGGCATAGAATTATCATATTCTTCAAGGATTCACAATCTGTACTAATCTCTACTCTTCTCTGCCGTCTATTCCGGTTCTTCTGTGGTGGTGATCTGTGAAACCAACACCTAATCAAGGTACCAGGCAGACCCCGATATGATGGAATAGAGGCGGGTGTCCCAGCTGTCCACAAGACCAACATCATCAGATACTACCACATGAAGCCTGGAAACAAAGAGGTTTGATTTAGGAACATTTATGTTAGGTAGAATGCCCAGTGGGAGCTGGACAGTCTTTTGGTCTTGGAACCCCTGCAGATTTTGTTTTTTTTTTTTCCAGCCTAACTGAAATTTTGTTTTTTTCCTGCCCTCCCAGCTATCTGACCTCAACTTTTTCTTTATTACTTACTCTTTAATATTATTGCCTAAACGTAATTGTTTTTTTGTTATTTTTTCATGTAACTGTCACTTTGACCACTTGTAAAGCGCTTTTAGCAATCAACAAAACCTGCAAAACAGTAAAATGATCGACAATTTCATTCAAAGAGTAACACACAGCATTACATCAGTAACACATCCAAGAATTCGCTGGATATTCACAAGCAAAACACTAACCATACATCTCACTTAGGCAGTGTAAAAAACACAGTTTTTATAACACAATTCTTGTTTCATTCATTTATTATAATCCACTATAAACATCACCGACTAAACACGTGCATACATACAGATGAGCCGACAAAGTGAAATGCGAAAAAGAGAAGACAGACACATTCACTGAAATGAAATATTACTGGATTGGGCACTATACAGGTATAGTCAAACTCAAACACAAACCTGATCATGAGCAAGAAATCAAACATGTGTAACTGTACTGTATAAATGGTATAGAAGAGAAAATAAGTCTGCCATTTGCTTATGAGTTAGAATCAAAATCTACTCTGCTTGACTGATCCTGTCCTGGGTTACTGGGCCACATGTTTTTATCAATGTCACATAAAAGGTCCAGCATAGCAGTTCAGTGTCATATATCTTTCTTCCTCTGCCAGGAGTTGATTCAGTGAGCCTACAAGAGGTGTATAAATGTATAAGGTAGATGTTAGGAACAGTGAAAAACAGAACCTTGAAAAAACTGAGTGTCATGTCCACTGAAGGAATATCATGATTTGCCTCAACTTAAAAGATAAAACGTATGAGCAGCAAACAGAGAAAATCAGAAGTGCTTCTCTTACTGTTAAGTCAGAGAGGCGAGATTGCGTTGGTTTGGAGATGTGCAGAGGAGAGATGCTGAGTATTTTGAGAGGAGGATGCTAAAGATAGAGCTGCCAGGGAAGAGGAGAAGAGGAATGACTAAGAGAAGGTTTATGGATGTGGTGAGAGAGGACATGCAGGCGATGGGTGTAACAGAGCAAGATGACGAGGACTGGAAGATATGGAAGAAGATGATCCACTATGACAACTCCTAACGGGAGCAGCCAAAAGAAAAAGAAGAAGAAGATATGTACTTTATAAAGTCTTAGCAGCTGCAACCACAAAACCTTACAACAGGACAATAGTTACTGGGTCCCCAGTCAGGGTGTTTGCTAGATAGGAAAAGAGTAATATGCCATAAGCACCAGAACATTCCTCCCATATGGGCTATTAGAAGTCCTTGACACTTTGCTCTGTGTATTATCACACTGCTCATGAATGGTGGCTTCTAGGTCAATTTTAGTGTTTCTGGGTAAATAATTACAATACTTAACAGCTGAACATTTGAGATGTCATGTCATTATGAAGTTCACTTTAAGTCAGGGTTACAGGGGCATTTGAACTTTTATTTTACTTACCTTATAGTTTTTTAGGTTAATTTTAATTTAATTTTAATAATAGTAATAATAATACAGATTTCATGTAAATAGTGCCTTTCCCATGCTGAAAGTTCTTCACTAATATTGAATGTACTAAGGAGATAAAACTACAAAAAAGACAAAATAAAAAACTTTGTGTACAAACTAAATATCCACGCTAAATTCCAAATAAGAGACAAATAGATAAAAAGCCAAAGTTTTGAGTTAAAGTAAGAGACAGCTAACAAAATAAAAATACAAAATGCTGCAAGAAAGACATGAACAATTAACAGAATTTGTGATTTTGTATATCATCCTGAGTATCCAGACAGAGAGGGTAAACTTAGAGAAATTGTCAGAATGTCAATGTGACTTCCATATCTTCCAGAACAAACTGTATGTGCTTCAAGTTGCTCATCAATAGCCTGTCTGCCATGGAACTGTCAGAACTCTGCCATAGAGCACAGTTTAGTTTGGATCAAGACAAGATTGACAGCATCAGTGGACTTTAGAGGGTGAACATGAAAGTAGGGGTGCAGAAAGTTACTGATGTACACTGATGCGAGGCCATTTAAAGCTTTATAGGTAGGCAGTAGGATGTTGTATTCAGTCCTCTAAGATAAGGGAGCCAGTGATGATGGAGCAGAACAGGCTTCATGTATTCACTTCTGTGGAGTCTAAGGGAGGACTCTTGTAGCAGAATGTTATCCCAGCTATACCTGAGACAACAGATCACAGGAATGAATAAGGATAGGATATGTTGTGGAGTTGAATGTAAAAAAGGTTCTTAATATGATTTATGTGGGTTGAATAAAAAAAGAGAGAATAATGAAAAATAATTCCAGGATTCCTCCTAGAATATGAACATAGGAGGATATCATCACCAAGAGGGATTGAAAAGGAGCTCAATATCTTTAAGGATTACTCTACCCAAAAATGACATTTTTTAAATTCTTTGCATTTATATAGCGCTTTTCTCACTACTCAAAGCACTCAGAAATTGCAGGTTAAGGGCCTTGCTTAAGGGCCCAACAGAGCAGAGTCCCTATTGGCATTTTACGAGATTCGAACTGGCAACCTTCTAATTGCCAGTGCGGATCCCTAGCTTCAGAGCCACCACTCCATCTTTTTTTTTTTTTTTATAGGTTACTTACCCTATTTAGTTTGTAGTGGTGGCCAAGAAAAAAAATTAAACTCATGTTTATGTGAATGTAGCATATAACAAATTATCTTAGAATGAGAGACAGTAGTAATCAACACTAGATACAGCAAACAATGTGAACAGCAACCATGGATTAAACAAAAAAAAAAAAAACAAATCTCACATAACTTGTGTTGCATAATCAACATGTCAATTATCCACTTGTATGCTCAAAACATGAAAATGCATACATTTTTCTGTTAAAATACAGTTAGTACTTCCAGAAAACTCAGGGTATAATATAAACAAGAAATGCACATTACCAGAATACAGAGTTTTGGAATTGAAGATCCACCTCTCCCCCTTCATTCACTAGTCAAGAATCCTGTCTTCTATCCAAAACCTCTGTATTATGGTAACACGTCTTATATTGTAACAGAAGGAAGTACTAATAATATATAAGCAAATCTTGAACGTACAAATGCATAACAAACATGTAGATTATTCAACACAAAGTTCCATTGCATTTTTTTCCATTATTTCTGAGTTTTTCCAGTGTTGGCCACTACAAGGATCCCATTTTATTAGAATCTCTGTTACTATTAGAACAGAATGTTCTAATCTCTATTATGTATTTTCTTCTTGAAAACATGAGATTACATTTTTTAAATCAGTGACCACTACAAAAAGAAAGATATAATTTTTGGGGTGGAATATTCCTTTATGCTGAGCTTTAGTTCCAATTAGCATGACTTCTATTTTCTGTTTAGTTGTAGTTTAATTTAAAAGAGTTGCACTTGATCCAATATTTAATGTCTCCAAGGTAAGTCATGAGTTGAAAAATCTCTGAAGAACATCCACTTTTAACAGCGAAACAGATCTCAGTATGAACCACAGAAAACCGATAACCCAATCCAAAATTATGAATAATATGGCAAAAGGGAAGCTTGTAGATACAGGAACAGAGAGGGCTGAGGACAGAGCTTTGAGGAACATCTTGGGTTGCTGGCACTTGCCAAACTCTTGCCTTTCAGATGGACAGGACTTATACCATTGGAGGGCACTGCCAGAGATACCCAAACTGCTCTGCACTCTGGGCTGCAGAATATCAAGATTTCTAGTATAAACTGCTAAATTAAGGTCTGACACAAATAATATGTCTGCTTACTTTGCTTGCTTACTTTGAATGGGAATGCACCCGCCACATTGTCCACATTCTTCACATAAACATGAACAGAGAACCACATGCAATTGATGAAAAGCACAAGAAATAAATATTTAAGTAAATGATGTAAACAAATGAAAATCGCAAACATCTAAAAGTAATAATAAATACTTCAATTTCATATTATTCCTATTGAATGTTCATTTCAATTCAACAGAATACACTAACCTGTAAAACTATGTTTTGCAATGACCAATGGCCAATCACTAGGAAATGCAGAATCTAGAACAGGAATGTTTTACTGCTGGATAATTGTGCATAGCATGTTCAAGAGTAAGCAGCTTCAGTAATCTAATAATATTACTATTACTTATTATTTGGCTGACACCTTCATACAATGTGACTTACAGAATTTGAGATACAATTAGTTACATCTCATTTGTTCTTCCAGTTGAAGCACAGGCAGGTGAGATAATTTGCTCAGAGCCATACAGTGTCTGTAAAAGGATTTGAACCCACAACCTCTGAGTTTAAAGTCCAAAGCCTTAACCACTACACCACACTGCCTGCCAATAATTTTAACCCTAATAATTTATCAGAAAAGTACTTAGTTATGGAGAAATTCTGATTTACTGGTGGCACTATACCTTAGGCCCATTGTCTTATGAAATCTCCTGGATGAAGCCAGAAAACACAGCTACTTATCAGATAACTGTGTGTTTGTATTTTCTACATATTTGGTGTGTCTTACCACTTGGTTCTTGTTACATCTAGTTCATTCCTTCCTTGCAATTACTCATTTTTCTATGTTTTCAGCTTTTTGTACTTGTGTCTTGCTTGTTTTTAATGTTGTTTTTTTTTTTGTCCTTTATTTTGCCTTATACAATTTCTTGTATTAGGAATTTGGTAGTTTTTCGCATACTCCTTGGGGCCAGAGCGCAAGGTCAGCCATTGTACAGCGCCCCTGGAGCAATTACAGGTTAAGGGCCTTGCTCAAGGGCCCAGCAGAGTAGGATCTCTTTTGGCAGTGACGGGGATTCGAACTGGCAACCTTCGGGATACCAGCGCAGATTCTTAGCCTCAGAGCCACCACTCCGCCCTTTTAAACATGTTTTTTTTTTTTTTGTTCTTTATTTAAATTTTCAGGGTATTTTAAATATTGTGATTTGCTACACTGCTTTTTTTTTTTACTTATATTGATAATTACTTTGCTGGAAGAAAACATGACAGGCCAAAGAAAGCTCTCAAGTCCTTCACTGGAACTGCAACATTTTAATTTGAGTCATGTCTTTGGTCTTCATATTTAGTGGTGCTTTTATAATTTTTCCTTGTGTGCTAAATTCTATTAAAAACAAAAAAAAATCATAAAATAAACATAACACAAAAAAACAAGTAATTCAGTTAAATGTGTTAGAGGATCGATCACAAGCTATCCCAGCGGCATCAGGGGTACAATAGGAACCAAACATGGAGGGGGCGCCAGTCAGTCAGACAGCCTATACATGCGTACATCCACAAACATCACATATAACGGGTATACGTGAGAAAAAAAAAAAGCATGTGTGCAACTGTTGTTTAAAAGCGTTTAAAAAAAAAAAGAGCTTGTTTTGTCACAATTACAATAAGCAGACAAACAAATTAAAAAAACAACAACAACAAAAAACAATGGTACTTTCTCCTAAATATGTAAGTAATTTTTGGGTTATACTGTAAATCTATGTTACAAATAATTTATTATATTTGAATTGGGATATGATATAAAAATTTACCAGTACATTTGTGACTATAAAACATGCAGTCACTTCTTATGGTTTGTCAACGCATCTCCCACCCCACTTAAATGTCAAACTCCACCCAGTCAGCTTTCTCATACCAAATGAGAGAGGGCAATGCCAACTTGGTTCACTTCCCGGGTCCTCCTTGTGTGGAGAGCACTTTGAGTACTGAGAAAAGTGTTATATAAAAGTAAAAAATTATTTTTATTATTAACTTGGTCCTTTTTTGCGTAATGCATCAAAACTAAATATATAAATTAATAAACAAATAAATAAACAATTATTTACATTTATAAGTTTCACATTCACATGAACACAGTTCAACATGTCTCCTGTCTCCACCTGCATGATTAATGAGTAAAAATACCTTAATTCAAAAGTTCCCTGAGAATTAATGTTACAATTTTTCATGTCATTAGCCCATCGAAACTGTCCCTGCTCCTCACCTATGAAGCACTATAATTCTCTTCTCGTTTGTTATTGTTCCTCCACAAGTTAAGTTACATACTCTGAGGAGATGCTTTCTCAATTTATAAACAGACTGGTAATTTAAGACCATCTTAAATTAACCCGATCATTTTAGCTTCAATTCAAACACACGACACAGACTTATCAATACTTACTGAATAATGTTCTTATTTACTTAAACAACAAATTTCTTAAAAACAACTAGTGAGCATTCAAAAATATGTAATACTCATATTATAAACTCATACCATTTTGTGTTTTTATTTCATCTGAGGTTGTACAATGGGACAATATAAAAATTAATTGTATTTTAATAAGCATAATGCCTCAGTTACACTAATACATAATGCATATCCTAATGAATGGAGCCTGCTATTATGTACAATAGGGAATAATTCGTTTACATTATAGAATATACAATGGACTAAGCGTGATCAGGAATAAATAAAATCAATGTTTTTAAACAGTCATTTTACGGCCTGTGGTTTTATTTAATAATAATAAGCACATTTAAGAATTTAAAGTTATATTTTTTTATATACTACATTTCATGAAGGAAGTAAGTAAGTACAAGTGCTTTAGAAAAATTACAATACAATTGACCTAAACACATAGAAGTAGATGCTAATAAAATATTCTCACGTATGCTTAATCCAATCCCGGCACGTCTGGCAGTTAGCCTATACGCTGCGTTCATGCGTTCTATAGACAGATGATAAGTCCGAGGTGTCGAATCGGTAATACCTCAAGAAAGCTTCATGAACTCGGAATTGCAAGTGGAACATTTCGGACATTACAAACTACCCAAATTGTCAGAGATGTGACGTAACGCTAACCTATCAACTTAGCCCATTGTTTAAATTACAACATATAACCTGGCCAGCCCAAAATGCCAAAATACATTTGGAGCTAAAGGATACACATTTAGTACATTTACTTTGTTCTTTGTCCCTACAATAAAATGCCCTTTATTTCTGATTTTTTTATTTTTTTTATTTGCAGACCATGCAACAAATCACCAGTGATCTCCCATTTTTACAAATAGCCTAACTGGCAACTCTCGTGAACCGTCACAAGTCGGAGCTTCGAATAGTCTGCGAGCACGTAAACACAGTAGTATTCCTAGAGCTGGCACGTGGTCCACACAGGGTCCACTCACACTGGGGATAATTTGGAATCAACAGTCAACCTAATCTGCATATATGTGGTGAATTTAGCGGGAAAACCTGTCATCACCAAAAGAACATGCCAACTCCCCACTGACAACATGCAGGTACAAGGTCTGAAATCCAAGGTACTGAATCTGTGATACGCTGCACTAACCACAGCATCACTGTATACCATCCATACCAAACATTAATATCTATAAATTACAATTTTAAATGACAACTTTGCATCTAAAGGAATAGCGGCACAGTAGCTATAGCTGCTACCTCACAGATCCTGTTCTCCAATCCCGCGCCCGATTGTTGCTGGTGTAATGTGTGGTACGAGACTGAAGCTTGCTACTTACTCGCAGCTACCTATCTGACTGGCTACTTATTCGCTTTCAGTCAGCTGCTTATTCACACAGTTTATGCAAACCGGTTACTTATTCTACGTGAACAATAACACAAAACAATCCATAACACATGTTTAACTTGCGTCATTGAAATTGACCATTTTTTTTTTTAATCCACATTTTGGACCAGCATGAGTTACAAACAACTTGCATCTTTTTCGGTTATCTTCATTTTCACACTTTCATGACAAGACAGACTTCTTTGTTAAACTGCAGTTGAAATTGGCCCGGTCAAGCATGAGTACATGATTGATAAAAATGACTGGCAACGTTGGCACACTATCTTATATAATGAATGATATTAACAGACTTTTAATTGCTACTGTAAAATGTCAAATCATATTGGGCCACCTTAATTTTTACAGATTTGCGACAAAGCAGACTACTAAACTGCAGTTAACTTTTCCCCTGTCCAAAGCGGGTACATGTGCCAAATTGACTGGCCAAAGCTGGTACACCACCATCAGTATAATGAACGATATTAACTGTGAGGTTTATTGGACACTAAAAGGTTAAATCACATTAGATCATCCCAATTTTTACAGTTTGTGACAAGACTGACAACATTTTTTAAACTGCAATTAATTTTAACTAGGCCATCTTGCTTGCATTGTGCAAACTGACTGGAAAAGTTGGCACATTTCCATATATAACGAAATGGATTAACTGAATTTTTTATTGGAAACTATAAAAGGTTAAATCATACCGGGGGCTGTGACGCGAAGACGCATCCAAAAAGCAACACGCACAACTATAAGCGTGCCACCGTTCCAGCAACAGGGAAAGCATACCAAACGAGTTTAAATAAAAACACTTACTATCGTACCTCTGTGCGTCAGATAGGATCACCATAGTTCTGTATTTTCCGATGATTGCGCAGGTCCGAATAGAATTTTAAACATGGCGCTTTGGTCGGGCGCATGCGTAGTGAACAGGATGCTGTACAAGGCAGCGCGATCATGCCGTTTTATGGGTATAATAATAATAATAATAATAATAATAATAATAATAATAATAATAATAATAATTCATTACATTTATATATGGATTTGTTCGAGTTTGCTTTACCTTAACCAAAGATTTAACAAATGACAGTTTATTTTGTTATCATTGTTTCTATCAGGTTGTGTTGGGTATAGTGTTGTTTTGAGTTTCACAGATTGTTTTCCTCTTTAAGTCAGCAGTTACTACCGTCCAGCTGCAGGGTTGTCTTAGGGCAGGGGTGGGCAAATTCATTCCTGGAGGGCCGCAGTGGCTGCAGGTTTTTGTTCCAACCCAATTGCTTAATAAGAAGCCATTATTGCTCTAGAAACACTTCTGCTTCATTTTAGTTATCTCCCTCGTTATGATTATGAACCCTTATTGCTTATTTAAGTCTTAAACAGCTGCATTCTTGGTTTTTAATTGCTCCTTATTAGCAATAAGATGCAAATGACAAAAGAAACCAGCAGTTATCCATTCTGCTTGTTACCCTTTACACCTGTGTGTATTTATTGTGCACTATTTGGTTTACTTAAATACTTGGAAGGAAAGAGAAGTGAAAAAAGTGAAGGATTGAGAATTACCCATCCGTTTTACACTTCAAAGTATTTGGATGATATCCTTAGAATGGGAAAAAAAATCAAGGATATGAGAATGACTTGACATAGCAGAGTTAAAGCACTAACAAGCCATGAAATGTAATTATTGGCAAGGATTGTTTTCTAATTAAGCAAGTGGGTTGGAACAAAAACCCGCAGCCACTGCGGCCCTCCAGGAATGAATTTGCCCACCCGTGTTTAGGGAAATAACATCATCCTCTTTATAAGGATTTAGACATCATCCGCTAGGCTGTCGGTTAACCTGGCTCTGTGAGCGATCCTCGAGGTTTGGAGCATGCGCGGATTACATCGCATTGCCGCGCCCATCACATGACAAACAACAGCTCGGCGAGCGAGAAGAAAGATTTAAAGGGATAGTGTTCGCCGAAGAGAAGGCCTCACTGGCGAGCAGCTTTAGGGGAGTTCAATTGACCCCTCTTAGTCAGTGCAGGCTCCTAATTTTTCTGGATGCAGAGAAGCTGGATTTGTTCAAGACTGCATCAGAGCCTTTTATTAATAGTATTAAGACAGCGTTTTGCCCTTGTCTGAGACTATTTCCTTCTGGGTAAAGCCATATGTTTGGATATTTTTTCACGTGTTATGTTTGTACATAGAACTATTCAACTTTTTGACGTCCCAATCGATCCTGAACTACTAGCAGGATACCTGCTCCTGTAAGGTGGCTTGTGACTGGGTCACCCTCATTTCCAGAGTTTTCTGACAAGGCAGATAGATGCCTTTGTTAAATTGTAGTTGAGTTTTCCCACCCTAGTTCAGGAACATGGGTCAAATTGATTGACAAAGTTGTCACACTTCTATATCTAATAATAATTCTTGGATTTATATAGCGCTTTTCAAGCTACTCAGAGCACTTCAGTGAGTGGGGAGCCACTTCAACCACCACTGATGTGTAGCATCCACTCTGATCTTGTATTTTGAGCTGGAATGTTAACTCATAGAGTAGCAGTCAAGAATTATTCTGTAATATATAAAGAGACTGAGGAGCAGTGCAAATCTGACCGAGTTCTGGCTGTGCTGTGCATGGATGGATGGATGGCTTTCTTTGTTGTCTTTTAAAGGGCACCTGCTAATTGTATAACAGCAAAACTAACCCACTTAAATTAAGGAGATGTGTTCCGATCTGCGGTGGGTTGGCACCCTGCCCGGGATTGGTTCCTGCCTTGTGCCCTGTGTTGGCTGGGATTGGCTCCGGCAGACCCCCGTGACCCTGTGTTCGGATTCAGCGGGTTGGAAAATGGATGGATGGATGGATGTGTTCCGATTAAGAGTCCTGTTTAGGTTTACTAACTCAGTATTTGAGTTTGTGTGCCAGCTTTTACTCTTCGCACCTCGGATCGGTACAGTATTTTTTACATGATTGCATACAGAAAAAAAAGAATTTGTTAATTACAGCGCAAATAATTTATGTTAATGAGTGACTGTGGATCGATCTGTGGACCATAGGTAGCCATCCATGTCTTTGTCAAAAGCAAAGGGGACCTCGGCCTTAATTACCCTGAGAACGTCGGATTTAGAAACCATAAGGAAGTTAAGGTGGATTTAAAGAGGCAAACGGAGATGACAAGAACAGGGCTGGAAGAACTGCGAGGCTACAGCGCTTCATACTGCATGCATCTGCCTTGCATATGGAGTTGTCTGAACTTCAGATACATTTGCCTCATTTATTTTCAGGAAGAAAGAAAGAAAGAAAGAGAAAGAAAGAAACGAGATGAAGGCAGTCTTTAGAATGAGGAAGCGCTAGGTTTCGTTTTACGCTATAGAAGGTAGTCGGGAGAAGTTCAGGCAGCGAGATGCATAAACCATTTCATCTGCGGTGGATATTTTTAGCAAATGTTTATTTCTATAGCATGCATTTATACCGAGGTAGGTTCTTAATGTTATATAGTGCCTTTCACATCCGTATATTTATCTATCTGCTTTTTAAGAATGAGAACACTAGTCGCGGCGTCATAAGAGCCCACGCTCACGTCGAGTTCACTATAATATTGTTAGTTAACCTCAAAAAAATGGATTGTGTTTCTTAAATTGTACACTCAAGTGTTAAACAGTATAAAGCAGCGATGAATGTTACTGTGAAAGCCAAAATGTCAAATACCCTGTGCTGTATGTCAGTGCTTTTGCACGATATCGGGTTTGCTTTCACTTCTACCATTGTTGTTTCTTTTCGTGTCTCATACGAGTAACTTTCAAAATTTAGTAAAAATCAGCTCTTACGATGATGATTCATACGGGTATATAATCGATAATACGGCCACAGTCTTCATAATTTAGACTGCAAGAGTCGAGCGCCATCAACAAAGTTAGACAGAACTTAAATGACTTCACGTTTAGCTTTTTATCAGTTATGTTAAATATTCACGCGGTTTTTTTTTTTTTTTGAACGCAGTTCTCGGTGTGCCAGTACTCGTTAATTCACACAAGAGATTGAATCTGCAACCCCTCTCTAATTTTCTTTGATTCTGATTTAATTACAAACATTACTTATTGTGATGTAATGCTCTTTGAATTTATGAGAAAAAAGTATTATAACGACATTGGCGTATTCAGTGCTCCGTCCAAGCGAACTGGGGCCCTAAGCGGAAATTTCCTTGGACCCCAAATCCACCACTTCTTGTAACAGCTTTAATTCGAACTTACTGGAATATACATATTCGAGTGACGTTCAAAAAGTTTCCGCACTTATTTTAAATCTATTTATTAGGAATTTCAAAAACAAATGACATCACTTTTCTACACAGTCACCTGCCTTTTTTGTGATCCAATATTCCCAGCGTCGTACCAACTTTTTAATGCCCAATCACTCCTCCTCCCGCCTTCACCGTTTCTAACGAAAATATGAAAGTGCGGAAACTTTTGAACGTCCCTCCTGTATAAATATACATATATAAATGTTCGAAAATATATATAAGGATGCACACATCGCAAACTTAACTGTACGTTTTTGATTTGTTATCATTGTGAACAAAAAGTGAAGGTCTAATTTGGTATTATTATTATTGTTGTTGTTGTTGCTGTTAATACTATTATTATTATTATTATTATTATTAATACTAATAATAATGGATCCCAGGGTATTGCGGAAGAAAAATAAACCACAATATTTCAATTAACAAAAGGAAGTCTTTATTAGCATTAATGCTGATCCGGAATTAAAGTCCTGAATACCCAAATAACACACAGTGTGCACTTCAGCTTGAAAATCGCCACCCTCCTTCTTTCAGCCATTTCATAAGTCAATCCCAAACTGCTTAGTTTATATCAAGCAATAGTTAGGTCATGTCTGGTGACTTTTTGGTGACCCTTAATTGAAAGACATATTCTCAGATTTAATGCTTACAATGATCATTAACTGTCTTATCAGTAACAGCCTGTCCTTAAACTCCAAGATATTAAAACCGCACCCAAGTCACATCATCTTCACATAACATTAATGACCGGCCGTGGAAATGTTTTATGGGTACACTGTAAAAAATGTCCAGAAATGTAATGGTGAAAGTAAAATACCTTTTCTGAAAAAAAGTAAAGTTACCTTGTTATACTGAAGATTACCTGTATATCTTAAACAATACATTTCATTATTTTTTACAGCCAAGTTCTGTAAAATCAATATTTTTCTACCTTTAAAACATGCTATATACAGTTTATTGATATACAGTTACACTGAAAAATGGCTGTTAATTTTACAGTGTAAAACTGTTAAATAGTGAATGAAGGTATCCATCCATCCATCCATTTTCCAACCCACTGAATCTGAACACAGGGTCACGGGGGTCTGCTGGAGCCAATCCCAGCCAACACAGGGCACAAGGCAGGAACCAATTCCGGGCAGGGTGCCAACCCACCGCAGGACACACACAAACACACACACACACACCAAGCACACACTAGGGCCAATTTAGAATCGCCAATCCACCTAACCTGCATGTCTTTGGACTGTGGGAGGAAACCCACGCAGACACAGGGACAACATGCAAACTCCACGCAGGGAGGACCCGGGAAGCAAACCCGGGTCTCCTAACTGCAAGGCAGCAGCGCTACCACTGCGCCACCGTGCCGCCTGTGAATGAAGGTAGACAACTGTAAAATGTAAAACAGTAAAGCGCTGTGTCAGTAACAATAAAGTTATGATATTTGCATAAGGATACGCCCCCTTTCACCATATTGTTCCTGGTGAACCGCATACCTTTACACCATCCATCCATCCATTATCCAACCCTCTGTATCCTAACTACAGGGTCACGGGGGTCTGCTGGAGCCAATCCCAGTTAGCATAGGGTGCAAGGCAGGAAACAAACCCCACCACAGAGCATACACACCAAGCACACATTAGGGGCAAATTAGCGAACCGGGGTCTCCTAATTGTGAGGCAGCAGCGCTACGCACTGTGCCACCGTGCCGCCAATACCTTTACACAGTAGGGAAAATAAACTTCAACAGATACAGCAGACTTATTTTTCCCCACGTGCTGAAGGTCTTTTTTGAGGTTATGGCAGCTAACATATGCCGAGTTGTATTCGATAATCTGGCACACTAGCAGGACACCGTACACCACAAAAGCAAACTTTACTTCTCCTCCAAACAATGTGCCATAACTTCCTTAAACATTGAATTCTTTTAAAAAATGACACAACATGTTTGCTGCTGGTTGATCTTATTTTATTGATGCAGTTTTGGCACTGGTATTTGATTCTAACAACGTTTTCTAATGATTAAGTGATTATTCAAGTGCATGGATTTCATGTTATGGTTAAACATTCACTTCTATTATAATGTGTTGTAAAGAAAAAACGGTGGTTTACTATAAAGTTATACTATAGACCTAAAAATATTGTCACCTTATTTTTCACAGTGAAATTCTGGAAACCAGAGCTGTCAGTTTTTTACCGTAAATGTAACATTTTTTTTATAGTGTCCTGTAGACCTAAAAATATTGTCACCCTCTTTTTTTATGGTAAAATTCTGGTAACCAGACCTGTCAGTTTTTTACCATAAATTTATTTTTTATAGTGCATGATATACTTAGTAAGTACCTATACAAATATTGATTTGGTTAAAACTTAATGAAAATAACTAGTATATGAATCTATTTAACATACATGAAAACCAGTACATTGTTTATTGTTAAACAACAAAATATATTGTGCTAGTGATAGGATTCCAAGTTAACAGAGCAGAATACCAATCCTGAATAGAGAGACATGTCCACATAAATCCAGTACAAACTGAGCATATTGTAGTAGCCAGCATCGTCACCTTAGAGATGGGCGGGGGCTGATCAGGTGATTGACGGCAGGGTATTCACAGGTGTGCTGGGCTCTGCTTTGCAGGAACATCTGGAACTTTCTTGGGTACTTTTCTATTATCGTGATGCATGGTTCAAAATCAGACAATCTACCCCTACCCAAATCCTAAACTTAACCTCACAGCAACAGAAATCTGAGTCTCCAGTCTTAATAAAATAACCCTCCGGAACTCTAATATTAAAATTAGTCTCCAAAATTCTAAGGCTGCAGGCACATGGCGCCTTAATTTGCATCACAATAATAGAAAAGTACCCTTTCTTGTTATCATTTTCAAGTCAGAGAAGGCTTGGGAAGGCAGGCATTATACATTCAGCCTCGCAGATGGTAACAGGGAGACGGGGGAAAGGGACACCACACGAGACACTGGGCGATGATGAGAAAAACCGCGAGAGTGGAATAGCCTGCCTAATAAAATGACTGTGGTTATTACGGGGCATTCTATGTCAATGTCAATTTATTTATATAGCACATTTAAAACAACATAGTAATGCTGTGGCCAAAGTGCTTTACAATAATAGAATAAAAGAAAAACAAAACAAATTAACATAAAACATAAATAGAAATAAAATATATGAACATAAAATAAAATACATAATAAATAGAAGTAATGTTATATACAATAAAAATAAAAGTAATGTTATATAATCACAAAGAGGAAACCATCAGTATTACTGAAGGTCACGGAATGCAAGTGAATAGAAATGAGTCTTTAGTCTTGTTTTGAACAGTTCAATTGTAGACGACTCCTTTATGTGAGGAGGTAAAGTGTTCCACAGTCGAGGCGCAGCAGCTGCAAAAGCCCTGTCCCCCTTAGTTTTACACTTGGTACGAGGGACAACAAGAGACAGCTGACCAGAAGATCTAAGCACTCTAGATGGTTGATGTAAAACACACAGTTCAGATAAATAGGCAGGAGCAAGCCCATTCTACGCGGCTTTTAATGCGTGTTTGATTCTGCTGTACTATTATAAATGATTTGTCGTGGAATAAACACACCTGTTATTGAGCTTAACTCCCATTCAGTGTGCGACTCGATCTTTGTATCTCGGTGCTCGTTACACTAAATTCTTTCACAGTATCAATGTGCTGTTACTCCTTGTTACTTGACACAGCCAGAGTATCTATTGTAACATGCGATACAACAATTTTTGTATGACTACTACCACTACTACTAATAATAAAGATAAAATTATGAAATACATCTACTACTAATAATAATAATAATAATAATAAAATAAAAGTTACTACTACTGGAGGTGCTTAATAAACAACGCAGTAAATGCAGGGTCAAGATGAAGCTGAGTATTAAGATATTTAAAAAATGTGAATTAATGAGGCTACTCTTCCAATGATATCAGGTATTAATAAGGCATTAATTGAATCAGTAATGTAAGCTACCAATAAAATTAAAGAACAATTGATGTTACTCTGAGATGATTGCTCTTTTTGTGTGTCAGAGTTGCATGCCTGGTGCTTTCTCACAATTCAGCCAATCACTAGTAAGCCTGAGTGCCGCCAGTAAGTCAGTAAAATTTACAAACGTGTCCTCAGTATAACGACACTCGGAGCACTTCATATGTTGACTAACGTCAGTAGCCTTTAACAACATGTAGAAGTCCTGAGCTCTATGTGGCAGTAATAAATAATCCTCAGCCATGTGCCAGCTGGGTACTGTAACATCAGATCATATTTGTTAAACCCTCAGTATCAAAACTATTACACACAATGCTGCTCCAATGCTGTTATCCCAGTAAAACTCTTGCTTTATTGTAGTGGCATCTGATGCAACATTAGCTGGTAGTTGGACAAATTTAGAGTTCTAATCAAACCTGTAAGTGCAGCACGAGCTTCTTCTTCATGTTTTCATTTAATCATTTTTTCTTTTCTGCACTCCAGACTGGTGTTGTCTTGAAGCCAACTCTCTGTTTGTTAATTGAAAGTTACTCTGACTGTCAACAACATTAATTTGATGATTCATTCAATGACATTAATGTGGTGTAACAGCAATAACCCCAACAGAGTCAAGCAGTGGACCTCCTGAGCTCCATTCCGTTGTGGATGCTGTCGCTGTACATCATACTTCAGCGATGTTACACGATATGACCGGGTACACTATGGTTAAGATTAGGGTTGTGGGAGGAATTACATGATTAAAGTGAAGAAAACCAAGTGACTGAAGCATTAAATCTAATTGGCTGTCCAGCGGAACTTCTAAATCACTGTGGTCTGAGACCCTCGCCAGTGCCACCATCCCAACATCAGTCCTCTGACCACAGGCCCCATAAACAGTGTGTGACCTGCATAGACTATAGTAAGAGGCAGCTCTGAGTGTACTGTATTAATGGCCATTGGCTTTTGTAACAAACGTTCTGTACCAATAGGGGGCCCATAATGCACCTTAGCCCAGTGCCCCATGGCGTGTGTGAAGGCAGGTCAGAAACCTGCAAAGCAAGACAAGTCATTAGCCTGTGGGAACCTAACAGTTTGGTTAACTCAGTGCTCGAACTGCTCCTGGGACAGTGCCATCATGCTGCCTATTCATACAATAATAAATATGAATGTCCATTTATTAGTGTAATCAGCACATATTTGCAAAAGGATGCCAACAGAATAAAACAAGTTTCTAAAGTATTACCTTTGTTTTGTCAAAAGTGGGTTAAACTAAATGCTGTAATTATTTCTTACTTAAATTTTCAATAAGTTATTGGGAAAAATGTTTAGTTTCCAGTAATAAATACACTTATACCATATAACTTCTTCTTCCAGCCACAGAGGGTGCCTTCCACGTGTCCACACCTTCATCTCCAGTCACTGGACTCATCCACAAAGATGTCTTACTGCCCTGCACCTTTACTGATGAGCCAGTTGACCTGATCTACCTGTATGTTGTATGGAAACATGGCAACAAAGACATGGTGAAATATCAGTACCAAAGCATCACGGCAGACCCTAGGATGATGCTGTTTGAAAATGAACTACGGCGTGGAAATGCATCTCTACTGCTTAGAAACCTTACCATAGAAGACGAAGGAGAATACACTTGTGAAGTTGTCGATTCCCCATACTCTGGAACAGGTGTCGTCCGGCTCAGAGTTCTAGGTACTGAAAACCATAAGGCTTGGTAACACATTGTAAGATGTCAGGGTCAGAGTCATCATTTGGTGGAAGGCAGCAGAGTCGTAATGAAATCTGAATACCGCACTGCATTCCCTGATCAAATGATATGAGGTGTGGACAGATAGGAGTAAAGAAGATGTAACCCATTCCAAACAAATTCAAAAA
Source organism: Erpetoichthys calabaricus (assembly GCF_900747795.2). Lineage (NCBI taxonomy): Eukaryota > Metazoa > Chordata > Cladistia > Polypteriformes > Polypteridae > Erpetoichthys > Erpetoichthys calabaricus. Next base: position 7,421,216 of record NC_041405.2, on the reverse strand, counting down.
CTGCACATATATCCTTTATTAATTTTACCTTTGTTTGACTTGAAGTTGATGTTATCACAAAGTCTTTGTTGAAATTGAAAGATGCCAAAGAGCTTTATGTTATCAGCTCTGTTAGCCATCATACCCCTTGTTTAGATCCCCGAGAGCACAAGGCCCTGAAATTTGAATTTCTAAATGCAAAATAAACCTTTGGACTGTAGATGTTTAGAGTATGTAGATTTTGCAAAGCTGGAAAGCTATGTGAATAGGAGCTCCCCAAAGTATGAAGAAAGTCTCAAAAGACTCAATTTTCCATTTGTTTAGTTTAGTTTAATCCACTTCACCTCATGTTTCTCCCCAATCCATGTACCAATTTCACATTTGAGTTGAAGATTGACTTCAGTGCACGTCCTCAGTGTCATTTGTCTCAAAATTGGTCTTAACCTTGCATATACCTGCTATACCTTTCTCTTCCAGGCCTTAATGTCTTCAATAATGCCTGCAGCAGGGATCATTACACTTCCCAAGTATGGGAATTCTTAGACATTTTCTGTTTCTACACCTCTGATCTGGATCTTGTCCTTCTGAAAAAATGAATTAACCATAATGGGCAAAAACGCCAATAAAGGGCTTCTGATGCAGGGCATAGTAAAATCACACCTGAAAATCAATGTAAATGATTTGGCGGTGCTACATGCTAATCTGATGTTTGTCTTAACTAAAATGGAGAGCGCCCCAGAGATTCACAGACACTTTTCTAACTCTGACGTCGTTTTGAAGTACACTAATATCCTTAATTATCTGTCTGTTAAATAGTGCCTTTCATTTCCAACTGGTGATGCAGATTTGTTTCTCTCTCACTCTCTTTCAGCTCCCCCGCTTCTCCAATGCATTCCTGTTTTGGTCAAATCAGGTGAGGAGACCCGATTGGAGTGCCAGGCCAAAGACTTCTACCCTAAAGACATCAAATTCTCCTGGCATGCAGGGGTGAAGCATATAGGCCCCCAAAATCCGGACTTTGTAAGCAAGCCCAAGCTCAATGGCAGTTTTGATGCCTCCAGCTATTACAGCTATATTCCCAACAGTGGTGATGCTCCTGAAAATGTCTACTGTGAGGTGCAGCATGAGGCATTGGACAAGCCGCTGAGGACAGCAGTCGACATGAAATTCAGAAGTAAGAAACTTCAACAGTTCATTAAATGATATCAGATATTGGAAAATGGGGCCAAATGTTATTTATTGCAATTTGTAATGCTTTGCACCAAATACTGGTGTCTCATTCTGTTCTCTATTGCTGTTTTAAGGCTGTAGGTTTCGTCAATGAATGTACGTTTTGAAACATGAAATGGTGTTGGCACTGAGTTTGCCTACTTAAACTCAAAGTTCACAATACTACTTATTTGAAAACCTTACTACCTAAAATGGCGGCATGGTGGCACAGTGGTAATGCTGCTGCCTTGCAGTAAGGAGACCTGGGTTTGCTTCTCAGGTCCTCCCTGCATAGAGTTTACATGTTCTCGCCATGTCTGCATGGGTTTCCTCCCACAGTCGAAAGACATGCAGGTTGGATGCATTGGTGGTCCTAAATTGTCCCTGGTGTGGGTGTGTGTGTCCTGTGGTGGGCTGGCGCCCTGCCTAGGGTTTGTTTCCTGCCTTGCGCCCTGTATTGGCTGGGATTGGCTCCAGCAGACCCTGTAGTTAGGATATAGCAGGTTGGATAATGGATGGATGGATGAACTACCTAAAATATTCAGTTCTTGGTGTTTCCATTTTGGTGCTTGCTACAGTATTATACTTGATATGTGTTAACAATTATGTGCAATATCCTACCTTATCATCTTATTCTTCTTATCCTACAACTTTGAATTTTATTGTCATCATCCTCCTTGTGGTGCAGCCTTAGCGTTAGTATCAGAAACCAACAAAGCGTCACCGCGAGCACCAGTTTGTGACTCGGGATGACATAAAATCCTGATGTCATTCATTCTCAGAAGTGAACTCTTACTCTTCACTGGTTATGGGTGCAGGACACGTCATAACTACTTCTCATGTTCTTGTCCTAGTCAGACTTTTAGTGCAATTCCTAGGAGTAATTCTGATGTCATAAATACAGGCACTGGTCCATAAAGCAAATGGACAATGTTTTTAGAAAAGGAAAATTTACAATGTCATAAAGACTTGTCTTGCAATAATGAAAACATTAGCGCATTATAGAATTAAATACATTTCATTATCAACAAGAACTGGCTTATAATTAAGAAACCCACTGTGACTATCCCAAACTGTAATTGAGGACTCCTGCCCTAGCACATCAGAATGTGTTGAAGCTGAAAGTATTGTGTTATATTTTTTCTTCAGTAGATGTGCTACGTGCTCCTCTTACTCCTATAGGCGTCTGTGACTTGTAATGGGTTTTAATCCATCACCAGCACCTGCAGTTACAGTAATATCTGGTTTTGTTGTTGGCTTTCTGCCTCCTCCCTCCAACACCCTGCCTCATTTCATTTTCAGAGGCCCTTTTCCTAAATCCTCACCCTTCCTTACTGTGAACCTTTCTTTCCCACAGGACGCGCCATTGTGACCGTCTCCCCTGAGACTTTAGTGAAAAACGCTGAGCAGACACTGGCCTGCAAAGTTCATGGATACTACCCAGATGGCGTGAAGGTGACCTGGCTAAAGGATGAGGAGCCTTTAAAGAAACCTGTGTCTACAGAGAACCTGACAACTGAGGAGCATCATTCAGTGACTGTCACCAATAGCACGAGTGTGTTCAAGTGTCAAGTGGAGCAAGAGGGTTTTGAGAAGCAAATCAAGAAATTAAATTATCAAGTCATAGGTAAAGAAAAAAACACACACACACAGTATTCTGGTTTTATTTATAACCACAACTGGGCATTGGACAGTAGGAGTGCAGATAAATGATAGATGGCGTTTAATATGTATAGTTATTTGTATATAGTGTCCTTTTAATTAAGGAGTCCTAAAGAACTGTAGATATTTACAGCTATATAATAAACAGTGAAGAAATAAAAGTCAATGCACTCTTTATTTGATTTGATATTTAATTTAACCAGAGATGGAAACATAATCATTAGTGAACGTTGAATCTTCAGGCACCGACTTATCCACTAGGGGGCCACACTGCCAATAAATACTCACTGCTGTTCACCAGGGTTGTCAAATTCAGATCCTGGAGGGCAGCAGTGGCTGCAGGTTTTCACTTTAGATAGATAGATAGATAGATAGATAGATAGATAGATAGATAGATAGATAGATAGATAGATAGATAGATACTTTATTACTCCCAGGGGGAAATTCACATTCTTAATTAGTAACTTGTTACTGATGCTATTTAAACAGACTTCTTTTGCCTTAATTTCATTAGACTTCCTCATTTGTTTTTTTGTTCCTCATAACTAGCAGCTAAACAAAAGCGAGCCTACAGATGATGGGCATGAAATAGTCCTGCAGGGACACCATTTTCACTCCTGCCCATTTAACAGTTAATGAAGCCTCTTATTTAATTCTACAGCTTGTTAGTGTTCTCATTCTGCCACACCAAGCATTTACAAGAGCAGATCAATTGTTCTCGGATCTTTACGTTTTTCTTTTCAAATACCTGTATTGAGACAGATATTGTATGGAAGAAACAAATTTAGACGGTAGCAAAGTTAATTTGGTCATCTGTTGCTGGTTAAAGAACAAAATGAAGCAATTAAAATGCAAGACAAAAATCAAGGCAACACAGTAAGTTCCATTAGCATAAGTATTTATCTGAGCAAACATCTGGAACGAAAAACCTGTAGCCTCCAGGAATGAGTCGATAAACCAAAAGCTTCAGTCTATTTCTTTGGACACAGCAAACATTCCCAGGTCCAGTGTTTACATTTATGAAGTCTTCTGGTCCCTTCTGAAAAGAAGAGTTACAAAATATAAGTTATTTACCCCTGTGTCCATTTCTAACATTACATAGGTCCCATTCTGTGTTTTGGGGAATTCATAATTGATATGCAAACTGATTACCTTGTTCCAGATTCTCTCTGTATTTCTTTTGAACTACACTTGTCTACTCACTGTTTTTCTTCTTTCCAGCTTCCCACTTCCTCGGAAATCTCAGATCTCATCTGCAAATCCAAGTCATCTACTTGTCAGCTGGACCCCCTCCCTGCAGTTCTGGTTAAAGCCTGCCTCTTCTCTTTGGTCCCTCTCATTTCTGCTATAATCCACTCTTCTCTCACTACTGGTACTGTTTCTTCATCTTTTAAAACTGCTGCAATAACCCCAATACTGAAAAACTGGGTGCTGATCCTACTAACTTCAATAATTTTCGCTCTATTTCTAATTTGCCCTTTATCTCCAAAATTCTTGAAAAAAATAGTAGCTATTCAACTTCACTCCCACTTATCTCATAATAATCTGTATGAAAAGTTCCAGTCTGGTTTTCGCCCCTTCACAGTACAGAAACGGCACTTGTTAAAATTACCAGTGACCTTCTTATGGCTGCTGACTCCGGTCTAATTCCTATTCTCATCCTCCTTGATCTGAGTGCGACCTTTGATTGATAGATAGATAGATAGATAGATAGATAGATAGATAGATAGATAGATAGATAGATAGATAGATAGATAGATAGATAGATAGATAGATAGATAGATAGATACTTTATTAATCCCAATGGGAAATTCACATTCTCCAGCAGCAGCATAATGATACAATAAATAATATTAAAATAAAGAATGATAATAATGCAGGTGAAAAAACAAGCAATAACTTTATATAATGTTAAATGTTAACGTTTACACCCCTGGGTAGAATTGAAGAGTCGCATAGTTTGGGGGAGGACCGATCTCCTCAGTCTGTCAGTGGAGCAGGATAGTGACAGCAGTCTGTCGCTGAAGCTGCTCTTCTGTCTGGAGATGATACTATTAAGTGGATGCAGTGGATTCTCCATAATTGATAGGAGCCTGCTGAGTGCCCTTCGCTCTGCCACAGATGTTAAACTGTCCAGCTCCATGCCAACAATAGAGCCTGCCTTCCTCACCAGTTTGTCCAGGCGTGAGGCGTCTTTCCTCTTAATGCTGCTACCACTCTCCTTACTAGATTATCTCTGATTGGAATTACCCACACTCCACTTGATTGGTTCAGATCCTACCTCTCAGGCCGCACTCAGTTTGTTCAGCTTAAAACTTTCACATCCCAACCCACCGCTGTTACTTTGGGTGTTCTCCAGGGCTCTGTCCTGGGGCCTCTTCTTTTTATTATTTACCTTCTTCCCCTTGGCAATATCTTTCATAAATATAACATTCATTTCCACTGTTATGCTGATGACACCCAGCTCTACCTTGCTAGTAAACCCACCTCTTCCTTTCCACCATCTTCGCTTATTGACTGCATTGCTGAAATTAAATCCTGGTTTTCTCTGAATTTTCTTAAAAACAGTGACAAAATGGAGCATTCTCCTCATTGGCTCAAAATCATCATGACTCTGGTGACTCTTCCTATGAAGTCAGTAGACGGATTGGGAGAGCATGGGGGGTCATGAGTTCTCTGGAAAGGGGTGTGTGGCGCTCCTGATATCTGCAAAAGGACGAAGGTCCAAGTCTTTAGAGCCCTATGGCTTCCTGTCTTGCTCTATGGTTGTGAGACATGGACGCTATCCAGTGACCTAAGACGAAAACTGCACTCCTTCATGTGTGTCTCTTCAGAGAATCCTTGGGTACTGCTAGTTTGACTTTGTGTTGCTCATGGAGCCCCGAATGAGGCACATTACGTTTATTATGAGGGAGTGTCAGTAACGGCACTACGGCCATATGGTGTGATTCTCCGAAGGTGATCCGGCTCATAAGATCCTCATTGTTGGGGACCTGAGTGGCTGGACCAGGCCAAGGGGTCGCCCACGTAACACCTGGCTGCAGCAGATAGAGGGTCATTTCTGGAAGGTCGGACTGGACCGTTTGTCTGCCTAGTGGGTTGCCAACCGGGATCCTGAGCTGTTTCATACTATGGTGGGTGTGGCAACGCTCTGTACCAGTGCATGCTCCTCAACCTGACCTGACCCAATAGCACCAGAGAGTAGTGAGATGTTACGTTTCGATTAGCATATACATGTTGCATGTGACAACATGAACCAATAAAAAAGAGAGGTTTGTTTTGATAATTCATAAAGTGAACATGCTTATTACTGTTATTACTCTGCTACCATCTCAGGTGTGGATAACATGAACACAAGAATAAGAACAGATGTTGGCCTTAAAAGCAACATTTGTGACTCCCTGAAACCTCAGAAAAACGTGACATTTGGGGAAGAAATTCATTCAAGTGATGTCACTGTGAAAATGATACAATTATTAAATGACACATAAATGGACATGATATAAATAAAAAAAATTAAACATCGTGCTCTTCTTTATGGTTTATTCCTTCCTCAGATTTTTTGATTCCTTCTTAATTTTTTATTTTCTTTATGTCCTAAAACCAGGTGGTGATGTCAACATTGCTGCTGTGATTGTTGGAACTTTAGTGGCTGCAGTTCTGCTGATCGGTCTTGGAGTTTGCTACTGGAAAAAAAGTGAGCTGCTTTTAAAATATAAAAACTGTTTTTACATTGATAATCATGCAGGGTTAAGTGAATTGGCAATTGTGTGTGATGGGCTGGCACCCTCCCTTGGGTCGGCTGGTGCCTTACACTCCATGCTGTCAGGACAGACTTCAGCTTTCCTGTGACCCTGAATTGAATTAAGTGACATTGAGAACGGTATGAATTGCTATGTATGCAAATTTATGAAAATGTACTGTGACAGCCAGAGGGTCTGGGCACAAGGAACTTGTGTCATTTGTATTGAACATTTATGATTAATTTTATTTAAAACATTTTGGCTTAGTTATTTTCTAATGATCAAACATCTTTCTAAAAATTCTACTTTATATAATGTTTCTTTATTGTGAGCATAAATCAAAGATAGAGTGTAATTGTTAACATACTTTGGACAGCTGAAGATCTAGTAGTCTGAAAGCTGAATGATTATGGTCTGTAATGGAATTGTTCCTACTTTGTACCTGATTTTTCCAGGATAGTGTCCAGTTACCCCACAAAATTCAACTGGATTAGGTAGTGTTGAGAATGATCTATAAACTTGGTGCATTACAGTTCATTAGTTTAGCCACTTTAGAACATTGGAGCAGTTTTGACAAGGACAGGCCATTGAATCAAACAAGCTCACCAACCTTATTTTCCTAAATTCTCCAAAATAATATAAGGGTGAGATATGAAGTTAAGGCGGCACGGTGGTGCAGTGGTAGTGCTGCTGCCTTGCAGTAAGGAGACCAGGGTTCGCTTCCTGGGTCCTCCATGCGTGGAGTGTGTATGTTCTCCCTGTGTCTGTGTGAGTTTCCTCCCACAGTCCAAAGACATATAGGTTAGGTGCATTGGCGATCCTAAATTGTCCCTTGTGTGTGCTTGGGGTGTGTGTGCCCTGCAGTGGACTGGCGCCCTGCCCGGGATTTGTTCCTGCCTTGCGCCCTGTGTTGGCTGGGATTGGCTCCAGCAGACCCCTGTGTTTGAATATAGCAGGTTGGATAATGGATGGATGGATATGAAGTTGACTACTCTCCACCACACTACTTGGTCATTTATTTCACATTTCTATTGGTTCTTTGTTTGAAGAAAAAAATTCTAATATTTGTGCAAGATTTATCCTTGACACGTTTTCCAACAGATTCCTGTTGAAGAATTTATTTAAAAAAAACAATAGGAACCCATAGTACTAATTCCCTTCATAATTGTTAACACCTCTTCATGTCCTCTTGGTTAAACAATAAGCCTGTATAGAGCTTCACTGTGAATGTGACTGGCAAGTCTGAAGTTATTCTTTCTTTTTCATTTTCTTCCTTTTCAGTCATTCTGGTGTGTGTGTGTGTTCATTTAATTTATTTAAGGAGCTTCTGTTAAAGAGCCAAATCTCCCCCTGGGAAGAAATAAAGTTTTTTGTTGCTTCCTCATAGAATTCCAGCTTATTCATGAAAGACGACCTCCCCAGTCTGGACCAATGCTGGTTGTTCACTAATAGTCCAGTTCGTGCCATGTGAAGCTCCATCTTTTCTTTAATAATTGTTCCATTAATTTACCTATTACGCACATTAAGCTTACTGGCCTGGCCTATAGTTACTTCGATATGCCAAATCACTTTTTTTTTGTTTGTTTTGTTTTTTTGCCACAAGATAATATTTACTAGTTTCCAGTCATTTTCCCCAGTGAGCAGAGATTACTGAAAAATATATGCTAAGATTTTATATCTACATCTTGGGCTACCACTGATCCTAGATATTAGCACAGAAATTCAAAAATTACTTTATTCCTTACTGGAAACCAGGATATTGGTCTCTAAGAAACCAGGTTAATGTGGGTAAACATCTCAACGAGTAACCCAGTTATGTGGCCTTGTAAACTCTTAGCCAGGTTTCACTTAAGGATTTCGTGGTCTGCCCATATCTGTTACAGTCTTTAGGAGGAAGCATTCACAAGATAAATTTCTTGGAGCAAATACTCAGGTGACTGCATTATTCCTTCTTCTGGTTGAAATAATCAGTCTCAGTATTTCAGAAATCTCTACATTTTTGTTGAGGAACTGAACGTGCAGTGATGATCTCAGAGCAGTGTTTGGGATAATGTGTTAAAATTAACATGGCACTGGTACTTCTGCACCAACATAAGGTCTGGCAATGGTGCTAAGAATTTCATCCCAGTGCCTAACAGCAGTTAGGACACTGTTGCCTAACACGTGGAGGTCTGTGCATCCCTCCAAATATATGCCCCCCTACACCATCACCGACAAACTGCGAAACCCGTCATGGTGGATGATGCTGCAGGCTGCATAATGTTCATCATGGCATCTCCAGATGCTTTTATGTCTGTCACATGTGCTCAGTGTGAACCTGCTTTCCTCTGTGAAGAGAACGATGCGCCAATGGCGGAGCTGCAAATTGTGGTATATTCTGGTGAATGTCATTTGAGCTGCATGGTGATGAGCTGTGAGCACAGGTCCGACTAGAGGACATTGGGCCCTCAAGCCATCTTTATGGTTTAGTCAGAAACATGCACACCAGTAGTCAGCTGGAGGTCATCTTATAGGGTCTGTCAGTGCTCCTTCTGTTCCTCCTCGCACAAAGGAGCAGATAGCAGCCCTGCTGCTGGGTTAATGCCCTTCTATGGCCCTGTCCAACTCTCCTCATGTAATGGCCCATCTCCTGGTATTTCTTCCATGCTCTTGAGACCTTCTTGTGACAACACGTATGAATCTGTGATCCTGGAGGAGCTGGGCTACTTGTGCAACCTGAATCAGCTGCAGGAATCACCTCATGCTATGCAGTAGTAACAAGGACACTAGCAAAACACAAAACTAGAGAAGAATCAGTCAGGAAGGATAAGGAGAGAGCAACTGTCTATGGCCACCATTCCCTTTATGGGGTTGTCCTGCGGTTGCCTCTCCAGGTCACCTGTTGTCACTTTCATTTGTACCAAAGCAAGTGAAGTTGATTCACAGTTACTTCTTCTTCCTAAATGGACAGACTGATATCCCTGAAGCTTCACTGACTTGGTGTTAAACGGTAACGGTTAAGTGCTCCCTTCATTTTTCGAGCAGTATATTTTAAGGTCATCACCTCTCTTCATTCCAATTTTCTCTGTGAGCTGCACCCTAGACCCCCACAAGGTGCAAAACCGCTGTATTTGCTTAACTTTCTAATGCCAAAAAAATGGTCCTGGTTAACATGTGTTTCTTTGGGATGTGGGGGGGAATCCATTGAGTCATCTAGATAAAGTGGAGACTCCTGGCTTTTAAAAAGCTGCTGCAAGTCAGTTGAGTATTTAGCTAACCAAACAGAGCTGATAACCTAAATGGTCCTTGTTGTGTAACATTTCTTAAGTTATGAGAAGACTGAGGTCACAGTAATTGCAGGTACTTGTGCATTTTCATTATCAATGCAGTGATTTTAGAGGCTCAGAAGGGTTTGATTTCAAAACATAGTAAGTGAGCAGAAGAATTTACGTGAGATTTTGAAATTTAACTGGAAGGAAAGCAAGAGGTGTGGAGGCAGATGAGGGGTTAGATGGTCACACAATAATGAAGACATTTGGTTTGATTTGGCAGACCTGATAGTCTATTAATTATTCTTTACCTTTTATTTTTTTTATTTGTCCAGTTTGGAAGGCAAGCTTCTCCATGTCAGAGATTATTGTCCCCTCAAAAGTATTTGTGGGTGAAGAAGTGGTCCTGGAATGCATCTTTGAAGATGGTTATAATATTACTGAGGTAGCGTGGTTTCTAATAAGGTCACATGGTTCTAGGGAGCAAATTCATAATAGTGGTCCCTATGTGGTGAAGACCCTTCAGCCTGGAGAAGAAAATCAACAAGTCATGCCTGATGAGCTCACTTCACTCATTCCCAGCGACAGTGTAAAAAAAGTGAGAAAAGAGAATCTAAAACGAGGAATCACTACTTTGAAATTTGTGACAAATATGAACGATCATGAAGGTGTAACAATACAATGCAAGGTTAAGTGTAATGGATGGCGATTTCAGAAACCCACTTCTATGGAAAAGAACACTTTGATATCATTGCTTGGTAAGTAATATAACCCCCAATTATCCCATAAATGGTCTATGTATAAATGTCAACAGTAAGAGCTTACCTCTTTATACAGCAAACAGTAGTTCAGGGCATTAAGAACCCCCTTCCTAAAAATTATGCATCATAAGTTGCCTAACAGGTCTTTGAATTCCTAAAAATGTAGAAGTCATTTTTGAACACGATGTGTTTATTTCTACAGAAATGAGTGCATACAAATCAAGGCTTAGAATTATAATTAACGCATTCTTTATTACACTGTAAGGCTGGCAAGGTCAAAGAAAGGAAATATTGATTAAAACTAGACCTTGGAACTTGGATATTAGAGATTGCACTGAATAAGTAAAGCTGGAAAAAATATTGGGTTGTGTGTTTTCATTTAAGACTGCAAAGCAAAAAAAATATTTCGAAGTGGGGGATTCTTTTCTATTCCCACTCTGTGTGTGTGTATGTATGTATATATATATATATTCACAAAAATGACCATAAGACGTTGAGAAGGTTTGGGGCAGCCACCCATATAATTGTTCCCGGCTGCAAACTTGATTCAAAAACAAAGACATGTTCATTCAACTGAGTCCAAAACAGAACTGATTCTCTTGAGAGAAGATGGCGGCTTTAAAGGCCAGCGAAGGAAGTGATGTCATCAATACCGGAACTGGAAGTGACATCATTGGCTGCCCCAGAGCCGGGCGGGATTTTCCTAGAATGGTCTGCAAAAGATCGAGAGGGAAAATTAGTGCACTTCGCCAACCCCTGGTCTGGCATAGAATCACATGTATTCAAGCCCTTTAGTAAACACACGTATATATACAGTATATGTAAAGTTGACTCAATCACTCGTCAACAAAAACACTTTCTCCTGTTTAATTAAAAAAAATAATAAAGCTGACATTTTGCAGGATTGTCCATTTAAGGCAGTAGGTATGCACTAAAAAACATTTCAGTATTTAAATATTTAGAAATGACAGAATAGAGAAACTAAATACCCCAAAATGTCAAAAATGCTTTGACTTGTATGACTGAAATTTGGTGACAGTCTAGAAAAATTAGCTAACCCGTGATTTTTTTATTTGTCAATAATAATGATGTAGTGAGTGGCTATTCTAAGGCACTGCGTCCTTTTAAGCTCAGAACAGAAAAGGGATAGATGTGGTTTGCCAGTTTATGCAAATGAACACTGCCAACAGAATAGTGGCGCAGAGTAGTGGAGTGGATGGACAAGTGAAGAAGGGGCAATGTCCTGGACAGGAAAAAGAGACAGGATAATATTTGGTGTTAGCTGTGAAAAGGACAAAGGATGAATTAGCTAAACTCAAATATGGTGTGGTTAGCAAGCGTGCTATACGGTTCAGGTCAGGTTGCAAGGGAGGGTGAGAGAGAAATACAAGAGAAAGTGGTTTCTTCATGTCCAAGACAAACTAGGAGTGATGGTGCCATTTTAAATGCTTGCACAGCTCAGATAATATGTCCGACATGACCACATGACAGATGAGATGGACACATGTACACACTGTATCATATACAATATTTCTTTTCTTAACAACATTCATCATCATACCTCCAATTTCCAGCTTCATAATCATTACTTTGTCTGACACTCTTTTCACCTCCAGGACACTCTTGACATACTGTTCCTTCAGAATAACCCCTACTCCATTTGTCCTTCTATCCACACCATGATAGAACAATTTGAATCCACCTCCGATCCACCTGGCCTTACTCTCCAAGAGACTACTACATTCCATTTAGTCTCTTCACGCACAATATATCAACCTTCCTTCTTGCCATCATAGCTGCTAACTCTCTCCCCTTACCAGTCATAATGCCAACATTCAAATTTCCTACCCTCAGTTCCACTCTCTTTACCTTCCTCCGGACACATCTCCCTCCTCTTCTATTCCTTCTTCTTCTTCTTCAGCCAACAGTAGCCAACTTTCCACCAGCACCCTGTTGACTAACAGTACTGGTGGCGGTCGTTGTTAACCCGGGGCTCGACCGATCCGGTATGGAAATCTGTATTGTTGTCCGCATGTTGATTTGGCATACTTTTACACCAGATGCCCTTCCTGATGTAACACTCCCCATTTATAAGGGCTTGGGACCGGCATGAAGAAACACACTGGTTTGTGCATCCCCTGTGGCTGAGCTAAAAAAAAAAAAAATGAACTTCATAAACATCTGATAATAGTAAGAGTATATACTGGAATTTCACATTATATCTTCTGATTACCTGTTTCAACTCAAAAGAGAACTGTTTCCTGTAAAACTGTTTTGCAATGGCCATCAACAAAAGCCAAGTCACTAGGAAAGGCAGAAATTGATCTACAGCATAAATATTTTACTCTTGTGTAATTGCATGGAGATGTTCAGGAGTAAAGATCTCCATTGAACCAATATTAGCCCTAGTTAAAAAAATACATACATTGTTTGCAGAAAAATAGTCAGTTAGTTCATAGCACTTCTGATTAACTGACACCACAATAACCAAGTCGAAAATTTCTCACGTGAAGTCATTTAACACACCCAGTACTAAATAAAATGTCACTGTTTTAATTTTTTTAATGTCGTGCTGTGCTGTCCCATCATGTTATTTTCAAACCCATTTAATTTAGTTCAGGATGGCGGGGGTCAGAGCCTATCCCAGCAGCACTGGAAGCAAGTGAGGAGCTCTGAGCAGGGTGTCGGCCCATCACAGTGGTAACTCACAAGCACTCAAACATCTACTTTGGAAATGGCAGTCAACTTAAAACCCACACAGATGCAGATGTCCTCCGCTCAGACAATATCCAGGAGGATGTCATATTCTTGAAGGAACAGTGCTAACCGCTGTGCTTCCCAGCTGCTTTATCTTTATGCTATCCATCCATCCATTATCCAACCCTCTATATCTTAACTACAGGGTCACGGGGGTCTTCTGGAGCCAATCCCAGACAACACAGGCCGCAAGGCAGGAAACAAATCCCAGGCAGGGCACCAGCCCACAGCAGGGCACACACACCAAGCACACACTAGGGACAAGTTAGGACCACCAATGCACCTAAACTGCATGTCTTTGGACTGTGGGAGGAAACCGGAGCACCAGGAGGAAACCCACGCAGACACGAGGAGAACATGCAAACTCCACGCAGGGAGGACCTGGGAAGCGAATGTTATTATGTTATTATGTCTTTATTATTAAGACAGATTTCTTTCACAATTTTTTGCACAAACTCGTTTTTAAGTATGGGTTCATTTTGGGAGGGTAGCTTTTCTGGCTGCTTTGTCTAAAGTCCTGTCTTGTGCTGCTTTTGGGTCAAAGTTTTTGATGGCCTAAGGGGTTTTTAGTTGAGGCCTTTTTATTAATCAGGTAAAGCAATCTGAGCCTTAAAGGAGAATTAGGATTCATATTATGGATTCTATACTACATGACTCCTCCCCAATTAACACATTAGCCAATCAGATACTTCTGTATCATTGCTGTGGTCTCATGTTGCACCTTGCTACTGGTCCTTACCTTCGTTATTATTCCTTATGTCTTTTTTTGGCACAGCGTATCCTGTATCGGTGATCAGAGATGTTTCAGTGATGAATGAGCCCAAAGGCAAGTTATCCATTGAAGCAATCAACTTCTACCCACACACTATTGGACTTCACTGGCTGAAGACCTCAGAGAGTGACACAAATAAGGGCATACCAACTCCGAAAGAGCAAGGCCTTTACAGCTGCAGTGGCACATGCAGTGTATCCTGGGAGGATTTAAGAGACCCACAGTTCATCAAGGAAGTAGTAATTTTTCACCCATCTCTGGACAAACCAACTAAAAAGAAGTTTGAGGGGGGCAAACCAGGTAAGATGGTTGAGTATGAGGATTGTAGGTGTTGAAGTGCTGTTCAGTGGGTGTGTTGGTGTGCAGATTTATGGCTGACTCTGATAGCATTTGATTTAATGGATTAGAAAGTCCTAGATGGAACTCCATTTAGTCATGGGGACACTCCTGGACAGACCCACACTCACTCCCTCCAGGTCTATAAAGAGTTTAATGAAATAAACACAAGCTGGTGTGAATCCCCTCCTGTTCCTGGTTAGTGTTAACCACCCACTTACCATCAACAGCACATTTCATTCCCCTCCAGTTCTTCTCCAGTCTTGTTAATTCTTTCTCAGTCGTTTAGATTTGTAAATAATTAGTACAAATAAGCACCAGATCTTTTAGTGAGTTGTTATGGCTGCTTTTACCAGGGTAGTACCCCAGCCGTTCCTTGGCATTTAAGTTGTCTGTCTTCCCAGCCACCATTACAAATAGTACAGAAGACCAAAAGAGACAGCTTAACAGCACATGACAGATGTTCTTCCCCATGAGATAAAATGGAAAGCAACAAAACATTTCTAAAACTTAGGTTATAGCAGAATAGGCTGAACAAACTGTAGGCTATTTGGTATTTTTATATATTTATGGCAGAATTATTTGGGGTGCTTGAGCTCCAGTGCTGGCACCAATGCTTGACTGTCAGAAATGCAAACTAGTTAAATAATTAAATGCCAATGAACCAATAGTCATTAAAAAGAATTACAATCTTTTATATACCAAAGACAAAGTAAAAACTAGAAAGATGAAGAAAACAGTGTTCATAGTAGTTCTTTCTCTTCACAAATTAAAACTCAGAAGCTCAGGTATGTGTGCCACTCTGTCTTAAAGTGGTGAGGCAATGCAGACCCTCAGTTTAGAGGTTAGCAACATGCATTGTTGCTAAAACATTGGCTAGTTTCTTTGTGAATATTTAATATATTGAATATATTAGTGCTTGACTTAGTTTATCATTGTTCCTAACAATGTTCTTTAAGGACAAGGCTAGTGAGTAGTCAGTGGACATGGTGGGGCGGAATACATAAAATGGTTTGAGAAAACCAATCAAGAGAAATTAAAAATATGAGCCAAAAATCAAGCCAGGCTGACTACTGTTACACCACATTTATGGTAAAGGGGTGTTTATGGATCAGTAGCCACCATTTGTAACTTTGAAATGCAGAGAAACCACCGTTGGGCTTGAAAATGAGTCATTTTTGCTTCATCACAAGTAATAAAATGTGCTACACTAATAAGTGACCCTTGGCTGTAAGGTGGTTTGCCATATCTATGACTTTGACAAAAGACCCTCAGATAAAAACACTTTAAGAACCACCCTGTCTTAGAGTGCAGAAAGTGATTTTAGGTAAACACACTGCAGGTGCTACAAAACTTAGTAGAAGAAACCAAATCAGACCAAGCTGAGTGCTGAAACAAAGTGGCAGTAGACCTTCTAACAACTTGATGTTTTTTCTCTGCTTTTTTCCTTAGGGATTGGAGGAATCCCTGTGGTTTCTGTTATCCAAGTCTTATCTCATGTTGAGATCGGTAGACCCTGTACGTTGCATTGCCTTATTTCGGAGTTCTATCTGAATGATATCCCCACTGTAACATGGATTCAAAGAAAGAAGACAAGTGGAGAGAAAGTGACAAGTGTGGAGGAGCAATGGGAACCAACATTTAAACTCTGTGGACCTTTTAAGAAAAATGAAAGTCGCTCCTACTTGGTGGCTCAGGCTGAATTCACTGCCAGTTGCAATAACATCAAGGACATGGACTTCATCTGCAGAGTTGAGCACAACTTACTGGATGAGGCAGTGGAACGGCACACAGGCCAGCTGAACGTCACTGGTAAGGAGAGCAGCAGCCTCAAAGTCTCTCATTCTCCTCTTTACCCTCTCACTTCATTTCATGTGTTCTGCGCTTTTTACCTGCACAATTCAGGAAGCTCAGGTGTGCAGAGAAGTCCTTTCCTGTCCTGCTCTGTCTTATCCTTTAATCACTCAGCTGCTTTGAGCAATCTGTTCTTTTCTGTCTTTTTTTACGTAAAAAGCTACGAGTGAACATGTTTAGAATACCGGAGGAGCCACTCTTCCTACATTTTAGAGCTTCCAAAAATAGACTTTGTAAGAAGAATTCGGGTAAGCAGGGAAACTAAAGACAATTTCCCCATGGGGGATTAATGAAATATATCAAATCCAAAAAATAAATAAATAAATAAAATTCAGCTACCAGCCACCAATTCGCAGCCCTGACTACTTTCTTACAAACTGCATATTCCTAAATAAAAGCAGAAAGACATGAATGGTTTGTTTATATCGGACACAGTCACAGTTCTGGTGTCCTAACGTAAGTGGCCACCACACAGTGCTGGACAGTGCAAAGAGAAGACTTACACATTGGTATTGTATTTACAATTAAATAGTTTTTAATTAACGTTACACTCTCAAATCTACTTCAAAATTCATTTTAATATACTATAGTTGAGCAGCTCATCATAAAGTAAAAAAAGTATTAATAGTTATTAAAGAAGAAGAAAAATAATGTTACTGCTCAAATATTCAATAATCACAACTGCAATTAAATGTGTCAATAATAATAATCTATTATCATTAGTTAGTACTGAGGATGAAAAACTGCAAGTATTTTGATTAAATAACACGTTTTAAAATTTTTTTTACAGAATATCGTTATGTAATTCACTTCAATAAAATGCAATAACTAAATATTAGAATGAAATAATATGATAGTGCCACTCAAAAAGTATAAAAATGCAAGCCAAATGAAAATTAGGAATAATTATGAAAAACTGTTTTGAAAAAAAAAATCATTATTAATTTATATAATTGTAAATTACAAAATCTGATTATTAGGTGGTTACCTACACATCAGCACATTATGTTAATACCTGCCTACCCACTGTATTTTATATGCATGGAAGGAGTATTATGGGAGATACACTTTCTGCTTCATTTCAATTTCTACCTTTTCCTGTTCATGATGGCTTCCTATGATATTTCTGTAACAGCTGAGTCAATGGCAGGTCTTATGTCATCTAATCTGACTTGGTGTAGTTATGTTTTTTTTTCTATCTTTTTATGTTTTGGTTGGACACCAGTGACATTCCTGTGCTTTCAGATGGACTCTGGGTTTAATTTTTACATTTATTACATATACAGTAATCCCTCGCTACTTCGCGGTTCACTTTTCGCGGATTCACGACTTCGGATTTTATATGTAGGCATATCTAAATTCATAACGCGGATTTTTCGCTGCTTCGCGGGTTTCTGTGGACAATGGGTCTTTTTACTTGCTTCCTCAGTTGGTTTGCCCAGTTAATTTCATACAAGAGATGCTATTGGAGGATGGCTGAGAAGCTACCCAATCAGAGCAACCCAGTTAAGTTCCTGTGTGCTGCTGATTGGCTCAGCGACGGAATGTTGCATTAACCAGGAAGTCTCATCTCACTCATTCATCATTAACGTGCTAATGCTTCAGGGGCCGTGTCCAAGCACCAACAGAAGATGCAAATGATTGCAGAAAAGGTAAAAGTTTTGGATATGTTGAAGGAAGGGAACAGCTACACTGCTGCAGGACATCGATTCTTTTTATTTAAAAAGGAGGAAAAGCATATAAGATCTACGGCCGCAGTGTCCTTTAACCAGGGTGCAAAACGAGTTGCAAGTGGACGTGATAAGGCAGTACAAGTCTGGATGGAATCTGCTTTAGGAATCTTTGCAACAAGGTCGACGACGTCATGACCGCCTACAAGCTGCTACGTGTACTTCGCTATACAGTAAGTGTAAACTTATCTACCGATTTCATATTGCTTAGCAGTTGTCCCTGTTTTTAATAGAGTAAATGGTGGGTTGTAAACAATACAGGGAGGGTTTAAAATCGTCCAAATACACGTTAAATAATTAAATAAATATAGTGTCCCTACTTCGCGGAAATTCAGTTATCGCGGTCGGCCTTGGAACCTATCCCCCGTGATAAGTGAGGGATTACTGTATATACACACATATATATAATAGTCTTCTTTCTAAATAACAGGCTTCCACAAATACAAAGGTTTGGGGCCCGTCCTCATATAATGTCTGTAGGACAAAGAAACAGACGTTCACTTTGTTGGTGATCAAAAACATAAATCGTGTTTGACGATCGTTACATGCAAACATGGCGTTTATATACGGACAAAACAAAAATGGAGACGGGAAGTGAGTTGGCAGGAGTTGACGTCGAAGCTGTGGGATGGATGTGACGTCATCAAAGGTGCACCAGAAGTGATGTGGAACTGGCAACGATGTCATGTGAAGAGGCCGGAAGAGACGTCATCTGGGTTTGACAGACGTGATGTTTTTGGCGGCCATCTTTGGATTCTGTCAGTGCATGTTTATTTTTCTTCCTTTTGTCTGACAGACAGAAAGAGAGAGAGGCACCGTTACCGTATATCAACCCTCACCTTTGAGCTTATTGACTGCCTCCTAAGCGCATGTGTGTGACAACATACATATAAATATATATGTAGCGAACTTATTAGATATGATGTGCAGCTCTATTGTGCTGATTTGACTGAAATGGTTGACTTTCATGATCAGACTTGTAAAAGGACTCTATTGTTAAGATGGCAGAGCACTCATTATGGATTTGTAAAGATAATTCAACTCTGTAAATAGGATCACTACAAAATGGCCTCTTTCCTGTATGTAAAGACTGAGTCTGGCTCACCTTACAGAACAAACTGCACTCTGCTCGCTGTCTAACATTATTTTACAAAAACACTCTCTTGTTTATTTTATGTACACAGGCATCCACAACCGTCCAAACGTGTCCCAGCTGACTTACATTCCATCGATAATGAATGGCCATCCCTGCACCCTGACCTGCACCATTTCTGACTTTTGTCCAAAGGATATTACAGTAACCTGGCTGAGACAGAAGCAGGATGAAGAGCCCATCCTCATTCGTCAGGACACCACGACCCCCTACCTGTGTGAGAATCATTTGTACACTCTGGTGGCAGAACTAAATACAATGAAAGAAAATCTCATGAATACAAAGATCATCCTCAGAGTGGGACACACTACTTTAAAGAATTATATTGAGAGGCACTTCAAGGGTCTGAGTGGTAAGTTAAGAATGTATCTTTTTTTTCTTTCTTTAAACTAGATGAGGTGTTGAAGGGTGACCATTAGCACTGATAATTGTGTAAAGAGTTGGGGTTTGCTTAGGGCAGCAATGTGTGTATTTATAGGGAGATACCTGTGCTGGTGTCTAAGGAGTCATAGCCTATGATCTCTGCAAGTCGATGCAATATGTTGTGTGCTTTGCCTTCTGGGGAGGAGGAGTAGGCTACACAACCCAACATGGCTGTAATGGATAGTAAGCAAACCTCAGCACTGCTTCTCATGTATCAGCCAAATCAAAATCAGTCTTGGACATGTGTCATCATTTTCTCTATACTGTGATATGTCCCTCCTGTGTTACAATCTGAGTTTGTTTTAAATTTATTTCCTGACATTCATCTATATCCTTTGTGTTGAACGTGGATTCTACTTGGTTTTTTTTTCTCTCAAATTGAAGAACCCACATCTAAAGTTTAATCTCACTGCACACTGCTTTTCTTAAGGTTAAACGTATTTCATGTCTTACTGCTACAGCATTATTGTTTCTTATGGGTGCTGTCATTAGGAGGACTTTGTGTATGGTTGCTATAGAGTTGTTTTCCATGGATGACCAGGAGTGTGCGGCAAGAGATATTATTGACATAACTGTATAAAGGGCAGCATTTTCTGGTTGTCCAAGATTGCGGACAGAAACTACAAACTTTGGTGTGTGTTTTTTTCTTTATTACTGTAAGAGCCATTTCCTAGTTACACAAATGTTTTACTAAATGATAGTGCATAATCTATGGGAGGTTCCTATAACCCCCATCAGTTGAATTGAAATGGTATATTATAATTATTTCTAGCTTCTCTGACTAAACATTATTCTCAGTTAGTGACCAGCCTTGCCATATGTAAGGTGTAGAGGGCACATGGTTTTAAACCGTGCCTTTCGAGCCTGCGTGTTTTGTGTGTCAAGTAACATGTTAGACAAAGCACTTAACTGAAAGTGCTGTGCCGTACGTTTAAACTGTACAGAAGAAGAAGTTAAGAATCTTTAAGTATTGAAACAACTAAAGTTTTACAAGAAAAGCTAAGTTTAGAGAAGATCATTTTTTTCTTCTACATGTGTAACAACTTTTTTTCTTTATTCTTGTGTGAATTGCTTGCTTTGAATTTTCACTAAATATTTTAAAACAAACTTTTGGACTGAGAGATTTCTTTCAGCACGCGTTTTTCCCGTGCTTAATCTCGCCTTACTCTCCTGCAGCTACAATTACAATTTCTTGATTTTTTTTTGTTTACAATCCACAGTCTTCCACAAAGGCAAAATGATGTGTGGCCTCCAAAAGGTTTTTCCTTTTACTTATTTGGCTGACGCCTTTATCCAAGTTGACTTACAATATCTGAGATACAATCGGTTACATTTCCGATGTTTTTTTCACCGACCAATTGGTGCACTGGCAGGTGAAGAGAATTGGTGACGGGTTTTGAACCCACAATCTCAGGGTTTAAAGTCCAAAGCCTTAACCACTACTCAAGCAGGCCAGGATCCTCACAACTCTGCCTAGAAGAGCCTCATCTTAAATTATTTAGGACCCCAAATACTACCTGCTGACTTTAGCCAGAGCAAGTCCAAAAAAGGGAAGCTGGGAAAATAAGTAAAAATATCTCAATAAAAAACTGAAAGCTTCCACAAGGAGGAGGGTCACCATCAGTGTCCAGCTTGTGAACACAAAAAGAGCTGGAAAGAAACTTTATAAATCAAACATTTATTATAAAAAGATTGAAAATACAAAAAAAAAATGAAAGAGCAAATGCAAAATGCAGCCCTAAGCAGACAAGTCCCAATATGAAAGTGAAAAAAAAATCATATAATAGAGCAAAAAAAGAATTTAAAAAACCTGTAAATCCAGACAGCAAAAGCAACACTTACAATAACGCCACCAAACACAAATGATTCCCGCTCCCGATCTTTCTAATCAGTTTAAATAACCTGAAGGAGGGCCCAGGAATGGTGACATCAGGGTGGCCCCGCCTCTTGAAGCTCCACCCACAATGAAGATGGAACGGCAGAACATTTAGAGAGTCAGAACATAATTATAAACATAACAGAAAGTATGTAAAACAAATTATTATTCCAAAACTACAATAAAATACATAAAACACATGTAAAATCATAAAAACTTTTAACACTTTTAAAATTTGAGTACAATTTTTCTTTACTGTTTTTGGTCCTGTTGAAAGATGGGTGACACAAAATGGTAAAAGGGGTGTTAAGGCTACAAAAACACACAGGCCAGAGCAGGACCACAGGCATCCTGACTCTAAAACACACGAGGCCTGCGCAAGCCTAATATAAAACATTGGCATCAAAAAGTTAAAAATACTCAAAAATGTCCTTCATAGAAGAGAATAAACTGAAACCTCTGGCTTTAATAACAAGGCCAGCAAGGAATCTTTATAAATGACAAATTTTTATAAACAAACTGTCCCCAAAAATGACAAAAACTGGAAAAAGTGTAAAATTATCCAAAAAAGTGTATCCCCAAAAAGGGATCATGAAATAATCAAGAAAAGTTCATCAAATTAAAAACACAGAAAATCCAATAATACTCACAACACACCTTTACTCCACAAACTCCAGTGATGCTCTGAGGGATCCGTATTCTCCACTTGAACAGACTGGCGGAGGGTGGTCCCTCAGAAGAGATGTCAGGGTGGTCCCGCCTCTAGAGGTTCCACCCACAGAATGCAAGGAACACAGCCAGGAAACCAATATATAAGACCAAGACATAATTACTAAATAATATTTAAGTCAGTCAGTCATTACCCAACCTGCTATATCCTAACACAGGGTCACAGGTGTCTGCTGGATAATATTTAAGTAAAATATAAAATATTAACAAAAAACATTAAAAAAAAAAAACATGAAAAATAATTGTCGTGTATGGAGTTCCAAGCATTAAAGAGTTCCAATAAGCCCTTCCAAAAAATACTCACTAGAGGTGGATATCACCATTAAACCCCGACTAGTAATAAAGGCAAGTGCTGAATCTTAATAAAAAGTTTATTCTCATAAAATGCTCTTCAATAACAAGAAGCAAAGGAATTACCCAATAACGCTGAAACAATCCAACAACATCAACAACAGATATCTGTATAGCACTTTTTCATACAAAAATGTAGCTCAAAGTTCTTTACAAAATTAAATAAAAGGAAATTAATATAAAACATGAAAAACTAAATTAGGCAATTATGTTATACAGTATGTGACAAAGAAAAAGGTAAGGTCGAAAGGCCAGGAGATTAGAAAAAAAAAAAAAAACAAAATCTGCAGGGGTTCCAAGGCCAAAAGACCACCCAGACCTCACTGGACATTCTACCTAACAGAGATGTTCTAAATCCGTCCTTATGGTTTTCAGGCTTCACATGAAAGAAACTGAAGATGCTGATGGTCATGTGGACATCTGGGACACCCGCCATTCAATCCATAAACACAGGGGGTAACACGGTACCTTGATCAGGGCAACAGAAGAACCAGAAAAGACAGCAGAGAAAAGTGGGGATTAATAAAGAATTGGAGAACCCAGAGGAAAATGATCATTCAAAGCCCATATAGACTAAGACGAATACAACTAAAATGTAGCTACGAAAAAGCCAAATTACAATAATGAGTTTTTAGCAATCTTTTAAATTGTTCCACACTATTAGCCTGGTGAATTTTTATTGGTAAAATATTCATCATCAAAATGGTGCACGTGTGTTTTGAAGTTACCTGTAAGTAACTATAGTGCCACTCATTTTCCAGATTTCTTCATATCGTATGTTGTATATATTGACTTTCATTTCATTATATTTTGTTAATTTCCATCATATTACTGTCTGTTAAATGTTTCTATGGTCGGCTCTGTGTATGTTTAGTTAAAAATGGCAGGCGTTTTTAAGCTCGCAGGGAAATTTGAAAAAAGGCAAACTGCCAAGTTTCATTGAATTACAGTTTTATAAATGTATATTTATTTTAGTGTCATAGGACTACTGTAATATGAAGCTTGTACAGTAATATGTACCGAAGAGGTTCAAGTGTATCAACTCATGCCTAGCAAGGATCTGTGGGTTAGTCAAAACTTTATAACTAAATCAAACTACAACTTCCAAATTTGTGAGGATTGACTTTATTTTGGGAAACGTATGCAAATGGTAGCTGCCTTGAATATTTAATTATGTAACAGTCGCTAATGCTTGCATCTTAACTTCTCTTCCAGATTCCTAGACAACGAGAGAGAAATCAGCGAGGTCTTTGGTTAGGATGTCACCCAAAAAGACCCCTCACTCTTTGTTCAGCACCGCACAGGACTGAAGGAGCAGAAACAGCCAAGCTCATGACTGTCATCAAGGGAATGACCACCCGAGTTATTCTTCATATACACTAATTCTGGAGGGACCAAATAGGAATTCCATCTTTCCTACACTCTTCAAAATGCTGGTTCTTTAATGGGACTTTATGGTCCTTTACGAGCCTGTGTGGTTCCTCTTAGAGCCTTTACTTGACTAAGAAGCATTTAATTCCAGGAAGGATTCTTTGCTTTTGAAGTTCCTTCTTCGTACTTTGAAAAAATTCCCAATACAGTGGAACCTCGGTTCACGACCATAATTCGTTCCAAACCTCTGGTCATAAACCGATTTGGTCGTGAACCAAAGCAAGTTCCCCCATAGGATTGTATGTAAATACAATTAATCCGTTCCAGACCGTACGAACTGTATGTAAATATATTTTTTTAAAGATGTCTAAGCACATTTTATAGTTAATTACACCATAGAATGCACAGTGTAATAGTAAACCAATGTAAAAACATTGAATAACACTGACACAAACACACAGGCTCCCTGCTCAGCTGCATGCGCAGGCTCTCTCTCTCTCTCTCTCTCGGCAGCACGTGAGCCCCACCCCCCCTCACATTGCAGCAGTTCGTGCTGTAGCCTTACAATCCAATCGCTGTATACACACTTTTTTTTTTAAATGAGTTTTAAGCGCAGGGGGGGGAAAAAAAGGAACATTTGAACAAATCTGAACTTTATTTAAAAGCCAACCAAGACAGTAACATTGCAGGAGTTCACGCTAATAGCATTACAACCCGATCGCTGTAAACACTCTTTTTAAATGAGTTTTAAGCACAGGGAAAAAAATAAACATTTGAAAAAAAGAGAAAAGTAACACTGCAATACTTTCTTCTCACCACTCTTCACTTGCTTAGAAGCCATGATTAACTGCAAAAGCACACGAAATACTGTAGAGCACAAAGAGTTCAGAGTTAAAGCACGCATGTCTGACTGAGAACAATGAACAGGGAGAGGCTGAACACGTGCTTAAATACAGTAATCGGCGCGTATGAACCGGAAGGGAAATGAAATAGAGCAGAAAGAGTTCACAGCGAAAGCAAGCACGTCACTTGCAAGCACGCACGTCTGACTGAGAACAATGCAACAGGTGCGGAAATCATTGGCGCGCACAAACCAAAAGGGAAACTGGCTTCTTCGTATACCGAGTGTGTGGTCGTGAACCGAGGCAAAAGTTTGGCGAACGTTTTGGTCGTAAAACTGAGTTGTACGTGTACCGAGACGTTCGTGAACCGAGGTTCCACTGTATGTAGGAAGAAAAATTGAAATGTTCAATGTATGGTGGGCCACCACACACCAACACATTAAGGAAACCTCCACTTAGC
The DNA here is from genome assembly GCF_900747795.2 of Erpetoichthys calabaricus. Taxonomy (NCBI): domain Eukaryota; kingdom Metazoa; phylum Chordata; class Cladistia; order Polypteriformes; family Polypteridae; genus Erpetoichthys; species Erpetoichthys calabaricus. Next base: position 7,395,960 of record NC_041405.2, on the reverse strand, counting down.
CTGTGTCATTGTAAGCAGCGAGAGTCCTTTTTAATCCTGTGCTGTTGGTATTTCACAAATCTGTTACTATCTATTCATAGTCATTCATTGTATGGAGCCTGTTACTGATCTACTGTATATACTCGCGTTTAAGTTCTCCCACAGATTTTACCATATAATTTAGGGTATTTTATAATGTCGGTCGTATAAGTGAAATGTGGAAGACTTACACTATTGGTCCAAGAAATTATGATATGCTAACACCCATCTGAGAGAGCACACGGCCTTTACTTTCTGTGTATTGTGCCTATGTGACCACACGGTGATACCCGAACTACTCCGAAGCGATGTTTGCACTGATTTGTGTTTTTTGTATCCCACCCCCTCATACAAATCTATCGTAAGAGCATCCCTTATCTATGATGGAGCGTTTGATCAGAAGAAAATATGACGCTTGTTTTAAATTAAATGTCGTTGAAGTGGCGAAAGAAATTGGTAACTGTGCTGCTGCAACAAAATTCGATGTGTCTGAGTGCGAGACTGGAGGAGGCAAGAAGATGTAAAAAAAAATAAATAATAATTGTCATATTTTTGAATGGGCGTATAAGTCGAGGTCTGATTTTATGATCGATTTTTCGGGTTTCAAGATCCAACTTGTATGCGAGTATATACAGTAAATAAATAAAATGTTCTTTCTGAAATCTTTGTGTGGATGGGTCATAGGGGAACCAAAAATGGCTCCCCCATGGCATTGCTCTGAAGAACCACTCTGGCATTTTGAGTTTTAAGAGTTTACTTTGGAAAAAGTCTCACATGTTTTGGGACAAAGGGCTCTAATGGCAGCTTTCACTGAACTCGGAACACTAGCATGAACCTATGGGACCTTGTAAGAGCCCTCCATATGGTGGGACAGGAAAGATGGAGTGAGTGGATACTGGACCATAAATGCAAATAAACTTTAAAATGAAATGTATGTACAGCACTAGTAAAGATTCTTTTTATAGCAATTGTAGTATTTTTATAATGAAAAACATTTCACATTTTCTGTATGTTAATGTTGTTTATATGTTTACAATAAGACTTTTTTACAACAATAACTGCTACTTGATTTTGTAATTTTCTTGTTTTTATTTATTTATTTTTTTGTTTCTGTTGTCACACCTGTGCTTCAGAGGAACTCCAGGCTCATCATAGGTATGCAATACACTCCTTGGTAATGATGTGTTTATTAAAGTTTTAATAAGGTATTTGTATTGTGTTTACAATGTCTATGTAGCTCCTAGTCTAAGTTCAGTTGTCATTTTCAATAATTAGTGTCACTTAACTTGGCAGTGACATGTCTCTGGTGACTCTTCCTATGAAGTCAGTAGACGGATTGGGAGAGCATGGGGGTCATGAGGTTGCTGGTAAGGGGTGTGTGGTGCTCCCGATTCAATGGTATCCTTCAATAAGGGCGCGCACAAAAAGGCGAGCCTCAAAAAGGCGACCTCAATTGGGCGCAGCGAATAAAGGCAAATGCAACAAAATTATTACAGAACATTTATTAGATAAAGGCAATGATTGAACGTATAAAAAGGCAAAAGCAAGAATATTAAAACATCCAATTAATGCATGAACTTCTAACGAACTCTTTCTAAAGCTCTCTATATTTTGTTGTTTTCTGCTCTTACTCATTGTTGTGTTACACTTGAAGCTGTAGATTATGTGCAATGCCACGTAGATATTCGAGATGCGGTCTATTAGCATAATCAAGGACAACTGAATTGAGGTCGCTCTTTTGAAGCTAGCCTTTTTGTACGCGCCCTTATTGAATAGAGCCGCTTCCGATATCTATGCAAAAGTCTTTAGAGTCCTGGTGCTTCCTGTCTTACTATATGTTTGTGAGACATGGACGCTATCCAGTGACCTGAGACCTGGACTCCTTTGTTACTGTGTCTCTTCAGAGAATCCTTGGGTACCATTGGTTTGACTTTGTGTTGCTCACAGAGTCCTGAATGAGGCACATGACCTGCATTGTGAGGGAGCGTCAGTTACGGCACTATGGCCATGTGTCGCGTTTCCCCGAGGGTGATCCAGCTCATAGGATCCTCACTGTTGGACCAGGCCAAGGGGTCGCCCACGTAACACCTGGCTGCGGCAGATAGAGGGTCATTTCCGGAGGGTGGGACTGGACCGTGTGTCTGCCTGGGGGGTTGCCAACTGGGATCCCGAGTTCTTTCATCGTGTAGTGGGTGCGGCAATGCAGTGTACCAGTGCATGCACCCCAACTTGAACTTGTTGCTAGTTTTCATTGTTATGTTTTGTACTTATATAATTGTGAATAGAAAATTTTATATTAAAAAATAAATAAATACATTTACCCCATCCCTTGCAGTTTGATATCTCTGTTTGGAGGAATGACTCTTTACGTGCGAAGGTTGAGTGTTCAATAGGCAGTGCAATGCACAGAATGTCCGGTAATGACAAAGAATAAGCAGCACGCTTGTTTGGAACGGCCATCGAATGCACTAAGGTTAAGATTAGGGTTATATGACTCAGAGGGTATTTCATAACTGCCGTGATGTTGGGGGCATTACCTGACTAACCTCATAGGTATTACGTGCTGCAATTACTCTCGACTGGTTCAGCTGCGGACCTCCCAGGCTCCACTCCATTAAGGAGGTTGTCTGTCGCTTTAGATTACGTCAGTTACACACCTGGTTAAGATGTGACTCAAGTCAAGTAAACCAGCTGACAAAAGCCTGCAATCCAATTGGCTGTCTGGCAGAGATACTGAATCAAGGAGCCGCGGACGTCTGGAGCCGTGTCGCTACCCGATCTGCGTGCCTACCAGATTTGCGCGCGCAGGCGTATTGAAAGCCTAGCATGCCGTAAAGTGTTCACGCATGCGTTAAACAGATTGGGCAGCACCGTAAAGTGAGTGATGACGTTTTCGTTCAATACGTATGCAATAACACACTCCGCATGTGCTTAATAATAAAAAAAAATATATACTAAACATTTCGCTTTGCGGCATGGATCGCTCTCAACTGCGCATGTCAATACACAACGGGCAGTAAAGTATTTTCGTTGAAATGCCGTAGTAGTTGACCATAATGATAATATTATTAAATATTCATTGTACGTTCTGTTTTCACGGCTGAATTAAGCTTGTCATACTCCTCGTTATAATAATAATAATAATAAATTTTATTTATATTGCACTTTATATTTTAGCAATCCCAAAGTGCTACAGAGTAAAAATAGAATAATAAAATAAAAAAAAAAGAACAGAAGAGTCTATAAAATACTTTAACAAAATGACTTTCTAAAAAGATGAGTTTTTATCGCTTCGTTTAGTTTACATAGCACTTCTTTTTTCAGTTCCCATTGTACAAAGAAGTATTTAACCATTGTATATGTTATTATAGTCTACATATAAAAAATAAATGACAGTTTTAAAAATAGATGTATTCAAGTACTTTATTGTCATTGAGTAACACAACGAAATTACTCGTGTCAACTTCACGTTGCATTTAAATTCCAATGTGAAATAGTTCAGATATATAACAATGCAATAAATAAATAAAGTATGAACTAAAAACTGCGTAATCATACAAAATATGTTCAAAATATTGGCAAGATGCCATATATAATGTTAAAGTAACCAGGATGGATTATTATTGCATAAATGCACAGCAGTATAGATTACACATTACCTACACTACCTACATTAATTGCACATGATCAATGAAAACGATTTCAGATTGAGGGTATATACGAGTTCAATAAGTTTATTGCAGTTGGAAAAAAGTTTTTTTTTTGTCTATTTGTAGCATACAGATTGATAATAATAATAATTCTTTGCATTTATATATCTGAAATGCCTGCCAGATGGGAGAAGCTCAGACAAGTTCTGTCCAAGATGAGAGTTCTCCTTGATGATGTGTTCAGCTCTTCTTACACAGGGAATCTTGTATCGATGATCAAGTGATGGCAGTTCAGTTCCATTGAACGTCTTGTGATGTTTTTTATGATCCACTACAGGGCTTTTTTGGCAAGTTTGGTGCAGCTGTTGTACCAGGCTTTCATGCAGTTAGTCAAAATAAGTGTGTATATATGTAAAAATGAACTGTTGATGCACTTTTCATCCCTGGAAAAACTCTTTAAAAATAACTTTACATAGTATTATTAATGAAATACACGTCATAGGGAATCAAAACTTTATTGTGGTGATACTAGTGGATTGCATAAACAGTCGTTTTCAAGAAAAAGAAATCTTCATTTCATGTCTAACCCACATAAAGCACAACCCCAGCACCATCTTCTGTGATACTATTGCTCGTCTTGTACTCAAATTTAAATGGCTTTTATTCACCCATATAGTGTCTTAAATGTGAGTTAATAACTGAATAATGAAAAAGGAAACACTTTTCATGCAAATTTTATTGAATAAATGTTATGAGAAGAACAAAAGTGAACAATGTGAGAACAATGCACCTAAAAAAAACATTTGTCAAATGTACAAAAAAACCCAAAAAAGTAAAAAAAATCAGCACATAGCTTTAACATATTTTACCCAGAGCACAGAAAATTTAAAGTTACATTGTTTTGCTATTTTGATTATTAAAATTATTCCACAGATAACTTCTAACATATTTTAATACTAATAAAGCCCAAACTGCTAAACTGCTTAACAAATATATATAACTTTATCAAAATGAAAAAATATATATACAATTACAAAGTACACAAGAGGAAAATTGAAAGGTCCTTCTCCTTAACTATATCTGGATGATCAGATGGCCCTGTTGAAGAACACAAGAAGGTCCAGTTGGTCAGGATGATTGACAAAACAACGTCTCAGGGTCACAAGGTCACAGCCTCCCCAGGCCCATGTGGACATTCTCAGCCAGCATACTGTTGTATTGTTAATCCAATTGCAGCTCCACTTCAAGAGGGTCTTCAGCAATCTTCTCTCTTCAGCACCACAGTCAGTTGCACAAGACTTGACCAGGGTGCACGGCAAAGGACATCACTGGACAAAAAAAAGAAAAACAGCAAAAAAAAAAAAAAAAAACAATGGTTATTATCTGGTGTAAATCTTTCAAAGTGTATGCAGTTCCATTCATAAAGCAGAAGTAAATCATAAACTGATAGAAATGGGAATTAAGCAGAGGTGAAGTTTAAAAATGGAGTTTTAAAAGTATTTGAAAGGTTTTTCATTTATAGCTGCCATTCTATATTTTTGGTATACAGTACATGTACAAGCTTCTTCACCAGTTCTTTCATAAGCTAATTAGTGGTTGTGGATTAAAGATTACATTGAGGAGTGATGGGGGAGAGACAGTACCAAATACAGGAAGGGACTAAATTGTTCAGAGCTTTTTATGTAATGAATAGTATAGTACTTTAAAATCAATTGTGAAGGAGACAGCCATCCAGTTTATTAAAGCTAAGGTCAAGTAAATGAGCTTGGAATATGGAGAAAAACAAAATGTAAACAAAACAAGATACATTACCCCAGAATACTTGGCAATGATGCAGTAGATTCAGACCCAAGACTCAAATGAAGGATTCTGGAAGCACTGGGCAGTAGCACCATCTTCTATTCTAACAGATATCACAGCATTCCCTCCTTCTTTAATTGCTGCCCTATCTTTCAGTTAAATTCTTCCACTTCACTAAGGCAAGTAAAATATAAAAATAATAAACAAGAAATATTTCAACACTTACTTCAAACATTCCTAGACTTGACTTTTACCTGATACTGTATTCTGGGCCACCAAGAAATAAGTCTTCTGCCTCCTGTCCTGATACACCCTGTAGAGTAGCCAGGGCATGGATGATGGACTATCCAAAATTAAGAAAGAACAGAATTCAAAAGTTGCTTGCATGTAACTGAAATATGACCACATCACATTATAAGTGAAGGCATACACCAATTACCGAGTAACAAAGCATAATACCCCGAAGAATGTGTGCTTTACTTTGCAAATGAAACAGCCTGGTTTTGTTTCTATTGAAACTCATACAACGAGAAAAACACAACAGTTACTGGGATTGCGAGGATTCACACACACACTAAAATATTGTGGTCTAATGTTGGGAGTTGCATAAGAAAAAACACATTTTAACATTCGTTAGTGGATACCAATTTACTTCTCTCTTTAAAAGAATTGTAAAATTTAAACACCTGATCTGAGATACATCTAGGCAGTTCAGATTTTCATATTCCCAAAAAGAGAAAACCTACTAATCCATTAATCAAGTATAAATCAGTAAATAACAGGAAAGTCCACCTGAGCAGTTTTTTTAATAACACAATTTATTAAAAGTTTTGCATATTTCAAAACATTCATGCGCGTTCATTGAAATCACCAGCCTATTTAAAACGGTAAATTTTGTAATATTCCAATTATTAAACAAAACGTCAGATAATCCTAAATATATCTAGATTATATTACAGTATATACTGTATTCTCAAAAATTGAAAAGCATTCAATAAACATTACATACAGTACCTTTAATCATAAAATTCACGGACACACGTCGTATTTCACTTCGCTCTCTGACCGTTAAATTGTTGCTAAATTCTTCCCGTAAAAGATATTCTTTCAAGTCGTTGTAAAATTGAAAAGTCTTCATTTTTTCAAGAAGTGAAAAATATTCTTCTGCCAGGAGAAAAATTCAATATGCTCCTATTCTTTACAGCGTTCTTCTTTCTCCTTCTCACTCGAATGGCGGAAGTTCTATTTGTTAATGCAGACCGAGAAATTAAAATCCCGTGGTAACTTTTTTTCTCGTGTGTCGTAAAATATTCGACATGTGCAGAACAAATCGGGCAGCGTCGTGAAATGAATTTTAATTAAGCAGAGAGCGCGTGCACGAGACAAATCGGATGGGGACTCGTGTCGCAAAGTAAAAAAAACGCAGATTGTGCAGGGTCGTAATAGTTAAGCTATGCGCATGCGCGCGCAAATCTGGTAGTCACGCAGATCGGGTAGCGACACGCAGATCGGGTAGCGACACTCTCTGCTTAATTAAAATTCATTTTTCCAGGGATGAAAAGTGCAGCAATGGTTCATTTTTACATATATACACACTTATTTTGACTAACTGCATGAAAGCCTGGTACAACAGCTGCACCAAACCTGCCAAAAAAGCCCTGTAGTGGATCATAAAAACATCACAAGACGTTCAATGGAACTGAACTGCCATCACTTGATCATCGATACAAGATTCCCTGTGTAAGAAGAGCTAAAAACATCATCAAGGAGAACACTCATCTTGGACAGAACTTGTCTGAGCTTCTCCCATCTGGCAGGCATTTCAGATATATAAATGCAAAGAATTATTATTATTATCAATCTGTATGCTACAAATAGACAAAAAAAACTTTTTTCCAACTGCTATAAACTTATTGAACTCATATCTCCTCAATCTGAAATCGTTTTCATTGATCATGTAGAATTAATGTAGGTAGTGTAGGTAATCTATACTGCTGTGCATTTATACAATAATAATCCATCCTGGTTACTTTTAACATTTTATATGGCATCTTGCCAATATTTTGAACATATTTTGTATGATTACTCAGTTTTTAGTTCATACTTTATTTATTGCATTGTTATATATCTGAACTATTTCACATTGGAATTTAAATGCAACGTGAAGTTGACACGAGTAATTTTGTTGCGTTACTCAATGACAATAAAGTACTTGAATACATCTATTTTTAAAACTGTCATTTATTTTTTATATGTAGACTATAATAACATATGCAATGGTTAAATACTTCTTTGTACAATGGGAACTGAAAAAAGAAGTGCTATGTAAACTAAACGAAGCGATCTCAGTGATAAACAATTAACATTTATAACGAGGAGTATGACAAGCTTAATTCAGCCCTGAAAACAGAACGTACAATGAATATTTAATAATATTATCATTATGGTCAACTACTACGGCATTTCAACGAAAATACTTTACTGCCCATTGTGTATCGACATGCACAGTTGAGAGCGATCCGTGCCGTAAAGCTAAATGTTTAGTATATATTTTTTTTATTATTGAGCGCATGCGGAGTGTGTTATTGCATACGTATTGAACGAAAACGTCATCTCTCACTTTACGGTGCTGCCCAATCTGTTTAACGCATGCGTGAACACTTTACGGCATGCTAGGCTTTCAATGCGCCTGCGCGCGCAAATCTGGTAGGCACGCAGATCGGGTAGCGACATTGCCCAAGTAGATATTGTGAGTACTTGCAGAGCCACAGCACATAAGTCACCGCAGTTGGAGACCCTCAGTTACAGACCCGGAAGTGATGTCACCGTCATTTCTACTTTTTTGTATGAAAATGTGCTATAGAAATAAATGTTGTTGTTGTTGTTGATTTCAGGATTGCCTTCGTAAAATTACTTTTGGAAGTTTCCAAGTAGATATTGCTGCAGTCCGGAGTAAAATGGATGTGAATATCATTTTCGACTTCAGACAATCATATATTAAATTTGCGAACGTCAGGCACTGATCAGCCAGTCGAAAATTTAAACGTCTCGGTCAATCACCTTTTTATTTAACAAATCGCCAATCGGTGTTGTTTGTCATTCATGCTCCACTTTAGTCAATTGCCTTATGGATATGTAAAAGGAAAGGTGGAAGTAATTTCTAAAGGTGGACGGTCAAGATAAAGTGACTGTAAGAGATGGAGTGTATATTCGTAAAATACATCTGCGACAATAGTCTTCTAGTGCCACTATCTTACACTATAACACTCTGTCGAGTGCATTATTAAGGCTGTAGTGTATTTTTACCACCGACATTTATGATTACCGGTTCTGAAAAAAATAATGATAATAAAAGTTTGGATATGAGATATTTATCGTTACTAAACAACGTCTGAAGAAAATTTAAATGAACATAACAATACAAATTTGTGTCCGCCTAATTTTATTGGATTGACGTGGATTTAAGTGTGGGCTCTGCTTGATTGAGTCAGTCAGATTAAAACAAATGTTTGACTGTTGGTGTTTACTCGAATGTCCAAATGAAATAGCCGCCTACATTTAACAAGTCACCTTAAAGACGGGCTATAAACGTATTACAATTTTAAACATTGAATAAACTGTCAGAGTTAAATCTTTACTTCTACAATACACAACCCTAAAATGTGTTTTATTACTTTCATTACTATTTATCCACGTTTATTTATTTATGTATTCCTAATATTCCTAATGCCCACAGATCAGCCTCTGTTCTTTGCTGATGTCTGTCAGATATTCTGCGGTTTTCATGTCTGTTCTCATCATACCAGCAGCTCTAGTGAGTTTCTTGCCTTTGTATCTCGTACTCAAGTTTGTTTTTAGCTGTATTATGATTACAGAATATTATAAATTACATACTTGACACTCTCAAGTTCATGTATCAGGGAAGAGACAACATTAAGAAAGTTGGCAATAAAATTGTGACTTTAAAGAATCCATTGGCTGTCTCTACATGTTATCAATGTTAAATGTAAGAAACACAGTTGTCATAGTGCTAATAGTCACATTTCAATTACTATTTTTACAATGAAGTTTACTATGTTAAACGATCTGTGAAGAGCAAATATTATTCCTTAAAAAGAGTAATAATTTTGCAGTTTTTGTGACTGTGCACCTGTTAATCAGGGTATTCAATTATTTGACTTAATTGGATCTTTATTACTTTTGGGATTTTAAATACCTCTTTAAGATCATCAAATATGTGTTTATTATAATACATATTACTTATGCAAAAGTTACATTTAGAGATTAAAACTTGAAAGGTATTTGTTTGTAGTTCATATCTCATTTATCCTCCATTTGACTACATCAGGTCCTAGTGGTGTGCTGAACACGTCAGCCTGTCTTTAGGGTCTCTGAGACTGGAGGAGGTCAGGAGTCCAACTGTACAGCAGGCACTGATGGGCATCAGCATCACGACTGGTAACAAGATAAAGATGGCAGATAGTTCAGCTGGGCATAATCCTACATAACTACCCAAGCAGACGGCATATTAAGAGCACATCGAGTCTGTATACTCCAGTATGGCCCTGACATAACAACCTGTACAGCTGTAAACGACTCCATTTTACTGGTCATTTTACCACACTACACTGAGTCTGTCTAATCTTAACCATTAAATAATTCAATCTGAAAAGCTGGAAGTTTATTTTGGCAATGATATTTCTGGTAAGGCTTTTTTTTTTCTTGTTTGTCATAGGTTTATACTGAAAAACTGGTTTACATCAATGTAGCTTTCTATAGGATATATATATATATATATATATATTGTCACACACGTGTGTTTAGGAGACAGCTAAAGGGCTTAAATACAGGTAGTTCCATGCCAGACCAGGGGGGGGCGGAGTGCACTAATTTTCCCTCTCGATCTTTTACAGACCATTCTAGGGAAATCCCACCCGGCTCTGGGGCAGCCACTGACGTCACTTCTGGTTCCGGTCGGGATGACATCACTTCCGCTACTGGCCTTTAAAGCTGCCATCTTGCTACCTGGAAGTCAGTTCTGTTTTGGACTCGATTGAATGAACATGTCTCTGTTATTTAATAGCTTTTGCAGCCATAAACGATTAAATGGGTGGCTGCCCCAAACCTTCTCGATGTCTTTTGGTCGTTCTTCTGACAGTGGCGTAGCCGACAGGATGGAGGAATCCCTGAAGAGAACGGGACCGGACCTGAATCATGTCCAGGTGGGAGAGTACCTGGGCCGAGCTTTCGGGTGGGGAGTGCGTCTCGGGTTTCGGAAAGAACCGGTGCAGACTCCGCTCCCTTTGTCTATTTCTGGGTCACCTCAATTGAATAGGGAGAGTGTCGTTGGGACACACAGATGTGGGCTGGTCTCTATGGGGGATACGATGGGGACTTATTATGCTCTCTCAGAGGAGAGAGCTGTCCGTTCCACCGGGGCTAAGGTCCCAGAGGAAGGTGGACATTCCCCAGACCAGCAGGTGAAGAAAATTAAAAACTGGAGGTTTAACCCTGAACGGTCTACCCAAGAACAGCTAGACCTTCTATGGGAAGAGGTGGCCGGCTGGTTAAGGCCCGCTGAATGTACCACCTTTCAGGTAGTGAAAAAAGTAGCCTGCTTTTTGTTCATAAATAGCCTGCCAGAGCATTTCGCCCAGCCGGTCTGGGGAGAATTTGCAAACATAAACGAGCTCATTGAGCTCATAGAAACATCGAGGGCAGCCTCGCAATTTGAGAGGGCGGAACGGTCCTTAAGTAGAAGCCGTAGAGATTACGTCCCTCTTACACTGCCCTCTCGACATACACCGGAGTTTGCATCGGAGTCCCCGATCCCGCGGGCGCGGTCCTCGCTCAGAGGCGAGGCGGAATGTAAGTGGAGAGAGAGGGATGGGTTGTGTGCGCTTTCAAACCCCCTGGCTTTGGCTCATAAAGGTGAGGTCATAGTAAATGGCCACAAGGTAGAAGCCTTATTTGATTCCGGCAGCAACATTTCTGTTGTTGATTGCCGATATGTACTACCGCGACAGTGGTTAAAAACAAAGACCAGAATTACCTGTGTACACGGAGATGTCCGCGCCTATGACTCCGCCCGGTGTTTCATCTGCCACGGAGGGATACTACGAAAACTCGTTGTGGCTGTACATCCAAAACCCCCGTGTGCGGTGATTCTCGGGCGGGACTGGTCTGACATTAAAAGCGGTGCAGTACTGATCTCGCCTTATTCAAAATTAGGCCTAGTAACCGATGGGAATACACCGTCTCAGGTTGTCTCCACACCGTGTACGCAGCCGGTGGAGAGAGATATGGGAAACCCCGAGGAGGACGGAGAGCTTCCCGGCCCGTCGCGGGCGAATACGTCATCAGTCCGCACCTCACCAGAGCGGGATGACTCTCCGCCCCTTGAGGTCAGCCCGGACCCTCTCTCAGATCTGAGCTTTCAATTCAGACAAACACCGGCATCATTTAGAAGGGAGCAGTGGAATGATGATTCCCTTAAGTTTGCGAAGAATGTAGTAGTCCTCGCCAACGGCCAACGCACCAATCAGCCCATGCCACAAGGACCCCACTTTGTGTTAGAAAATGACTTATTATATCGGGTCAGTGAACACGAGGGGGGGAGTGCGGAAGTTGCTGCTAATTCCACGAACTTTCCGGCGGCAAGTTTGTGAGTTAGCGCACGCCCATCTCCTAGGAGGCCACTTGGGCACCGAAAAAACTTTAGAGCGTATTAAGCTCCGCTTTTATTGGCTGGGAATTAACGAGGAGGTTCGCCGCTTCTGTGTTTCGTGCCCGGAATGTCAGCTGTGGCAAATTCCTAGGAGGGACCGTGCTCCTCTCGTTCCCCTCCCCTTAATTGATGTCCCCTTTGAAAGGATAGGGGTCGACATAGTGGGACCCCTGGAACCCTCGGCCCGAGGACATAAATATATATTAGTCCTCGTGGATTATGCAACCCGATATCCAGAAGCTGTCCCATTGTGCTCAGCTAATTCTAAAGCAATCGCACGGGCATTAATGGAGGTCTTTGCGCGAGTTGGAATCCCTAAAGAAGTCCTTACGGACCAAGGGACACCGTTTACCTCGGAGACGTTCAAGGAAACGGCCAAGTTACTCAAAATAAAGCACTTGAGAACCGCGGTGTATCATCCTCAAACCGATGGTTTAGTAGAGAGATTTAATCAGACTCTCAAACAGATGCTTCGCAAGGTGGTCAGCGGGGATGGGAGGAATTGAGATCAGCTCCTCCCCCTCGTACTCTTTGCCTACCGGGAAGTCCCGCAAGCCTCAACGGGGTTCTCACCCTTTGAATTGTTATATGGGCGACAACCCCGGGGCATATTGGACATTCTAAAGGAAGGTTGGGAAGGAGAGGCCCTTCCCACAACTAATATTTTGGAATATATCGCACAGTTACGCGATAGATTTGCAAAGATTCGACCCATATTAAAAAGTCACATGCAAGAGGCGCAATCAGCACAGGCACACTACTACGACCGTGGCACGACACTCCGGGAGTTCCAGCCGGGGGATCGAGTCATGGTATTGGTTCCCACCTCCCACTCTAAGCTACTTGCCCACTGGCAAGGGCCATACGAAGTTAAAGAGCGAAAGGGGCTCGTCGACTATTTGGTGAAACAACCCAATCGTCGACCGAGAGAGCGGATATATCACGTGAACCTGCTGAAACCGTGGAAGGAACGGGACCCTGATCCCACCTCCGGCCAGCACCGCTCCCTTTTTGCTCAAAGTAATACCCTTAACTTCGGGTCTAATTTAAATAACCGACAGAGGCGGGAGCCAGAGATAGTTATCTCGTCCGTCCCGGAGGTGGTTGACGAAATCCCCGGAAGGACTTCTCTGGTTGCCCATGACATAGTGACTGAACCCGGGGTCATAGTCCGAGAACGCCCGTACCGTCTTCCCGAGGCAAAGAAAGCAGAAGTGGAACTGGAAATCAAGCGCATGCTGGATCTAGGAGTCATAGAGGAGAGTCATAGTCCCTGGTCCAGCCCAATTGTCTTGGTTCCTAAGCCCGACGGAAGTTGGAGGTTTTGCAATGACTTCCGTCGACTTAATCAGGTCTCACTATTTGATGCTTATCCCATGCCTCGAGTGGACGACCTCCTTGAGAGGCTTGGACAGGCAGAATACTTGACCACACTTGACATGACCAAAGGGTACTGGCAGGTTCCTTTAACGGACTCCGCAAAGGGTAAAACCGCGTTTAGCACCCCTAGTGGGCACTGGCAGTATCGTGTCCTTCCATTCGGGTTACATGGGGCTCCTGCAACTTTCCAGCGTCTGGTGGACAAAGTGCTCCGCCCCCATAACACGTATAGTGCTGCCTACCTGGATGACGTCGTCATCTATTCCAGCACCTGGAAGGAACACCTACAGCATGTTGGAGCCGTGTTACGGACATTGGGAGAAGCCGGTCTTCGTATCAACCCAAAGAAATGTTTCTTTGGATTAGAGGAAGCCAAGTATTTGGGCTACCTGGTGGGTCGTGGTACGGTGAAGCCACAGTGCTCTAAAATACAAGCCATTTTGACATGGCCCCATCCGCGAACCAAGCGGCAAGTCCAGGCATTTCTCGGATTAGCGGGGTATTACCGCCGGTTTGTACCACGTTTTTCAGAGAGAGCCGTGCCCTTGACTAATTTGACAAAGAAGAGGGCTCCTAACACTGTGGTATGGACTGATATATATATATATATATATATACTCTCTCTTCTGTTTCCTTTTTCCGGTGTCCTATTGGTGGTGGCTTGTGCCACCACCATCTACCCAAAGCACCATGATGTTCCAACAATGATGGATGGATTAAAAGCCAGAAGTCTGTATAACCATCAGCATCAAGTGACTCCGTGAGAACCCTAACTACAAAGAGGACTATTTCATTTATGTTAGGTAGAATGCCCAAAGGGGACTGGGCGGTCTCGTGGCCTGGAACCCCTACAGATTTTATTTTTTTTCTCCAGCCTTCTGGAGTTTTTTTTTTTTGTTTTTTCTGTCCACCCTGGCCATCGGACCTTACTCCTTTTTATGTTAACTAAGGTTGTCTTATTTTAATTTCTTATTTGTCTTTTTATTCTTCTTTTCTTCATTATGTAAAGCACTTTGAGCTACTTTTTGTATGAAAATGTGCTATATAAATAAATGTTGTTGTTGTTGTTGTTGATATGACTGAGGCAGCCTTCAGTGACTTAAAAAGGGCCCTGACGTCGGCACCCGTTTTAAAGGCGCCTGATTTTTCACGGCCTTTTATTCTCCAGACGGACGCTTCGGACACAGGCCTAGGGGCAGTGCTGAGCCAAAGTGTCGATGGTGCTGAACACCCCATCATGTTTCTGAGCCGGAAACTGTTGGATCGGGAGACCAGATACGCGGCAGTGGAGAGGGAGGCTCTGGCGATTAAGTGGGCGATCACACAGTTGAGATACTACCTCTTGGGTCGGGAGTTTACTCTAGTCACGGACCATGCCCCTTTACAGTGGATGGCCCTACACAAAGAGTCTAACCCGCGAGTCACGAGGTGGTTCCTCGATTTGCAACATTACAAGTTTTCACTCATTCATCGGAAGGGTTCTCTACACGCCAATGCCGACGCTCTCTCCCGTGTTCACGACCTCTCGGTGCAGGACGCCCGACCCGACGGGTCTGGGCTAAGGGGGGGGCCCTGTCACACACGTGTGTTTAGGAGACAGCTAAAGGGCTTAAATACAGGTAGTTCCATGCCAGACCAGGGGGGGGCGGAGTGCACTAATTTTCCCTCTCGATCTTTTACAGACCATTCTAGGGAAATCCCACCCGGCTCTGGGGCAGCCACTGACGTCACTTCTGGTTCCGGTCGGGATGACATCACTTCCGCTACTGGCCTTTAAAGCTGCCATCTTGCTACCTGGAAGTCAGTTCTGTTTTGGACTCGATTGAATGAACATGTCTCTGTTATTTAATAGCTTTTGCAGCCATAAACGATTAAATGGGTGGCTGCCCCAAACCTTCTCGATGTCTTTTGGTCGTTCTTCTGACAATATATATATATATATATATATATATATATATATATATATATATATATGCAGACTTCATAAGGGTGGCCTGTGGGCCCAATGTCCTCTAGTGGGAACTGTGGAGCTCGATTGGCATTAGCCATAAAGTACCAGAATTGGCAGGTCCACCACTGGTGCCCTATGCTTTTCACAGATGAGAAAAGGTTCACCCTGAGCACATGTGAGAGACGTGAAAGGGTCTGGAGAACATTATGCTGCCTGTGACATTGTTTAGCATGACTGGTTTTGTGGTGGGTCAGTGATGGTATATCTGGGGAGGCATATTCATGGAGGGACGCACAGACCTCTACAAGCTAGACAACGGCACCTTGACTGCTGTTAGGTATCGGGATGAAATCCTTGGACCCATTGTCCAAGGTCCAAATCTGGGAGGAGATCCCTCAGGACACCATTCGTCGTCTCATTAGGATGTTGTCATGTTTTGGTGGAAGCATTCAAACTACTGAGTGCAATGTTGAGTTGCTGCAATGAAATTTTGGCAAAATGGACTCGCCTGCCTGCTACATCATTTTGTTCCCTTTGATTTTCAGGGTGTCTTTGAATTCAGCCCTCTCTCTGTAGGTTGATCATTTTCATTTTCATCCTTTCATTCCTAACACATCACCATATCAGTTCATAGCAGTAGAGATAGCCAGCAGGATTTTTTTCCAGTTGAGATCTGATGTGTTTTTTTTTGAGCAGTATATATATATATATATACAGTAGAACCTCGGTTAGAGAACGCCTTTGATAACGAACAATTCGGATAACGACCAATAATTTCACTAAAAATTTGCCTCCGATAGCGAACAAAATTTCGGATAGCGACGCACACGCGACCAGCGGACAGCGGCCAGCTTCCCATCTTCCTTTGCGCTCGAGACACGGTTACGAACAGACGTTCATTATCTTTATCGGTGTGCATCCTTCTTATTTAGTGATTTTGTTGCTTTATTTAATAATATATAGCCCTCAATCATGGCTCCAAAGAAGATTAAGAAAGCTGGTAGCAGTGCAGTAATAAGGCAGCGGCCAACAATTGAATTGAAAAAAGAACGAGGCATGCGTGTGTCGGATATCGCAAGAGAATACGACAAGTCAAAGTCGACAATCTCGACGATTTTAAAGAAAAAGGAGCAGGTTAAAGAAGCTAATGTGTCAAAAGGAATGACTATTATAACAAAGCAAAGGCCTCAAATAATAGACGAAGCAGTAATTCCACCCCTTCCTCCCCACACCTCCATAAAAAAAAAAAGCATAAAAATAAAAAAAAAGTGTTTTGTAAATTAGTTTCGTAAAATAAAGTTATGTACAGTAAACAGTAAAATGTGTTTACGTATTAAAGTTACCCAGTGCTATTGTTTTCTGCCATACGTAGCGTATCTGTCATATGCCCTCCCTCCTCTGCCTTGACCCTCCCTTTGCTGTCGTAATCGCCTCACTAGAAAGGTAAGATTCCACATTTTTTTTTTATTCCATGCTGTAGTGTCATTTCTTTAGTTTTTAGTTACAGAATTATGTTATGTGCTTATTCATAATGATTTTGTTCCTACACATTGCATTTTCAGTCGGTCATAGCCAAGCCTACCAATGCTACATGTCAGTCAAAACAATAAGTTTTCCTATGTTTTCTTATGTTTAAATGCTTTCTTTAATGTTTTTATTTTTATTTAACATCATTTGTACTGTATTATAACTGTTCCCATTTAAAAAAACATACCTATATAGCCTGTAACTTTCATATATTAGCGAGTCAACAGGGGCTAGGAACCAATTATTTCTATTTCCTTTATTCCTTATGGAGAAAATTGTTTTGGATAGCGACCATTTCGGATAACGACCCACTTTTCGGAACGGATTGTGGTCGTTATCCGAGGTATTACTGTATATATATACACACACACATAACGGCAACACACTCTATCAGTGCATGCTCCCTAACTTCACTAGACTTGACTTGATCTGTTGAGACTATGGATATA
Organism: Erpetoichthys calabaricus; assembly: GCF_900747795.2. NCBI lineage: Eukaryota > Metazoa > Chordata > Cladistia > Polypteriformes > Polypteridae > Erpetoichthys > Erpetoichthys calabaricus. Next base: position 7,378,458 of record NC_041405.2, on the reverse strand, counting down.
TACAGTATTTTATAGAGGAATTATATGGTTTTGTGGTCATCCAAGGGAATGATAAGTCAAAAGAAAGGATAAATGTTGGGGTGCTGTTCTGGCCGTTCCCATTTATTTCTTAACCCAAACAAAAGCAGTGCATGATATAAACAACAGAAACAGTGCCTGTAAGGTCACACAGGATTAATGTTTGAATTAGCTCTGCCTTCCACTCAGTGTGTGGCTCCACCTTCCGGATGGCTGTGCTTTTATGGTCCTGGGCCAGAAGGGTCAGAGTCAATTGCTCTCATTGTGTGGTTTCTTCCATCCAGCCATCCATTTTCCAACCTGCTGAATCCGAACACAGGGTCACGGGGGTCTGCTGGAGCCAATCCCAGCCAACACAGGGCACAAGGCAGGAAAACAATCCCAGGCAGGGTGCCAACCCACCCACAGGACACACACACAAACACACCCACACACCAGGCACACACTAGGGCCAATTTAGAATCGCCAATCCACCTAACCTGCATGTCTTTGGATTGTGGGAGGAAACCGGAGCACCCCGGAGGAAACCCACGCAGACACGGGGGAGGACATGCAAACTCCACGCAGGGAGGACCCGGGTATTGAACCCAGGTCCCCAGGTGTCCCAACTACGAGGCAGCAGCGCTACACACTGCGCCACCGTGCCGCCCTGTGTGGTTTCTTGTCACTGTGAAAGCAAAGGAAAGCAACATAGTTAGCGGCAGTGCCTCCTTGCAGCCCAAGATGGCATTACATACTTGGGAGGAACCCAGAGGGTGACTCTCTGATGTGAATGTGTGACAGTTTCAAATACTAGACAGCTCAGTCTTTAATAGGCAATAGTTCATAATTAATTGATATTCTTATGCAAAAGGAAACTCTGGAGAAATGTTGGTTAAAATGGCACATCTAAGATTTGTGTAACGAAGCTGCGTAATTAGATAGAGATGCCTGATGTCCTCACACCCATCTCCAGTTGCTGCAGAGCCTGTCACTCCATTTGTCGACAATGCTCTCACAGAGATTTTAATTTAGTTAATATTTTGATGAATTCTATTTAAGACTTTTGTAATTTGATTTTACTGAGCAAGTGCAATTCTCAAAGCAGAAGGCTTCTGAAAAAAGAGATTTAGTTTTTTTCTTGTGCAAAAGGATGCAGAGAACATTTTTAGACAATTAAAAACAAAAGTCCTGGGTTAGAACATCTTCATGGAAGACTCTTGAAATTTTGGGTGGGGCAATTCAGTCCCTTTTGTTTCTAATTTGAAGGTTATCTTTAGAACAACAGAAGGCTGCATAGATTTGGATGCTTAGCTGAGCTTAGAATAAAAACCCCAACATCTTAAATGACTTCAGACCAGAGGCTGTGTCATCACGGGTTGTGAAATCTTAAAAAAAAATCAGCTGCTTTTTAAAAAAGGATGTCTGACAGTGGAACATCCGGCTTTCTTAAATCTTTCTCAGTCTGCCAACCACTCTAATAGAGAGACAAAGGACACAATTGTTACTTTGCTACATCCCTTGTATAATCACTTGAAGGGCTGTTTGATGACTCTTCATCAACTTTAATACCATTCAACCTCACCTTCTAGCAGAGAGGCTTTTAACATTTTTTAACTAAACTTCAATAAGTGTGGCTGACTGACATATTGTCATATGAAAAAGTTTGGGAACCCCTCTTAATTCTTTGGATTCTTGTTTCTCATTGGCTGAGCTTTCAAAGTAGCAACTTCCTTTTAATATCTGACATGCCTTATGGACACAGTAGGATTTCAGCAGTGACATTAAGGTTATTGGATTAACAGAAAATATGTAATATACATCATAACATAATTAAACAGGTGTATAAATGTGGGCACCCCAACAGTGATATGACATCAATACTTAGTTGAGCCTCCTTTTGCTAATCTAACAGCCTCTAGACGCTGTCCTCCTATAGCCTTTGATGAGTGTCTGGATTCTGGATGGAGGTATTTCTGACCATTCTTCATACAAAATCTCTCCAGTTCAGTTCAATCTGATGGCTGCCGAGCATGGACAGCCTGCTTCAAATCATCCCATAGATTTTCGATGATATTCAAGTCAGGGGACTGTGACGGCCATTCCAGAACATTGTACTTCTCCCTCTGCATGAATGCCTTTGTAGATTTTGAACTGTGTTTTGGGTCATTGCCTTGTTGGAATATCCAACCCCTGCGTAACTTCAACTTTGTGACTGATGCTTGAACATTATCCTGAAGAATTTGTTGATATTGGGTTGAATTCATCTGACCCTCGACTTTAACAAGGGCCCCAGTCCCTGAACTAGCCACACAGCCCCACAGCATGATGGAATCTCCACCAAATTTGACAGTAGGTAGCAGGTGTTTTTCTTGGAATGCAGTGTTCTTCTTCCGCTATGCAAAGCGCTTTTTGTTCTGACCAAATAACTCAATTTTTGTCTCATCGGTCCAAAGCATTTTGTTCCAAAATGAATCTGGCTTGTCTAAATGAGCTTTTGCATACAACAAGTGACTCTATTTGTGATGTGAATGCAGAAAGGGCTTCTTTCTCATCACCCTGCCATACAGATGTTCTTTGTGCAAATTGCGCTGAATTGTAGAACAATGTACAGATACACCATCTGCAGCAAGATGTTCTTGCAGGTTTTTGGAGATGATCTGTGGATTGTCTGTAACCATTTTCACAATCCTGCTCATATGCCGCTCCTGTATTTTTCTTGGCCTGCTGGACCTGCTGGGTTTAACAGCAACTGTGCCTGTGGCCTTCCATTTCCTGATTCCATTCCTTACAGTTACAGAAACTGACAGTTTAAACCTCTGAGATAGCTTTTTGTAGCCTTCCCCTAAACCATGAGACTCAACAATCTTTGTTTTCAGATCTTTTGAGAGTTACTTTGAGGATCCCATGCTGTCACTCTTCAGAGGAGAGTCAAAGGGAAGCACAACTTGTAATTGACCACCTTAAATACCTTTATATCTCATGATTGGACACACCTGTTTATGAAGTACAAGGCTTAACGAGCTCATTCAACCAATTTGGTGTTGCAAGTAATCAGTATTGAGCAGTGACAGGCATTCAAATCAACAAAATTACAAGGGGACCCACATTTTTGCACAGCCAGCTTTTCATATTTGATTTAATTTCATACAACTAAATACTGCTTCACTAAAAATCTTTGTTCGGAAAACACCGCAGTACTCAGATGTTCCTAGGAAATGAAAGACATACCACTGTTATCTGTTTTGTTGAAAGGAGAGTCCATTATTATTCAGGCTGAGAGGGGTTCCCTAACTTTTTCATATGACTGTATTAACAGACAGGAATAAAAGAGTGCAAGTCAGTGGTTGTCTGTCGGACATGCTACCCTCATCCACAGTGTCCTTGTGTGTTCTTCAACCTTTTAATACATTTCATAAACTAATGGCTATTGCAATAAATATTAAAATAGGTCCATGTTACAATTTGCAGATGACTAAGTGATTATAAGTCTACTTAAGAGTGTAAAATAAGTTCTGGTCCAGTTGTAAATATTTTTGTTAACTGGTATGATGAGTCTTTGTTACAAATTAACATTACACAAAGAAAGGAGCTGATAATCGATTTTAGAAGAAACCCCATTCAACTGCAAGAAACGATCAGCACAGACCAGGCAATAGGGATTGTTGAGGATTATAAATATCTTGGGACAGTTATAGACTCATCATCAACTTTTAATTAAATAATTAGGATCTGATGTCAATCCATAAGTATTGTAATGACCCAAAAGTGTGAGAGACTCTGGATAATGCTGGTGATTGTTGACCCATAAAAAGGACATTGGCAACTTCTGCAGCTCGACCTTCTACCATATTCCTTGTCACAGTTCAGGTCTTTTGTGGCTTCACATGCTCTCAGCTTCTTTTTTCCTGTGCTTGTACAGAATGCCACCATCCTCAGCTGATTCAACTCACCTGGGGTTAGAAGCAACACATCTGCCACACTTTCCCCAGTTCAGTACCAGTGTACAGGCTGGCCATGATATCCAACAACTCAGGGGGATCCTGTGAATGCTCAGGATGTCCCACAGGGTAGCTGAATCAAACTGAATGCTTTATGAAAATCGACAAAGGCTGCAAAGAAACTCTGCCATTACAAGTTTGCGTTCGATGATATCCCTCATTGCTGGGATATAGTCAATGGTAGACTTCTTAGGCGTAAACCAGTTGGTAAGCAACTGATCATGGATCCTATTGAGAACGACCCTAGCAAAGACCTTACTCGGCACAGAGAGCACTGTTATCCCCTTGTAGTTGTCTCAATCAGGGCGATCACCCTTCCCATTCCAGATGGGGACGACAAGTCCCATTTTCCAGTCAGTTGGGATGATGCCAGTCTCCCAAATGGAAATAAAGATTGCTTGCAATGCCAGGAGGACAGCCTTACCACTAGCCTGGAGAAGTTCACCCGGGATACCACATTTCCCTGCAGCCTTCTCTCCCCTCAGCTGGTTTATCAATTGTGCAATCTCAATAAGATTAGGGGGTTCACAGCTCTTTGGAGGATCAGCCTCAAGAACTGTTGACGAGGAAATGTTTAACATCCTAGCTAGAGGATCAGCTTTGAACAACTCAGTGGGTCACAACTGCCGTGTCATCCATAAGGACCGTTCCATCACCCACCCTGACTGCAACTTTCCGAGAATCAGATTTGGATATGCGTAATGTTTTAATTACTCTGTAAGCAGGATGTGGGTCGCTAGACCATAGATGGTGTGTCACCTGCTCACAGTTATCATCTAACAAATACCTCCTTTCTACCCTTAGAGCCTTCGCAGCCGTCCTTCTCAGTTCCCAGTGCAGACCATCAAGCTGTGCAGTGCAACTCTTCTCGATGATATATAGGGTGCCCTGTGAGATGAACACCAGCAATACCAACACAGCTCTTAGCAACCTTCAGGGTCTTGTCACGGAAGGTCTTCCACATCACATTAGGATTGGCAGTCGCCCCCAAGTCTGCAAGTTCCTCACACAAACCACATACAAACTTATTAGAAACAGCCTGATCTTGGATTCTGGCCAAGTCCAGGCTCATTTTCCTAGTAGGTGGTAACCTACTGGACCTAAGCTGGATCTTTAGAGTAGCAACAACAAGTACGTGGTCAGAATTCACAAACTGGGCACTTCTGTAGACCTTGCAGTTCTGTGGGAGTCTCCAGCGTCTGCCCATGAGGATGTGATTGACCTCCTTCACAGCACCACCAGTGTTGGAGTATCAAGTCCAACGATGCGATTCTGGGCACTGGAACCAGGATCCAGTGATCTGTAGCCTACGGACCTTTTGCAAAGTCAAGGAACATGGAGCCATTTTCACCATGGTTGCCAGACTCAGGGGGGACCGAGACAATCCTCATAGCCACCCCTGTCAGTGCCAGTGGCTGCATTGAAGTCACCCATGACCAAAGGAGTGTCACCTCATGGGCACCCATCAACCTCCGAGCACAGCTGCAAATAAAATGTCTCCCTCACTGAGACATCACTCACTGCGGTTGGAGCAAACACTGAGACAACAGAAAAGACCCCAGAGAGTGCCTTAGCCTGATTCTCATAATACACTCGTTGAAATGTGTAACAACGGATACCATTGGAAAGAGCTGATCTGCTACAGCAACAGCTACTCCCTGAGTATGACAGCCATCATAGCGAACAGACCAATAAAAGGTGCATCCACCTACAGAGATCTGGCCAGTCCAAGGTCTGCACACTTCAGAGAATGCCGCCACTGAAATGTGCAGTTTACAAAGCTCCTCCAACAGCAGAGGAAGACAAGACGTTCCAAACACCTACCAGAATGGGCCACCTCAAATTGGGACCCAAGTGCTGTTGTGCAGCGGGAGACACCTCAGCACCACACCAGTTCCGATCCCCAACAGGCCTGACCCCATGAGGCTCCCAAGGGCTTTTCCCCATCTCTTTTATAATACGAGCAGTCTTCCTGTGGGTGACTGCAGTAGAGCTATTCCCGCGAAGAGTGGAAAGGAGACTTGTCTGCTGTGTGAAAGTGGCATGAAGTTTATTTTACGGTGGCTAGAGTGCCAATCCTGCCACCAACCCCCAAGTTTTCCCTGCAAGGTGGAAGACCACTTGCAGGGCCGAATGAAGTCTAGCATCATACCCAGGAGAGTTAACTGAGGTATGACAAGGCGGACTACATTATTAAATTGCTGTAGACTTTTGCCTGGCCCATCATTGTGCCAATTGAATGGCAACATTGGCACACTCCCATATCTAATAAATGGGGCACTGTAAAGTACTAAATTGTTGCCTTGATATGTGTTGTCAGGATAGCAGATTTCTATCATCCAAATGTGGATATGGTATCTCTCTATATATGAAAAAAAATCCTGGAAAGGAAATTTCCAGGGTGACGACACGTGATCTTCTCGGAAGTTCTCAGAAGACATTTAAAAGACATGCGAGACAAAAAAGACTGGCCACGGTCTTGGTGCCAAGAGATTATCCCAGGGCTGTCTCACGGGGACGTGGAACATGAGATTCTTGAAAGACACGCCCTTTTTATCAAATAAGAGCACAGCCAGCGGTAGCACACACAGATCCTGTGCTCTCAGCAAAGGAGAAAAAGCAGCACGGAGAAAAGAGACCTTTGGGAGAGAAAAAAGACAGATAAAAGATAATGAAAGCAGTGTAATTATAAAGGCTCAAACAAACGATGGCACGATAAACGTGCAGAGAAAGGTACAGAATATGAAAGCAGTAAAATTTGAAAGTATTGTAGGGTTCCAGCCAAGTTGAAGCCTTTTTTGTTTTAAGTCACTGTTAGGTCTGATTGATGGAGGGCGGAATACAGCACTTACACAATTATGGACCATACGCTATGAGATTCTGTGGTCCCGCAACAGTTAAAGCGACGATTCCAAAGAAGAAAAAAAAAAGCTTTTAAAAATGTATATCCGATTAAACAAACACAGGGGTTGGCGAGCAAAGCGAGCAGGGGGTGGAGCCCCCTAGTTGTATTTTAAAAAACTAAACCAATGTCTGAAATTTATATTGAGATATCCGTAAATGCCAATGTGACTTGCCAAATAGCAGTATTATGAAAATTATTTTATGCTGACATAAAACTGGCATTGGTGAGTTCTCTTTTTACACAAGTTGTTGAACGTTTAGATAACATTTGAATAACAGTGAATCATAACCCCATACTAATTCCAACTGCAGCACGTAGAACATCATCTTTTGATGACCCGATGAATTTACGCTTTGTCAGCAGCATCCTACGCAGAGCATTTGTTCTCAAAGTGTGATCCCGTGTATATGCCAGGTGGGCCATGGGCTGATGTAGTCAGGCATCTTTCTAATTGATGAGGCTTCATGAAGTGGCTTTAAGTCACCAAGCACAGAATGTCCTGTCTGACTTTCTTATAGATGATAACGTCTTTTACTTCCACACCACTTCTCCCTGCTCCAATCCTGTATTTCGAGCCAGCATGGTAGCTCATAGAGTAATAATGCAAGATTTAGCCTGAAGCATAGAAAGAGACTGAGGAGCAGTATGAGTTTGACAGAGTTGTGTTTGGGCTGTGCTTTTGATATTATTCATGGAGCGTCCTCCAAAGAGCAAGAGCAGCATGAGCACTTCAAGTAAGGAGATACTTTCCAAATAAGAACCCTGTTCAGGACTACTAACTCAGTATTTGACTTTGTGTGCCAGCTCTTTTTTGCACCTCACGTTTTTACAGAATTTTCTTTTACATGAGTACATGTTATTATAAAGCATATAATTTATGTTAATGAGTGGCTGTTGCCCATTAGTGGTCCTCCATATCTTTGTCAAAATCAAAGTGGTCCTCTGAGAACCACAGATTTATATCACAATGAAGTTAAGGTGGATTTAATGAGGAAAGCAGAGATGACAAGAACAGGGCTCGAAGAACTGTGAGGCTGTAGCTCTTCAATACCACATTAAATCCAGTTAAATGTGATAAATTTTAAATGCATTAGGCTCACTTATTTCCAGAATGAAAGAAACAAAAACTCTGATGTGATTATAGTAGTCATAAACCGCATTAAGGCGGTCCTTCGAGAGAGGGAGAGAGGGTTCCGTTTTATCGGAATTTTGTACAAAAGGGTCCGGTGAGGTTAAGGCAGCGAGATGCATGAACTATTTCATCTGCGATGGTTATTTTTAATACATTTCTATTTCTATACTATGCTTTTAAACAGAGGTACGTTCTATGTTTCTATTTTAAAGTGTCTTTAGTCTATCAATCTGTAAGCACGAGAAGACTAATCGCGGTGCCCTGCGTAAAATCATACGCCCGTGTAAAATTGAGTATTAAAGTGTTATAGCTGCCCAAAAAAGAAATGTATTGTCTGTCTAAATTTGTACAGTTAAATGTTTTCATGCAATAATGAATTTTGCTGTGAAAGCCTATGAAAGTACGTCCATGCTTTTTGCACGGTTTCGGTTTCACTTTCACGTTTCCACTATTTGCTGTGTTTCGTGTCTCATACGAGTAACATTTAAATTTAGCGAAAGTCATCTTTTTCTGTAGTGCGATGAAGATCCATAAAGTACATAATCGATGGTCTCAGTCTTCATAATTTAGACTGCAAGATGAGCACACCGCTGTCAAGAACGTTAGACCGAACGGAAATGACTTCACTTTTAGCATTTTCATCAGTTATGTTGAATGTTTGCGCTTTGATTTTTCTTTTTTTTGAACACAGTTCTCGGGGTGCCAGTCCACGCTCATTCACAGACGAGATTGGATCTGTGACCCCTCTCTATTTTTTTTTATTCTGTTTTGCATCAGGTTAAATTACAAACACTCCGTAATGTGCTGTAATGCTCTTTGAATCTATGAGAAAAAATGTATTTTAATAGCATTTGAATTAGCGTATTTAGTGCCGCCATAAACTGGGGTCCTAAGCGGAATCATCTTTGGACCCCAAATTCACTACTTAAGTATTTCTTATAACAGCTTTAATTTGAACAATAAAAAATCAAAATAATAAATAAACAAGCACACATTACAAACTTAACTATAACTTTATGAATTGATACCATTGCAAATGAAGGTCTAATTTAGTTATAATAATAATAATAATAATAATAATAATAATAATAATAATAATAATGCGATGGGCTGGCGCCCTGCCCGGGGTTTGTTTCCTGCCTTGCACCATGTGTTGGCTGGGATTGGCTCCTGCAGACCCCCGTGACCCTGTAGTTAGGATATAGCGGGTTGGATAATGGATGGAAGGATCGATAATAATAATAATAATAATAATAATAATAATAATAATAATAATAATAATAATAATAATAATAGGCGGCACGGTGGCGCATTGGTAGCTCTGCTGCCTCGCAGTAAGGAGACCTGGGTTCACTTCCAGGGTCCTCCCTGCGTGGAGTTTGCATGTTCTCCCTGTGTCTTCGTGGGTTTCCTCCCACAGTCCAAAGACATGTAGGGTTAGGTGGATTGGCGATTCTAAATTGTCCCTAGTTTGTGTGTGTCCTGCGGTGGGTTGGCACCCTGCCTGGGATTGGTTCCTGCCTTGTGCCCTGTGTTGGCTGGGATTGGCTCCAGCAGACCCCCGTGACCCTGTGTTCGGATTCAGCGGGTTGGAAAATGGATGGATAATAATAATAATAATAATAATGGGTGGCATGTTGGCGCAGTGGGTAGTACTACTGCCTCACAGTTAGGAGACCATTGTTCGCTTCTGGGTCCTCCCTGCGTGGAGTTTGCATGTTCTCCCTGTTTCTGCGTGGGTTTTCCTCCCACAGTCCAAAGACATGCAGGTTAGGTGCATTGGTGATCCTAAATGGTCCCTAGTGTGTGCTTGGTGTGTGTGTGTGTGCCATGCGGTGGGCTGGCACCCTGCCTGGGATTGGTTCCTGCCTTGTGCCCTGTGTTGGCTGGGATTGGCTCCAGCAGACCCCCGTGACCCTGTGTTCGGATTCAGCGGGTGGGAAAATGGATGGATGGAAGAAATAAACACTTGAATGTATCACCCACACTTATGAATTTATCTAAACTTCATTTTGTACTTCTATCAATAAGGCATTCACTGAATCAGTAATGTTAGCTACCAATAAAATTAATGAACAAGTGGCGTTAATCTGAGCTGATTGCTTTTTTGTGTGTTAAAGTTGCTTGCCTGGTGCTTTTCCACAATTCAGTCAGTCGCTAACTAGTAAGCACGAGCGTCGCCTGTGTGTTACTGAAATTTCCAAACGTGTCCTCAATGCAGCAACACTCAGCACTTCATATGTCGACTAACTAGCAGCCTTTAACAACATGTATTAGTTCTGAAGTCTACATAGTGGTAATAAATAATCCTCAGCCATGTGTCAGTTGCGTACTGTAACATCCGATCATATCTGTTAAACACTCAGTATCAAAACTATTACACACAATGCTGCTCCAATTTATGCCAGTAAATCGATAGCTTTATTGTAGTGGAAATTGATGTAATGTTAGCTGGCTTACTAGTAGTTGAACAAATTTAGATTTCTAAATAAACCTGTAAGTGCACCTCGAGCTGCTTATTCATTCTTTCATTTTTGTTTGTGTGCTCCTGACTGGTGTTGACTTGAAGCCATCTCTCTGCTCATTAATAGAAAATTACTGTGACTGTCAACAACATTCATTTGACAATTCATGGAATAGCAATAACCCCAATAGAGTCAAGCTGTGGACCTCCTGAGCTCTGTTCCATTGAGGTTGTCACTGTACATTATACTTCAGTTAAAGTTGTGGGAGGAATAATATGATTTAAATCAAGTAAACCAATTGACAGAAACATGCAGTCCAATTGGCTGTCCAGCAGAGCTTCTGAAATGTGGAGGTCTGTGATACCCTAACATCGGTACTCTGACCACTGGCCCCATGCACAGTGCATGATCTTTGCATATTAAGGGGCAACTCTGAGCGTATTAATGGCCATTGGCTATTGTAACAAAATTCTGTACCCATAGGGGCCCATAATGCACCTTAGCCCAGTGTCCCATGGGGTGTGTGAATTTAGGTCAGAAACCTGCAAAGCAAGACAAACCATTAGCCTGTGGGAACCTAACAGTTTGTTTCAGTCAGTGCTCTAACCGCTCCTGGGACAGTGCCGTTGTGCTGCCTAGTCATACAATAATAAATTTGAAAGTCCATTTATTAGTTTAATCAGCACATGATACGTGAAAAAGGATGCCAACAGAATAAAATGGGTTTCTAAAGTGTTACCTTTGTTTTGTCAAATCAGGTTAAACTAAATGTTGCGATTATTTTTATTACTTAAATTTTCCATACATTATTTTATTTTAAAAATGTTCAGTTTCCAGTAATAAATACACTTATACCATATAACGTCTTCTTCCAGCCACAGAAGGTGCCTTCCACGTGTCCACACCTTCATCTCCAGTCACTGGACTCGTCCACAAAGATGTCTTACTGCCCTGCACCTTTACTGATGAGCCAGTTGACCTGAGCTACCTGTATGTTGCATGGAAACATGGCGACAAAGACATGGTGAAATATCAGGGCCAGAGCAACACAACCGACCCTAGGGTGATGCTGTTTGAAAATGAACTACAGCGTGGAAATGCATCTCTACTGCTTAGAAACCTTACCATAAAGGATGAAGGAGAACACACTTGTGAAGTTGTCGATTCCCCATACTCTGGAACAGGTGTCGTCAGGCTCAGAGCTCTAGGTACTGAAAACTATAAGGCTTGGTAACACATTGTAAGATGTCAGGGTCAGAGTCATCATTTGGTGGGAGGCAGCAGAGTCGTAACGAAATCTGAATACCGCACTGCATTCCCACTTTGTCCGACTTAAATCTGATGTTATCACAAAGTCTTTGTTGATCCTGAAAAACATCAAGAAGTTTTATGTTGACCTCTCTGTAAACCGTCATGCCTTATGATAAGAACCTTGTGAGCACAAGGCTCTTTAATTTGAATTTCTAATGTATCTGAAATCTTTGGACTGTATACTGTAGATGCTTGGTTTTGGAAATCTGGAAACTTACATGAAAAGTAGCTCCTCAAATCAATCAAGAAAGTCTCAAAGAACCAATATTTCATTTTTTTTTTGTTTAGTTTTCTCCACTTCATCCTATGGAAGACATATAGTAAGTAGCCTTCCTTTTCTTCCTGGCCCACGTGATATTCTTTGCTTCACTCCAGGATAGACCTATTTTCTGTTGGTCAGCTGTTAATCCCCTTAGCCAGGTGTTCTTCAGTTGTTCTCTTTTTTGTTTTCCTTGGGGTTCCAAACACAGTGTTTGTTTTGTAATTGATACTGTTCTTTTTTCTTAATGTGTAGCCTTCCATCCATCCATTATCCAACCCGCTATATCCTATCTACAGGGTCACGGGGGTCTGCTGTAGCCAAACTCAGCCAACACAGGGCACAAGGCAGGGAACAAACACCGGGTTGGGCACCAGCCCACCACAGGGCACACACACCCACACGCCAAGGACAAGTTAGGATTGCCAATGCACCTCACCTGCATGTCTTTGGACATACAGACACGAGGAGAACATGCAAACTCCAGACAGGGAGGACCCGGGAAGTGAACTCGGGTCTCCTTACTGCAAGGCAGCAGCGCTACCACTGCGCCACTGTGCCACCCTAATGTGTAGGCTGTCCAATTAAACTTTCTAATCATGATTGTAGTGGATATGTGCTGATGTTTTGTTTGTTGCCACAGTGAGGTACAGGCTGCCTCACATTTGGCAGACAATGGTTGACAAACACTTGTAGTGTTTTATTGGAGGTAGTTGCTTCTCTTCATAGCGCTGATTCTTAAAGAAATATTGATTTCACACTGGACTTCAAAATTCAAAATGTAGTGCTCACCCTCAGTGATCCATTCATTCAAATTGGTCTTATCCCTGCATAGTATCTTTCTCTTCCTGGGCTTGATGTCTTCATTAGTGCCTCTGGTAGTGCTGACTTCACGTCCCAAGTATGTGAATTCTTAAACATTTTCTATTTCTGCCCCTGTGATCTGAATAATTTCCCCCTTAATGGAGTTACTTTTCCATAATGGGCACAAATTCTGTGATAATGGGCTTCTTACTCAGTAAATAGTAATATTACATCTGAAAATCAATTTAAATGATTTTTTGATTGTTTGGGGGAGCTACATGCTAATCTAATGTCGGTCTTAATTAAAAGGGACAGATTCTCATATATTCAAAAGCACTTCATCTCAGAGCCCCCACATACAGCAAACTTCATTCATCAACCAATCCACTTACTGGACATGCTCAGCCAAGCCAGGGCCCTTGGGAGGGCCACTCTGACTACCACTAGTGCAAGACAGAAACCACCTGGCATACACCTGGCCAGTTTCAGAATTCAGAATAAATTGTGCCTTTCACTGTCTGATTATCTATCTATCTATCTATCTATCTATCTATCTATCTATCTATCTATCTATCTATCTATCTATCTATCTATCTATCTATCTATCTTTCCCTTGAGCATGGGAAAGGCGCTATAAAAATAAAATGTATTATTATTATTATTATTATTATTATTATTATTATTATTATTATTATTATTATTATTATTATTATCTAGCCTTTCATTTCCGTGTATTGATGCAGTTTTTTTCTCTCTCACTCTCTTTCAGCTCCCCCGCTTCTCCACTGCATTCCTGCTTTGGTCAAATCAGGTGAGGAGACCCGACTGGAGTGCCAGGCCAAAGACTTCTACCCTGCAGACATCACATTCTCCTGGCATGCAGGGGCACGACATGAAGGCCCCCTAAAACCAGTGCTTGTAAAAAAGGGCAGCCTCAATGGCAGTTTTGATGCCACCAGCTATTACTTTTATACTCCCAAAAGTGCTGATGCCAGTGAAAATGTCTTCTGTGAGGTGATGCATGAGGCACTGGAAGGGCCACTGAGGAAGGCAGTCGACATGAAATTCAGAAGTAAGACAATTTTTAGCAGTTTGGTAATTAATAATTAATAACAGATTTTGGAAATTGGGACATAACGTTATTGAATGTAATTTGTAATCCTTTTCATTCTGAACTTGAATCTCCTCCACCCTTCTATTGCTATTAAAAATATGTAACTGTTGGTCTTATTTCATACCCCATTCTGTGCATATCTTTACCATTTAACAAGTTACATAGTAACTACGTAGTAAATAATGCATTGTTACACTGAATTTGCATTAGTTACTGATAATTAAGGTGTAGATACACTGTTAAAAGGCATCGTTAAGGGCGGAGTGGTGGCATCCCGAAAGTTGCCGGTTCGAATCCCTGTCACTGCCAAAAGAGATGCTACTCTGCTGGGCCCTTGAGCAAGACCATTAACCTTCAATTGCTCCAGGGGTGCTGTACAATGGCTGACCCAGCACTCTGACCCCAAGAGGTATGCGAAAAAGATGCATTTCACTGCATGTTGTCCTGTATAACTATGTATGTGACAAATAAATAAAGAATTGGATAATGGATGGAAATTAATTATTATATATAAAAGAGACACAATATGAAGTGATGCCTAATTTTTTTATGGCCAGTCACAATCAATGTAGGTGCTGCACTTGAAGGGAGCCAGAAGGTTAATTTCTCACTCAACACAACACAACACAACACAACATAACATAACACTTCTTCTCTTTCCCCTTCTTTCTCTTCATCTTTTCCCACTTCTATGTGAGGTTGACGTTCTTGATTAACCCTCTCGATACAGCTTGGTTCTACAGCTTTTCTCCAGGGAGTCGTTTCTTTGATTTGATGGTATCAGGGTCTTAGCCCCCCTTGTTTGCATCTTCTTTCCACATAATTTCTTAGCCAAGTGTTCAGTGAGCTGCTTTACATACATAAAACAGCATGGTTTGGAATTCACTGACGTACACATTTGTTGGCAAAAAGCGAAGTATTCCCCTTGGGATTTCAGCACTCTTTAGGGAGAGCAGGGGTTGGGGGTTTGTGTGTGTGTGTTTTTGTGCGTCCATCCGGGGCTATGTCTCTGTTATATGCCATTTGGTATGTGATTCATAAAAGCTGTGCTAATGTTTGTGATGTGCCTTCTGTTGGAATGAAAGATGCATTGCATTTTATTACTACAAATGTCTTTCATGTGACATTTTTTTGAAAGAATAGCAATATGTATTTTACTACTACATTCATTACAAAATACATTCCATTAACACAGAATATACTGAGGTCTACATTGATTACTTAGATTTCAACCTGTCCTTGATGGGTTGAACTACTATAAAGGTACAAACATATACACAATGGACAAAAAGATCTGGGGCTTTGCAGAATGTATCTGGGGTTTAAGCCTTTGATGTCTCCCACCCACTGATGCCACTGCTACTTCCCAGTCAAGCCATTTTCCTCTTCTTCAGGCTCCTTCTCTTTCTCTTCCCCATACTTACATTCGCATCACTCTTATGCCCACATATTCATGGTCTCTCCACGTCACATGTCCATACCGCTTCAACCTACTTTCCTGTACTTTCATAGATATCTTTCCTATGTTTGTACTTACTGATTGTCACATTTCTTATTCTGTCCTTTTTTGTAACTCCACACATCCATCTCAAGATTGTTATTTCTTCCATATCCAACTTCTTCTGCACTCCCTTCACTGGCCATGTCTCACCTCCATATATCATTGTTGGTCTTACCACTACCTTAAAATCCTGACCCTTAAACTTCACCTTAATTCTTTCATCACACAATACTCTTGATACCTCCTTCCAATTATTCCATCCACACTCCACTCTATGTGTTATCTCTGTATCCAGTTCTCCAGCTTGGGCAAACGCTGATCCTAAATATTTAAGGTTATCTACTCTCTTCAGCAGCTCATCCTGCAGACTCACTTCTGGATTGTGATCACTGTTAAACCTCAAATGTTTTGTCTTCTTCTTATTTATCTTCAATCCTCTGTGTTCCAAAGCCTTGTCCATTCTTCCATCTTCCTTGTCATCAGAAAAAAGTATGCACCAGGCAATTAGTCTCTTATTCCATGAGACAACACATCCATAACCAAATCTAAGAAGGCCTCAAACCAGTTTAATCAAATTCAGATGTGCCTATCCTGACCGACAGACCGTCCATTGTTAAAACTGGTGGAATCAGGAGGCTAGCAAACAGGCATCACCCATGAAGAGTTCATAAGTCATAAGAGATTAATCACGAAGTACCACTCAATGACTGAACACCAGGAAACCTTTGCCATGTAGACACAGATCTGGCAAACAGTAAAAGTGACAGCCTAAGCTTTTAAATGGTATATTGGCAAGGTGGTCGTTCTTTTTCAAATGTTTTGTGATTCTTATATTGTATGACCTTCAGTCATCTTATTGGAATATTCTTGACTTTTCCTGCCCCTTTCCCCCCCTCCATTTCCAGATATCCATTCCTTAAATCCTGACCCCTTGTTGTTGTGGATTTCTCTCCCACAGGACAAGCTACTGTGACAGTCTCCCCTCGGACCTTAGTGAGGGACAAAGAGCAGACACTGACCTGCAAGGTGCATGGATACTACCCAGACAGCGTGGAGGTGACCTGGCTGAAAAATGGGGAGCCCTACAGGAAGCCAGTGACCACTGGGAACCTAACGACCGAGGAGCATCACTCAGTGACCGTCACCAACAATAAAGATGGGTTCTTCTGTCAGGTGGAACAAGAGGGCTTTAAGACCCAAACCATAAAGCTGGAGTACAACCTGATAGGTAAGATGGCTAGTGGCATTAGTTGGAATGCTCACGTGCAATCCTGAAGTTATAATAGATAGATAGATATGAAAGGCCGTATATTATAGATAGATAGTGTTGCAGTAAAGCACAAAATTAAATTCCTGCCTATGAATTATTACTTCTGTGTGGTTTTGAATGTTATGGGTGTGCCATTCCTGTGTAACTATGATATGATATGAAAGGCACTATATAATAGATAGATAGATAGATAGATAGATAGATAGATAGATAGATAGATAGATAGATAGATAGATAGATAGATAGATAGATAGATAGATAGATAGATAGATAGATAGATAGATAGATAGATAGATAGATAGATAGGTACTTTATTAATCCCCAAGGGGAAATTCACAATAGTGTGTTATGTCACAGTCACAAAACTGTCAGCATTCTATTATTCATCATATTTATTTATTGTTTGTTTTTATTATCAAATATAATCAATCATTTATTACATTATTTAATATGACTGTACTCTCTGGAGCTAGAATAGGTCCCAGGGATGAGAGTTAACCAAAAATCATGGTTCAAAATTTATGGTTAGAATAATTATTTTATACAAGACCTTTCAAATTCATCACCTTTTATTTATATGGCCACTTTCTTTATCATATCTATACAAATCAATTAACAATCTGAGCTGTTTTAATTTCTAATGCTCCTTTCATGTTTAGCAGTATTATAAACCAAATAAAATCTGTCAATATTTATTTCATATTGCCATTACCAATATGAACTGCATATAAATCAAATAGCAATCTATACCTTTACCCTTGGCACTTTACCCAAGTTCTTTAAAAAGTCAGCTAATAAATGGTCACATTTATTTTATGTCAGTCCTTTCACCTTGATACTAACCTAATAACCATTTGTTAAATTTCCATATTTAGAGCACATTTCACACAGTGCTTTACAAGTTGATCAATGATCCATCAATTTTTACTTTATGAAACAATTTTTGTGAAATTATAATTCAGTTAATAAACCATCAGTATTTATTTCTTAAAATACAATTCCTGGTCATAATTATAAATAAATTAATACACAGTCAACCATTTTTTTTAGTCAATTAATTTAATATAATATTTTTCATATTCCCTGTTTCTGAGGATTTCCTCTGGGTGTTTCTTCCATAGTCCAAAGGCATTTAGGTTATGTGAACTGGCGATTCTAAACTGGTCCATGTGTGTGCGTGTGTGTGTGTGTGTGTGTTTTCATCCTGCGATAGTTTCCTGTCCAGGGTTTGTTCCTACCTTGCGCCCTATGCTAGCTGGGATAGGCTCCAGCAGACCCCCGCGACCCTGTTCAAGACTAAGCGGGTTAGAAAATAACTGACTTTCATATTATGTAATATTATGGGTTGGAGACGGTGGCACTGACCAGAAAGCAGGAGACAGAGCTGGAGTTAGCAGAGTTAAAGATGCTAAGATTTGCATTGTGTGTGACGAGGATGGACAGGATTAGAAATGAGGACATTAGAGGGTCAGCTCAGGTTGGACGGTTGGGAGACAAAGTCAGAGAAGTGAGATTGTGTTGGTTTGGACCTGTGCGGAGGAGAGATACTGGGTATATTGGGAGAAGAGGATAGAGCTGGCAGGCAAGAGGAGAAGAGGAAGGCCTAAACGAAGGTTTATGGATGTGGTGAGAGAGGACATGCAGGTGATGGGTGTAACAGAACAAGGTGCAGACCACAGAAAGATATGGAAGAAGATGATCCGCTGTGGGAACCCCAAACGGGAGCAGCCGAAAGAAGAAGAAAATTATAAATCCATTGAAAATCTCCACATATTCATTGTGCCTTTCATTGTGAAATCCCTGTAAAATCAATAAACAAACTGTTCACTTTTCCAGGGTCTATCTACCCCATTTTTAAGCTGATCATTCTCTAAAAAGCCAAGCTAAATCTGCTGTGATTCATTGTATAATAGTGAAATATAAAAACTTCTAATGGGTGCATGCATTTTGTAGGCACTTTATATGAAGTACGTCCTTTCAATAAAGAATCTGATAGTGCTTCAAAATAGATAGATGTATTGATGAAAGGCTCTATATAAAAGATAGATAGACTGATTGACAGATATTTTAGTGTAGTTGGCAGGATTAGATAGATAGATATCTGTCTATTTGTCCACAGGAGAAAATTTGGTTTTCTATAAAACCTAATTAAATAATAAACAGATAAATAAATATACTGTATATATATATATATATATATATATATATATATATATATATATATATATATACAGTATATATATGTATATATATATATATCCATCCATCCATCCATTGTCTCCCGCTTATCCGAGGTCGGGTCGCGGGGGGCAGCAGCTTGAGCAGAGATGCCCAGACTTCCCTCTCCCCGGCCACTTCTTCTAGCTCTTCCGGGAGAATCCCAAGGCGTTCCCAGGCCAGTCGAGAGACACAGTCCCTCCAACGTGTCCTGGGTCTTCCCTGGGGCCTCCTCCCGGTTGGACGTGCCCGGAACACCTCACCAGGGAGGCGTCCTGGAGGCATCCTGATCAGATGCCCGAGCCACCTCATCTGACTCCTCTCGATGCGGAGGAGCAGCGGCTCTACTCTGAGCCCCTCCCGGATGACTGAGCTTCTCACCCTATCTTTAAGGGAGAGCCCAGACACCCTGCGGAGGAAACTCATTTCAGCCGCTTGTATTCGCGATCTCGTTCTTTCGGTCACTACCCATAGCTCATGACTATAGGTGAGGGTAGGAACATAGATCGACTGGTAAATTGAGAGCTTCGCCTTGCGGCTCAGCTCCTTTTTCACCACGACAGACCGATGCAGCGCCCGCATTACTGCGGATGCCGCACCGATCCGCCTGTCGATCTCACGCTCCATTCTTCCCTCACTCGTGAACAAGACCCCGAGATACTTGAACTCCTCCACTTGGGGCAGGATCTCGCTACCAACCCTGAGAGGGCACTCCACCCTTTTCTGGTTGAGGACCATGGTCTCGGATTTGGAGGTGCTGATTCTCATCCCAGCCGCTTCACACTCGGCTGCGAACCGATCCAGAGAGAGCTGAAGATCACGGCCTGATGAAGCAAACAGGACAACATCATCTGCAAAAAGCAGTGACCCAATCCTGAGCCCACCAAACCGGACCCCCTCAACGCCCTGGCTGCGCCTAGAAATTCTGTCCATAAAAGTTATGAACAGAATCGGTGACAAAGGGCAGCCCTGGCGGAGTCCAACTCTCACTGGAAACGGGTTCGACTTACTGCCGGCAATGCGGACCAAGCTCTGGCACCAATCGTACAGGGACCGAACAGCCCTTATCAGGGGGGCCGGTACCCCATACTCTCGGAGTACCCCCCACAGGATTCCCCGAGGGACACGGTCGAATGCCTTTTCCAAGTCCACAAAACACATGTAGACTGGTTGGGCAAACTCCCATGCACCCTCCAGGACCCTGCTAAGGGTATAGAGCTGGTCCACTGTTCTGCGACCAGGACGAAAACCACACTGTTCCTCCTAAATCCGAGGCTCGACTATCCGACGGACCCTCCTCTCCAGGACCCCTGAATAGACTTTTCCAGGGAGGCTGAGGAGTGTGATCCCTCTGTAGTTGGAACACACCCTCCGGTCCCCCTTCTTAAAGAGGGGGATCACCACCCCGGTCTGCCAATCCAGAGGCACTGTCCCTGATGGCCATGCGATGTTGCAGAGGCGTGTCAACCAAGACAGTCCTACAACATCCAGAGCCTTGAGGAACTCCGGGCGTATCTCATCCACCCCCGGGGCCCTGCCACCAAGGAGTTATATATATATATATATAGTATGTATGCAAATTTCCCCTTGGGATTAATAAAGTATCTATCTATCTATCTATCTATCTATCTATCTATCTATCTATCTATCTATCTATCTATCTATCTATCTATCTATCTATCTATCTATCTATCTATCTATCTATCTATCTATCTATCTATCTATCTTTATACACCCACATACACACTATGGTCTGAACCCACAGCAGAATGAGTAAAAAGGAAGAAAATGAAAAGAAAATCAAAAAACTGAAGACTTGACAGTCCCAGCCCCCGTGAGATGCTATACAGGCGCACTGCTGTTGATATTAAGGAGCCCCAGACATGTTTCTTGACACACTGCTGCTAGATAATTTGTTTGGTGAAAGTCCTCAGTGTTGCTGTGTCAAAGAGAGGACATGCAGCATTGTTCATGATGGCACTCAGTTTTGTTTTAATCCTCTCCTTTGCTACGACCACTCAGGGGATCCAGAGTTTGTCCCATAAACTGAGCCTTCCCTTTGAATTAGCCTGTTGATTCAGTGGGCCTCTCTTGAAGTGATGTTACCAGCCCAGCACACCAGAGCATACAAAATTGCACTGGCCATAACAGAGTTATAGAAGATGTGAAGGATGTCAGTATTAAAATATGTCACTCACATCATGAAGCATATATTGACATGTGGGTAAAATGCACATAAAGCATGTGTCTATCTCGCTTAATCCTTTGGTTGTCAATTTGAAATTAGACTTAAATTAAAAGAAGACTGCTGACATTAACACTTACATTGTCCTCTTTTCTCCAGATGAGCACATAAGTGTGACGACCATCGTTTCCATTGCTGTCCCACTGCTGCTCGTCATTGCATTCCTGATAGGCCTTCTGGTCTTTTGGCTCCAAAGGAAAAGTGAGTTTCTTTTCTAAATCACATAGAAGACCAGGTGGTTAACGCAGTCCTTCTTGATCGTTCCTTAATCAGTCTTTTGTTTGGCCTTCATAAGTTGTTTCACCCTGCAGCTTCCCTTTTCTCTGGCTCATTGTGAATTGAATCCTTCCTAGATTAGAAAGCTCACAAGATATATTAACATAATGATAGTTTAGTACTGTTTATATCATTTAGCTAGCCAGCTCTGCATGATCTATACAATGCTGTATGTAATGCTGAACCTGAGTCAGTCAAACCTTAAGCCACCTCCTAACATGCACCAAATAAAGCTTTGACCCTCATGTATAAAGCTGATTTGCATGGATTCCATGGATTTGATTGTACACTAAAACTGACACATTGCATGTTGTTTGGACATTTTATTATGCTCTTTACAAGTGACAATATGACCATTACTGCTGCTACTATAAAGGAATATTACACCTATAAGTGCTATTTTTTAAATTTTACTTACTGTACCCTGTGTTGTTTGTAGTGATGGCTGAAAAAAATGTAATGTCTTGTTTTCATGAAGAGCACAAAGCCACAAAGTTTCAGCTTGAAAGGGCATCCATGGGCAAGAAATGTCACATTAGTATGTCACATTAGTTATGTCACATAATCCACAAGCCTAGTCATCCAGTTGTAAGCTCACAATGTTCCTAACACACGTAGAGTGGATTCAGGATGTATTCAGACCCCTTCACTTTCTGCACACTTTATTGTGTTGTAGACTTACATTTGCCATTATATCCCATCAATCTATACTTAATATGCCATAACAAAGCGAACACATGTTTTCAAAAAGGTTTGCAAATGTATTAAAAACTAAAAACTGAAAGTCTGCCACTCCTACAAGTGTACTGTAACTGTTTATCGTGGCATTCCAAGTTGTGGTCAGGTGAATCCTGTTTGCTTTAATTCTCCATGGGATGTGTATATGAAATAAACACGGGGACACAGACACTTGTTAATGGCAGTTTTCACCCAAGTGATAGAAAGTTTTTGTTTATGCAAAGATCCATAGACACGAATAGTAAATTACCAAGTAGTGCATTAGAGATCAGGACTCTAGAGACTTTCAGATCTTGACTTAATGTTATTTTGGGCAACACTATAACTGAACAGGATGGATGAGCTTATTAGGCTGAATGGCCTGTTCTAGTCACAATTGTTTTAATGTTGCTACTATAGTCAAATGTGACATTAGTGCCACTTAAGTGGAAAACACTAAGCCACAGCAACAGCCCAATTTCCTGTTTGATTGCATGAGTGTCCAAAGTTTAAAGAACTTTCTTCCATCAGGCAACTCCTGTCATCTTTGACATTATATGTTTTTCAGACAAAAGTCATGAGAAGTCAAGCAAAATGACCCCTTTTATTGGCTAACTAAAAAGATTGCAGTATGCAAGCTTTCAAGGCAACTCAGGCCCCTTCTTGATTACATCTTGCCTGAAGAAGAGGCCTGAGTTGCCTTGAAAGCGCATGTGAGCGTGTTCACCCTGCGATGGACTGGCAAGCTGTCCAGGAGACCATTGCTGCCTTGCGCCCAATGCTTGATGGATAAGGCTACTGCCCCCGCAACCCTTCCCTGGATTAAGTGGATTAGAAAATGATATGACATGACTGTACGCCTTACTCTTCTTCATCTTTCAGTACCAGTGGCATGGATTCACCTTGGAATGTCATCACCAAGCTCTGCCATTGATCACTGAGTGTTGATGCCCTCATGTGAATTTCTCTCTGTGGCCTGTAGACTAGACAATAATAACTGAAAAAGGCGCACTTCCAATCACTTATATTCTTTCACTATATGGAAGCTTATTTTTACTATTTCAGAGGCCAATTCCACAATGTGGTGGCACAAGCTCTTTTCACTCCACTCACCAAGGGTAAGTGCCAACCAATGTGCCATTTTTTTCCCTGGCTCCTCATTGGTGGCTACGCATCAGGAGCACAATCTCAGTCAGCATTTTACTATTTAACATGCAAACTGTACTATTATTACAGATAATGGCACATCCAAATAAAATGATAGTTTACATGCTTAACAAGTGCTGTGTCAGCAGTCTCTGTCATTGTCCTTTAGCCCTTGGTGCTGCCACTACCACTGCTTGTGGAGTTCCTTTTATGCTGGCTTCTGCAGGTAGCACAGAGTTGTCATTCCTGCCTCATTGTACCAGGGTCTGCATGAGTTTTGCATGCTCTACAAATGTAATTAAAACTGATTGTTATTTTGTATAAAGAATAATGAATATCTTAGTGTTATTTTTGCTATGCTGCCCCTCGGTGTGAATCTCGCTCCATAGGCTGCACAAAATAACAACACAGAATGTAGTGTGCAAAAAGTAAGCATAGTTAAGGGAGAAATAATTACAGGATATGAGCACACATCTGTCTGTTATTGCAAGCCATGGCAGGACATACAGTAAATGTTAAAAATATAGGGGGCTTGTCGAGTTGTCATATGTATACCCTATGACTACAGCTGAGAGTAGATTAGAGAAACGGAAATATATTCTTACCTCAAGAAAAATAGTTCCAAGAATGCATGATAAAACAGTTGTTTCTAGTTTCCTGTCATTACCACAATGATGCTTCATAAATGAGAAAGCAATGTTTTCTTAAATTGAAACCTTTGCTGCTTTACAGTGTGGGTTAAATTTTAAGGCTTTTTCATTCACCTGTTAAAATTTATACAAAACACCTAACTTCAGAACACAGTTTTATGTGACAAATTAATATATATCACTAGCTGATTACCCAGTGGCTTCGCTCACTGAGTGCAAGGGAAAAAAAATAAAATGCAGTATTTATAAAATAAGTTTGTCAATTACCAATTTTATTTTTCAACAAATAAAGAGCATTTACAATAACATAGAAATCAATATAGACAACATTATTAACATCATCATATGAGAATGTGAATATATAAGAAGCACATTGCATATAAATATAAATTATTAAACAGTAAAATATTTTGATAAAAGAATTTGAACAACATATAAGAAGTGTATAAATTATTAAACAGTAAAACATTTCGATAAGAGAATTTGAATGACATATAAGAAGGGTATAAATTATTAAACAGTAAAACATTATCCAGACTCTTCGATAGCAGCCGTGGTGCAAACGATGTCATCTGAAAACACGAATTGTATTTCCTAATGTTCTATAGAAAATGAGCTGAATGTGGATTTGCGCCAGAAATAAGAGACAACAACGGTTCAGGTAGATGGCTTAAAGGTGTTAATTTCACCTTGCCGTCTGAACAACACATCCCACGTGATTCAAATTTAAACTTCTTTGCTTGGCAGTACTCACACACGATGTCCATTTCTCCTAATATAACTTTTGGATGTAGGCAATAATCTTTTTCAATGTTATAATTGAATCTCTCCACATACAGACCCTGACGCCTGTGTGACGTGGTAGCCAGTGAATGCTGCATCCGTCGAATTCGATTCTGTTCAGCACGTTGTTCAGGTGTTTGTGAGGCCCTCAATTGTGATTGTCGTATACGTTGATCAGCGAGCCTTCTTTCTCGATCTGCTTCTGTCTCACTTTGTCTGTGTAACCTGACTGTTTTTGTCGATGTTGACGGTTCCCCAAGTTCCCCAAATAAATTGTTTTTTTGGTAGCATTGTGGGTATCTGAAATTTTAAAAAGTGTATTATAATATGTTCTGTGATCATATGTAATTTACGTTTCAAATGCAATATGTTCTGTGGTCATACGTAATTTCCGTTTCAAACACGAAAAGAATTTTATATATTTAGAAGATGTTTGTGAAGAAATAACGTCAACCTGAAAAATACTAAACTTACCCTTTAAGAAAGTGAGTTTCAACTTCTCTCATCTTATGGCACACATAAACTAAACTAATTACTAAAATTCTGTGGCACACCCAAAAATATATTTTTTGCCAATTTGACAAAAAAAAATTAGGTATAATTTGATTGATTTATATAAAAAAATAGTAATTACCCCTTTTGCTCTAAAGTGGACTTTAAAAATCTTTTTCGAATTACAGTATTAATGTTACTTAATAATAAAAAATAGAGTTTGTTTTTAGGATTGTTTTTCCACATATTTAAATGAATATATATTCTTACTTTCTTCAGACCAAGGAGTGTTCATCTTAGAGATCTTTGCCCCAACAAAGATTTTCATGGGAGAGTTGGTCACCTTGGAGTGCTTATTTTCCGGACGGCAGCCACAAGTTCAAGAGCTGGCATGGTTTGTGAAATACAAGGGACAGGAATGGGTGAAGATTAAAGGAAGGCAAAATGAAGGCTACACTATCAACACAGCATTTTTACAACCAACTAATTTTAGAAACTCCACCAGAGGAGAATCCAAGCCCCTTGTAAACATGGGAAACAAGAAGGAAAATTCCACCACCCTGCAATTTGTAGCTGACATCGCTAAGCATGGTGATGTGGTCTTCAAGTGTGAAATCACATGTGTGCATCGGATGACCAGAACAACCATTAAGCAAGAGAAAAAAATTCAGGTTTATGGTAAGAAGTGATCTGTTTGGTCTTGTATTTTCATCCTACTAATTCCTAATTGATAAAGATAGACCTCCATAGTGAAACTTGAGTTTTTTCTTGATTCGCTTCAGCTGAGTCAGTTAGTCATAACCAGTGGCCATCTCCACCCCCACATCTGGCTTGTACAAGTATGTCTTACCACTAGTAAACACAGACTCTTTGCATACATCCTAAATGGTAGAGGTAGGCAAAGTGTGACTCACTCCTGATTCCTTCTATGGATGTGCTGGTAGGTCTCATCACCAGCTTATTGGTAAGAATTCTTTTCCCATTTCATTTTCAGAGCTTTACTAGAGTCAAATTAAGCATATTTTTGAGTATTTTTCACTTAGTTCTGTTAAGCCATATTCAGATGGCATAAGCTTTCAGAATATATCTGTAAAGCCACTGTTACTAGGCAACATCATTTTTATATGGATTTACAGTGGAATAAGATATGTCTGGAAAGATTAGTGTGCTTTCTACAGTAACATTTTGTTTTCACCTCAAAATAGCTACATGCATTGTAGCTATATACTGTACCTATTGCTCCTTCCCATGATAAGCTCCTTTATCCACAAGCTCGCCCAATGGAGTGACACTGTATGAATCAGTTTGAAGTAGTTCAATATGGACCACACAGTGTATGGACAAGTTTGTTGACTACCTCCATTTTTTTTCCATGGAAATCTTCTAAAATCCCTGAGAACATTTCATTTTACGTAATTATGGAATTTTGCTGACACATCAATTTGCATGAGACTACTTAAACCTGGAGTTATTTCCTACAGATTTTCTAGGTAAAAGGCTCTATAATCATTACTGAGACATGAATGTGCAGTCAGTTAAAAGTTACTGACATGAGCATTTTGGACAGAACTAAAATTACACAGATCTTCTAGTAAAAATGACTTTTTCCCACCTTCTGGTGTAAAACTAATCCTGTCTGAATGGGACTTTAGTCATACCTTTTTGTTTATCTTTTCTAGTGATTGTTTAACTGATTCACTATGTAGTTATGACACGGTTTATAGATTTGCAACTGCTGGTCGTTTCTACATTGGCCATGCTCTGTAGACCTCCACATGCTCCTCAGATTGCTTGGGTGTCAGTAGCGGGCAGTGTTTGAATAAATGTAAGCCGTCAGGACTTCCACAGTTATGAAAAGAAGCACCGTATCATTGCATATGACTCTTTACCATACCATTCATTTCATATGCCATTGTAATGGTTCATATGGTCCATGGTGTCATTATTTTCTTTTGCTCCCAGGAACTAGATATCATAAGCAGGTACTTCACTGTTTTTCTTGGACACCTGAAAGAATTGTAAAATCTCCAGAAAATATCAAAAGGGTGAGACAGCAGAGCTTTCGTCACTCCTCACTCACTGTACGGTCAGTAGCAATAAGCATTTCAAAATAGACTGTTCACTAAATTCTTCATTAGCATTTATTCTATCACCCGTAAAAGTACAAACAGCACCTACATTTTTTTAGGAATAATTTAGCTAGTGTAATGGTGGATCTCATGTAGATATGACCCAAACAAGAACTAGTATATCCAGCTTACCTGCCAGATTAAACATTAAAAATTAGATATTGATAGATATTAAAAATAATAATAATAGTAATACATTTTATTTATATAACACCTTTTCCATGTACAAGGCGCTATTATCAAATTGTCAACCTATATGCTAGACATTACCCTCTATTAAGATATGTTTGGGAATGTGAGTGGAAAGCCCATGCAGATATTATGAGAATTAATGAACTTCACACAGATATTGTCAGGCCATGAGATTGGACTCCTATATGCTGGATCTGTTAGGCTGTAACATTAACCATGTCTACACTGTCACATTTGTGCATGTTCCTTTTTGAACATGACAGGGCATCACCCCGCTCTGCTCCTGATGGCTTAGTGTCTGTTTCATGGAGGTTGCTGTCAGGTGGCCATGCTGAACAACCTTCTGTCTGTCTGTCTGTCTGTCAATATTTGTCATGAAAAATACTCTGTGAACAAATTAAATACAATGAATGCAGAAATTGGATCTTACCTATGTCCTTCATTTTAACAGCATTTCCCTCAGTATCAAGCATTAAAGATGTGTCTGTCTATGGAGAAGAGGAGGGGACATTATTGGTTGTGGCTACACACTTTTACCCCAAAGACATAAAGTTTGCATGGTCAGTCAACAACTTCACTATACGTGAAGAGGGCACTGAGAACAAAGATGGACTTTATAGCTGTCATAACATCTGCAAAGTACCCTGGAAAGATCTTCTTAACCCTAATTACCAAGTGCAGGTGGAAGTAGACCATGGGTCTCAGGAGCCAGTCTATAAGTCCCTTCGCTGTGGCACACCAGGTGAGTCCTCCACTCTCATCTCTAGTGAGTCCTTTTCTCTCTGTACACCAATGACTGCACCTCCAGTGATCCATCTGTTAATGTGCTGAGGTTTGCTGATGACACCACCCTGATTAGCCTGATCACAGACGGAGATGGTGCCATATCAGAGAGAAGTGGATTGGCTGGCCAGTTGGTGCACCCTCAGCAATCTTAACTTGAATTCTTTGAAAACAGTAGAAATGATTGCAGATTTTAGGAGACACTCCTCACATTCTTCACCCCTAGTTATAAATGGTGTCACTGTCAACAAGGTAAAATCATTTAAAATTCTTGGTACAATTATCACTCACAATCTGAGCTAATGAAAAAGTATTGGCTCGTATCAAAAATACTCAGCAGAAGATGTTTATTTTCTCCCATCAGCTTTAACTTGTCCCAATCAGTGCTGGTTTAATGGAGCTGCTATTAAAAGCATTCTCATTTCCTCCATAACAATCTGGTATGGCAATGTATCTGCTCACTCAAAACATAAACTGTAGGGTGCTATTCGGACAGCAGAAAAGTCTGTAGACCTGAAAGTGGACTCCATTGAGGTCCTGTATACATCAAGGGCCAGGAAACATTCCAGAAATATAATTAAGGACAACACTCACTCGGGCAACCATCTCTTTCAGTTATTACCATTGAGGAAACTTTAGCTGTCACTTAAGGCAAGAACTAGTAGACATATAAACAATTTCATTCCTACTGCAGCCATTATGGTTTTACACAGTCTCTGATTCATCTGTCCTTTCATGTTGTCTATATTCCTCCATTTAATATGTTATGTTTGTGTTTATTTTATGTAGAACTTACTTGACATATTACTAGGCTGGAGTGCAACTCTACTACAATATATTGTTTTATATATTTGTATTTACTATATAAAATGTGATGGTCTCATGTCTTGTATGTTGCGTTGAATAACACAGACAGGCAGAGACATGAGTTCAGCATAGCATACATTTATGTCCATATGGGAAGCATGTCTCCCTCACTCCTCTCAACAACACATACACTAAGCACCCAGTATACAGTCCCTTCTTCTCCTTTCTTCTCTCTTTGTTGTTCCTTGTTCCTCTTCTATTCCTCTATTCCTCCTCTGGCAAACTTTGTCCTCTTCCACCCGACTCTGCCTCCTTGAATGGAGTGAGGTGGCTCCTTTTAAGCAGGCCCTGGGAATGTTCCAGATGGCTCGTTAATTAGACCAGGAATCACGTCTTGGTTTCTTGAATAGTTGCCACCATTTTCTGACCGTTTTGTTTCTCTTCATGGATGAGATGATATTGTTTGTGGTTGCCATGTCTGTATTTTGTTGCCAGGTCATATTGAGTCATCATTCTCCATGACTTTTAAAGACGGTGGTGTTCATCTATTATTATCCTAGTTATGAATTATTACTAAAACAATAAACTTCGTATTAGTGAAGATTAGGGGTAGAAAAGCCAAGGTAGGGTTAGGAGTTTTGTTTTTTTTGGTGTTGATTCTTGTATTGTGCTCCACTTTTGTTCTCTTGGTTTAGTTTTTCTCATCTGGTTTATGAACTATGTCTATCTCCTGACTATGTTCTTACCCTGAACCTCTCCCTTACTGGTGTTTATTAAATTTAAAAGTTCAGAAGTCAAAACGTGCAAGATTTTTGTAAAATTTTGTGTTTATTTTTACAGGAATTGGTGGAATTCCATATGTTTCTTCAATCAAAATGAATACACCTTTAGAAATTGGACGCCCCTGCACTCTCAGCTGCATGGTGACCGATTTTTATTCAAGACCCTCTCGGATTGTTTGGATTCAGAAAAGAATCAGCAGTGGAGAGGAGATTGTGAGTGGGGAGGACCACTACTGGAACCCAACCATTTTTCTGTATGGTCCTTATAAGAAGTACAACAGCATTTATTACATGGAGGCTCAGGCTGAGTTCACCCCTAGCACTGCTAACATCGAGGACATGGACTTCATCTGCAGAGTAGAACACTCATTACTGACGGATAATGTTGAACAGCACACAGGACAACTCAGTAAGAGACCAACATTTTGTTGTAATGTGTACCTGATGATACTGATATGATGTGATGATTCTCTAAGCTTAACTTCAGAGTAACTTTTCATATTCGCCTTTCTCACTCTGGTTCTCAACTTCTCTAGCAGTATCATTCTCATTATTTCTTCTTTGTCTAATCTTATCTCGTATTCTGAAACTGCTTATCCTGGTAAAAATTATGGTAGTAGCAGACCAAGCAGGTCAGCTAAGACTTCTGTGTCCCCAGATAGAGCTTTCAGCTGTTTCTGTAGAAACAGCCAAGGGGTATAATCCTTCCAGCATATCTTGGTTCTGCCACAGAGTCTCGACCCAGTGGGTTGTGCCCAGAGCAACTCCAGGAGTAACCTGAACAGACTTCTCTTGATCCGAAGGAGCAGCGAGTCTACTCTGAGGTTCTGATGGAGTGTCAGCCTTGTGGCTCTGCGAGGAAATCTATTTTCTGCTTCTTTTATTTGCTGTCTCTTCTCTTATTCATAACCTAAGCTGATGACTATAGGTGAGGACTGTTTCATTTTCAGTTTCCGTTTCTGTTTATCTTCTCTTTAAACATCTCTTTCAGGTTTTCGTAATCATTAAGTTTGAACTTTTTATTTATTCCCCAAGTGCTGTTTTTATTTCTTCCAATCCAACTTCCTGGCTCTGCCATTTGTTGTATTCTGTCTTGTCACAGGTGCCGCCCATCGACCTACCGTGTCTGGCCTCATACCTATGCCACCCTTAATGATCAGCCACCCCTACGTGCTGACCTGCGAGGTTACTGACTTTTACCCTAAAGACATGAAAGTGACCTGGCTTGTAGTGGAGAAGGAGCCTGTCGTCATACAAGAGGACACCTTTCCCAACATCACTGTGTCAGTCCATCCGCCCTACCGGAGCACCAATAACCTTTACTCCCTTGTCACTCAAGTGGAGTTCATGCCAGAGAAGGTGGACCTGCAAGAAAGCACCATGATCGTCCGGGTGGAACACAAAACACTCAATGAGTACATTGAAAGGCAGTTTAACTTCAAGGACAGTAAGTTTTTAATTTTGTATTATAGATGGCCTACTTTGAAATATGCATTTCACTGAAATTTAATTATTAAACTGCAAGTTGATGGAAAATCATTTTATTAATGAAGTCAGTCTTTACAAAGAGGCCATTTTTCAAAAGACACCTCCACAGAATGTAAATAATTATTAAATAAAGTAACAAAATATAGTCATAATATCTAATAAAATGCTAAGCTCTGTCCACCTGTCACCCGATGACTCATGAACTCCTGGTAGGCTAGTACCTTCATCTTGGTCTTAATCGGAAGCTTATGTCATGATGATATGACACACTGTGCCCACAGCCGTGGGCTTCATTTGTTTTCCAGGGCATCTTGTAGTTTGTAAACCAAGGATTGATGAGGGCAGGTGAAGAAACAATAAGTTATGACACAAACAGTGCAAGTGCATATTTATTAAAACTGAAAGCAATAGTGTCAATTGTGCTGTGCAGTTAAAAGTCATCAATGAATAAGTGTTTCCCATAAATAACTCATTGAATAATGTAGAGCAGGTGAGGGCAATGTCAGTCCTGAAGACCCACAGTGGCTGCAGGTTTTTGTTCCAACCCAGTTTCTTAATGAGAAGTCAATTACTGCTGATGAAGCACTTATTGCTTAAGTGGTCTCACTTGTTAAGGTTCCCCACTCTTAGTTGCTTATTTCAATCTTAAAACAGCTGCATTCAGTGTTTTAATGGCTCCTTATTAGGAATAAGATTTAAATGACAAAGCAGCCAGAAATTCTCCATCTAACTTATTTCCATTTATATCTCTGTGTGTGTTCATTCTGCAGTGTTTGATTTAATAAAAAACGTAATACAAAAATGTGACAGACTGACAATTACATGTTTTAGGCTCAAAAATCATTTGGATGATATCCTTGGAAAGGAAAAAATCTATGATATAAAAACCTTATGTTGCAGAGTAACAAGCCATAAGATTAAATAAGGTCTGAGATTGGCAAGGATTGGTTTCTAATTAAACAGCTGGGTTGGAATGAAAACCTGCAGCCATTGTGGCTCTTCAGGACCGACATTGCCCACCCCTGGTGTAGAGGATTAAAACTCTTCAAAAACTAATAAATAGTTAAAACCAGGAATGAAACAGAATGTTTTTCCCCATTTTCCTATACCAGGGTCCATCCTCTATATCTCTCTCATGTCCCCACTTTCTCTTTGTGTCTGTTCAGCAGGTGTGAGTGTGAGACACCAACAAACACACTCCCCTTCTGCTCTCTTCCTCAGCCACCTCTTTCGATATGTCTGCTGAGACTTCTACAGCCCATCTCTCTCTCTCTCTCTCACTCACTCACTCTGCCATCTCTGTTGGTCACTGTAGACAACTTCCTTGAGACCCTCGATCGCCCTTACCCCCATTCACTCAGCAGGTTTGATCTGCTTTTCACAAAATGGCACTCCTCGCATACTTCATGGGACTTTTCCCAATCAGCTCCTTCTCTCTTTTGCAAACTGGTTTCCACTTCAAAGTTGTTTATTTACTTTGCTTTGACTTTCTTTTTTTCCTTTCTCCTCTGTACTCAGATCTTTTATACCCACAAGTGTAGGTGCCACCCTATGAAGATCTATGGAGATGCTAATGAGGGATGGTTGCACTAATCACATGCTCACGTGAATGATTAATTAACCCATTAAGCGCTCTGTGGCCGTCTGGCCTTCCTACACGCACCAACACTCACAAATCAAAGTTGCACTATTTTAAAAGGAAAACTCACAACTCACCATTTTGCCACAGACCCAAGACAGATATGTTCCGGAAATTCACAAAATTTTATGCAGTGGCAACATCGGTAATATATATATTGTAATAAATCAAGAACACAATCATCAAGGTAAAATAAAGCAGGTCAAATATTTCCAAGAAATCATAAGACAAAAAAGGATGGGTGGACGGACAATTTAAAGAGGCGGACCGGAAATTAGGAACGTGGAATGGTGGGAAGGCGTGGTGGTGGATGGGTAGTGGATGTCATCAGTGGGGGAACAGATGAAAGAAAGGAACCCGGAAGTGTTGTTCTTTTGCGCTTCATCTTTTCTACGGGAAGAGAGAGAGAGAGGTTAGTACCCCGCCATTGTCCCCTGGCACGCGATGTGTGTTGGGTCCTTAAGCTGCTCCCCATGCGCTCGTGCGTGATACTAGCCGTGCACACGGGTCCATCTGTGTATTAGTGAAAAAGGCCCTGCCTGTCTCCCCACTCCTGATGACACACTTCCCCCTTCCCTTGGCCCGGCGCCTCTGTCTCAGATTAGCACGAATATATCGCTCCTGCAAGCGAACTATGATTCTTAGATGAGATAAGTTGCAAAATTCAACTGGAATATTCAAGCAAATTCTAGAAAAAAAAACAATCTAAACCTATTAAGTAGTTCTCTCGTTTGCTAGCTAAGCGAATGTAAGATAAGCTCCGAGGCTGGAGCATGAGTGAGGATGGCTCTGCCCCCCTCCCCTCGGCCCGCTGTGTCTCACTTGGATTCACGCAAATACATCAGTATCACAAGCGAACTATGATACTTAGCACAATAAAAGAAGTCGCAAAATCAACAGTAATGTTCAAGCAAATTATAGAAAAAAAATCTAAATCTGTTAAATTATTCTCTCATGAAAAACGGACAGACATACAGACAGACAGACGTTGGATTTTATATTTATAGAGAGAGTACTCTATGGTTTGCACACACATCAGAATGACTAAAAAAGAAGGCAATGAAGCATTATGTAGAGGTATGGCAAACCCTAATTGCTCTTGACACACTTCTGCTGAATAATTTGTTGGCTGAGAGTACTCAGTGTTGGTGTGTCAGAGAGAGGATATGCAGCATTGTTCATAACTCTCTCCTTTGCTACTGTTTCCAGGCTGTTCAGACTTGCATCCCATAACTTTGGTAAGCTTTAACAGAGGTGGCACAGGAGCAGAAAAATTAACGCTGCTGATTCATAGATCCTACATCCTATACAATACAATACAATATAGTTTATTTTTGTATCACCCAAAATCACACAGGAAGTGCTGCAATGGGCTTTAACAGGCCCTGCCTCTTGACAGCCCCCCAGCATTGACTCTCTAAGAAGATAAGGAAAACCTCCCAAAAAAACCTTGTAGGGAAAAATGGAAGAAACCTCAGGAAAGTCAGTTCAAAAAGAGACCCCTTTCCAGGTAGGTTGGGCGTGCAGTGGGTGTCAAAATGAAGGGGGTCAATACAATACAATACAATACACAGAACAGAACAAATCCTCAATACAGTATAAAAATAAAAATTTTAGAAGTATGGAGCAGAATTTAACAGTAGATGATATCACATGATAAGATTTGGATTTGTTTAGAGTCCTGGAGACCTGATTCTAGAACATAGGAAATTTAACAAATGAATGGAGACCATTCTATCCATTTTTTACTCATTTGTTTAGCTAATAGCTACTGTGAGATGTCGCAATATCTCACCCAGACACCTCTTAAAGGATGTCAAGGTTTCATCTTCAGCAACATCCTTTCGGCTTAAGGGTGAATCGCATTCAGGACATCAGTGGAGATTAAGGTGAAATGCATTGAAAACTGAAGCTAGGAAACACATCTTTATGCAAAGACTTGTGGGAATCTGAAACAAACTACCAAGACAAGGAGTTGAAGCACAAACTTTGACAACCTTTAAGAAGGATCTGGATGAGATATTGGTACAGCTTAGCTATTAGCTAAACAAACAGGTTTCATGGACTGAATGGTCTCCTCTCGTTTGTTCTTATATTCAACGGTTTTTACGATATAACCTAACATTTTATTTGCCTTTTTAATTGCTTCTACACATGGCTTAGATGATGAAATGTTTTGTCAAAATAAATCCATAAATCCTTTTCAGAAGTTGCTTTCTGTAGCTCATTGTCTCCTATCTGGTATTTATAACTGATGTTTCTTTTGCTCACGTGTAGCACTTTGTACTTTTCTACCTTAAACTGATTTTCAAAGTGTTTGCCCATTTCTAAAGTTTATCCAGGTCTTACTGAATGATTTTTGCCAACTCCTCAGTATCTACTGTCCTGTGTTAAAAAAACCATATCTGATTGTTGCTAATGTGGATTTTGAACATTAGAACATTAGAACAATCTGGACGAGAACAGGCCATTCAGCCCAACAAAGCTTGCCAGTACTATCCACTTATTTCTTCCAAAAAAACATCAAGTCGAGTTTTGAAAGTTCCCAATGTCTTACTGTCCACCACACTACTTGGTCGCTTATTCCAAGTGTCTATCGTTCTTTGTGTAAAGAAAAACTTCTAATGTTTGTGTGAAATTTACCCTTAACAAGTTTCCAACTGTATCCCCTTGTTCTTGATGAACTCATTTTAAAATAACAGTCTCGAACCACTGGACTAATTCCCTTCATAATTTTAAATACTTCAATCAGGTCACCTCTTAATCTTCTTTTGCTTAAACTGTAAAGGCTCAGCTCTTTCAATCTTTCCTCATAATTCAACCCCTGTAGCCCTGGAATCAGCCTAGTCGCTCTTCTCTGGACCTTTTCTAGCGTTGCTATGTCCTTTTTGTAGCCTGGAGACCAAAACTGCACACAGTACTCAAGATGAGGGCTCACCAGTGTGTTATAAAGATTGAGCACAACCTCCTGTGACTTGTACTCCACACATTGTGCTATATAACCTAACATTCTGTTAGCCTTCTTAATGGCTTCTGAACACTGTCGGGAAGTTGATAGCTTAAAGTCCACTAATCGATAGCTTAGAGTCCACTAGTCGATAGCTTAGAGTCCACTAAGCTTTTGCATGTTGTTCTTGTGTTTGCATGAGCTTTTCTCTGGGAAGCTCAGCTTCTTCTCCTTAAGAATGTGGGGCTTTGATTATCGGGTGAATCAGAGTTGAATGAGTGCAGGTGTGTACAATAGTGAGCTCCATGATCAACTGCTCCCCTGGCCAGGACTTCTTCCTGACTTAGATGTTCTGCCCTCATCCGTACCTGCATTAGATTAAGTGGGTTTGAAAATATTGTACATTTTAATAGAACAAAGAAATGCTTTTGAAGTTCACTGAAGTCTTTGTTGGGGTCTTCCATATGCTGTGTGTTCCATTGCAGTAAGGTCCTAGGTTGACCCTGTTCTCTTATTCAGACTCTTTACTATGAAGAACTGAACAAATCGTGCCAAATCCCAACCATAGTAGTGGAACATTTACACTCACCCACCTGGGGCATCATGCATAACGCTGTGCGTAGAATTCACACTAAAACATGGCATATGGACAAAAGCAGAAATGTGCGTATGCACAAAAAAATTCAGATGTATAAATCTGTGTGTTTTCCAGCTTCCACGTTCTTCCACCCCATAAATCCTGGTCAGCATGAAAAGTAACACACATGCATGCACCTATCGCCACTCCCTGACTCCTCCCAGAATTACACCTCTTTGAATATGCAAATCAATATAAATAGCGCTTAAGCTCAGTGTTCTGTGAAAAGGCAATGGCAAAGCACAGGAGAAAATAGAAGAATTTAAGCGAATACCAAGTGGAGGCAAAGAAAACGTACTATTTATTGGTTTAAACAGTGATATAAACAACAAAAGGAAGTTGATTGAGTAACATAGATTGTCGGAGAAACTCAAAAGCTCAAGTTCACAAAGTTGCTCAGTGCCCGAAATAAAAAAGAAGTCAGATATCAAAGTCACAGTGAAAAGACGAGTCGTAGCCCACTGTCTGAGTGTCATATGAAAGCTTATTAGGGTACAGAGAAAAGAAAAAAAATAGGGACACAGTGAGAAAAAAGCTTGAAATGTCAACTTTAATCTCGAAATTTCCACTTTAATCACATAGTTTATTTTGTCATCAAAGTAGAGCATCATAAACTTCATCTTAAAATCATTTAATTTACTAGTTTCTCAAATCCCATCGTAACTAAAGAAGCACGTTAAATGCTTTGTTTTGTATTTGATCTTCTATGTGCTCTGTGTGTGTGAATCACTATGTGCGCCTTAAACGGACTTTCTCTTCCTCCGACAGGACACAGAATTCATTACATTTGTGATATTACAGCTCTCTGAATAATTAAAATACTGAGATGTATGCTTGATATCATTTCAGTAATCATATCATATCAATTAAAGTATGTTATTAAACATGAGAACATGGTGGCGCAGTGATAGTGACGAG
Source organism: Erpetoichthys calabaricus (assembly GCF_900747795.2). Classification (NCBI taxonomy): domain Eukaryota; kingdom Metazoa; phylum Chordata; class Cladistia; order Polypteriformes; family Polypteridae; genus Erpetoichthys; species Erpetoichthys calabaricus. Next base: position 7,340,851 of record NC_041405.2, on the reverse strand, counting down.
CCAGCGCCCTGTACAGAGATTGTTCCTGCCTTCCGCAAGATGCTTGTGCGACCTACGATGAAATTATTCATTGCAGCAGTACTGTCTCTTTCAAACGTACTAACCCCCAATTCCTGTCTTTCCTTTTTTTTCTCCAAATACGCAATCGCCACACAATCAGCTCTGTAACAGACGTTAAGCCATCTGTAATCTGGGAACGCCGATTCTTAAAAACTTTTAAAGAACATTGAAATATCTTCGTAGTACGTGTTTAATTATTCTGTCCATCTGTCCTTCCAGTGTCGCGCCAGCCCCAGCAAGAATACAGCGCGAGGCAGGAAAAATCCATGAACGGAGCACCAGCTCTTTGCTAGCGCTGCAGCACCGTGTCCTCACATGTTTAATTATTAACAATATAGATTATTTAAATGAAGTTAAAGTTTTATCTGTATAATATAATAAACATATTTTGCTACATTTCATCTTAAAAATGATATCGTCATCATATGTAAATACGTGCTTTATAAAGTGGCTTAGGTTGTGCAATATTATAAATGTAGTGCAAGTTTACAGTGAGGTAATTGTACTTATAAGTACAAACAGTTCTACAAGGAGCACTTGATGGACTGATTGAGTGCGTTTATAGTTCTTGGGATGAAACTGTTTTTGAACCACGAGGTCCATACAGGAAAGGCTCTGAAGCGTTTGCCATATGGGAGCAGTTCAAATAGTGCATGGCTGAGGCAGCATGTGCTTGATGCTGTATCCCGATAATTCTCTTTCCGATCTGCTGCTGTAGATCTGTGATTCCCCACTCAGATACAGTGATATAAATACTCTGAGTGGTGCAGTGAGAGTAATATAGAAAAAGATGATCTGCTGTGGCAACCCCTAACGGAAGCAGCTAACAGAAGAAGAAGAAGGTGCAGTGAGAGTAACAACGCTAAAGCAGCTATGGTATTTGGAATAGTTTGGCCATTCCGTGGACCATAATATTGTTATAGGTTAATTACAATCGGATGCCTTAAACTAGTAAACAATATGCGGTTACTTTCAGTGTTTTTGATAAAGCCACGTCAGGGATGTGGATCTAAAAATGAAAGGGAAACCACACTGGAACAAAAGCACTGCTTTAACGCTGGGTGCCGCCAGTTTGCAAAACTGAGCGGAAAGCTTGCATACGCCAGGGTTGGAGCTGGGGTGAAAATGTGCATGGCTTTACGCCAGGCTTAGGTTTTATACATTGTGATTTGAGCATGGAAACGGGAGTATGCAACATTTTTGTGTGTACACACTGTTTATACATGAGGCCCCTGGTCACTGACAGGGCTCACTGCTGCTGTAGATAAATACTTTCCCCTTGCTTTTATATCTGTGACCACAGGAAACTAGACAGAGTACCATGACAAGCAGGATGGAATGTTTTCACTTTTACTAATGCATTAAGGATTAACTTAAGTGTCTTTAATGTGCCCAAAAAGTGTGACAGCATAATATTAATACAACCTGGAGATGTGGCAGTTCATCTTGTTAGGAGTCAAAACATCCAATATGCTTAGACTACCAGGTGGCTCATTGTCTTAGGGAGCTCATAAGTCTCTAGACAGATGGAGAGTCCTGGTCTGTCTATTGGCCTGCTGGTCTTATGCTTCCTTAGCCCACCTCTTGGACCAGTGGAGGTCGGAGGATATTTATCTTGGACTCCGTTTTTTCAGTTTAGCCCCCAGCTAGGAGAAGCTTGTTTTTATAACAGGTCTTTCCTTAGATCTTATCTATCCTAGTTCTGACCTGTGGTAAGCACAAGAAATGTTTTTTGAAAATATTTTTTTCTAAGTGCATATTTTTATCATAATATTAAATGACACCACCCTCAAGACATCGAGACGTTCTCCCGTTTTTCTGTCCTGCTCATGTGCTGTTGTGTTTGTCCCCTTTCAGAGGATCTGTCGGATATCCAGTGTCACTACGACCGGCTCATCAGGCAGCGTCTGTCTTCAGGGGTGTCTCAGGTGATGTGGACTTGATTCAAGGTGGATGACACCAAACAGGTGAAGATGTCACACAGACTAATTACACTAAGCTCGAGCTTTAAAGGCAGCTTTGAATGGCTGCTGCTTGAGCCTGCTTCACTGTTAGTGTTGGCTTTTATAAATTTCATTTGTTGTATAAAGCGGCTGCCGGAGAATGAAAAAGTGCCAGAGCTGGACATGAAGAGAAGACCTACAGGATTAAAATAACATAGCTGGACTCCTCTGAAATGGCATCTTCAAGGCTCACCCATGGCATTACTCTGAAGAAACACTCTGGCATTTTGATTTTTAAGAGTGTACTTTGGAAAAAGTCTCACATGTTTTGGGACAGAGGGCTCTAATAATGGCAGCTCTCATTGAACTCGGAACACTAGCATGAACCTATGGGACCTTGTAAGAGCCCTCCAAATGATGGGACAGGAAAGATGGAGTGAGTGGATACTGGACCATAAATGCAAATAAAAAACACACTTTAAAATGAAATGTATGTACAGCACTAGTAAAGATTCTTTTTACAGCAATTGTAGTATTTTTATAATGAAAAACATTTCACATTTTTTGTATGTTAATGTTGTTTTTGTATGTTTTCAATAAGACTTTTTTACAACAGTAACTGCTACTTGATTTTGTCATTTTCTATTCTATGATTTTTATTTTTTTTTGTTTGTTTGTTTCTGTTGTCACACCTGCACTTCAGAGAAACACCGCTGAGGCGAGAGGGGGCGCTATTGCTAAGAGTGTCCCTTCAGCACAGGTAAGAGGCCCCTTGCTAAAACTCCTTGGTAATGATGTGTTTATTAAAGTTTTAATAAGGTATTTGTATTGCGTTCACAATGTCTATGTATCTCTTAATCTAAGTTCAGTTGTCATTTTCAATAATAGGTTGCTAGTGTCACTTACCTCAGCAGTGACATTCATATCTCTGGTGACTCTTCCTATGAAGTCAGTAGACGGATTGGGAGAGCATTGGGGGTCATGAGGTCACTGGTAAGGGGTGTGTGGCGCTCCCAATATCTCTGCAAAAGGATGAAGGTCCAAGTCTTTACAGCCCTGGTGCTTCGAATTTGAGAGACATGGATGCTATCCAGTGACCTGAGATGAAGACTGGACTCCTTCATGAGTGTCTCTCCATAAAATCCTTGGGTCCCACTGGTTTGACTTTGTGTTGCTCATGGAGTCCCAAATGAGGCACATGACCTGCATTGTGAGGGAGCGTCAGTTACGGCACTCTGGCCATGTGGCGCGATTCCCTGAGGATGATCCGGCTCACAGGACCCTCATTGTTGGGGACCCGAGTGGCTGGACCAGGCCAAGGGGTCACCCACGCAACACCTGGCTCTGGAAGATAGAGGACCATTTCTGGAAGGTGGGACTGGACCGCGTGTGTGTCTGGGGGGTTGCCAACTGGGATCCCGAGCTGTTTCACCATGTGGTGTGTGCGGCAATGCCATGCTCCCCAACTTGACTTGAACTTGTTGATAGTTTTCATTATTTTATTTTGTTCTTATATAATTGTGAAGAGAAAAACTGATATTATAAAATAAATTAATAAATGTACCCCATCTCTTCCTTCTTTTTGGAGGAATGACTCTTTATGTGCGAAAGTTGAGTGTTCAATCGGCAGTGCAATGTACAGTATAGAATGTAGTGACAATTAATAAGCAGCATGCTTGTTTGGAACACCCATCAAATGCCCTAAGGTTAAGATTAGGGTTATATGACCCAGAGGGTACAGTGATCCCTCGCTATATCGTGCTTCGCCTTTCGCGGCTTCACTCTATCGCGGATTTTATATATAAGCATATTTAAATATATATCGCGGATTTTTTGCTGCTTCGCGGATTTCTGCGGACAATGGGTCTTTTAATTTCTGGTACATGCTTCCTCAGTTGGTTTGCCCAGTTGATTTCGTACAAGGGACACTATTGGCAGATGGCTGAGAAGCTACCCAGCTTACTTTTCTCTCTGTCTCTCTCTCTCTTGCGCTGACTATCTGTGATCCTGACGTAGGGGGTGTGAGCAGGGGGGCTGTTCGCACACCTAGACGATACGGACGCTCGTCTAAAAATGCTGAAAGATTATCTTCACGTTGCTACCTTCTGTGCAGCTGCTTCGTGAAGTGACATGCTGCACGGTGCTTCGCATACTTAAAAGCTCGAAGGGCACGTATTGATTTTTTTATCTCTCTCTCTATCTCTCTTTGTCTGCTCCTGACGGAGGGGGTGTGAGCTGCCGCCTTCAACAGCTTTGTGCCGCGGTGCTTCGCATACTTAAAAGCAAACAGCCCTATTGATTTGTTTGCTCCTTTGAAGAGGAAGATATGTTTGCATTCTGTTAATTGTGAGACTGAACTGTCATCTCTGTCTTGTCATGGAGCACAGTTTAAACTTTTGAAAAAGAGACAAATGTTTGTTTGCAGTGTTTGAATAACGTTCCTGTCTCTCTACAACCTCCTGTGTTTCTGCGCAAATCTGTGACCCAAGCATGACAATATAAAAATAACCATATAAACATATGGTTTCTACTTCGCGGATTTTCTTATTTCGCGGGTGGCTCTGGAACGCAACCCCCGCGATGGAGGAGGGATTACTGTATTTCGTAACTGCCGTGATGTTGGGGGCATTACCTGACTAACCTCATAGGTATTACGTGCTGCTCTCGACTGGTCCAGCTGTGGACCTCCCAGGAGGAGATTGTCTGTCGCTTTATATTACGTCAGTTACACACCTGGTTAAGATGCGACTCAAGTCAAGTAAACCAGCTGACAAAAGCCTGCAGTCCAATTGGCTGTCTGGCAGAGATACTGAATTAAGGAGATGCGGAGGTCTGCAGCTGGACCCTTCTCAAAAATTCAGTTCCTGTGAAAGTCTGATTCCCCTGCGCTTTATGCGCATGCCTACAGTTTTTTAACCACACACAGGTGACAGATTTAAGAACTATGTTTGGGGTCCTGATTTTAAAAGGACACTTGCTGCATACGCACAGTACACAGGCGAAGTATGGCAAACCAAATGATCATTTAGTGATATCTTGAAAACATTTAAAGATATCTCTAAATATTTCAAGATATCTTTAAGTATTTCCAGATATCTTTAAATCATTTTGAGATATCTCTTAATCATTTAAAGATATCTGTAAATGATTTAAAGATATCTTGAAATGCATCTCGAATTAAGATATCTTCTGTGGTGGGCTGGCGCCCTGCCCGGAGTTTGTTTCCTGCCTTGCGCCCTGTGTTGGCTGGGATTGGCCCCAGAAGACCCCGTGACCCTGCAGTTAGGATACAGCGGGTTGGCTAATGGATGGATGGATTAAGATATCTTTAATGCACTTCAAGATAGCGTTAAATGATTTACAGATATCTTTAAATAAATACTTGTGCGTTTGAAGATATGTTTAAATAATTTGCAGATATCTTCAAATGAGCGCTTGCATATTTAAACATATCTTTGAATGATTTGCAGATATCTTTAAATGAATTACAGATATTTTAATTGCATTTAAAGATATCTTTAAAAGATTTAGAGAGATCTTTAAATGTTTTCAAGATATCTGTAAATGATAACTTGGCTTGCCATTGGCGAAGTTCAGGTGTCCTGCTAGCTAGCCTACCATACATTACAAATTTCAGTTTTTTCTCTACATATTAGAAAGTTTTTAAAGCATAAGGAACCTGGATTCTTAAGAGTGTACTTTCATTTATACATAAACATGCAGCATTTGTTTTCTTAATTACAAAAGACCCCCAGTTAAACATTACCATGTTTTAAGTTTTTTTCGCACATTTTACATTTTTTCACGCGAGGACCCCTTTAATTGAACGTCACTGGCCATTCAAACTTACACAGGGGGTCGCTCTTCTTTGATCAGATGCATTGGTGGATAAAACAGAAATCCAATGGTGTGTGTGATGAGTAGAAATAAAAAACAGACAGATTAGCTCAGAGTCTTTTTGGCTCTTTATTAAAGAGCCGGCTTGATTTAATCTTTTTTCCCAGAAACCCCAGTGCCCTCCGAATTTGCCCAATAGAGTAATACCGTAAGGGTTTCTGGGAGTTGTAGGCTATTTTAAGGAGGGATATTACAGGTTGGTGTGTTGTAGTGTTGGTGTCTGACACAAAGTGGAGCAAAAACAACACTGGAAAATGTAACACAATACAAAGAGTACGTTTAACACTCAGTAGGACAGGACCAAATGTTATGTGAGGCAGCGCTAGATTTAACAGTTAAAGAGCTCATGTAACACTGACCAATTTACCGTGTATGGCATCGCTCTGAATAACCAATTTGGCACTTTTATTTTTACGGGAGTATGTGCCTCATTCATTCGTCAATCCAGTTCGCAAACACTTTTCATTGGTTATGTATTTAGTGAGTGCTGAAATGTCAGGAAAAACCCTGGAGATGGGGGAAAAAAAAATCTAATAGTCTCAGAGTCAATCACTGCGCCATCGTGCCTTCCTCAGTTTGCGTCCTGTCACCGATACATTCACACCTTTTCATTCTCCATTCGTCACGGGGACAGGAGCCTATCCTTTCACTACTGATCATTTACAAATTCCAAGGCAAATTAAGTTTAATCGCTTAGTAAATTGCGCAATACGGAAGGTGTTTCGGCACAAATTGAAAGTAAAGCTTTTCAGACTTTCGGCATGAAGAGTTTGCTCTCGCTGTTTCCTCTTCTTTTAGGTAAATTATTTTCGAGATACCTCAATCTGTTGTAATGCACAGTGCAGAAAAGAATAAATAAAGAAAAACACAAGAAATCCGTTCAGATTTTGGAGCCCCGAGTTAAACAGAGGTAGGCCGCGGGTGAACTAAGTGGATGCGGGGTTTGGAGTAATAGGATTGAATGCTCTCGTGTCGGCACGTTTAACCAAGAAGGTTTCCATGTGTAGATATTCCTTCTTGGACTCATGACGTTTATTTATTGCTATGTCTTTATATAACTTTACATTATTTATGTCAGAGAACAGCGGCAGTTTTCATGCCACTTGTGGTGCAGATCGGATTTGTCGTATTGGGTACAAATTGAATTTTTGCTTTTAATGTCGTCCGCGACAGGCGGAGTGCGGCGCCCTGTTCGATAGTGCAGGTCAGATTAGAGAGCCACGTGCGCTCCTTGGAAAAACTGCTAAATCTTAAACTCCACTTTCTCAACTTTGCAACTTCCAAAATAATTGGAGCATTTATTTATTTATTTATTAGTTAGTTAGTTAGTTAGTTGTCAGTTTCACTCTGCCCCTGACAAACCTCTGTATACAATGACAGTCAGTACACCAATTTCTTTGTTCGCTTTTTCGGATTATATCACTAGCGCAAGACAGAAAACGCCTAAACTGCAAGCTCTTATTTGCCCGTATAAAACACACCATAATGTCACTTTTGATAAACCGGTGTCGGTGTAACCGCGAGATGTTGTATCCTCGTTAAAAAAACAAACACTTCGGCAATGGTAAACGATGCATATAAAAAAAAATAAAAATATATGCATACATTAGCAAACTGCGAAAAAAAATCTTTCCACCCATTCCATTTACTTGCAAACCTGAAAGTCTGGGTTGCAGCTTGACTGAACACAATAAACAGTAAATTATGATCCAATGCACCACAAGAGGGCGCTGCCTCCTCACCGTTTCAGGGTCCTGCTTTAAATCCCGTATGTGCTCCCTGCTCTTGTGGATTCTGCACATTCCTCCTGTGTGTGTGGGTTTTCCTCTCATTGCGGGTTAAATGAACTTGGCCTTGTGATGGACTAACACTCTGTCCTGTGCCGTTTCCTGCCTTGTGCCCTGCGCCACCTGGATAGCCTCCAGCACCCCACAACCCTCAAACTGATTAAGCAGGTGTGTCGTATCACAAAGAAGTGCACACCAGGTTGGGGTGACACCTCCAAATTGTTCTCACATAGAACAACACAGGTGTGTGTCTACCCACCAGAGGACTTCCTTGCTGTCCACAGTTGGTTCCTGCCTTGGCCTTTCTCATGGTGCTTGGGGGGCCACTCACTACACTGCCTTGAGGGTTACAAGCAAGTTAAGCGCCTATGTTTAACAATGACAAAAGGCCATTCAGTTCAGAATAACATTAAAATCATTAAAATGTATGAATAAATGCAGCAGCACCCACATGTTATTTTACAATCATCATACAGTATTAATATTTGCAGTAAACAACACTCTGGGCTTGTCATTTACAGAATTTTCTCAGACACATGTCCCCTTATTGCTCCAATGTCTCATGTCACCTTGTCACTATTTATGTCCGTGTTTTCTTCTTTCAGCTGTAGAATGTACATTGCAAGTGTCCACCCCTTCTTCTCAAGTCACTGGCCTCCGCCACACTGATGTCCTCCTACCTTGCACCTTTACTGACGAGCCAATTGACCTCAAGTACCTGCTAGTCATCTGGAAACATGACAGTATGGAGCTGGCAAGATATGAATCGAAAAAGACAAATATGAAGAGCATGGTGGAGCTCTCAGAAGATGAGCTGCCACGCGGGAATGCGTCTCTGCTCATCAAAAAGGTCTCCATCAGGGATGAAGGAGAATACCGATGTGAAGTGATCCACTCACCAGACTCCGGGAAGGCTGTGCTCAATCTCAGAGTGCTAGGTAGTGTAACAGTGTGTGTCTGTGGGTGGAGAGCGGCTGCTTATTCATCTTCTACAGAAACCAGAAGAGAACCGAAAAAGGGTTGGAGTCCCTGGTTGTCAGATTGTTTGTGTTGCCATTACTGCTATTTTTACTGTTCTTACTTTGTTTTCAGGAGCGGCACCCATCATGTGATAACCACTGATATCCTGACACATACACATTTAGAAGATGGCAGTGCTCAGGGCTTTGTGTCCAGACTTTGGATTCCCCTTATTCTAAATTTCCTTTTTTGCTAATCTTGCGGGAATCTAAGGGGTGATTTCATGAAAAGTTTAGTTTTAAGACATCTTGGTATTGTAAGTCTTGGTATCGGAGTCCTGTATTTAATCCTTGCTGTCGCTCTTCTGGTTTGGGTGTTTTTGGATCTGTTTGCTCATAGGTTTGCATGACATGTAAAACCCATTTTGCTCCAGCTTTATTTTTGCAATTCATGAATTATTGTTTTTTCAGTAACAAACATTTAAATATAAAGGAACTTTGTTTCATTTTTTATTTGAACCATAGGTTTTATAGGTTTCCACTCCCCCTTTTTTATTTAAAGATTTTGCCCCATTTTTAGGCCTGTTTAGGATGCAAGCCTGCCCTTTTAAGTTTAGAGCTAGGCTGCCTGAGGTGGTGAAGCCTTCTTCTTTGTTGCAGACTGGAGGGTTTGGCCAGGTATGGCTTTCGTTCCATGCAGCCTGCACTGCTTTTTGAAAATTTTAAGTTGGAAAATCACAGCAAAGAAGTAGTTTGGGGCAAATGCACTCTTCTCATTGTTACTTTGAGTAAGTTTTGATTAATTCAAAATCAGAGTGTAGGTGTAGGCATCTAGGCCTTTTCCATTCCAGGGTGAGTTCCTGCTTTACACCCATTTTAGGTGGGATAAACTCTTTAACAGAGTTAAAAAATGATGTCAGAAGAATTAATTTATTTTAAATAACAGTCTTATTCCTTCCTTCCTTGCTTCTCTAAGCTCCTCCTGAAGTTGACTGCAAGCCCACGTTGGTCACACCAGGCAAGGAGAACAGCCTCGAGTGTACAGCCAAAGGCTTCTACCCCAAAGAAATTGTTTTCTCCTGGTGGGACGGCGCCCAAAGCCCAGTGACATCAAACCCAACAAACGTGAAGAGTAACGTCGATGGAAGCTTCAACGCTACCAGCTACCACAGCTTCACCCCCTTGAGCAGCGACACCAATGCAAACATCTCTTGTGAGGTGGCACACGAGGCATTGGGCAGTCTGGTTGTGGTGCCAGTGCGTGTGGCATTTCGACGTAAGGCAATTTTTTAGTAATTTTAAAATGTATGAAGTTTTGTGTGACACTATACATTCAATGGGTTATGATGCATTGGAATATTCTGGATTCATGTATTAATATTTTTGTACTTACTAATCAATACTTTATTTGGTAGCATTAATTCTTAATCACAGTATTTTGATGGTGTTATCTTAACTCCATTTTGTTTGAGTGTTTTGGTGAGGTACCGCTTCAACCTGCACTCTTGAACTTTCTTAGATTTCTCTCCCACTTTTGTTGTACCTCTGATTGTCTCATTTCTTATGTTGTCCACTTTTGTAGCTCCACTTTCTCATTTCTGCTACATCCAACTTCTCCTGCTGTGCTCCCTTTACTGTCCGTGTCTCAGCTTCATACATCATTTCTGGTCTTCCTACTGTCTTAAAAACGTCACCTTTAACCATCGCCTTAATTCTTCGGTCACATGATACTCGTGATATCTTCTTCTAATTGTTCCATTCACACTGCAGTCTGTGTGTTATCTCTGCATCTAAATCTCCATTTTGAGCTACCACTGATTCTAGATGTTTAAACTTCTCCACTAGCTCTCCCTGCAGGCTTACTTCTGAATTCTGATCATCATTAAACATCAGATATTCAGCCATCTTCCTTTTTATGTTCTATTCTCCATTCTTCCAACTTCCTCTCCACTTCCTCCTTTCTGGTGCCACACAACACGATATCATCAGTAAAAAGCCTGGACCTGATTGGTCTTTTATCTCCTGAGACACTCGTATCCATAATCAGAGATTCACAAACCCTTTTAATTCAATTCAGGAGTGCCTATCCCAACAGTCAGGAGTCCATGGTTGAGACTGGCAATGTCAGGCCGATTAGAATTAGGGAACTGGGAGACATGATAGTCTATTGGGAGACTTCTGAGGGACTGAACTGGGCACTAATAGAATGGGAAGCATATAGGCTATTGGGAGACAAAATGGGATGCTGGGAGAATGAGGACAATAAGAAGACTATTAACAGATTGGGGACATTAGAGCAGGAAGGTGATGTACTGGGAGGTCTGAACAACTAGTGAGAGTTAAAGAGGCTTGGGGGATTAGAATAGGTGGGGGGCACTGGGAGATGACAGGGTACTGGGATCATTAGAAGTACAAGTATGGGGGGAAATGGTGTACTGTGGAGAATTGAGAGGTTCCAGATTAGATTGGGGAGCCTTAGGAGATACAAACAAGCACCACCCATGAAGATTTTGAGAACACACAAGAGATGAATCAGGATTGGCATGACTTAAAGTGGTCATCTGTGTCCCCTCAATGACTGGTCACCTGCAACCCTTTTAACATATAGACACTGTCATGGATGGCCAGGAGCCTTGCCTGGCTAGGATGCTAATATTGTGGTTGCTGTGGCATCATGGATTCCTGCCGTGCATGCTGGGAGTCAGAGTTCACTGCAGCCCTGTTGAGTTCTGTGGAAGCCACCAGGAGGAGCTTCAGAGCCCTACTTTGGGCTTCCGCCACACTAGGGAGGGATTCCAAACCTCCCTAACAAGCCACCTGGAATACCCCTCGGTGCGGAGTAAAAGGTGCCAGTGGCCACTACTCTGGGAGCCAGAATTTGGAGGAGAAGGAGGAGGGCAAAGTTGTCGGAGGAGGAATGGAGATGAAAGAAAGTGAGAGAGAGAGAGAGAGAGAGACAGAGCGAAGATAAGAAGACAAAAGGCTGTTTATTTAGCATTGGTGGATTGGAGAAAAGCGATTCCCTACCACAATAAACGTGTGCTGTGTGCCTAAACTTGTTCTTGGTGTCTGCTTGTGTTGGGTTAGGGTGGCTGGAGCGCCCCCTACAGGTCACAACACAAATGCAGCATACAGTAAAAGTGACAGCCTCAGCTGTAAATTAGTAGATTGGTACGGTGGTCCTGCTGTTTCCAATGTGTTTTGATTCTTATACAGTATAACCCTCAGACTTGTATGTTGGGGATCTTTTATCTTAACTTCTCATTTCCAGATATGCTTTCCTTAAGACTTCTCTCTCCTCCACAGGACGTGCTACTGTGACAGTCTCCCCTCAGACCTTAGTGAGGGGCAAAGAGCAGACACTGACCTGCAAGGTGTATGGATACTACCCAGACAGCGTGGAGGTGACCTGGCTGAAAAACGGGGAGCCCTACAGGAAACCAGTGACCCCGGGGAACCTAACAACCGAGGAGCATCACTCAGTGACCGTCACCGACAATAAAGATGGGTTCTCCTGTCAGGTGGAACAAGAGGGCTTTGAGAGCCGAACCATGGAGCTGGAGTACAACCTGATAGGTAAGATGGCTAGTGGCATTAGTTGGGATTCTCACATGCAATCCTGAAGTTCAAAAAGTGCGCTATGTCACCATCAAAAAACCATTAGCATTGTATCGTCTATCATATTAATTTGTCTTTTGTGTTTTTTTATCAAATATGATCATTTATTGTATTATTTAATATGAATGTACTGTCAGGAGGTGGGACAGGATCAGGAGATGTGCGTTAAGCAAAAGAGTTGAAACCAGGAAGTCAAAAAAGATTGCAGGACAATTTTTGTGCTGTTAATTTTGAATTTGTAAGGCCCAATCCATGGTTAGAATAAGCAGAAATCATCTCGTAGCCTGCTGATGTTAGGGTTAGGGTTAGGGTTAGTGTGTATACCGAACCCTTCAAGTCCTTCACTCTTAAAACTGGTCACCTTTTTGATATAGCCCTCTTCTTTATCATCTCTGTACAAATCATATAGCAATCTGATCAGTTTGAATTTCTAATCCCCCCTAAGGTTTAGCACCTTTATAAACCAATTAAAACATTTCAACCTTTCTCTCTATATATAAAATGTAACGTCTGTCTGTTTGTTTGCCTGTCTCTAGGTCTGTCTGCTTTTCACGAGAGAGCTACTTAATGGATTTAGATCGTTTTTTTTTCTATAATTTGCTTGAACATTCCGGTTGATTTTGCGACTTCTCTCACTGCGCTATGTATCATATTTCGCTTGTGGTACCAAATTATTTGCGTGAATCTGAGAGACGCGCAACGGGCTGAGGGGAGGGGGGTGGGGCCCTCCTCACTCACGCACCAGTCTCAAGGCGTGTACCTTACCTCCACTTAGCTAACGAACGAGAGAACTACTTAACTAATTTAGATTCGTTTTTTTTCTATAATTTGCTTGAATATTCTGATTGATTTTGCAACATCTCTCATTGTGTTAAGTATCATAGTTCGCTTGCAGGAGTGATATATTCATGCTAATCTGAGACAGTGGCTGTGGGCTGAGGGGAAGGGGGCAAGGCCCTCCTCACTCACGTGCCAGCCTCGGGGCGTGTACCTTACCTCCACTTAGCTAACGAACGAGAGAACTACTTAATAGATTTAGATTGGGTTTTTTTCTATGATTTGCTTGAACATTCTCGTTAATTTAGTGACTTCTGTCATCGCGTTAAGTATCATAGTTCACTTGCAGGAGCGATTTATTTGCGCTAATTCAAGACAGAAGCTACTAGCCGAGGGGAGCGGGGAAGCGTGACATCAGGAGTGGGAGTTGGGCGGGGACCTCCTCATTCACACGCCAGCCCCCGTTTGAATCGCTCTACTTATGGCCGTGTTTTGGAGCGCACCTTGCCTCAGCTTAGCTAGCAATACCTGTTTGTTTATTGATTTTTAAAGTTTGTCCTGTTTCACTACTATGCGGGCGGAACTGCAGGGTACAGATAGTATTTTATATAAATATGATCTCTATATAAATCCAGTGGCAATCTGTTAAAATTAATTTTAGTACCTTTATCCTTGCCACAGCAACCAAGTGCTTGAAAAATCAGTTAATAACTGGTCACAACATTTTATGACATTCCATTCTTCATCACCCTGATGTAGGATGCAGGGAGTAGAGCTGGTGAAGGTGGATGAGTTTAAATACTTGGGATCAACAGTACAGAGTAATGGGGATTGTGGAAGAGAAGTGAAGAAGAGAGTGCAGACAGGGTGGAATGGGTGGAGAAGAGTGTCAGGAGTGATTTGTGACAGACGGATATCAGCAAGAGTGAAAGGGAAGGTCTACAGGGTGGTAGTGAGACCAGCTATGTTATATGAACACTGACCAAAAAACAGGAGACAGAGCTGGAGGTGGCAGAGTTAAAGATGGTAAGATTTGCATTGGATGGATAAGATTAGAAATGAGGACATCAAAGGGTCAGCTCAGGTTGGACGGTTGGGAGACAAAGTCAGAGAGGCGAGATTGCATTAATTTGGACATGTGCAGAGGAGAGATGCTGAGTATATTGGGAGAAGGGTGCTAAGGATAGAGCTGCCAGGGAAGAGGAAAAGAGGAAGGCCTAAGAGAAGGTTTATGGATGTGGTGAGAGAGGACATGCAGGTGATGGGTGTAACAGAGCAAGATGACGAGGACTGGAAGATATGGAAGAAGATGATCTGCTGTGGCAACCCTCTAATGGGAGCAGCCGAAAGAAGAAGAAGAAGAATGAGATAAATCATCCAATCTGTCTTATTGCAGATATACAAACACCATGGTCTTTTGTAGCCTTTTCCAGCTTTATGCAACTCACTAATGCATCCTCTAAGGTCCTGGTGACAATTGTTTGGGTCAAGGTATGGTCCATACCAGCTAATCTTTGTGGAGGAGAATAGATTTGTCAATAACCAGGCTTTGTGTGCCTTAATTTAAAGAGTGAGGCACCCATGCCACTCACACTTCCTGGTTCACCTCCTTAACTGAAAGATCTTTCTCCAGTTAGCTTTGGGAGACGTCATCAACACTGTGAATGACGTCTCAAAGTACTCAATAAAGACATGAAGAGTACATCTGTTTGCGTGTTGTTAATTTAGTCAGGTTGGGTTAGTCTAGAATTGTGAATTAGATGAAGAGCAGACCACATTTTACTCAGTGCAGAAATCCAGGGAATTCCACAGGGTTCATTTACTTGTTCTTGCAACTGCATTATGCCAACCAGTTAATACGCCAACAGTGGTTATTTCATAAAGCACAATTCCTGCTGACAACACATATGAAACAGATAATAAACTGCTAAACAATTTTATTTATTTACTAGCTGTGCTACCCATCTAACATGGGTTGAAATCTAAATAATCAACATAGACCTCCGTGTTAATATTTGCAGTGCAGCATCTATTAGGATTTATTTTTATCACATTTTATTAATACAAATGTTTGCGATGCTCCATCTTTTTGAATGACAGCAAACAAATGAACGCACAGACAGACACAAGGACACTTACCGTTATTAAGGTGGATTTTTCACTCAGTCAGTATTTTAGTGTTCTTTAAAATTGTACACCATTGTAAATCAATTGAAAAATCTGTGAATATTTATATAGAATAGAGGGGCTTCGTCCCCTGCTTGCTTCGCTCACCAACCCCCCTGCCTGCGCTACACACCAGCAACTTCACGTCTCTGCCGCTCACAAACAACAAAACTTTTAATTCTCACGGATATGCCTGTTCATTGGGAAGAAACACTAATTTTCATTGATGGCAACACCAATTAGACAATCTACAAGTCTCCGACTTAAAGTTTAAAGAGAAACAATATCTACATACTTCTGTCATATCACCTATGTCCATATATTCGATCTCTTTTCGCTTTTACCTTTTCGTCTATCGCATTGAATTTTGATTCCGTGTTTGGAATTACATCGTGACAACACAACGTATAACTGCCCGTGAGTGAATGTCGTTTCTTTCTCTCTACACAAACTGTGTCTGACAATAGCATTCACACAAATGAGAAATGATAGCCGTGTGCGTGCTTGTAAATGTTTTACATGTGGGCAGGACTTTTCCAAATCTCTTTGCATAAAGTCTTGTCTTGCGGGGCTTGAAATTTTCTCTCGTGGGATTTCACTTTCACCAAACAACCAATCTTATAATTCTCGCGGATACGCCTCTTCATTGGGAAGAAACACTACTTTTCCCTGCTGGCAACACGAATTAGACGATCTACAAGTCTCCGACTTAAAGTTTAAATCCAAACAATATATTCGATCTCTTTTCGCTGTTCCGTTATTTCACTGAGTAATATTTTCCGTTTGTTTGTGCTAATGCGATCTTTACTATCCTTTTTTTGAGACTTTCGAATTTTCGTACTTCCATTATCTCTAACCTGCTCTGCATGTGTACCGCGCCAACGTTTTTAAAATTCTTTACGATGTTCTACTTTGTTATATGAGAAGGCAAATTTCATGTTTTCCTGTGTAAACATGACTAAATAAAGAAACCTAACCTAACCTAACCTATCTACTCTTTGTCTTTTATTTCCGGCCCAGGTCATAGTTAAATTTCTTGGCACAAAGTCTCGTCTCGCGGGACATAACAGTATCTCTCTGAGAAAGATCACATCTCGTTGCAGGATTAAAAGTCTCGTCTCCTCAGATTTTTTTTATTGTAATAGAAAGATAATTTCATTGTCAAATCCCTGTACATCGATTAAGAAACTAATAACATTTATTTAGGACCTTTCAGTAAAGCCTCTGATGAAAAATTATAAAATACATCGCTCCTAATATCATGAAACATCAATTACCTTGTAAGTAGAATGGCCAGAAAGAACACTTTGTGGTAAGTTTTCAGTAAGCAGCCACGTATTCGGCTCGCTTAGTCCTTTGGTTGTCAATTTGAAATGAAACCTAAATTAAACGAAGTCTACTGACATTAACACTTACGTTGTCCTCTTTCACCAGATGAGCACATAAGTGTGAAAACCATCGTTTCCATTGCTGTCCCACTGCTCCTCGCCATTGCACTCCTGATAGGCCTTCTGGTCTTTTGGCTCCAAAGGAAAAGTGAGTTTCTTTTCTAAATCGCATAAAACATCAGATGGTTAACGCAGTCCTGGTTGATCGCACCTTAACCAGACTTTTGTTTGTCCTTATAAAGCTTATTCAGCTTGTAGTCTTCCTTTTTGACTGCTGTTTTGTCGTGGTGGGGTCCTAGGCGACCCTGTTCTCCCTTTCAGATTCTTTATTACGTAGACCTTAACTGAATGCCCCAGCTATAGTCTTGAATGTTTACATGGGGGGACCCAAAAGAAAACAGAATTTTTTTATAAAAAATCATGTATTTTACACTTTCAAACTTCAGTCACCTTCAAAAAAACTCTCCGCCTGATGCAATACACTTACCGAGACGTTTTTTCCACTGCTCAAAACAGTTTTAGAACTTCTCGATTCTGATCCCTTATAAGGCTTCTACTGCTGCTTGTGTCACCTCTTCCACATCGGTGAAATGTTTCCCTTTGAGGACTTTTTTCATTTGGGGAAACAACAAAAAGTCACACGGGATGAGATCAAGTGAATAGGGAGGGTGACGAGCGGGGTCACTCCATTTTTGGTCCAAAACTGCTGAATGCTCAGTGCCATGTGGGCAGCTGTGTTGTCACGGTGGAAGAACCAGTCACCTATTTGCCACAACTGGGGTTGTTTCTTCTGCAAATCCTGACGCAACCTTTTCAAAACTTCCATTTGACCATATGCAATAAAATGATTATCTGCAGATCCCTTTTGTGGTCACAAAGACACGTCAGAAAGACTGAAGGTATATTTTCTTATATCGAAACTTTGGCCACTTCAAAGATGATTATTTGACAAGTTTTTTATGCTTTTACTTTCTATTGGTGTCTCATGCCCCATAAAATTCCAGGACAGACTATGTATTTTTTTAAATTTATAGAGAACACCTAACTTTAGGAGTCAGTTTCATGTGGCAAGTGCATATATGCCATGTTTGTGAAGAAATAACTGACTTAAAAAATACCAAACTTATCCTTTAAGTGCAGAATTCTCTTCATTGATAGTAAGTTTTTGTTCAAACAAAGAATCGAAGACATTTGGAATAAATTACCAAATAGTGTGGTGGACGGTAGAACTTTAGGCACCTTCAAGTTCCAGTTTGAGGTTATTTTGGAAAATCTCGGAGACGAGGATAGACAAGCTATTTGGGCTGAATGGCCTGATCTTGTCACAATTGTTCTAACGTTGTCAAAATGGTCAAATATCACATTAGTGCTACTTAAAGGGAAAAACATCCCAGTTTCCATGTGATTGCCCCCATAACTTTCCTCCAACAGGCTACTCCTGGCATTGTCTACATTCTATTATTTGGATAAATGACTTGTTAAGATGCTTTAAGGTATCAGATATCAGCTAGCCAATAGATATCTGTTGTGTAAGAAACTACACTTCACTCTTTAGGTAAGAAAATCTTCAATTACTATTATTAAAAGTAAAAATTCACACATTGTCGATACGCGAGTCTCATTTTCAGAAGGTCACAGACGGTCTTTGATTGTTCAGCCCGTTCAGGCTTACAACAAGTCCCACATGTATACCCCTCAGGCAAAATGGCGCCGTTACATTTCAATTTCTTTAATCACAAAACATCTGTAAAAGGTGATTTTGTTTGTTGCACTCTTACAAGAGAAGGACTTTAAATAACTGACCAAATAAAGGGATAACACCAAAGGGTATCGAAACAAGTTAAGAAAAGCTTACACTGAATACACAGGAAGGTTACGCAAAATGTTAAGTATGCACAGACTTATGAATTTGCTAAAATTACTATATATTTAAAACAATAAATATTAAATTAATAATTAATTAATTCGATTAATTTAAACAAATTAAAATTAAATTTGGTAAAATTATCAAGCTACCAAATTCTTCCTCAATGTGTTTTCTTGTTTCTTTCTTCCCTACTTTGCCACTAGGGGGAGACTGTGGTCAGCAAATGCTCCAGGAGTTTCATCCTGTTTTTTTTTCAGATTTTTTAGATTTTCTAATGCATATTTTAACCAAGGGGCGGCACGGTGGTGCAGTGGGTAGCGCTGCTGCCTCGCAGTTCGGAGACCTAGGTTCGCTTCCCAGGTCCTCCCTGCGTTGAGTTTGCATGTTCTTCCCGTGTCTGTGTGGGTTTCCTCCCACAGACCAAAGACATGCAGGTTAGGTGCATTGGTGATTCTAAATTGCCCCCTAGTGTGTGCTTGGTATGTGTGTGTGTGTGTGTGTGCGCCCTGTGGTGGGATGGCGCCCTGCCCGGGGTTTGTTTCCTGCCTTGTGTGCTGGGATTGGCTCCAGCAGACCTCCGTGACCCTCTACTTAGGATATAGTGGATTGGATAATGGATGGATGGATATTTTAACCTAATATATGTTTTTACTTAACTTCAGGCCAAAGAGTGTACATCTCAGAGATCTTTGCCCCAACAAAGATTTTTGTGGGAGAGCAGGTCACCTTGGAGTGCTTATTTTCCGGACGGCAGCCAAAAGTTCAGGAACCAGCATGGCTTGTGAAATACAAGGGACAGGAATGGGTGAAGATTAAAGGATGGCAAAGCGAAGGCTACACCATCAGCACGGTGTTTTCGCAATCAACTTATGTTATGAAGAACTCCGTCAGAGGAGAGTGGCAGCCCCTTGTAAGTGTGGGAAACAAGAAGGAAAATTCCACCCTCCTGCAATTTGTAGCTGATATCGCCAAGCATGGTGATGCGGTCTTCAAGTGTGAAATCACATGTGTGCATCGGATGTCCAGAACAACCATTAAGCAGGAGAAAGAAATTCAGATTTATGGTAAGAAAAGAGCTTCTCTGGTTGGCCTTGTACTTTCGTCCTACTAATGCCTAATTGATGAGAACAGATCGCCATGATGAGACTTGCTTTATTTGAACTGAGATGTGAACTGTGATCATTCATTACTAGGGGGGCCACCCCGCTCCTGTTCCTTGCTTCTTGGTCCACGGTGTCATTATTTTCTTTTGCTCACAGGAACTAGATATCATAGGCAGGTACTTCTATGTGTTTCTTGGACCACGGAGAACTGTAAAAACCCCAGAAAATATTAAAAAAAGGGTGAGACAGCAGAGCTTTCGGCATTAAGCATGTTGTCAGTTGGTAGCATTAAACATTTCAAATTTGACGGTTCGCTGAATTCTTCATTAAGATTTATCGTATCACCCATAAAAAATACAAATAGCATCTACATTTTATGAGGATTAATTTAGCTATACAATTCAGCTTTTGTGCTAATTTTATCAAATTGTTAAAATAAAAACAAGATATTTGCGGGCAATTTGTGAACTCATTTAGGTCAATGGTGGAACTCATGTAATTATGACCCAGACCGCAACTAGCTTCTCCTGTTACCCTGCCAGGTTAAATATTTTAAAATCAGGTATTGTTATACAGTCATTAAAAAATAATTATCAACCTCTATGCTAGATCTTATACTCCATTACAATGTCTTTGAGAATGTGGGAGGTAAACCCACACAGACATTGTGAGAATGAGTGAACTTCACACAGATCTGGTCCACCCACAGAATCTGAATCCAGGGTGCTAGATCTCTAAGGTTCACCATGTCTACACTTTCACATTTGTGCATGTTTCTATCTATCTATCTATCTATCTATCTATCTATCTATCTATCTATCTATCTATCTATCTATCTATCTATCTATCTATCTATCTATCTATCTATCTATCTATCTATCACGCTCCATTATAATGTCTTTGAGAATGTGGGAGGAAAACCCACACAGACATTGTGAGAATGAGTGAACTTCAAATAGATCTTGTCCACCCACTGAATTTGAATCCAGGGTTATCTATCTAATCCTGCCAACTATACTAAAATGTAATTTTTATGTTTCTACAATACAGTATTTTTTTCTATCAATATTTAAATCTATCTGATCCTACCAACTACGCTCAAATCAGTCTGTTAGGGTCTTTATCTACCTATCTGTCTATCTATGTGAACAACAAAATGCAATGGGTGCAGAAATGGGGATCTTATTTATGTCCTTCATTCCCACAGCATTTCCCTCAGTATCAAGCATTAAAGATGTGTCTGTCCATGGAGAAAAGGAGGGGACATTATTGGTTGTAGCTACAAACTTTTACCCCAAAGACATAAAGTTTGTGTGGCCAGTTTACAACCTCTCTAGCACTGAAGAGGCCACTCAGAACGAAGATGGACTTTACAGTTGTCACAGCATCTGCAAGGCGTCCTGGGAGGATCTTCAAAACCCAAATTTTATTCTGCAGGTGGAAATAATCCATGGGTCCCAGGAACCGGTATATAAGACCCTCTGCTGTGGCACACCAGGCAAGTGATACCTCAAGTAAAGGCTTCTTTTCTAGCAGGGCCTGTGATAGGCGTGGTACCAACTCATCATGAAGCTCTTTAATGTGTCAGTTACTGTAAGATCCAGCAAATAAAAAGATGAAAGTTCATGCACTTAATGTCATGAACGTTTGTTGAGGCTTCCATGGAATTTTTATACATGCATTTGTTATTATTTATGCATTTTAGTGTTATCATACTGATATCACCATGGCTCAAATCTGTGTTTTGGTGTCTTGAATAGCTGCCACCATTTTCTGACAATTGTGCTTCTCTTCATGAAGGTAATAATATTATTTGTGGTTGCCATGTCCGTTTGTGATTGCCAGTCATCATTCTCCCCAACTTCTAAAAATGGCGGTGTTCATCTGGTGTTATCCTAGTATTGAATTATTATTAAAACAACCAACTTCATGTTAGTGAGCGTTAGGGTGAGGAAAGCCAAGATAGGAATAGGATTTTTGATTTTTGATGTTGGTTCTTGTTTTGTGTTCCTCTTTTGGTCTCTTGATTTGGTTTTTCTCCACTGGTTTTTGAATTCTTAACCAACTTCTTACCCTGAAACTCTACCTTACTGTTCATTAAACTTAAAAGTTCAGACGTCAAAACTTGTGAAATGTTTGTAAAGCCTTGTGTGTATTTTTCCAGGGATTGGTGGCATCCCAGATGTTTCTTCAATCAAAATGAATACACCTTTAGAAATTGGACGGCCCTGCACTCTCAGCTGCATGGTGACCGATTTTTATTTAAGACCCTCTCGGATTGCTTGGGTTCAGAAAAATATCAGCAGTGGACAGGAGATTGTGAGTGGGGAGGACAACTACTGGAACCCAACTATTTTCCTGTATGGTCCTTATAAGAAGTACAATAGCATTTATTACATGGAGGCTCAGGCTGAGTTCACCCCTAGCACTGCTAACATTGAGGATATGGACTTCATCTGCAGAGTGGAGCACTCGTTACTGAGGGAGGCGGTTGAGCAGCGCACAGGACGACTCAGTAAGAGGCGGCCATTTTGTTGTAATATGTATACCCGATCTTATCAATGTACACTCTTAGATGCAACGTTCTTCTACACTTAACTCCAAAGTAACTTTCGAGTTCTCTTGTGATGTCACCTTCATTATATCTTCTTTGTCTCATCCCATCTCTTGAAACTGCTTTTCCTGGTGAGGGTTGCGGTAGCAGCAGGTCAGCCCAGATTTCCATGTCCTCAGCTACTGATTTCAGCTCTTCTTGAGGAATTCCCAGACATTCCCAAGTCAGCCAAAATATACAGTATTATCGCTCCAGCATGTCCTGGGTCTGCAGCAGGGTCTCCACCAAGTGGAACTTTCCTTGAGCAGCTCCTAGCGGAGCCATCTGGGGGTGTTATTCTTATGACAGGCCCAAACCATCTCAACTGGCTCCTCTCGACTTGTAGAAGTAGCAACTCTACTCTGAGGTTCTCCCAAATCGCTGAGCTTCTCACCCTGTCATGGTGTGTCAGTCCTTTGGCTCTGTGAAGAAACCTCATTTCTGAATCTTGAATTTGCGATCTCATTCTTTTGGCCATTGCCCACAGCTTACGATCATAGGTGAGGACTGTTTCAGTTTCTCTTTTGGTTTCATCTTCCCGTTAGACTTCTCTTTCTCCTGTTCAAAGTCATTAAGTTTGAACTTTTTCATTATTTCCCAAGTGTTGTTTTTAGTTCATCCAATCCACCTTTCTGGCTCTGCCATTTGTTGTATTCTGTCTTGTCACAGGTGCCGCCCATCGACCTACCGTGTCTGGCCTCATACCTATGCCACCCTTAATGATCAGCCACCCCTACGTGTTGACCTGTGAGGTTACTGACTTTTACCCTAAAGACATGAAAGTGACCTGGCTTGTAATGGAGAAGGAGAAGAAGCCTGTCGTCATACAAGAGGACACCTTTCCCAACATCACTGTGTCAGCCCATCCGCCCTACCGGAGCACCAATAACCTTTACTCCCTCGTCACTCAAGTGGAGTTCATGCCACAAAAGGTGGATCTGCACAGAAGCACCATGATCGTCCGGGTGGAACACAAAACACTCAACGAGTACATTGAAAGGCAGTTTAACTTCAAGGACAGTAAGTTTTCTCGTTTTGTATTGTAGACGGTCTACTTTTGATAGGTGCATTTTAATGAACTACAGGTTGATGGAAAATCGTTTATTAATGACATCAGTCTTTACAAAGAGGCTATTTTTCAAAAGACACCTTCTCTTCCATTCGTAGATACCTAAATGTAGATAATTATAATTATTATATCATACCTTAGCTGCAGTGCTTGGGCACCTATCCATTAATAAATTGTGTGTTTTCAAAGATTTATAACTTTTCAACACAATCCAACAGATCCATATTGGTTATTAAACTCAACTTGCTTAAACAGCATTGGTTTATATCCCAGTTCAGCTTGACCCGGTGTTACCCCCTATTCTTTTTCTCTCCCTATATCCACTTGCTTTTGCTTTCATAAAAGAGTTGCAGTTTCTCGCAGTACGTTAGCACTGTTGATGTTCGTCATTGTGAACACACCATACAAACCTGTAAAGGTGGTCTTTACACAGCAGAATGCAATGCAATACGACAGCGTTGTGCACGTTCACACCTCACAAGAACTTGCTCAAAGTTCAGTTCATACAGATAAGTTCACGTTCATAGCTCACCATTTCAATTTTGAACTCGTTTGTGTTCTGTTCATTTTGTTTGTTTTAAGGAGTGAAAATAAATGACCCATGAGTTTACTTTTTTCAATTGACATGCCTTAAATTAGGCTATTACAGTGTTCTTGAATAAAATACAATAATTATGAAAACGTTATTTAAATACACTTTATTGAGTTATACCCAGCAACAAACACGTATAACCATATATGCTAATATCTTGCTGGTCAAAAAAGAAATTGAACAGATGCAAGTATACATATAAATTACCGCTCAATTTCCAACCATGTGACACTAATGGTGACTGTGGAACCAGCGTGTAGGTGAACTAACTGGTCAAAATTTGTGTCACGTATTGCATGTCCAATGGGGAAAAATATAAAGTGGCCTCACGAAGTACAATTTTTTCCTAAAAGCAAAAGCGGAGCTTCACAGCGTGTTTGTGTCAGCACAAGCAGGCAGACACAGACAGTGCCAATGTGATTTGACGTTATTTTTTCCACATACAAATAAATGGCAAAAAATTTGTACGAAATAAATATTCATATAAAAAGTCACTACTTGTGCTTTTCTGAATACCTTATTTGGATTCGCCTCCACCCCTACATTATAGGGTAAGGCAAAACTTTTAATCGGGACCTAAACCAGATCCACAATGTCACATAAAACTGAACGAGCTCACGTTCAAGTTCTTCACTTGCAAATATGTTACATAAAGTTCACCGTTCTTAGAAAAATGAGCTTGTTCAATGAATGCGCACTTTTCAAGTAGTTCATGCACGACACTGTGCTTGAAAACAGCATCCATAACTAGCACAGGAGAGCAACGAAAACAGAATTATGTATTCAAATGAAACATTTTGTATTTTTGCCTTTTTGGTTGAATACTGCATGTGTTTATTCTGTTTAAAAGTTGGCTATGAGTGACAAGGAGAAAGCCTGAAACAAACCGATCTTTCATCCGATCAAGGGTGAAACAAGAATCAAAGTCAAGTCGAGTTCAGAAAAATAATTTTTAAAGCATTAACAAGTTTTATTCAATCTCGTATACAATATTTATGTGGTCACGTCAATGGCATTACACTTAGTGCAACCCTGCAAAATTGTGGGAGTCGTCACCACGGTAGCCATCAATGCCGTTGTCAGAATAAGGCAACTTCCACTAGAAAAACAAAATGGTGTTGCGGCATAATGGTAAAAATAAATAACTTTCTTGGAAAGACTTAAATACAAAATGTCAAAAATGAATTCCTTGGATATAAAAACCCCATAAAAGATGTATGTATGAGTTTTCCCAAATATTAAAAAGTTAAACGAACTGTTTTGTCTTGGTAGAGTAATATTTTACTCTACTTTCCCCTTTTGTATTATTAATATGTAGCCTTTGTCAGAATGCCTCAAATCTCACAGACTTACCACTGTTTATAAGGTATTATTGTATATAACTTCTCCCCACCTTCCCTTCTACATTTATAACCTCAGGCAATTAGGTGTAGTAAAAGACAAGCAGGAGTTAAGTTACAATTTAAATAATGTATTATTGATAATATTCATAAATAATAACAATATGCAAAGTACATTTGAATATTGGCAACCATACAACCTGATAAATGGTGATGTGTAGTTTCAGGCGACGCACAGACTTGTTAGTTATTTAAAATGTCTCTAGTTAAGTCATCATTTGTGGTCAGCTTTCTTCAGAACAGGCCACATGCCTGTCTCAATATGGCTGCTGAGCTGCGCTCTTCATTGTGTGTGAGATTATCATTCATCAGTTTGGTAAGAGAGAGAGAGAGTGAGGGAGTGAGCACATTTATAGGTTTTCTGTCCAACCCCTAGAGCCAATAGGACATCATGGTACGTAAAGGCTTCTGATACAAGCCAGTTCCAAACAGCCATACTTCAGACCAATGGGAGACAGAACACCTTCACACCTGCCATCCCCCAAACCATATGTTAAGGTAAAGCTTGGCAGTTAGGCAGCCTGGCTTTCCTGCGGAGGGGTTGAGAGAGACTTTAGCAGAGAAACACTCACCAAACTGGTTTCAGGCACTTCCCCCAAATCCTGTCGTAAAATTCAAAGAGACTCAGTCCGGTAGGGGGGTTGTAAACATGAATGCTTCTCACTAATGTAACACTAATATTACATTTGCTTTGCTTAAGTTACAAATAAAGACATACAAAATATTTATCAACTTATCTGCAAAGTCTCACATCACAACACTAACAAAAAAATCAATAACAACATTGGCACTTTCTTGCTATATTTGGCTGCTGAATATTTTAGGTGGCGGAAAAATCAGTGCATTCCTCTCATTAAAACCTATAAAAATCACATGAGAGTAACGCAAAGGAAAGAAGAGAAGCTCATTGGTGTCTAGTGTACCTTATCAGGGCCTGAACCTACCCCGACCGCATTTGTTCATTGGTTGATTCATTTTTAATTGAATGGCCAGTTAATCTGTCATGCTAAGTAATAAATATATAAATCAATGAATTCATTAATAATTAGAGTAAATCAATAATTAATCGGTTAATTAATTGTCTCGATCTTACATAACACTACCGTTGAAAAAGTCAGGTTTAGAAAGTAGATAGATAAGTGGGCTGATTGATTAACTCATTTATTATTGTGGATTCATTTATTAATTCTGTTGCCCAATTCTGAAACACATTAATTATCCTAATTAACTATGGCATTACTACCTAATTTACTATCTAATTGACTTATGGATTCAGTTGCAAAAATATTTAATTAGCACATGAATTATCCAAGGTGGAAGTGAATTAATTTGCTACTCAATTAACAAATCCATCAGCCAATTAAAAACTGAGTTCATTAAGTGAGCCTCGTGGATCTTAAGGTTCCATTCATAACCCAAGGTAGTTCTAAATTAATGGAACACATTGGATTAACTTTTGTAGGTCAGCCTACCTTGAAGTTATTTGCATCTTAATAAGTGCAGCTGGCACCGTAATCACCTCCTCGCTTCCATATTCTGGACTTCAATTCCAGCCCGTTTATTGTCTGTGTGACGTTTCCACAGCTCATATCTCATATCTGGGATGATCAGGAGTTACAGTCAGTTATATGTTTTTGTATAATTTTTCAGTTTTTTACATTTTTTTTACCTTGTAGCAGTATCCTATTGTATTCCATGTTTACAATCTGAATGTGTCGTTACAATGTCTATGCGGTGGCCATAACCTGTCACATGCAGCAGAGATATGCGAGTATGTCTGGCGTACACATTGCGGTGGCCGTATTTCTCACCATAGAGGTGAGTGGTGATGGCTTTCCATGAACAACATTGACAATCTTGATGCCATCTTTGAGTCATTTATTTAACCCATTTCCTAACACTTCTTTAACTAGATTTAGTGCGCTGTCATTTTTGAGCAATTTCCTTACATTTTATTTAATCAGTCTGAACATATTTGGTCTTCATGTTTTCATGCATCACACACTCCTGTTTTTTTGATAATTATGTTTTTTTTTTAAATTAATTTTAAAAATAGGCTGTTTGGCAGAAAAAAACATCTAGATAGACAGATAGATAGATTTTGGTATAGTAGGCAGGATTAGATAGATAGATAGATAGATAGATAGATAGATAGATAGATAGATAGATAGATAGATAGATAGATTTTGGTATAGTAGGCAGGATTAGATAGATAGATAGATAGATAGATAGATAGATAGATAGATAGATAGATAGATAGATAGATAGATAGATAGATAGATAGATAGATAGATAGATAGCTTTTGGTATAGTAGGCAGGATTAGGCAGATAGATAGATTTTGGTATAGTAGGCAGGATTAGATAGATAGATAGATAGATAGATAGATAGATAGATAGATAGATAGATAGATAGATAGATAGATAGATAGATAGATAGATAGATAGATAGATAGATTTTGGCATAGTAGGCAGGATTAGATAGATAGATAGATTTTGGTGTAGTAGGCAGGATTAGATAGATAGATAGATAGAATTTTATTTGTCCCCAGGAGGAAATTTGTCTTTTTAAGAATCTCTTTAAATAAATAAATACATAAACAATCAGATGAGTATTAGTTCGGTAAATGACTGAGCATCTCCTCCTGTCAGATTTATCGGTCGGGGTCCAGATGGGGTGGAGTCAGTTGCCCTCACTGGCAAGAGAGGGGAAAGATAGAGTCAGCTCCCCCTCTTGACCCGGAGTGGTAGTACATACCACATATGAGCCCAGAGAGTGGTCTACAGACACACATTCTCGACAATATACATATACTTAAATTTGTAAACGAGATACTATTCATTGCCTGCGGTGGTTTGGCACCCTGCCCGGGATTGGTTCCTGCCTTGTGCCCTGTGTTGTCTGGGATTGGCTCCAGCAGACCCCCGTGACCCTGTGTTCGGATTCAGCGGGTTGGAAAATGGATGGATGGATACTATTCATTGCAGTGTTTTTGATAAAGTCTGCATCATGGATGTGAATGTAGAAATGACGGGGAAGCCACAGTAGCACTGTTTTGACCCTGGGTGCCGCCCGTTTACCATACCAAGCAGAAATGTGCATATGTATGATCTGAGGCTGCCATGAAAATGTACGTGGCTTTACACCAAGTTTAGTCTTTATACATCTACACGTGAGTGTGGAAACAGTCGTGCGCGCCATTTATACATGAGGCCCCTGGTGCCTCCATTGGCCTGCTGGTCTTATGCTTCCTTAGCTCACCTCTTGGACCAGTGGAGGTCGGAGGATATTTTTCTTGGACTCAGTTTTTTCACTTTAGCCCCTAGCTAGGATAAGCTTGTTTTTTAGCAGGTATTTCCTTAGATCTTATCTATCCTAGTTCTGACCTGTGGTAAGTACTAGAAACACTTATTGAAAATATTTTTTCTAAGTGCATATTTTTATCATAATATTAAATGACACCACCCTCAAGACATCGAGACGTGCTCCCGTTTTTCTGTCCTGCTCATGTGCTGTTGTGTTTGTCCCTTTCAGAGGATCTGTCGGGTATCCAGTGTCACTACGACCGGCTCATCAGGCAGCGTCTGTCTTCAGGGGCGGCCCAGGTGATGTGGACTTGATTCAAGCTGGATGACACCAAACAGGTGAAGATGTCACATGGACTAATTACACTAAGTTTCAGCTTTAAAGACAGCTTTCAATAGCTGCTGCTTGAGCCTGATTTACTGTTAAAGTGTTGGCTTTTATAAATTTCACTTGTTGTATAAAGTGACTGCTGGAGAGCGAAGAACTGCCAGTGCTGGCTATAAAGAGAAGACCTACAGGATTAAAATAAAATGGCTGGACACTTCTGAAATGGCAGCTTCAAGACATCTTCATCTCCTGGCTCGGCCACCATCTCATAGCACAAATCAACTGGCATATCTAGAGTGCCCCCTGGCCATGCTGGACGTGGTCATTTCTTGCTTCAGTGCTGATGTGGTCAAGATGGGCTCCACCATAACTGAATAACTGTGAAGAAACGGATAGGATAGACATTCTAAAGAGACTTGAAGCCCTTTAGTAAACCTAGAAACACTAATTTTGTCTCCCCTATCTATGATGGTGGCGCTCTTCAGGTGGAACAGGAAAGAGACGGTGGAAATATTAACCCTTTATGTCTGTTTTCTGATTTAACTTCATTATCCTTCACTCAATATTCATGTTCTTCCCTTCGATATACATGTCAGACGTTGGTCTTTCAGAATTTTTACACCTGTAGAATTAGTTATATTGTACATATATGTTACAGTTTAATAACTGTACCAAGAGATGCACTTCAAATGTGATTCTTATTTCCACAGGTGTTCCATAAGTTAGCCGTAAACCCTTCTGACAGTCCATGGCCACCTGAGAAATGGGACCCCCCTCAGGCCTGGACCACAATATTAGTGACCAATCAATCAGCCTAAGCCCCCTCATTATTTTATATTCACAAAGGTTAAAGTGAATTGTTCCCTGTAACCCCTGAGTTGGATCAGGCAGCTCAATCACAGATGGCTGGGCTTCTACTGAGATCTTCAGACAGTTACAGACACTTTTTTTTTAAACTTAATTCATGATTCGGTTCTTATTGTGTTAAAAAAGAGACTTTTTCAAGAAGCAGTTTACTTTCTTTATTGCTTTTTCAATCGCTGCAGATGACACCAGTTGATGCAGACCTGCCTTTGGATCCCTCCTTAGATTGTGTGCACTTGTAGAGCACAAGGAATTGCACCACCATCACGTAAGACCCCAGTAAGGCCGTCGCGGTGCAGCCCAACCAGCTGCTTCCAGTTTCTTTGGCACTTAATGGATCTGTAAGGGTGAGAGTGAAAAAATAAAATAAATATATTTAAAAGTGATATTTTGGATTTTGGTCAGCCTTCATTTTTGCTGCCAGAATAAATGCCAGTTTATGGACGCGGCAATCCTCCCCAACTCTAACCCACTTGAGACATGAAACACCAACATCATCAACATTAATTAACTGTAATTTGATACACATGTCCATCACCTCTGTAATATTGCATTCCTTCATCTCTGAAACATAGCCAAACTCCGTGACGCTGAAAAGCTGGTTCATGCCTTTGTCTCATCCAGACTGGATTATTGTAATGTGCTCCTCATTGGAATATTTAACAAGAGCCTTCAAAAGCTCCAACAAATTCAAAATAGTGCTGCAAGAATCCTGATGAGGGTGCGGAAATATGAACACATTTCACAAATCCTTCGGTCACTTCATTGGCTCCCTGTCCATCTCCGTATCGAATACAAACTCTGTTTGCTCAGTCGTCAGTGTATTCATGGAAATGCTCTACAATATCTCAAGGAACTCCTTATACTACAATCCACTGCAAGAAACCTCCATTTTGCAAGTACCTACCGCCTTGCCCCCCTGTGACCAAACTTCATACAGTGGGTGACAGAGCCTTTGCAGTCGCTGCTCTGGAATGCCCTACCAGAGAGCCTAAGATTGTAGGCCGTTTAAAAAACAGCTAAAGACTTTTCTATTTAGGAAAGCATATTAACAAGAATGCTATAATTATTGTTGTTTTATCTGTTTTAATCTTGCTTTGCCTTTGTTTAAACTTTTTATATTTGCACTTTGAGATTTACTGCTAATATAAAGGGCGGAGTGGTGGCTCTGAGGCTAAGGATCTGTGCTGGTATCCAGAAGGATGCCAGTTTGAATCTCCGCCACTGCCAAAAAAAAAAAGATCCTACTCTGCTGGGCCGTTGAGCAAAACCCTTAACCTGTAATTATTTAAAAAATATAAAATTCGTTATTATAATCATGGCGGCACGGTGGCGCAGTGGGTAGCGCTGCTGCCTCGCATTTGGGACATCTGGAGACCTGGGTTCACTTCCCGGGTCCTCCCTGTGTGGAGTTTGCATGTTCTCCCCATGTCTGCGTGGGTTTCCTCCGGGCGCTCCGGTTTCCTCCCACAGTCCAAAGACATGCAGGTTAGGTGGATTGGTGATTCTAAATTGGCCCTAGTGTGTGCTGTGTGGATGGGTGGGTGTGTTTGTATGTGTCCTGTGGTTGGTTGGCACCCTGCCCAGGATTGGTTCCCTGCCTTGTACCCTGTGTTGGCTGGGATTGGCTCCAGCAGACCCCCGTGACCCTGTGTTCGGATTCAGCGGGTTGGATAATGGATGGATGGATTATTATAATCATTATTATTAAACACACCAAGGCGATCTCCGCACATTAGCCAGTATGTCCACTAGAGGGTGCTGTCGGCCTATTTATCTGGCAGTCCCGTCAGCCTTAAACAGCGCAGGCGAGTTCATCTGAGGCGCGCGGTGACTCGCTGGGTGAGGCCGCCTACACTGCGACTGCATAAGGCCATGAATTACGCGGTTCGTGATGAAAAAATAATAAAGCCGACCTTATACTAGCTATGGAATAATTAGATATGCTTTGGCAAATCATAAATAGACACGAGCAACAGATGAGAGCTAATCATTTAACTGGACTGCAATCAATAGTAGTGAAACAATCGCATAAAAAAATTAACAGAGATAGGAAAGGCTCTATATAATAGATAGATAGATAGATAGATAGATAGATAGATAGATAGATAGATAGATAGATAGGAAAGGCACCATATAAGCGGTAGATCGAGAGATATAAAATGCACTGTATAAGAGAATGATATGAAAGGCACTAGACAATGTATATATTTGAAGGGCACTATATAAGAGGTGAGTAGATAAATTTGAAAGGCAGTACATTAACACACTACATATTCGAATAACAACTAAAAAATGGATGGATAAATGAATGTAGCTTTTTGCCGGAGGGTGCCCTGTGACCCCCTCCCCAATCCCCCATCATGTTGGCTTCAGGTGCAAGCTCCGGTGGTCAGTGGCGTAGCTCGAGTTCGCGCCACTCGGGGAGGGGCGGGGCTTCAATTTGCCACCCTCCAACGTATCTGAATATGTTAACCTATTTAAATAGAAAATTAAAATGACGTATGGAGAAAAATTAAGATACATTTTGCATAGGTTATTTATATATATAGAGAAACAGCAATATTTTTTCACATATAATTATTTATAAGCATCAACTTGACAAGAATATTGTATAGACGCACTGATTCTGATTATTAGTTTAATATAATTACGCTGCGAAAACCAGAACCAGTGGTCGTGTACAAGGTGGGGATGAGCAAGAACGCTTTCGGATTGTTAACGAAACGAAATTATACATTGTGAATTAGTTGTTTATCTTCCTTGAAATTATTATCGGTGTAATGTTTCTGTTTATTTTTGTTATTGCCTCATAAATATCAACTGCCGTGTCTGATGCCGTCACAGAAGGACCGTCTGAAAATGATTTTTGAAGCATTTGTGGATGAAAATCAGAGAATTTGACTTTTTTCATTCATGTGTGATATTTTTCCGAACCCTGCTGCTTACACGTGAAGTGTTCTGAGCCTTTTGGCCAATAATGCCGCCCCCAAAAATGTGCCGCCCGGGGCGGACCGCCCCCTCCGCCCGCCCCTAGCTACGCCACTGCCAATGGTGGTCTAGTTTCAAAGCACATTCATAACAGTGATGCATTTCTTGAAGCCTTCACTTGCTGCACTTGTAATCGTGTCCACTAGAGGGTGCTAACTGTACTACTGAAAGCTTTGCTTCTTGCAGCATAAAGAAATGGAGACTAAGAGATTGAATATTTTGAAGAGAGTTAAGGGAATGACTGAGACGTATCCCAGATGTGACAGCTCCCTTAATGCTAAAGTTTCAATGCAGTAAATATTACATGTTGAGGTGGCTGGCATCCTCACACATCAGAAATGTAAGTTTAGTGAAATCATCTTAAAAGTGTTAAAGCCAGACATGAGGACACAGCATATCCCATAATGGCAGATCGTGTAGTCGACTGAGCTATGAGATGCGTCAGGTAAGAAGGCTGAGGTTTCGAGGTCAGGTAGCTGTACTCGATTATCATGGCACTGGGGGGTGATGACATTTTGCATGTTGATTAACACACACCAGTAAGAATCTCACTGGACTCTGTACACATGACAGTAAGAAGTCTAAACACCTAACTCTCTATATATAAAATCCAACGTCTGTCTGTCTTTCTGTCCGCTTTTCACGAGAGAACTACTTAACAGATATATTTTTTCTATCATTTGCTTGAACATTCCGGTTGATTTTGTGACTTCTCTCATCGCACTAAGACCTATGTATTTGCACAAATCCAAAAGAGATGCTTCTCGGGGTGATGGTGGCCTTCTCACTCACACTCCAGCCTCGGGGCGTACCTTACTTCCACTTAGCTAGCGAATCAGAGAACTACTTCATGGATTTAGGTCGAGTTTTTTTCTAGAATTTGCTTGAACATTCCGGTTTATTTCGCGACTTCTCTCATCGTGTTAAGTATCATAGTTCGCTTGCAGGAGCGATATATTTGCACATATCTGAGACGGAGGATGAGGGGCGTGACGTCAGGAGTCGGGAGCTGGGTGGGGTCCTCCTCACTCACGCGCCGGCCTCCATTCGAGTCACTCTGCCTCTGGCCACTTTTTGGAGTGTTCCTTGCCTCTGCTTAGCTAGCGATACCTGTTGGTTTATTGATTTGTCCTGTTTCACTACTACGCTGGCGGAGCCGCGGGGGACGGCTAGTAAATAATACAAGTCATCGCAGTTGTGTGCAGGTCTCTGACCTGCCATGGCCTGATATCTCATCTTAGCGTTGAGCTCAGTGTGGCTGAAGGAAGCTGAAGCTCCTGTGATCTTGTAATGGAGAAAGCAGGTCCCGAAAAGAGATGGATGAATGGACATCAGTGTTTAGTACCTGCACTTGTAGATTTCTCCGCTAGGGGGCTCCATGCCTTCCCCCTTTTATTCTCACCTGCAGATCTGGTAGTCGTGGTCTTGCTGCTAATGACTCCTTATGACTGGTAGGCTCTTCATTTTCCTAGATATCCGGTTCATCTGGGCAGGCAGTCACTTCAAGACACCCCTCACTTACTGCAGTCCCTGATTGGTCCTACCTTTCATCACATAAATGGCCGTTCTGACTCTTTGAAAGCCCAGGAGCCTGAAGAGACTCCTTTCATTTTGAGAGCCTAGTGAACCCCCACCAGGACATGAACGGCCCACCTGCCACTTCAATGTAAATGTAATGCTTCCTGGCATAAGCTTAGGACCCCACGGTCACTCAAAAAGAAAAGGAGTGAGGACCCTAAAGTATGCTGCTTAAGGCCACAGAATGTCTCAAAATGCCATATGTGGCAAGGTTGCCACCTGTTTAATGCCAGAGATGCTGTTCACACCTGGTGGTGCCAGCGCATCCCTCACAAAGCTAAGGGCCTCTATGACATCTGCTGCGGTTTTCTTCTGCATATCACCTGGCGTGTCTACCACAGCACTTGCTGGCCTTCTTATCAGGTTTATGAACTTTGACTGACAGGGAGTCTGTCCAATCAGAGCTCTCTATTTGTAATGCTGGATGGCATTTTCTGTCTAATTCTGTGACTCCGAACTTGATTTTGTAATTTTTCTCTCTCTGGGTTTCCCAACCTGCTGTTCCCCAGTTGTATTTTGATAATGAATAACAGCCCCCTCTAGTGGGGGATACCTTTAAGTGCAGTGACAAAGGCTATGAATTCATCCAATTACTGCTGAATCCCAGGGTTAAGGTTAGGGTTAGGGTTAGGATCCCACAGATCTCTGGGCCCTACACATAAGCAATCTCTGTGGTCCCCTTCCTCTTGAAAACAAACAAACCCTCCCTAGTGGGCCCTGGGTAATCACAACCCCCCCCCCCCCCCCTCACACACACACTATGACACCCATGTGAGTCCACTCAGTCCAGTTTAACCAACAGAACAAGCAACCTTGGGAAGGCTGCCAGTCCATCTACCCACACTCGCTGACTCTACAAACAAAACCAAAGGCACTCACCGGTCACGGAGAGCAGGGTGCCATTGCCAGTGGTAGACATCTCAAGGCCGTGGTTCCAGATCTGGCAGAAGTACATTCCCGAGTCGGCGAGTGTGACGTTCTCGACCAGCAGGGATGCGTCATTGCTGCTCCTGAACCTGCTCCTCTCGACGTGGGTTCTGTTGCTGAACGCGCTCGAATCCACCGGGTACACCTTCTGCTGGCCCGACGGGGACTTTTTAAACCAGCTCACCGCCAGAATGTTCCTGCTGGAAGTTAGGGTGAAAGTGCAGTTGAGGAGTGCCGGCTGGCCGACGGGGACTTCAAGTTGTGGGGGCTGGAATACCAGGATGTGTCCCAGGCAAGGATCTGCAAGAAGAAGGAGAGAAAGAGGGATGGCAGGGGATGCCAATTAGAAACTGAACAGAGAAACACAGGAAGGATTCTGAACGAAACATCGTCATCTGCTGGTTATTTGTTTCAAGTCAACTTCTTTGGTTAATTTGAAAAACTGACATACACGATGAACATGGTGTCTTTTTTAGATGTAAATGCAGGGATGAGCAAAGGGAGCAGTCTGTGTGGGCCTTCCTGGACCACCCTGTCTACACGAAGGGGCGGCTCACCCACTTGACCACCTAACCACCGTGAAATGCTTACAAACTCTCATCCTCATCTGGTCGGCCATCAGAGGTCCAACCCTGGAGTTGGATCTCGCTTAAACTCTGGCCTGGGATCACATCTGTAATTTGAAATGAACTTTATATTTCTAAGGTAACGTTTGATTATTTTTTTACCTTTATATGACACCATTTTGAATTTTTGACAATGTCCGCCATTTGGATGGATGGGATCAGTGGGAGTGTGTATGTGAGTGTGACCTGGAGTGGACTGGCGTCCTATTTAGTTTTGGTTCCTGTATTGCAGATGAGGATTCTGAGACAGACACTTTGGGGCTAAAAGGTACTGAAAATTGATGGATGGATGGATGGATGGGAGATGGGGTCAGTGGAGATGTGTGTGGACTGGTATCCCATTCAAGGTTGGTTCCTTGATTGCAGATGATACACTTGAGATGGATGGCAAGCCCCTTTGATGGTAAAAGGGTCAGAAAATGGATGGAAGTGCTTCCTTTAACCCAACAAGGTACTAAGAACATGTACAAAATGAATGGATTGGATCAGTGGGAGTGTATGTGAGTGTGAGCTGTCGTGGACTGGCGTCCTGTTCAGTGTTGGTTCCTGTATTGCAGATGAGGCTGCTGAGAGAGACACAGAGTCCCTTTGAAACTAAAAGGTTCATAACATGGAGGAATGGATGGATGGATATGATAAGTGATAGCTTCTAGTGGATTGACGTCCCGTTCAGTTTTGGCTCCGGTATTGGAGATGAGGCTCCCAAGACAGATGCAGGGTCTCTTTGAGGTTTAGAAAATTAGTAGATGTACTCTCTTTGACCCTGTATCGTACTAAGAAGATTAAGAAAATGGATGGATGGAGGAATGAATGGATGAGATCTGCGAGATGTGTGTGAGTGTGGCCTCTAGTGGACTGACGTCCCGTTCAGTTTTGGTTCCAGTATTGTAGATGAGGCTCCCAAGACACATGCAGAGTCTCTATGAGGTTCAGAAAATTAGTAGATGTACTCTCTTTGACCCTGTAACGTACTGAGAAGATTAAGAAAATTGATGGATGGATGGATGGATGGATAGAGGAATGAATGGATGGGATCAGCGAGATGTGTGTGAGTGTGGCCTCTAGTGGACTGGCATCCCGTCCAGATTTGGTTCCTGCTTTGCCCCTAACACTGATTCTCTTTGACCTCATAAGGTAATAAAAGGGTTCATCTAATGGATGGATGGATGGCTTTTAGCTAACTAAAGAAATTATTAAGTCACTGAGTTAAGGTGGCGCAGTGGGTAGCGCTGCTGCCTCGCAGTTGGGAGATCTGGGGACCTGGGTTCGCTTCCCGGGTCCTCCCTGCGTGGAGTTTGCATGTTCTCCCCGTGTCTGCGTGGGTTTCCTCCGGGCCCTCCGTTTTCCTCCCACAGTCCAAAGACATGCAGGTTAGGTGGATTGGCGATTCTAAATGGTCCCTAGTGTGTGCTGTGGGTGTGTTTGTGTGTGTCCTGCGGTGGGTTGGCACCCTGCC
The DNA here is from genome assembly GCF_900747795.2 of Erpetoichthys calabaricus. Taxonomy (NCBI): domain Eukaryota; kingdom Metazoa; phylum Chordata; class Cladistia; order Polypteriformes; family Polypteridae; genus Erpetoichthys; species Erpetoichthys calabaricus. Next base: position 7,303,558 of record NC_041405.2, on the reverse strand, counting down.
CGGAATTGGTTCCTGCCTTGTGCCCTGTGTTGGCTGGGATTGGCTCCAGCAGACCCCCGTGACCCTGTGTTCGGATTCAGCGGGTTGGAAAATGGATGGACTGAGTTTCATAACAAACTAAGAGGAAGGCTTTATTAATTAAAAAAAATGAAAAAAGAAGAATTAAATGATATTTCATTTTCTTGGGTAATATCTTGGTGGCATATATTGAATTTGTTAATAATTTTTCTAAGCCCATCTGCTTTTTTAATTAACCCTGTGGCAGCTGAATTACCAAAATCAGGCTGAATGGCGTCGTTGTGTTTTCTACTTTCAGTTCACAGTCAGGCTCAGATTTCCCATTTTTTTCAATTCCTTGGACACGCTTATATTAAAAAGCACTGGCTGGAATACTTCATACATTCTTTGAACCTGAGGCCCCTCTGTATCCACTTACTGTGATTCAATTTTACCGTCTGCCTTGAGGCCTCAAATTTTAAAATATCCACTTGGGCCTGCCATTGATCTCGCCTCCCAGAATCAATTTCTCTATTAGAAAGTCAGAATCCTTTCAATTCAATCTCGCCGAGGCAGTTTCTTCATTAGAATGAACGTCCTGTGCAGCCTCGGGATAGAAGACATGAGAACTGATTTAACAAACCACGAGAGAACATGGGAAAGGACTAAGGTGGGCACACTGGTACACCACACGGGTAACCTGATGGGACAAATGGGGAGTAGGGGGAGTGTGGGGGGGATTTGGGAGGGCTGACCTTTTAAAATTACAGCACTTTTGGCTTGACGTCAGAGAAAATGACAACCAAGGATTATCATTCTGTGGCCTTTCATCCATATATCCATCCATCCCTTATCAAAGACGTTATTTATGTTATTTAACAATTAATTGCACCCTGTTCTGAAGACTGTGACGATGCGAGTTTGGCTCCATGCTCCCCTCTTCTGTTAGGGAGCCCTTGAACCCAACACCGTCGGTAATGTCACCGATGAGCTAGACAGTGAGGCAATAACAATGAGCAAGGGGATGATGTAATAAAATAAAGGTGCAAAGTGCTTTTATTTAAAACAGTCAAAACAGTGTCCAAATCAAGTGCAGTCAAAGTTCAATAAATAAATAATCCATAAAACAAGTGTCCAGTGGAGTTAAAACCATCCATAAATAAATCTTTTAAAATCAGAGGTTAAAAATGCAGTCTCTCACTCCCTTGTTATTCTCCGGCCCACCTCCATCACTCTCTCCCCGGCTCACCCATTGCTCTCTCAGCCGGCGGAGACCCAACTGCCACGAGCTCCTACATTTAACCTCCATCTTGGCTTCCAAATGGACGCCACTGCCAAACCGTCGAGGTTGACTCTCCTTCCGTGATCTTTCGCGCACCCGTAGTCGCTCCTCAGATCAAATGGAAGGACACCTCTCCTGCTCACCCCACTCGCTTGCCTTCAGTGGGGCAAACTAGCCCCAGAGCACATCGGCCAAACGCTCCTTAGCGGAGCCCCAGCTCGTTCTGTCTCTACTATAGGTGGCCAGATCCTCCCACCTAGACTGCTTTTATATATATATATATATATATATATATATATATATATATATATATATATATATATATATATATAATATATGCACCAATTCATCCATCCTTGGAACCTTTCCGAGTTACAAGATCATGAGAGATGGCACCTACCTGACTTACCAGGGTGAGTAGATAGATAGTACATCATAAAGACAGGATGGGCATTGTTCATTCATCAGCTGGCACACTCACACACGTGCTCATGCTTCATCATCGGTCAGATTATTAATTTATGAACCGCTTTATCACAAGCAAAAGCTGTAAGAAGATGGATCTGGTACTTAATACTCTACTCACTTGCACACGGCTGGACCTTCAAGTCTTTTTAATGTGGGAAGAAAACAAAAAAGAGATTTTTATGGGCACTGGGAGAGCATTACTTCATCTAACAGTAAATATCAGCCTAGCCATAGTGGTCACTAATGAATTGCCTGCAGAGGGTCAACACATACAAACAAGCAGCAGAACAGCATTGGGCTGCTGATTAGCACAAGCAAGTAAGTAAGAATTTGACTGCACTCTCTACATGTGACTCTATGACCTTAGCTAAATCTACCATTGACACCTGGGAGCATCCTGAAGTGAATGAAAGATGGCTGAACCCCAAAACCTTTTTCAAGCTCGAAAGCAACTTTGTGTTTTCTTGTCCTCTTTACCTTGACGTACAGTGAAGAACATCACCATCACCTGAAACCACAAGTCCATCCAGATTTTCATTGGTGACTTTCCTTAAGTGGACAACTGAGGAAGGAAGAAGGAAATCCATAAATAAAGGCACAAACAAGCCATTAGGATGATTAGTTTAAGATGCAGAAACAGCTCAACAAAGATTAATAAATACAATGGGACGCTCCTGAGCCAAATTTCTAATGTGATAGCAAAGGGTCTGAATAGTTGTGTTAATGTGATATTTCAGTTTTTTTGTTTTTAATAAATTTGCAGAACTTTCAAAAATGTTGTTTTTGCTTTGTCATTCTGGGGCATTGAATGTTGCTTAATGTAGGAAAAAAAATAATTTATATGATGCAAAATAACAAAATGTGTAAAAAATGAAAGCTTCTGAATACTACCTAAAAGTATTGCATAATAGATAGATAGATAGATAGATAGATAGATAGATAGATAGATAGATAGATAGATAGATAGATTTAGTATAGTCGGCAGGATCACAAAAATTAGATAGATAGATTTAGTATAGTCAGCAGGATCACAAAAATTACACAGATAGATAGATTGCCATCTCCCGCTCCAGGAAATTCATAAATACAGGCAGTATATAAATCACACACACACATGCTGTCCTGTCCAGTGGATAACTTGAAGTACACACACAAGTTTGTCTCTGGTGCACTGCCATCCTGTCCAAGGTTGGTTCTTGGTTTTATGTGAAGATTCAACATTCACACACATACATATAACAGGTGGGCTACGAGGATATGTCAATTCCTAGAAGGATCACATGTAAAGAGAGAGTTGAAGCTCAGTCTCCTGCTGAGAAGAAGCAGCTCCACATTCCTGTAAATGTCCAAGAGCAGCTGGTTTCATTTCTTTGTAAATGGAATTAATTTTGTTTCACTGAAAAATGCTTACATACTCGGTGGCTGCTCCCTCCCTGAAAAAGCTTAGTCATTGATAAGTGGAAGATGATGATTCTGAATGTAAGTACTCTACCACTGCAAAACTGTGGAAAGTATAATAAGAAATAAATTAGAAAAGTATTTATATGAAAATAACACAGTAAATAATAGCCAGCATGGGTTTATGGGTGGAAGATTTTGCCAGACAAATGCTTTAAATTTTTTTAATTGGCAACTGCAGCCGTTGAGAAAAGCAAAGCATACGACAGAATTTATGTTGACTTTCGAAATGTCTTTGACTCAGTCGTCCCACACCGAAGTTTAATTCTGAAACTCAGAGGTGACGTATAAAAGTGAATCTCAAGTTGGTTAATCGGCAGGAGACAAAGAATACAGATAAGAGAAAAAAGGGGGCATCATTGGAGTCCCTCAGTGGTCTGTCCTTGGTCCATTACATTTTCCGATTTATATTAATGAAAATAATTTTGGTGCAGTTAGTAAACTTTCACGTCCTTTTACTATTCCGTTCACTTTCACTACAACCAGCGGGCGACGCACACTCCGTACGGACTGGGTCTTAGGAGAGAAGTCTCGCTAATTTGACGTTCAGGGACGGAATAGTAAAAGGATGATAATTTCCTTAACCTAAATTATAATATGGCGGAAGGTAAAGCAAAGACTAAAGCAGCACCAATAGCAAAAAGGGGGGGGGTCAGGGGGGTTAAGGAATGTACCAAACAGCCTAATAACGATATTAACACAGCACACCAGGGTCACAAATGTATCTGACCTGTGCACCTTTGAAACCCTCAAGGAGAAAACATGCCACCTGTGATCAGACAAAAAGCAGGCCTGAGAACTCTGGAACATAAGAGACACATGAAATTTGACAAACGAGAGGAGATCATCCAGTCCATTTGTCACTCATTTGTTTAGCTAGTAGCTAAGCTGTCCAAACACCTCAGCCAGATTCTTCTCAAAGGTTGTCGGGGTGTCTGCTTCAACTCCACATCTTGGTAGTTTGTCGCAGACTCCCATATCTCTTTGCATAAAGAAGTGCTTCCTTCTATGACTTCTTGCCAGAAATCTACATTAAAGTATACGGATTCTCAGCCTTGAATTTCTTGGTGAGTAAAGCTATCTGTCCACCTTCACAACAACTAGTGGGGCGACGCACACTCTGTCTTATGAGAGAAGGCTCGCTAATTCGGCGTTCGGGGACGGAATATCTGGTGTGAATGTGCCTTGTGGTGCCCAGTTGAGGGTCGGTAGCGGATGCTGCTAGGATTATCTCAGGCCTCCGCAAACACTGTGCGCACATTCAACTGGATGGTATTTCTCAAGATTGATGAGCCACGTTGGGCAGAATAGCTATTACAATAGCTGTCATGTCCTATAAACCCAATAACTGGACTTATTGCTTGGACAATAATAATAATAGTAATCTACAGAGAGGGCTAAAAAGAGAAGATTCTCTTAAGGGGCACAACTGATCAGAATCAGAGCAGAAAAACAGCACACATAAAATGAAAAGCGCCCCTTTGAATTGTGTGCTTGGTGGTTTATATGCCAGAGAGGTAAAGATTCAGGTCAGCTACCAGCGCAGCAGCATTTCCTTTGGTCAGGGCTTTTGAAAAGCAGCTCAGGAAGCCATGGGGTTTGAAAATAACCGACGTTCACTGCGGTCACCAGAGAACAAACAATAATAGTGCATTGAAATCCACAGTGAAGAGTGTGATTGTCAACTAAACAAAATGAAAAACTCTTTTATAAAGCAAAAATAGGTTAGAAAAAGTCTGAATTAGCGTAAGCCACCCTAATGTAGGCTGTTCATAAGAAATGTAATGATTTACTTCATGAGGTAGAAACACCTAATAAACAAGAATAGCTGCGTCAAATACCTGAGATATTAATAAGTAGCAAAATACCCGCACTCGCAGCAAAGAAGTAGTGTGTTAAAGAAGTTATGAAAAAGAAAAGGAAACGTTTTAAAAATAACGTAACATGATTGTCACTGTAATTGTCGTAGGCTTATTTTAGTACTGAGAGTGAATTTGATGATTGTAAAGAGTTTCTTTTCTGATTGTAAATGTTGTGTATGAGAAATGCACATATTTAGATTGTAAGGATCTCTTTGTAAACGACGTTTGCAGTTCTACCCTCGGGCTGTAAAATGCCCAGGCTGCTGGTCTGCTGAGCTTATACTCTCGAGCATGCAAACGTACAGTTGGCCTTGTGTCAAGTCAATGGCGACCATTTCTAGAGTCTGGCACTGTGACTTATTTATTGTCATAGCAAAGCAGACCCTTACTGGAAACTGGAGGCGTTTGAATTGGAATGGGAGGTCAGAGGGTATGAGAGGGTCTCCGCTGAGCCAGTTCCAGTGAAGACCATGGCCTCAATGAGGTTCTCGTGCCGAGATCTGATCTGAAGCCTGGTGCCATTACAAAGTTTTGGTGGTTTTAAGTTTCGTAGTAACATCATTGGTGCACCGACCTTCAAAAGTAAGAGTATGCGGAGGCCTGCCCGGATGATTAAGAGTGCTAAGAAACTAAATGAGGAGGCAGGAGTCACCAGCAGGAAGACGTGGAGCAAGGCCAACAATAACAGACTTGAAGCAGTGGAGTAAAGAAGAAGGGAGCAGTGAGCACGACGAACAGCTGAGGAAAGTAAGGAAGCGAGTGAAGGAGGCACATGAGCGCGGGATGTCTTTAATGTATGTCGGCAAGGAGCCAACCACGTGGTAGGTGCGCGGAAAAAGGAAGGGGGACCGGGGCCGGCCCTTGCGCGTCTCTGTCGTGAAATAAATCGTCTGTTAACGGAAATAAGGAATGAAACCGCCAAAAGGAGGGGTCGGTTCCAAAAGTTCCTTACAGCATAATGGTGAGAACCGCCAAAAAGAAGATGTTATTTTCAAAAGTTCGTTACGGGGCACGGTGCGAAATGAAACCTACTTAACATTTGTAAGTACAGTGTAAAGGATGAGCATGGGAAATTTGGGCTTCCTACGTATATTGGAAGTCGCAGAAACAGTCAGGAGGGGTTTCCGCTATCTATATATACAGTTCAGGGGGTACACCCGTTTCCCCCCCTTGAGTGTTGCAATAGGACATGAAACATACCTAACTTTTGTAAGTACACTGCAAGTAACGAGCACGCAAAATTTCAGCTTCCCACCTATATGGAAAGTGGCAGAATTAGTGAGGAGTCAGTGAGGGCTTTGCCTTTTATATGTATAAATGTGTCCTTCAACATAAATGTTTAAAGTCTAAATATTCTCGATTGTATTAGACATTTGTCATTTTCACCCTCTAATGGTGGTCCATAGAGGGCAAGACCCCCAAACAAAGAATCAAAAAGCAAAACTAAAATCATATTCATCACCACCAACCTCAAAAGAGTCTAAAATGACACCCCACGTGCTTATGTTTGAAACTTGTCATTTTGAACCCACTGGGACCACCAGTACAGAATCAAATATCAAAAATGTCACCCTATCCCTGATCAGAAACCTTGAAAAGCATAGCATAAAGCGACGCGTCGATATAAATATTTCTTTTTAGTTTTGTGAAGAGGAGTAACTTTGACCCCTCATGTCCCTTTAGGGGGTGAACTCCCTGGGGTCCCGGTTGATGTGACCTGCACAGCTTTAATTGCTTCTGATCATTTTTGCTCAATACCCTAATTTGTTTACTCTTTATCATAAGGGTGTAATTTCCTGCACCAAATACGGTCCAAAAATAACCTAAAAATGAATATTTGTTTGGGACTAGAGGACTAAAAACAGGGTGGGGGGGGACCCAAAGAAACTCAACCTCTCGCATAACTAGACATAAAGAGAAACTGAATGGTATATCATATGTGGGGTCTTCTCACACCAGTCAAGAAAAATTGAAGGGATTACAAAGCGTTCATAAGATATTCTTATGAATGCAATAATAAACAAAAATAAACACAAATAAATAAATAAATAAGACAACAGAATCTACAAGCCAGTCTGCATTGTAATGATAAAACATTAAAGTCAAATGAAGAAAGCAGCAGCCGCAAGGGAGCAGAAAACAGATAAAGACCTGCATAAAAATGAGCAACTTTACCAACCAACACAATTGAACATGTGGAAAAGACAATCAAAGAAATTACTAGCAAAACAAATAAAATGATGAAGAAATTAGAAAGGTAAGCGCACTAGCAAACAAAGATAAATATATAAAAGGATATTACATACAGCATATCTTCCTTAATATTCAATATATATCCACCTTGATAAAAGGAAAAGTGTTGGAGTGTCTGTGTATCCGTATGTCTTTCTGGTTGCTTTATCGCTGTCATTCCAACAGATGGCGCATCACAAACATTAATGCAGCTTTTACGAATCCCATACCAAATGGTATAAATGTATAACAAAGACATATCCATTGCAATTGTTATTTGTGATGTCCCATCTGTTGGAATGACAAATGCAATGCATTATACTACTGCATGCACTTCCTAACACGTTCCAGTAGATGGTGCACCACAAACATTAACTCTTAGGTCTACGTTGATTATTTAGATTTCAACGCATCTTAGATGGGTAGCACAGCTAGCTGTTTATAAAATGACAGAATGTGTGGCGTCCATCCATGTCATCCATGTGAGAGCTGGAATGTCCATGAACAAAGGCAACAAGAAGCACAAAGGCAGAGGGACGTACAGCAAGGGCTAGCATATCCAGTGGACACAGGGTCCTAAATGCATTGGGTGATCAAAACAGACTGACTTTTCCTATTTTTTACTTCCATTCTCTTCATATTCTAGCGGTGTAGCATTGTGCTACTTTTAGTAAAAGGGCTTTTGGGTAGTAATAATATAAAACAGCAAAATCATCAGTGCACACATATAATTCCTTATATAGCAAAAAAAAACCATAAAGGAACAAAACAAAGGCAGCATGTGACAGACAGACAGACATTGCACAGATGATGAGTGCTGTCTGGTCACCCCCAGAAGTGTCAATTAAAACGGAGGGCAAACAGTTGAAATGTGGTTTTATCAGACCAGAGGGTCTTGTTTCTCACAGTTGGAGTGTTTGTTAGGTGCCTTTCATGTGTTACCTGACCACTGTGTCATAAAGCCCCAATCGATGGAGTGCTGCAGTGATGGTCGTACTTCTGGACGTTTCTACTATTTCCACACAGCTTGCCTTGAGCTCGGTCAGAGTGACTACTCATTGGGCTCTTGGTCACCTCTATCCGTATTAACCCCTACTCTCTCTTCTGTTTCTTTTCCCGTTTTTTTGTGGTGGCGACCTGCGCCACCACCACCTATTCAAAGCATCATGATGTTCCTACATTGATGGATTAAAAGCCAGAAGTCTGCATGACCATCATCATCAAGTCCTTCCGTGAGAACCCTAAATACAAAGAGGACTATTCATTTATGTTAGGTAGAATGCCCAGAGGGGACTGGGTGGTCTCGTGGTCCGGAACCCCTGCAGATTTTTTTTTTCTCCAGCCGTCTGGAGTTTTTTTTGTTTTTTCTGTCCTCCCTGGCCATCGGACCTTACTCTTATTCTATGTTAATTAAAGTTGTCTTATTTTAATTCTTACTTTGTCTTTTATTATTTTTCTTCATCACGTAAAGCACTTTGAGCTACATTATTTGTATGAAAATGTGCTATAGAAATAAATGTTGTTGTTATTACCGTGGCTTTTCTCCACCAATTGCTCAGTTTGGCCAGGTAGCCAGCTCTAGGAGGAATCGCCGTTGTTCCAAACATCTCCATGTTAGAATTAGGGAGGCCACTGTGCTCTTGAGAACCTGTGTCAATGGTGTACCAACACTGCACCAGCCTTCTCCAGGTTTGTGCCTTGACACCGTCCTGCTTCTAAGCTCAAGTTTCTAAGCTTTGGTTTCTGCTCAAGTGTGGGACCTTCCAGAAACAGGTGGTTGCTCTTTCTAATCAGTCCAATCAACTGAAGTGACCACAGGTGGACCCCCAAACAAGGTGGAGGAACACCTCAGTGATGATCAAGAGAATGGGATTCTTCTGAGCCAGAAATGAAGTGTCACAGCAAAAGGTCTGAATACTGGTAACATTGGGACAGTTCCAATTTTATTTTTAATAAATTTGCAAAAGTTCTTAATTTTCTGTTTTGTTATTGTGGGGTGAAATAATGAATTTAAATGACTTGAATACAAAGCTGCAACATAATAAAATGTGTATAAAGTGAAGGGGTCTGAATACTTTCTGAAGGCACAGGAGATAGATAGATAGATAGATAGATAGATAGATGTGAAAGGCACTATATAATAGATAAATAGATAGATAGCATTGCAGAAAAGCACAAAATTAAATTCCTGCCTATAAATTATTACTTCTGTGTGAAGTTTTGAGTGTTATGGGTCTGCCTTTCCTGTGTGACTATGATGTGCTGTGCCTCTTGTGTTCTAAACAGTAACCAACAGATGAATGAGATAATTACAATTAAAGATGTTTCATTATATAAGAATTTATCAATAGCAAGCTTCTCTTCAGAGACGAATGTGCGTTTCAGGGACTTTTAATACCAGCAAGCCCGCGATTCTCGAAAGAATCGCCAATCCAAGAATGGCAATGACCTCATGGAGGGTGGGTGCGTCCTGGGAAATGTCATTTAATGAAATAAACATATTTGTACTAAAGCGGTTTCTTTTTGGAGCTGTGACTCATGTGGTTGTGGTGTTTCAGAAGCGTGTTGTAGGTGCCTTGTTTCCATCAGGACGTAAATGCATGACAATATCGCGGTGAAACGGAGGCCCACCGTCATCACTTTGAAACACAATTGCCACTTCATTAACGATGGGAACATTGTATCGTCTCGGATCCTGTTCTTTATCCTTTATTAGCACTAAGGCAATTGTAGGTGGTGCCACACCGTCCGCCTCTGCTTTTGTATTGGCCTCTCTTTTAACCTCATGTAGCATTTTCCTAGAGTTTGCTAATGGGTGATTGTTTATGACTTCAGCCACGTTTCTCATTATTAGCTCTGTGGTCAATATACTGCGTCATCCAGATGTAACACGTACATTTGGACACATTTGCGGTGGTGATTTGGCTCAGGGAGCACTGTTCCAATCCGATACAATATTTGTCAACACACGCGAAAGCAGTATGGGCCATTCCCAGGGGGGAAGTCGATGCGTGATGAAATATCATGGAGGGTGGGTGCGTCCTGGGACAGTTCATTTCAATGTGCTTCTGTTATTGTTTTTCTTCATGCAATCTCGTTTTTCTTTGTTTATGGCTGTGTCGTCGTATATGCGGTGGTGTGGCCGGTCGCATCTGGGCGGCTGTACAACCTGGTGTGCACGCTTTACCTCAGGTGTAGTTCATAGGTCGTAGGCATGGTAAAGTTTCCATTTAATTAAATAATCCCATTTGAACTAAAGCGGTTCCATTGTGTGGGCGCATTCGTTCATTATTTTTATCCATGTTGTTTGGGCGCCACCTACTGACTCTGGTTTGAACTAAAGCGGTTTGTTTGTGTGGGCGCCTTTGTTCATTGTTTTTATCCATGTTTTTGGGCGCCACCTACTGACTCTGGGAAGCCGCCGCGTTAGGATTCCGTACTGTAATACTGTAATGTGATTCACATATGCGCTGAATCGTTTCGTTTTTGTTTTCTCCATGGCTGTGTCGTTAGCTATGGGCTCGGATTTGTATTTCCGTTAGTTGAGCTGTTTCGTTTTTGAGCCGTGACTCCTTTGCCTGGGAGCTGTTTTGTGCGCTTCATTTGTTGAGCGGGTGTGTTTTCTGTGGCTGTGTCGTTAGCTATGGGCGGGCTCGTTGCAGTACGGCAGTGCGCGTGCGCTTCGATGCGCCCTGCGTCCATAACCTTCGGTTAGTAATATGGATGTTAATTTGGGAAGGTAGATTATGTTTAAGATATTAGGGATATTACTGTAATATACCATATGTCTATGTGTTGATTGGGGTAAATTGAAATGATTTGAATATGATATGTAAATGAATCAGCTGAACTTTTCATCCTTGCCTTAAATTTTTACTCAGGCTGTCATGTTGCATGGAGTGTGCATGGAGTCTCCAACATTTGGGTGTAAATCAAGGGCATCAATCATTGGGATTCATCTGAAAATGAAAACTCCTGACTATTCTTGATTTACTGAATATTTCTGGTAATAGATAGATAGATAGATAGATAGATAGATAGATAGATAGATAGATAGACTGTGGTGGGCTGGTGCCCTGTCCGGGGTTTGTTTCCTGCCTTGTGCCCTGTGTTGGCTGGGATTGGCTCCAGCAGACCCCCGTGGCCCTGTAGTTAGGATATAGCAGCTTGGATAATGGATAGATAGATAGATAGATAGATGTTAGTTTTAGTATAGTAGGCAGGATAGATAGATAGATAGATAGATAGATAGATATTTCATTTCTAATGTGTTTCTAATGAGAGATCAGGCTGAGGGCTACACCATTGAGTCACCAACGAGAAAACATTAACCTTTACATCACTCAACATAAATAAATCAGGAAGGCAACGTCTGCTATTTAAAAGAAAGAAAGAAAGAAAGAAAGAAAGAAAGAAAGTGTTTGGGATATTAAAATATCAAATATCAGTTATAAAGTGATCAATAAATCTCCCTCCATCCGCTCATCTTTGGACCCTTTTAATTCAGGTCAGGTTCGTGGGGGGCTCAGGCGTAATGATAAGCCCATGTTTCGTGAACTGTAGAAGGCTTCTTCTTTTGTCATCCTCTTCATATGTCAGGCCGCAGCTAAAATCACACACCCAACGTGCTGTCGTTTCAATGGCCGTCCTTCCAGTTCTGCTCTTGTATTTCTCCACCTGCAGGTCCCTCATGTCACGCATTCAAACATGGCGCACGCACCCACATACACACCATCCTGACATAGTTAGTGACACTGAATGTCTTCAAATGAGAAAACGCAACATGGGCACTTACCTCTTCTTGCGTTGCAATCCCCAAGGCTGAGATCATGAAGTCGGGTCCTCGTTTCTCCGTCTCAGTGGTCCCCTCATTTAGTCAGCCTTCTGTCTTCATCACGTGATATATATTTTTTTTAAACTCGAGTTTATTTCCTCAGAAGTGCAGGAAGCTTTTTTTTTTTACTTTTTTCAGCTTCTGGACTGTGTCAGAATACTCAGTCAGAGGCTGACCAAAGGCTGAAGTAAACAGCAGCATAATACCAAGGTGACATTTCCTTTTGTGATCTCGTGTGACCTATTAAATATGAATGTGGCATGAGTCACCCTGCGTCAAACGAAGGGAGAATCAAAAGAAAAAAACAGATTTTTGCTTTTTTGCTGATCCTGCTATTTTCCCCCAAATGTTTGCAATGGATTCACCCACAGAAATAAACGATTTCTTTGTCTTTCAGAACTTTATACTTTTGACCTTCAAAGTGCCCATGAGTGATTTTTTTTGTGACCACGCTGGTTAAAGACCCTCAAAACCTAATGTTTAAAGCCACAGCATCTGACTAATGAACATTTAGAGTCCACTCCAGTAATGTCTGCTTGAGCTGTCACAAAGGCAGATTGTCTCCATACGCTGCAGTTGCCACAGAATTTGGACTCACGGCAATGTCTACTGCTGGGCTGCCATGATGAAAAGAACAAAGCTAAGGATTTGTCAAGAAGAATTGTCACAAAGGAATTAGCAGCCTTCACAGTTTTAAACCAGCTTGGTAAGGCAGTGCACTCTGAGCCTTAGCTGGTCCTTCTCTGCTAGTTTCTGATTCCCATCACTATGGTTTGTGTCATAAGCCGACGTCTCGTTGTTGGGTATGTCAGACCTGACAACTGATGTTGCTGATCTTGTCACCGGACCATCTCAATCAATATATACGACTGTTAATTTTAGTGACTGCGTGACAACTTTTTAGCAGGGTCGTGCCCATCTCTTTTACTGACAGCCATGATGGAGCCGCTGCTGTACGAAAGCTTAACAGGTATGGCGGGCTCAGCCACAATTTAGGCTGTTTTTGATTTTACCAAATCTGTCATTGCACGTAAAACATGAGACATCAGACAGACGAGCTTCTCTTCTCTTAGTGAGGTCCAAAGCACCCAGGATCCTTATTCCCTTGATGCATTGTACTTCCAGATGACCATTTATTGGTTGTCGGCACTCATGCACACATAGCCTCTGATTCGGTAAGTTTAAGTAAATGAAGGCTTTGACTGAAAATCGTTGGAAATGTCATCTAATATGAGATCATCTTAACCTGCTGCATGTGTCTTTATGTGCCTTACTTTTCTTTATTGAATATTTACTTACCTTCTCCTGTCCCACTCAAGCTTATCATTTCTGTTTCACTTGATGCCATTGACATTCCCAATATGAATATTGGGAATTACCTTCTTGCCTAGAACACCCAGCTGACGGGTATCTCCAAGAATGTGAAATTCACCCCGATCGCTCTTATCAAATCGAGGTGACCAAACCGAAAATGGATATATAGTGTGCAGGACAATACTATAAGCTGTGGTTACTATTAAGGTAACCATCAAAAAGTGGATGGGTAGAAGCAGTGAAATCTCACTAATGACCTCCTTATGGTAGCTGACTCTGGTTTAATTCCTATTCTCATCCTCCTTGATCTGAGTGCAGCCTTTGACACTATTTGTCACACTACTCTTCTCAATAGATTATCTTCGATTGGCGCTACCCACACTCCACTAGATTGGTTCAGATTAAACCTCTCAGGCCGCACTCAGTTTGTTCAGCTTAAAACTTTCACATCCCAACTGTGGTATAGCGGGTCCACAGCTCATGTCAAAGAGGCCACTTTTAAAATAAATAATCGGCGCACTCGCGGCTTAGCAAGGGGGCATGGTTGTGTGGCTGAAGCGGTTCCAGGGGAATTCGTGATGTGGGTGTTTCTCGCCTAAGTGCACAGGTCAGAAACCGTCCGCATCCGTAATTGTTCCCGGGAGCTGCTGATTGCCACAGCTGCCACATCCTCGTCACAAATAGAAGTGCGAGGCAGGTAGTGAGGAGAGAAAGTAAAAGAGAGAAAGAAACTGAGGTTGCGGGAGTGAGGAAGAAGGCAGGAAGCTGGAGGAGAAAGCTGGTGCGTGAGGAGAGAAAGAGAAAGAGAGAGATAGAGAACGAGCGAGCGAGTACTCGTAGGCAGCTGGAAGGTCAGCCCCGTGAAGAGTGTTTTCCTACACTTGGTGGGGCAGAAGGAAGCAGTCGCTTTAGCTGAACGATCAAGAAGCTGGAGTGATGAAGGATGGCTCGCCGTGGAAGACAGCGGGAGTCGAGAAGCTTTGGTGGTGAATTCCCTGGCGTGAGCGTCCAGGTCGTTAGGGAAGCCAAGTCTCGATCTGGAGAGTGCTAGACCGAAGCCAGGGATCGAGAAGCCTCAAGATCAGTCGTGTGGGAAGAAGGTCAGCTGCTGGTAGGGCGACTCTCCTGTTGCGGGGCCCAGATGGGAGAAGCAGGGGAGCCGCCAGGTAAAAGAAGACACCGGCTTTGTGTTGTTTTTAAAGAATTGCTTCCAGCCGTTGTTTTAACCTCGTTTTAAAGGATTGTTTTTTTTTTTCTATTTATTGGATTTTTTAACTTCTACCCTTCACTTGTTTTTATGGATTATTTATTGGGACTGTGATGCATTGCACCCTATTTATTGCACAGCTCATCGGTAACATTACCGACAGTGACGGGTTCAAGGTTCTGCTGAAAGCAAGATGGGAGCGTGGAGTGAACCTGCATCGTCACACCAACCCACCACTGTTACTTCAGCTGTCCTGGGGCCCCTTCTTTTCATTACTTGACTCCTTCCCCTTGGTAATATCTTTTGTAAATATAATGTTAGCTTCCACTGTTATGTTGATGACCCCCAGCTCTGTCTCACTAGCAAACCTACTGCTTCCTTTCCACCCTCCTCACTTATTGATTGCATAGCAGAAATCAAATCCTGGTTTTCTTCCAGTTTTCTTAAATTAAATAACAAGTGACAATACTGAGGTTCTCCTCATTGGTACAAAATCAACATTATCCAAAACTGATCATTTTTCCTTTGTTATTGATAATTCCTCTTGTCTCCCCTTCCCCACAGGTGTCATCCTTGACAGTACTTTATCCTTTCAGTCCCACATCAATAACATCTCCCGGTCTCCATATTTCCACTTGCGTAACGTTAAATCGTATTCGCCCCACACCACTGCTATCCTTGTTCATAGCCTTGTCACTTCTTGTCTGGACTATTGCAATTCCTTTTTCTTTGGTCTTTCTTGAAAATCTCTATAAATAAAACAGTTCCATGACTGACTGACAGACAATGCACAGACCAAACCGCTGGACCTAAAGGGCTGAGATTTTGACAGTGCATTCTTATAATGACATGAATAGAAAGGATTTTTTGAAATTCCATCCCTAAGGGGATTAAAGATAGGGTGAGAAGCTCAGTCATCCGGGAGGGGCTCAGAGTAGAGCCGCTGCTCCTCTGCATCGAGAGGAGTCAGATGTGGTGGCTCGGGCATCTGATCAGGATGCCTCCTGGATGCCTCCCTGGTGAGGTGTTCCGGGTATGTCTAACTGGGAGGAGGCCCAGGGGAAGACCCAGGACACGCTGGAGGGACTATGTGTCTCGGCTGGCCTGGGAACGCCTCAGGATTCGCCCGGAAGAGCTAGAAGAAGTGGCCGGGGAGAGTGAAGTCTGGGCATCTCTGCTCAAGCTGCTGCCCCCGCGACCCGACCTCGGATAAGCGGAAGAGAATGGATGGATGGATGGATCCCTAAGGGGGTGAATTGGGAGGCGTCAACTATATCCGTTCTCTTGCCACTGAGAAGAAGGGCGAACGACACGGCGCGCATGCGTGGAATAAGGAAGGGGATGCTTCTGTTTCTGCCTGACGGTAAAGTGAGCGACAGCCATGCATTATTTGTGCGAGCGACATTATCCATCAACAGATGATATAATTGTTGTCCCGGACGAGTTGTGCACATTAGTGACTACTGTCCAGGAACTGATAGATCACATTTATCCAGGCATTGCTCAAATACAGAATAAGCCCATAGAATGGTTTTGAGAACGGGCCATTTTGACTCCAAAAAACGATCAAGCTGCGTTCATTAATGACATGTTGCTGAAGTCCTTTGACGGAGAAGAAATGGTCTACAAGTCGATAGACACTGTCTGTAATGCAGATGAAGCCAGTAACTATCCAGTAGAGTTTTTAAATTCCCTTAAACCACTGGGTCTTCCATACCATAGTCTTACTCTGCGGAAGAGCACACCCGTAATGCTCCTTCAGAATTTAAAACCACCGAAACTATGTAATGGCACTAGACTGCCAGTCAAAGCCCTGCATAAAAATATAATCGAAGCCATTATTTTGACAGGGTGTGCTCAAGGAGAAAAAGTGCCCATGCCACTCATTCCTCTAATATCCAATGACCTCCCCTTTGACTTTAAGAGACTGCAATTTCCCCTCAAAGTATGTTTCGCCATGATGATAAATAAGTCCATCCATCCATTTTCCAACCCGCTGAATCCGAACACAAGGTCACGGGGGTCTGCCAACACAGGGCACAAGGCAGGAACCAATCTCGGGCAGGGTGCCAACCCACCGCAGGACACACACAAACGCTAGGGCCAATTTAGAATCGCCAGTCCACCTAACCTGCATGTCTTTGGACTGTGGGAGGAAACCCACGCAGACACGGGGAGAACATGCAAACTCCATGCAGGGAGGACCCGGGAAGCGAACCCGGTCTCCTAACTGCGAGGCAGCAGCATTACCACTGCGCCACCATGATAAATAAGTCTCAGGGCCAAACTTTGAAATACGCTGGCGTAGATTTAAGGGAAGATTGTTTCTCCCACGGTCAGTTTTATGTAGCTTGCTCATGCGTAAGTTCACCCACAAGCCTGGTAATATTAGTGCCGCCCAATAAACAAACAAAAAATATTGCTTATAAAGAAATCCTCTAAAAACGAATTAAATATTTACACTCCCACGGCGTCAGAAGTTCCACGAGAACAAAGCCATGGGCAATACTTATAACTTCATATCTACAGTATATTTCTGAAAAAAAAGTACTATATATTAAAACAGAGTCTTGCGCGGATGAAGTCGCAGATAAAAGCTAGTCTCTTTATAAGCTTCAACTGGTCCAGAATTCAGCTGCCCGCCCTCATCATTACTAGAACCCCCTCTATTCACCATATCACTCCTGTTTTGCAGCACCTTCACTGGCTTCCAGTTCAGTTCTGAATTCAATTCAAAATTCTTCTGTTAACTCAATGGTTCTCAAACTGTGGGGGGCGTGAAGTAACAAAAAGGGGGGCACAAAGATGTGAAAAAAAGAAAACAAGATGTGAAAAATACGTCTATTGAAACCAAAACAAAATAACTTAAACTACATTCTGATACAAGAAAAATAAATATAGAGTTAGATAAATGTCGATAAAAGTTAAGTAGGTATAATAAAATATGCATCTATGATATACTGTATCATTAATTAAAAAAGAACAAATTGGTATTAGTGGGCTCCTTTCAAAAAAACGTTAGTGGGGGGCGCGATTAAAACTGTTATGAAAACTCGGGTCACAAATACTTAAAGGTTGAGAAACACTGCGTTAACTTTTAATGTTTTCCACACCCTCGCCCCTCCATATCTGTCTGACCTCCTCCATGTTGCCATTCCTGCCCGCACCCTTAGATCCTCTTCCTCCATCCACTTGACTGTCCCCTTCGTCCGTCTTACTACCATAAGGAGCACAGCATTCAGTTTTTCTGGACCTCACTACCATCTGAGCTTAGAAATATTAAATCATTTTCACTTTTCAAATCTAAAATTAAAACTCATTTGTTTAAGACGGCTTTTTCTCTTTGATTACAATTGCTCTGTCTGAGTTTAACTTTTGTATTTTACTTTTGTCTATAATCTGTGTTTTGTCTATTATTTGGTGTCCTTGAGTGTTTAGAAAGGCACATACAAATAAATAAAATGTATTATTATTATTATTAAAATCTCCCAGTATTGCATAAGTGACCTGATTGTTCACTAAAGTCACGGAAGTCCTCCAATATCGGAGATAATGTTTAAGGTTTTGATATATATCCTGTTACCTTTTTTTTTTTTTTTTTTTGGTATAAATATGTTTTATCTAACTGCCTTACCTTAACCTTTCTTATTTCTATTTGTCTGTTTTATTTCATTCTGTATGTTACCTGTTATTAGATGCAACTGAGAAGGCAAATTTCATGTTTTCCTGTGTAAACATGACTAAATAAAGAATCCTAAACCTAAACCTAAACCTAAACCTAAACCTTTAACTCAGCTGATAATTCTGTGCTTTGGAATCAGAATGCAGCAGGGAATGTTCAGGCCCAGCAACTCCAAGTGAGGAGTGAGTGAATTTTCTAACCTACAATATTTGACGGCTCATCTGGTTCACTCATTCGCTTGTTGTGTTCTAACATGAAGAGAGCCTGCTTCAAAAAAGAAGACGTCCACACAGTCAAACACCCGACTGATCGCTAGGGGAACTCTCCTTTACCCCAGCTGGCTAAGACACGCGTACTTATGAACTCTTTATTTTCAGCCACTCAAGTCCTTATCCAGTCACCTCTCTCTTCTTGCTGGGAAACATTGCTCTTTTAGCACCTGAGTGATGATATTTCCTGGAACGGATACAAGGAAGAACAAAAGCACTAGTCCCAGCCCTAAGCCATGCATCAAGAACTAAAATTCTAATATAAGTAAAAAGTAATTACATAGACTTGTAACTTGGACCGTGGACTCTTGAGAAAGAGGAATACAACAAATGATCGTTTTCTTTTTTTATTTGACAGACAACCCAAGTCTCCTTGTTCTGTGAGTCTCTCAGAAATCAGCATCTCCTCCCTGACACCGCGAAGCGATCTATAAACTCTCGATTACATCTCGCCTGAAGAAGGGGCCTGAGTTGCCTCGAAAGCTTGCATATTGTAATCTTTTTAGTTAGCTAATAAAAGGGGTCATTTTGCTTGACTTTTTAACTATAAACTCCTGGAAATCCTTCCCCACTCACAAAGCTGTGTCATCGATACCCCAGGATGAAAAATCATCACTGAATTAGTCAATTACACAATTTTTCACCCAAAGGGATAAATATTTTTTCAAAGTTGTGATGAATTCCCAAAAATTTGCAAATGAAGTGTAATTGTTCAGCTGGACTTGTACATTTTGGTAGTGCTTCTCAATCGTTTTGGTGTCGCGACTCACTGTTTCCATATTTGTGTCTTCGTGAAAAGCAAATCGAGTGTGAACTCCAGAGCGTCCATGGGTGGATGATTATTATTTTTTTCTCTCTATTTACACATTTTAGTTCACCCTTTTTATTATTGTTTGTGAAGAATCTGATTTTTTGCTGATTTGGTTTTCTTATTTTTAATATGGCTAACATTTTTATCATTGCATTCATTTGTATTAATGAAATGCCATTTTTTGGACATCTTGCATATAAACTTGCTGGATCTTGAAGTTAATCTCTCAGTGGATTAACAAAAACACTTCATTGCTGTTCTTGATAGTTTAGTTCGTAAAACAAGCGCAGGTGGCACAGTGGGTAGCGCTGCTGCCTTGCAGCTAGGAGACCCGGGTTCGCTTTCTAGGTCCTCCCTGCGTGGAGTTTGCATGTTCTTCCCGTGTCTGTGTGGGTTTCCTCCCACAGTCCAAAGACATGCAGGTTAGGTGCATTGGCGTTTCTAAATTGTCCCTAGTGTGTGTGCCCTGCCTGGGGTTTGTTTCCTGCCTTGCGCCCTGTGTTGGCTGGGATTGGCTCCAGCAGACCCCCCGTGACCCTGTGTTCGGATTCAGCGGGTTGGAAAATGGATGGATGGATGGATGGACGGAACAAGCGCAGAGATTCATTTCTATTTTGACTTTGGCTGCGATTTCAAGCTCAGTTCATTATGGTTTTGTTCTTTAACTCAGTGCTCGGTTCATTAATGTCTTCTCAGTTTTGAAGTGCGCCTGACTGAATTCACTGTGGGACTTTGGTTCGCTCATTTCCTGTTCCCCTTAATACAGTGGCCTTGAAGGGAAAAATGCAAAAAAAAAAAAAAAGAGGCAAAAATAATGTTAATAAATGAGAGCATACAGTTAAGATTTAAAATCCAGAGTTTCAAAATAACAATGAAAACTGAGAGTGAATAATTAACATTAATAACAGAGAGCATGAAATTAACAATGAAAACGGAAAGTATGAAATTAGCATTAAAAAGGGATAGTGTAAAATTAACATTAAATTTCAGAATGTGAAATTAGTGATCTGTGGTGGGCTGGCGCACCCTGCCTAGGGTTTGTTTCCTGCCTTGCGCCCCGTGTTGGCTGCGATTGGCTCCAGCAGACCCCCGTGACCCTGTAGTTACGATATAGCGGGTTGGATAATGGATGGATGGAAATTAGCGATAAAAAGTGAAAGCTTGAGATTAAGATTAAAAAGTGAGATTGTGAAATTAACATTATAAGGCAAGAGGGTCGAACTAACATTAAAAACTGAAAGCGTGAAATGACCATTAAAAAGTGAGGTCATGAAATGAACGATAAAACTTGAGAGTGTGATATTACCATAAAAATCCAAACCGTGAAGTTAAAATTCAAATGTGACAGAATGAAATTAATATCAAAAATTGAGAGTGCGAAATTAACTTTCAAAAACTCCAAAGCATGGAATTAATATGAAAAAGTGAGCATGAAATCAACAAAAACTGAAAACAGAAATAAACTTCACAACAGAATCCATCCATCCATTATCCAACCCGCTATATCCTAAGTACAGGGTCACGGGGGTCTCCTGGAACACAACAGAATTAGTGTTTTAAAAACAGAAATACTGTACATTACCCAGCTGTACACAATGTTGCAAGGTCAGCGGTTTTCCCACCCAATTGGAATATTTTTGATTGGTGTCCAGTGGGAACAACAGGCTTTTGCAGGTTGTGTTTTTTGGGCTTCTTTTTAAAAACAATTCAGTATATTGGGGTACGTTTCAATCCCCCAATACGACTCTATTAGCACGCTTTTCACCCATCGGGATCCTCCATTCCCTGCTCTTCAGACATGTAACTTTATCGCTCCACCGCCACTCTTTGATGGTATATACCCATTCTGTTGCTCTCAGTTCTGCCCTGCTACTCAATAGTATTTTCCTAATCCATCATTCTGAAATTTCCAAAGGGATCCCCACATTCGGTGACTCCATTTTCATGGCTGGTTTCTTCCACCACTACGCCTGTTTTCGGCTATCCCTGGATAGAACATTTTGTCAGGACCTGGCAACCCCGGCTGCACAGGAGCCCTGCTTTCCTTCTCTGGAGTATATTTGCGTACTGCCTTGTTGAAGACGTGTGAGCAAAGACAGAGTTACAGATAATAAGAAAATCACATTATCAATGTATTGAAATCACCCGCATAGGGAACCTTTAATCCTCCATTTCACGGCCCCTGTGTTCTGCTCGCTCATGGGAGTGGTGGGCCCACCACAGTGGTGAGAAGTGAAAGAAACTGAAACAGCAATCACTTGGGGCTGTTGGAATCGCTGCTGCTTCACAGACCAGGAATTACCTGTACAAAGTTTATAATTAAACACATTTGTTGTATTTTTTTCCGTTATTCTTTTACAATCTATTTTTTATGTGTAAAATACGTAATAACAGATATGGTCACCTGGCAGCTCCATTATCTGGATGGATTTTGCTAAGCCACCCATATCAGGAAACTGATCTTACCGTGGTTAAATTTTATAATTATTATTGGAAAAAAAACATAATAAATTAAAAACAAACAAAAAAATAAAACCAGAGTGAAGAAGATGGGAACCTCATTGGAAATTTTAGCAGTGGTCGTTTTGGATTGATGAGACAACTTGTAGGGTGGTTCACTTTACTAGTTAATAATACCATATTTGAGTTGAAAAGCGACTACAGATCTTTTACTGGGACCAGAAAGAATTTAGCCTAGCAGCTTATTGATATAAAATGAACGTTCGAGACGAAAGAAACAGAAAAAAAAAAGAACTAAAAATTCTTAAAACATACAAACAATTGTTTGGAAATGTGAGTGCGTTGAGTTAAACTTCCCGGGGAGTCGAATTTGCAGGGTATCGATTTCAGGGTGGTCGTTTGTAATTTCAGGTCGACTCTAATCGTTTTCAGCTTTGAGTGAAGGTGAAATAAGGGAATTAGTGATCAAGGTTACCAGAGGCCGGTGAATCAAAGTAATCATTATAGAAAGAAGCGAGACACATGAAATAACGGGAAGGAGCCATTTGGTACACTGAACAATCCTTTTTCCTTTTTTTTATTTTTCACACTTAAAAAAGACAGCATCTGCATAGACTTATCTTATAGATTTAGGAGGAGGGTAGCACTGGCACATCACACTAACTAAACATAACAGGATACAGCAGAACAGGTGGGGAGAGAGTCAGAGAGCAAGAGAGAAGAAGGAAGGAAGGGAGCAGAGAGAGGAGGAGGAGGAGGAGGAGGTGTGAAAGAAAGAGAGGAGGGACATGAGACGGAGAGAAAGAAAGAGAATTTACAATACAGAACGCACACGCACACACAGAACGAAAACGGACGCAAGTTGCAATTCCAGACAAAGCCAACGTTTCCCAGTCGCTGGATGGCAAGGGATTTTTTTTGATCCTTTTGTCGTTTTGCTTAGGACGTCTCGGGAGGCTTTAAATAAATGGGGATGTGCCCGAGTGCCAGGCAGTGGTAACCCCACCAACTGATAATGACTGCTTTTTCTGGGGGTGGAGATGGGGTGGATTGTTCACTGAAGAATTACGACAGTAGGGGAATGCAAAGCATGGTGCGGTTTTTCGTTGTGCGTCACCAAGTTGTGAAAATATGATTCGTTTCGGTGAAAGATTCTAATTTGCATATCAGTTTTCTAGATGTAGTTAAAGCCCTTGGTCTGTCATAACGTCCAGCAGACACACTCTTTAAGAGTCTGGGGCAATGGATAATGCAAAGGTCAAGTGATAAAAAGTACCAAAATGCTTGTGACCCTTTTGACTACAAGCCATGTCAGCATTGCCAGTTGGTGTGTAAGCTAACCAATCATATGGCCTCTGAGCAAAGACGTTGACCTGGCATATACCAAAAAAAAAAATCGAAAGACTACGACTGAACAAGACGAAAAAAGTTTTCTCCAAAAGTGTATCCCGAAGTAGCAGTTGGGGTTTTAAAATGTCTTCCAAAAATGGCACGTGACTTTAAAATGGTGGGGAGAGTCAACACCATTCAGAGATCTTAGAAATCTCCAGTTGCCCCTTACACACTGCTACATCTGAAGAAGGTTGGCGGTTCATCAGGGAGGCTTTCAGTGGTTAGCTTACAGAAATTTAATTTTGCACTATGGAAGCAAAATTAGGTTGAAACCAAAAGATGAATAAAGTAAATGTTTTACTGACTTTCTCGACCGGTACTTGAATGTGGAGGGTGTAGATATGGTCTACATAAGTCTAGACTTTACCTAGATGTTCCAAGTCTTTACAAAGTTCTGAGAACTCCTCAAAAAAATAATTTTTGGTCCCCTGACTCTTGCAAATGATCCATAATCTCCAGGAAATAATTTAGCGATACTCCTGGCCTAAAAAATCATCAAATTATCCATTTTTTTCCAATTTGTAACCTCAGATGGACAACCACCTCTCCACTTACCCGAAATCCACTTACGTCCTCAATTCAAATTCATTCCTTTAAAAAATATAAGTCCCGACCAGATAAATTTACTACAATTTTATGTTTTCCGCTCGGCCAGCTGCAGAGTTCGTCACAATTGGGTGAGCTTAATTGAATCTGCTGGTGAACAAATGCAAACCTCGCCCTGACCTCTCCACCACCCTCAGAAACGATGGGACAAAAATGAAATTAAAACTGAATGAGTGTCTCTTATCACCTTACGTCTCAAATGTGACCACCTCAGGGTCATTTCTTTGGGCCAGAGAGGGACGGGAAACCAAAGGCTTTGCCTGGAGGTATCTGATAGATCCGACATTTACATGCAAGTGTCTCATATTTACAATAATTACAGACATGAAACTCCATTTTATTTTGACAAGATTTGCGAGCAGTTTTTTTTTTTTTTAATCTTAATAAACATTTCGTTCTTTTTTTTTTTATTCCCTCTGTCTTTTTAAACATCTTTTCTATTTGATAATACTGTACAGAAAAAAAGACAAAACAAAATACACAGAGGGCTATTTGAAGATATCAGATCCTTCTCTCCCTTCTTGGACTTGGATTTCTAGTTTTGACATTACATTTCCTTTAGACTGCTGTACCATAATTTATAGCACCCCGTCAGATGAACAAAAGAAAAATCGAGACCGAAACATGCCAATGCTAATCAGGAGGGATGATTACAAGTCAACAAGGTGAAAAGAGGGAAAAGAACATTTTGTGCAATAAATCAATCCATTCCAGATATCAAGAATGACAAATATGAAATGTTCTCAAAGAAGCTGACTCCAGAGAGATGAGTTTCATCCTGTATCGTCTCCCACGGTTGCTAATGTCGATTAGTTCTGAAATCGTGACAGTACAGATAATTGCATCTCGAGATATTTGTTTTGTTAAACCAGTAACAGGCCCAATAAGTGACATCAAAGCACGCCGAAAATTAGATGATGCATGAAATATATAAGAATATCTGTTATAAAATAAGAAGACTTGACAGAAATATTCTGTTTTCAGTGAAACCAATTTTTGCTATCTGTAAAGCCGTTTGAGGCAACCATTCTGCAAAAATTTGCCATTAGGGACAATCAGTACAATTGTTCCAGAAAATTCTAATATTATTAAAACAAACAAAATGTTTCACGTTATCTGCCACGTCAGTTCCGTGAAAACTTCCTTGTCTATTCACAAATTTTGGAAAAATTTTGGAAATTTTTCCCTATAAGCAGAACTTTTGCAGACTCATTTCTGTTTCCTTTAAACATCATTCCCATTCCGTTTCTTTAGGCCTAACACATCATCTAATTTTCATTTGTTCATTTGTACAATTCAACACATTCTTTGTCATGATTCTTAATAACCCAGAAATTTGACTGAACTTGTAAATTCATATTATTGACAAACATCACTTTGCATACTCATTGAAGCGTTTACAACGAAAAAGAAATCCCACAAACTTAATGCAAGTAAAAGAATATGGAAGCCGTTCAGCTACTGTAGCTTTCAAAACCCGTAAAATTTGGCATCTGCTTTTCAACTACATGACCAAACAGATTTCTCCTTAGGAGAATTGAAATAAGAATTCAAAATTACAGTTTAAAAAATGCAAAATTACTGACTTTAGATGAAAAAAACTTAATTAACTTTTTCAGTGAATATACCATTAGTTATGCCTGGATCTTTAACATATTATATTACAAAGACAAATGCAAGTTTATTGTATGGCGAAATTGAAGATACAAAGAAAAATGCATTGCAGTAGGCTTTCATGATGATCACATCTATTAAAATTTAAAATTGTTTTTGTTAACACAGTCAGCCTTCCTAAATGTATACGGTCTTTGCATCAAGAGTACTGTTCCCATCTTGTAATAATTATTTGCAATATAAGTATAATTATCGACTCCTTACTGAAACTCTATAGTTGTTTAAGAAGTTGTGTCAAGCAAATAATTTGTTGGAAACCCTAAAAAAACTGAAATAATTATCATCTATTTGTTTGTACATTTAAATTCAACATCACCCAGGAGAGAGGGTTTGATGTCAACCTGCCGAAAATCCAATCGATTTTCATTGGAAATTCAGACGAGTGCAAACACCAAATAAGACATGTTGGCCCAAACTCCCAGAAGGCTCTTCAGTTTCTAGCTGACTAGACTGCAGTCACTAAATGAGAGAAGAAAAAGCGTAGAAGAAACGGAATATTCACCACGGTTTGGATTCTGGTGTTTTTTGTGGTTATGGTGTGGTACGCACTTCCCTTAACTCTTAATGATAAAGTGGCTTCTCACATCAAGGTGAGTTGACAATTGACAATGGGCAAACTGTCAGCTAAAATAAATTTACACTACAGCCAAATCGGGAAATTACAAAAAAATAATATTTGGGGTAATGAAGTCATGGTGTGTACTGGGATTTTATTACAAGACTTGGCAAAAGTACAGTTAAGGATTTGTTATAACACACAATACAAACGTAAAACACAGGTTCTTAGTTATTAAAAACCAATCAGTAAATATAAATAAACATCTCTTTTTGATATTATTAAATAAGAGGCATTTAACAGTTATATATTTTCTGTTATTTAAAGTTTTAAATCACAAATTATACTTAATTGAATATTTTTTTCTTATTTTTTAAAATTACTTTTAGGAATTCGGTACCAATATATTTGTTGCGGATGATAATGCTTTGGTAATGAAATGTTAAAAAAAACAAAAAAAACATTTCATATAGTTTCGGTTTAGCTCTACAAATAATTAATAATGTACATTATATTTAAACTACTGTGAAAGTATTAATTGCATACATTACTTTCAAAAATAAAATAATTTTAATATTGTTTTCTTACTATAGGTTAAATTTCTCCACAGGGACATATTACGAAAATAAATAATAAATAAATGACTTTTTATATTTTTAAAATAGCTAGGTTTGTATTGGACTTTCTTCAAAGGATAGCATAAGAGTTAAAAACAGAACAAGTATTTTAAGTAAAGTTAATTTTGTGGTTGTTGTGGCTTTTATCAGACAGAGCACAACACGTCTGACCAAATAGGAGCACAAATAAGCGACTTAGGACTGAAGGCACCGATCTGCCAGAGACCCCCTCATCACTACAGTCACAAAATGTCTGATACAGTATGACCCCTTTGGAAGACAGACCTCGAGCCTCATTCAGCAGCAATGCCAGTACTGCTGCCTTGTACCTTTTAACCTACTATTCAGCCAGGGCTATCCCACCTTTGGACCCCAACCCTTTTCAATTTAATCAATTTCAATGCTACTCACGTTAAGACGGTTTAAAAGTTTGAAGTGCACCATCTATTTGGAATGCTTTTTGTAATGCATGTAGTAATAAGATGCATTGCATCTGTCATTCCAACAGATGGTACATCACAAACATTTGTAGTAATAAAATGCATTGCTAAAAATGTTTGTGATGCGCCATCTGTTGGGTTGACAAATGCAATGCATATATTTATTTTATATGCCATTTGGTATGAGACTCGTAAAAGCAGTGTTATATATTTGTGATTTGCCATCTGTTGGAATGATACAGACATAGCAACCAGATACACAAACACTTGTCTTTTTATTAAGGTGAATATTTATATATGTTAAATATAATATATATATATATATATATATATATATATATATATATATATATATATATATATATATATATATGTATATATGCACACACATATATACATATATATATATATAAATACGCACACATACATATATATATATGTATATATACGACGCCCACATGAGCTTTTGGAGTGTCTCACTGTTAATGTTTCAAGTTGATTTCCATTCCCTTAAGAGTGGAAGAGTAGCGGGTGGAAGATAAATGGCGTCACGTCCAGCTCGTTCATCTCAAGCCACGCCCCTTCTGGCCTCCCAATTGTTTCAGCCAGTCTTCCGCCTGAACTTGCCATTCATTATCACACCTCCTTCACGGATGGAGCTCCATCTTGGAAGTACACATTAGTGTTAAATCTCTCATCGTAATGGCCTAATGTTTATTTTAATGATTTCTTTATCTTGTGTTTCATTTCACGATATTAATTGTGGTGTCTTTTATTTTTTGTCTTATTACTCATATACACATACATATATATGCTGTAATGTGGATTTGTTTTAACTTTTTTGACTTTTATACTGTGGTTTTATAGCTTCTTTTCTCACCGTTCCGAGTTTCAGATTCTAATTCTAAGTTTAGTTTTTTAGGGGGCGTGGTTTAAGAGGTCAGGATCTGTGACTTGCTGGTGCGACAATTTAAACATCGGTGCAATTCCCTTGTATACGAGACTACGGATAAATGTTTTCTGTGATTATTTTTGGTTAGCATTTTTTAGTACAAATGTACTGACTCAGAAATGAAGAGGAACAGGAGATGAGACGTGGTCGAAAAAACAGGCAAGGGTCGTAACTGGAAAAGACGTCAACGTTAAAATGCAAACCACAAATGGAGGTGTTGAAACCATGAATAATATTTCTTTGTAACCAGGAATAGAGACATCAGAATAAAGCAACACACACCACACAGGAATCCTAATATCGGATGCTCCAGAATAGAATGTGCCAAACTTTACATCAGTGCTGTAGATGACATTGCACGTCACGTATTCCCAAGTAATTCTGGAAAGGATTTTTGTGGCAACGATCGACGTGATTGCTAAAAAATGACGACGCCCAACTTCTAAACAAAAATGGTGTTGCCATAAGACGTCATTAAAGTTCCATTTTGTAAATATTGCATAAGGCAAGAAATAGAAGTGAAAAATCATAGTTCTTGAGGTTCAAAGTCTAATGTCCATTGGGCAACATGTACTCGGGTCTCATAAGGCAAAAATAAAGAAAACCGCTCATTATAAGAACAACGACTCGTGCTTTGTCTTTTATCTTTGGTAAAATATTTCAGTCATGTGTTTTCGCTTCCTGCTTTAGACCTTTGCCTGTTTATATTGACTACATTTCATCTTCTGGTGCCTTCCCATTTAAAAGCCACCATCTCCATTTCTCCATCCATGGCAGTAGAGAATGTACATAACTTCTCTCTATATGTTATAGCTGCACACAAGTGAAAAGCGCGTCTCTTTCAGGGTCTAATTTATAAGGTTTAGAGAAGGGTTTGGAGACTTGCATAGCAACTTAATAATATCTGTGCTTCCTTCTCAAGCCCGGAAGATTCCAACCAATCAGACAATACCTAGGCCCCGCCTCCTAAAGGTCCTGCCTTGTACCACAGCAACAGCTACAAGAGAACAGCGGCGCTCTTACAGTATATAGCAAATGATTCAAAGTTTGATGAGCTTTAAAGGAAGTCAGCATTATATGGGGTAACCCCTGGCACCCCAAAACTTTGAACGCCTTTTTATGTCTATTTGACAGGTGCACATGATATGATATATTCAATTCAGAGTCACGGGGTAAAGATATGTATATTCATACGCATGCACACACACACACACACATACACACACTTATATATACAGTATATATATATTTGCATACCCACACAAATATACATGCATACGGTATACCTGCATATATTACACAGTGCATACCTACTCATACACACATACATGTTGTATATAATTTTTACATATGCATATATACATTTGTTGCATTTTTAAATCTTAAGCTATCTTTATATTTATTTTTTTTTATTTTAGGAAGATTTTGGATTATGTTTTTGGTTTCACTTCTGTTCAGGGAGTATGTTGTGTTCGGTTGTTATATACTCTCTCGTTTATTTAGCTCAAGTGCCATCAAGCATATAATTTCGCTGTCCTGAGATGCACTAGTGCCATCCTGTATGTCGTTACACCATGTGGGAATTAGTTCTAATTATAGCTGCCTCAATTTAAATTGTCATTTAACACAGAGATAGCCTGGAAAGAAAATGAACCTTAATTGATTGATTATTTAATTAGAGGTGGATTCAGACTGGCAGTCCCCTAGAGATGTTTAGCAGATCTGAGACCATAAGCTCAAGGAGGAATCCACTAAGATGATCTGACTAAGACACGGTGCTGTGGAGTCCATGTGGATCAGGATCAGCTACAACACGGTGCTGTGGAGTCCATGTGGATCAGGATCAGCTACAACATGATGTCATTACTCTTTTTGGGCAACCAAAGACCAGTACAAAGTTTTAGAGGAGCTAAATCTTAATGGTTTTTCACTTTGAGCTTTTTATTATGATACGGGCTTGCCTAAAATATTAACTTCAAAAATTATGGAAAGCACCAAGAACTTTGAAACTTTTCAACAGGAACTGTGTTTTCCTACTTCCTTTTTCATATTCCATTTTAATGTCAGATCATCTCATAATGGAGTTGCGTCAAGCTTGTCCATAGTGTGTTGTCTTTTTCTGGAACCCATTGATTAAATGCCTTGTAATATTTATAGCAGATTGTAGATTTTGGTTTGAAATTTACATATCTTGATTCTTCGATCTGAAGTCTGAAATCATCTGAATGGTGACCAATGAGAAAGAACACAAGCAAATTTCAAATAGATTAGATGTCTTATAGGCTTGAAAACAATGGGTATTGACTCATTTGGACGTGAAGGCTAAATCGAGACTTGACGAATGAAACGGAGTTGTAACACAACGTTGAATTAATCAGACTGCCAGGCCTGCAATTGCTTCCTAATGCAATGGGAATGTTCTCACAGCTGGGGACACAATCAATAATTTTTGAATGCCTTAACTTTTCTACAGCTTGCAGTACATAAATGAAAATGTTTGACATTAAAAGCCAAAAATTGGTAGCAAACAGAGTGATAAAAATTACAAGACAGTTATTTGTCAGGACATAGTGGCCAATTGGATCTGGAGAATTAGCCACTCATGATATACAAATTACCAGTTAAGAGCTAACTGGCTGAGAAAAGCATAAGAATTGCACGACGATAAATAGAATGGACTGTTGGAGAAAATGCGGCTGCTAATTGGACAACCTGTCTGCCAATCAGCTTTTGGTAAGCCCCAAATTTTCGATCTATCAGGGCAAGCTTTCCTTATTATTTTAGTAATTATTTATTTGTAAAATGTAAGAAGGATTACTGGTTTAATTAACGCTAGCCGTTTTTTTCATTGAACTCATGTGTCTACTTTCAACGCTTTTAGTTCCACGGTTCAGACAAATGATACCCAGTTAACTAATTGGTCTAAAGTGACACGACAAGAGTGACTGAGCCTTACAATCAGGTGGCGTGCCCTTTAAGGTTGGGTCCTGCATTCTCCTGGTGGTATTAGGATGGCATCTACTTTTTCATGATCCTGTGAAAAACTATGCAGGCTCTAAAAAAAATGGATGAAGACGTGTGGATTTGCCATTCAGCTAAAAAAAAATCCATGCCGGATTCAGCTGGACTGAACTCACATTTCATGACAATTCCTCAACTTAGCCCAGAAAACTCCTGAATTAGCAGCAACTCTGATTTTCAAACCTGATGTTAGTGTTTTGTGACAGGGCTGGCATTCCATTCACGTCCTCGTCTACTGCCTACTAGAATTATCTCCGCAAATGGAAAGATTTGAACAGGATGGGTCAGAAGTGAGCCGAGACTCTTTCAGTAAATGTCTCTGTTGTTTTATTGCATTAACTGCATATAAAATGGAAGAAAATTTATGGCATTTACGGCATCTAATCTACAATTTTAATGTCTGTTTTCTGTATTAATGTGCTGCAATAAACCCAATGACAGTAACACTAACAGTGGCCAATCAAAGTGACACCAGCTGGCCATGTCGCTCTTATTCCCACCTGCTGACTGCAGCTGAGTCCCACATCCACATTTAATTTATTTGCCCAATATTCGTGAGCTTATCAAAGTAATAGGGAGAAATGTTAGGCGATCGTGAGGCACTTAGCAAAAAAACTGATAAAAGCATACTCGTTAGTTGTCAGCAGTACATTGCGACTGGAAAAGACAAAAGACGATGAAATACCCCGTCTGTTATCTGACAGGCGTTAACTTGTTAGGTGTGAGCAACTCAGGATCTGATTTCCGACTATCCCAGCCGAGTCTCAGAACCGAGCAGGCCAAGAGGCCTTCCTTTTATATCGTGGAGGATAATACTAAATTACTTGCATGAAGAGAACGTTGAATCAAAAGCAACAGAAGAACACTGACATCGGGAGACGAGGGAGTTGAAAGAGTATGCCTTCAGAGTGTGAACGGAGGTCCGTGTTCAGTGTAATCGGAGTAATACCACTCAGCTACGCTTGAGATTGATGGCTAGGTGAAATACTGTTGTTGAAAAATGCGGATGCTTCCTGTATGTAGCTGTCCCCTGGTAATGGTGCGTTAAATTGCATGTTAGACCACTTGTTATTGGTTTACATATACAGTTTTTGAACATATATATATATTGGATATATATATGCATACACATGGAGGAAATGTGTGCACATAGATTTACATACACACGTAGACATACTTAGACACATATTTATGCGCATACGTACTTATATGAATACATAAACATATATATATATATATGCAAACATATACATGTACATGTACACATATATATATATATGTATACGCATTCTTATAATTACATGAATACATAGACATATAAATATATGCAAACATATACATGTACATATACACTTAGGTATACATATACACACACACACACACACATATATATATTTATATATGTGCATTCTTATGATTACATTAATACATATACATATATGCATACTCATATATATGTACATATACGTATATGTATGCACATGTCTGTAATGATGGATTTCCTCATCTTTTAGATTGCTGTCTCCTTACCACTTGGACAGACTAACCAAAAATTGTGAGCCGGGCTGACATACCGTACGTATTTAATCAATCAAGAAAATGATATTTTATAGAGGGAGACCATCACATCTGACAGATTTCCTGTGGATCGGTAGAGAGGCTTGGGTAAAGGTTCACAGGATATATTTCATTACTTTTAAGTTCCTCGTTTTTCACGTGGCATTCCAAAAACCGAATTTTTAGAGAGGTGTAGAAATCTGCCTATCAATACAATGTTGGAGGATAATGAGCGCCAAGTTGCAGGGACAACAATTTTACAATCCAGAGAACTGCCGGATGATAGGACGATGTCTTTTGCTTAGCCGATTTGTTTCCCTTTTGCATATTTTATCAGAAATCGATTAATTATTGCGATTTAGCGGACCCTAAGGTCTTGATGTTACCCAGATGATTAGTCAGTCCTGGAGTGACTGTATTGTTAAACGGTTGTACTAACAATTGCATATGTTGAAACAGCCATCTGTATATCAATTAATGGGTTAATTGTATTATCCTAAGCTCTGTTAAGCACAGGATGACAAGTCCATTTTGCGGGTCTCACTCCCTGCTCTACCGCTGTATATATCATATTTCAGCACTAGATGGCAGTGCAGTTTTTCAGCTCTCGTAATGAGAGGGCGAGGCCAGACATGTGACAATCCAGTAACTACACAGCAAACAGCACTGCGCTCTTTCAAAGATGGGTGGAAGCTGTTGTTCTGTTTCAGGCAGTACCCTCTCTTCACTATCAATCAACAGTGCAGTACGTCGCATGGTACGTACACACGTAATGAACGCCACGTACTGTGCAACACTCCACATTTTACAAATAAAGGAGAACCATTGACTCCATTGGGTGCGTTGCATTAGCTAATAGCTAAAATGTCCCAATTTGTCACTCAGAGCTGGCATTCCCAGCCACCTTTAGCTGCCAGTTCTGTATGGGAAAAACCAGAACCAAAAATGGTTGCATAAATTCTTAAAAACACATATGAACATAAAGCGTTTCTACGTGCAGATGTGTGGGAGTGAGCATACGAATAGCATTCCATAGCAATGAGAGTCAATAATCCATAAATGTGTACTTCTATTTCAAATTTTGATATGATTTCATTAGACTATTTGTTTTCTGCTTATAAAAATGAACCAGATGATTTTTCTTATCAAGCCACTTTCGATTCAATAAAGTGAGTTAAACATAGCAAGATTAAAACCCAGCTCTCTAGATGAATGACTTTTGAGTGCCTTACTTAACAAAAACAAGATGAAGGGGTCAGTTCAAAATAATGCAATTACTGTCAAAGCACAGAGAAACCTTTTAAACAGTGTTACACGAGGACGGATGTTTTAGGTGGTGGGGTGATTATATGGCTTTCAATGGAACGTACAGTAGACGATACCAGTAAGAGTGAATCAGCTATGATCCGACTCGCAACCTCAACAACAAAATAAAAAGTGAACAAAATGAGCAGCTTTCTGTAAAATAAATGGAGCTCTCTCTAGCAACACATCACCTTAAAAATAAGAGCCAGCAGATGGCGCTGTTGTGAATGCTCCACCACAGCTCCACCTATTGTCTCAATGCAGAACTGCATCTTTTCCCATTTGAAATAGAAAGAAACAAATAAACTCTCCGGCATGTAAAACTGATTTTCAAGAAAAGGAGAGGAGAGAACTAATTTGCAATCTGCAGCCCCTGTTTGTTACTTGTTTCTTTTCTTTTTTTTCTTTTTTTTTTTAACATAACAAACTTACACAAAAAAGCAACACACCTTCCCTTTAAGGGAGAATGCAAGGAATGATGGGAAATGTAGTGCAGCCCCATAAAAACGAGTAGTCAATGTTCTGTCGCACTCATTGAGCCGACAGAAGTCTGTCTACTTAATGTCTATATGTACATATATATTTTTTTTCTCTTTCCTTGATATGCGAGGCTAGGAACACAAGACCACCTTTTCATGGATACAAGCTTTGGAAAGCCTCAAAATGAGTCATTATTCATAGTATAATAATAATTATTATTATTCTTAAAATTGTCATTACTTTTTCTTTTCAAAATGAGTGTCGTGATTATAATTTACACTTTTGTTGTTAAATAAAAATAAATAGAAAAAAAAAATATTAAAAAATACAAAACAGAATAAGTCGACCAATCACATTACAGACTACAGGATACCATTGACAATAAAACAATTGCACTGTTAAAAAAATAAATAGTAAATAATTACAAATAAACAAAGAAAAGGAGAAGTTATTTTCTTGCCTGTTTGCTTTTTTTTGAGAGAGATGTGACAATTAAATCAACGGCTGTTTTCGTTTTTTCTCCCTATTCGTTCTCATGATTATTTCGTAGGCTAAAACAAATAAAAAGTAAGAAAACAAAATGCGGTGTGCTTGGTAGGTCGAGTCTGGCACATGCTAAATGGCGGTCAATAGGGTGAGTAAGCATTTGTTACAATTGCACTTCAGGATGCTGACGTCTTCACCGAGGCTCAGCAGAAGACTAACTCTTTTTTCCAGAAGCAGTCGTGAGAAGTTTGACTCACTGGGAACCTTTTTTTTTTAACAGCAGGTGAGGCCACACCATGAGGGGTTACGCGATAACTTGTCCTTAAATTCTACACAAGCTTATTCTTGCTGGTCACCCAGGTCGCCTTGCGTCTGTTAGTTCCTGTCTCTGAACGTCAGAGGTGATCTTTCTTGTGTTTAAAAGGTGGATCAGGATCCAGTAAGTTTACTCTTCTTTCATGTTTCTTTCCATGGTCTTGGGTCTACAAAAATCCTCAGAGGACTCACCACTGGCAAGCTTGGACAATCTTACTTTTGATGTTAGGGCCTATTCTGCACCAAGTGATGGTCGGGATCTGTCAGTTTAGGTCTGAAGAGAGTTCAGAAGGGTCTGATCAGGTCCGGTCATATTTAAGAAAAAACATTCTTCTCAGAACATTCTAAACTTCTGGGTAGGACCAGGTCATCAGGAATGGTGTACAGTGAACTTTGATCTCCCACTTAGATTTGGCTACTGGCAATAATCCTGCTTGCAGTTTTTTTAGGGTTCATGTGTATAACCACCTTGCAGAGAACTTAGTGGATATCCAGACTGGTCATTTCTTTTTTACACCGTAATGTGGTCAATCTTAAAGTCCAGATCAGTCTCTACTCAAGTCAATCTTTTTTTCCTGGATATTGGTTTGGTGCAATAGTTCAACAGAAGCCAGTCATTTCATCAGATTTTACTTGACTGGTCAGTTGCTGAGATGATTTTTTTAGTGCCCTGATTCTTACTTTTTGGTCAGGTCAGACTTCAGAAAGATCATTCTCAGTAAGGTCAGCTTGGTGTTTTGTTATCGACAGGGGTCTAGTTCTAGGCAGAACAATGTAGCCAGTTGCAGTGCAATCAATCCTTGTTGGGTCTGCTTGAATGTCAGAACATTTAGCAGTGTCTGTTTTTTTTTACTTATGGACCCATTAGGACTCTGGATAATCCTTCTGGTGTGATTAAAATTCCTGGTAGCACAACAAGGAGCGCCATCGCCGGACCATCTTCCTTGAGTCAGGTGTGATCAAATGTAAGATTCATTCTGCTGGGTCTTTAAGAAAAAATCCATTTTGGTTAGTCCTGATTCTGTGTTTGGGATCCTGCCTTGGTTTGGCTTGGTAAAACCAACTGAGATCTCAGAACAAATATATTTTGATTAGTCTTGATGTTATTTTTAGGATCTTGCTTGGTTGAATCTTCTTGGTTTGGCTTGGTTACACCAACTGACATCTAAATATGAATCCATTCTACTTAATCTTGGTTTACTCATCAAGGCCCAACCTGGTTTCAACTTCTTCTAATATCTGAAGCTTGGTTTGGCTTGGTAAAACCAACTGACATCTCAAGCCAAATCCATTTTGATTAGTCTTGATACTATCTTTAGGATGGCGCCTGGTTGAATCTTCTTGGTTTGGCTTGGTTACACCAACTGACATCTCAAGACGAATCCACTCTTCTTAGCCTTGGTACTCTCTCAGTGATCCAGCCTGGATGAACCTTGTTGGTTTGGCTTGGTAAAACCAACTGACAACTCAAGATGAATCCATTCTGCTTAATCTTGGTTTACTCATCAAGGCCCAACCTGGTTTGAACTTCTTCTAATGTCTGAAGCTTGCTTTGACTTGGTAAAACCAACAGACATCTCAAGCCAAATCCGTTTTGATTAGTCTTGATACTATCTTTAGGATCGCGCCTGGCTGAATCTTCTTGGTTTGGCTTAGTTACACCAACTGACATCTCAAGACGAATCCATTCTCCTTAGCCTTGGTACTCTCTCAATGATCCAGCCTGGATGAACCTTGTTGGTTTGGCTTGGTTAAACCAACTGACAACTCAAGATGAATCCATTCTGCTTAATCTTAGTTCATTCATCAAGGCCCAACCTGGTTTGAACTGAACTTCTTCTAATGTGTGAAGCCCAAGACAGCTCAAGGCTTGACTTAGCATGAACATTGGTGCCTGTTCTGGTTTGGACCTTCGTTTTAGAATTTTCTTTGTCTTTTTGCACTTTGAGGGGCTCAAACTAATTTGTCTGTCTTCTTAAAATTTCCTCTAATCAAATCTTGTCTGAGTTCAACACAAAATTTTTTCTGGCAAGTCTCAATGAACTCAACAGGGATTTTGTTCTACCAATCTTGGTGGGTCAGCCTAGTTTGGTCTTAATCTTAAACAACAGAATGATCCCATCTTTGGGAGTTCTGGCATGGTTGGCTTTCCATCCTTAGCAAAGTGTTAACATCCAGTCAAAAATTAATTTCCAGGTGCCTAAAGAAGTCCTCTCTGCCACCATTTCCAGAGTTTGAGGACAGCATATCTTGTACATTGATCTCAACTTGTTTTGGACTTATGATAGTGTATTTCCTCCTCTTGGTAAAATTTAGGCGGATTATACTTTGGAAGCATTTTCAAAACAGCTACAGTAAACTTGTCCTCAACTGCTTCACAGAAATAAAAAGCAAAAAATAGAGAAAAGAAAAAAACAAATGAGAGGCCCAACACCAGCTTGTAAAAGTATCTCGTCATGAATTTGGTCCAGGGAAGCTTTTGTTGATCATGGGGAGAGGTTTTCTCGTATCTTGCTTCGTTGTTGTGTGAGAATGGTTAAGGGGAGCCTGGCCGTGGGGAGTGGGGACTTAACAGTGTGCTTCTTCGCTGTTCTGCTGACGCTGGTCCATAACACTGCCAAGCAGCATATGGACAGTTCACAAACGTTAGATGTGAACCCTATGGTTTGGGTTCATTGCAGTTGTGCTGCTTCTCACAGATCTCGTGGGTTGATCTCTTAGGAGAAGGGATTCCATTAAACTGAAGAGACTGTTTCAGTTGGGTGCAGGAAAGTTCTGGGTTTAGGGAGTCGGAGGATTAAAGAAGGGAGTTGTGTTTTCCTTCTTTCTCTTACAGTCTTCTACATGCGAGGTGGGATAAAATCCACTGGTCAGAATTATAGCTCACGGGTTTTCTTTACATACATGCCAGCTAGCTGTTACGGGCAGAAACATTTTTCAGCAAGTTGAGAAAATGAACGCATAGATCATTGGAGAAGGAAGTCTTCCTTTTGCTGGAGGCTCCTATTCACAATTTTATCTTTTCTTTTTCTTTTAATGTCCACTTGGCTTTAAACGGCACCCCTCCCCTCCACCGTTCCCCAGTCCACCCCAGTTCTGGACGTCGTCAAGCCCAACCTTTAAACTCGGCAAAAATGGATGCCCTGATTTAATTGTCACCGTCAAAAAACATGATTTCATTACAGGTAGCTGAATTATGTGCTGTTGAACTTCAATGCATGTACATTGTTAGTATTACATACGAACATTTTGTTTTGTATCAATATTTTTGTTGTCGTGCAATCCCCTGATGTTTCCCCTTTGCTCTTTCTTTCTTGCATTCTTTCATTTTGCTCATTTCTCTCACTTGCTTTCTTGTATGCTTTTTGTATGTGTTTTGTTTTTTGTTTTTTTTGTTTTTCGTTTTTTTTGTTTTCATTCCTACATTTTTGTATTTTTAAAACCCCAGAGTTCCTCCAATGCTGGATGCAAGGACGACCCCGAGTACTACGCAGCAGATAATGATCATGATCTTCTTCTGCATGAGGGAAGAGAGGGAAGATGAAACAGACAGAAAGGAGAGAAAGAGAAAAAAAAAGGGTCATTAGTGAATCCGATAAAAATCAAGTACAGCAAGCAGAAAAGCAGACCTTCAATTTGGAGCTGCGTCAAGTTGCATTTCTTAAAATGACTGAACAGATGATCTGTAGTGAACTTCTTAAAAAGATTCATTGGACAATAAAAGATCTGCAACACTTTGGAACAGATGATTTTATCTTCTAAAAATTAGGGTACCTGGTGATTGAATGCACTCTGTAACCAGCAGGGGGAGCCATTGAGCCCCAAACCCCAGACACAGTCACGCCCAATACAGTCACAAATTCATAAACGCTACCGTAACACACAGGTTAACACAATCAAAGTATAAGCAGCACAGAAATACAAGCCACTCTCCTCCCATGAGCCTCCCAACTCTGACTACCTGTTCCCTTTATCTTTGACCTGGTAGTACTTCTGGGGCTAGGATATGGTCTATCAAAAGCACTTCTGAGTTTTACAAAGTAGGAACCATATCCTCTGCAGTGTCCACTGGTGGGACCCTTGCAACAAAATAGGCTCCCATGAAGCCCTGTGGGTATCCAACTGGGACCTGAATCTCAGGGACGCTGCCCTCTAGCTTATCGGTGGATACAGTAGCCAGATGTTATTGCTTCCTCTGGTCCTTCTAACATACTGGCCTCCCTAATGGATAAGGCTTCTTGCTCCCATCCAGACAGAGAGCCTTTCCTTGTAGTTTCTTTTATTGTGGCATCCCTCCCAGGCAAGGAATCCCCCTCTGGGATGGCACTCACAATTCATATTGCAGATGGAAATGAAAAGCAAAGTAACAAAGTAATGGTAATAATAATTATTAATTCTTTACATTTATATAATGCTTTTCTCATTACTCAAAGTGCTTTTCATAGTGAGTGGGGAGCCACTTCAACCACTACTAATGTGCAGCATCCACCTAGATTATGTGACGGCAGCCATTTTGCACCAGTGTACTCACCACACATTAGCTGTTAGGTGGTGAAGTGGTGAGAGATAGTTAGCCAATTAGAGATAGGGGATGATTACGTGGTCCATGGATGGCAATTAAGCCCGGACATTGGGATACACCAATGCTTTTTTATGAAGGATGACCAGTGATCTTCTATGACCACACAGAGTCAGGACCTCATTTTTACATCTCATCTGAAGGACAGCTCAACATGTTTACAGCACGGTGTCCCCGTCACTGCACATTCAGACCAAAGGGTACGTGCCCCTTGCTGGCATCATCAACACGTCTTCCAGCAGCAACCCATGCTTTACCTAGATGGTCTCCCATCCAACTACTGGCTGGGCCTGAACATGCTTTGGTTCAGATAGATGACCTCTTCTGAAGTGCATGTGGTGTGGCTACTGGCCAAGTACAGGTTAGCCCATCCGATTCTCGGATCCTCAGATTCAAGTCAAGTCAAGTCAAGTAGAGCTTTATTGTCATCCTAACAATATACTTACAGTACACAGTGGGACGAAATATCGTCCTCCAGAGTCAAAAGGTGCAGTACACAAGATATATATATATATAACTAAAAAACAGTATTAAGTAGTATTATGTAATCCAGAGAGGGTTTCGTGGGTTTGACATCAAGAATTAAATGTTCCTTATTTCTCATTGCTGCATTCTATTCATTGTACTTCTGGCTGGCTGAGTGCCCATTGGTTCTCCATGTTCGCACACACAGAGCCCACTCCTACGACTTAAGACAATGGGATTGCTGGGGTGAGTCGCCTGCTGTTGTGTGATTTAGAATTTCCAATCAACTTGGTACACGCATCTTTTGGAAAAATCAGAGTACCCGGAGAAAAAC
Organism: Erpetoichthys calabaricus; assembly: GCF_900747795.2. Classification (NCBI taxonomy): domain Eukaryota; kingdom Metazoa; phylum Chordata; class Cladistia; order Polypteriformes; family Polypteridae; genus Erpetoichthys; species Erpetoichthys calabaricus. Next base: position 7,262,903 of record NC_041405.2, on the reverse strand, counting down.
TCCTATTGTCTTGGGGAATCAGTGTGAACTCTACACATACAGTGTTGCGGTTTGGGATTTGAAATCAGAAGGCTGGTTCTGTAAGGCAGCAGGCCTATGTGGTCCTTATACACCTGCACTTTTACAAATGTCATTTTTAAGAAACAAGAAGTCACTTACTTAAAACAAATGTGATTAATAGAAAATAATGTTAGAGGATACACCCTTCAGCCACAACTTTAAAACCACTGAGAGGTGAGATGAAGAAAATGGATGATCTTGCTACAATGGCACCTGTCAAGGGGTGGGATATATCAGTCAGCAAGTGAACAATCTGTTCTTGAAGGGGATGTGCTGGAAGCAAGAAAAAATGGTCAAGCGTGAGGATCTGAGCAACTTGGCAAGAGCCAAATTATAATGGCTAGACAAGCTGGTCAGAGCATCTCCAAAACGGCAAGTCTTGTGGGGTGTTCCAGGTATACAGTGGTTGGTATCTACCAAAAGATGTCCAAGTAAGGACAACCAGAGATGGGTACCCAAGGCTCATTGAAGTGTGTGGGGAGCGATGACTAGCTCATGTGGTCTGATCCCACAGAAGAGCTACTGGAGTACAAACTGCTGGTAAACATAACAGTTTTCATGAGAGAATGGGGTCAGAACACATCGTGCATCACAGCTTGCTGCGTATTCGCAGAGCAGTCAAAGTGGCCATGCTGACCCTTGTTCCCCACCGAAAGCTCCTAAAATGGGCATGTGAGTGTCAGAACTGGACTATGGAGCAATGGAAGAAGTTGACCTGGTCTAATAAATCACATTTTCTTTTAGATCATGTGGATGACCAAGAACTTCACCTGGGGAAGTCATGACAGCAGGATACACTATGGGAAGAAGGCAGTTTGAAGCTCTGGACAATATTCTAGTAGGAAACCTTGGGTCCTGGCAGTCAGGTGGATGATACTTTGACACCCACCACCTACCTAAAGGTTGTTGTAGACCTCGTCCACCCTTTCATGACAATGGTATTCCCTGTTGGCTGTGGCCTTTTTCAGCAGGGTAATGTACCCTGCAACACTGCAATAATTGTTCAGGAATGGTTTGAGGAACACAACAAAGAGTTCAAGCTGCTGACTTAGCCTCCAACTTCCCCAGATCTCGATCCAATCGAGCATCTGTGGAACATCCTGGAAAAACGAGTCCGATCCATGGAGATCCAACCTCACAACTTACAGGACTTAAAGGATCTGCTGCTAATGCCTTGGTGCAGATACCACAGGCCTTCAGAGTTCTTCTGTAGTCCATGTCTCAACTGGTCAGAACTGTTTTGGAGGCACGATGGAGATCTACACAAAAAGAGTCAGGTGGTTTAGCGGTTGTAGCTGATTGGTGTACGTATTTTTACATTTTGCATTTTACGAATAGTAAATTAGAATTACAATGGGAGCAGCACTACGCTTAATAAAATGAAGCATGGGAATCTTTATTGTAACAAGTGTAGAAATTTAATAAGCTGCTTACCTTATGCAAAAAAGGCTGACCCGGGAGCAGGTATGTGTGTGTGTGTGTGTGTGTACTGAGTCGATTTACGCACACACTGATCATACGTAAGTCATATATGAATATGTGAGTCAAAGTATAAACTACAGTGGTTAAATTAGTCAGGGTGTTATAGACTGACATGCAAGTTCATGTTTAGATTGCAAACCCAGTCAAGAAGAAATATCTGAGCGAATTCATAACAGCTGGAATGCAACGGAGACAATTAAAATTGGATTAGGCATCCATTGCCGACGATGTGACATTTGAATTGGGGTTTGCTTCAGATGCGTTGGAAAATGTTTTCTTCTGAATGCAATAACAGCTCGCTATCAGCAGTAACTCTGCATATCAATTATACAAAAAGTTTACTAGCAATATAATCCAAGAAAAGGATGTAAGGTATTAACAATTGGAATACATGACAAGATAGGGCTGGCAAGGGACCGTGGCACTGACTGGAATGTATAAAAGATGAAATGGCGGGGTGTTTTTTTGCGAGTATTAGCAACAGCAAATAGACGGCTTAGCAGCGATTTTTAAACATCTGGAAAAGCGAGTGGAACTGGAATTATTTCCGACCTCCTGCAGATATTATTTTACTGAAATGGCAAATTAACCTATTTAATCACTCCCAATTCCTTGACACATAAATTCATGCCGCCCACGGCTGGGTGCTGCTCTGATGCCAAGATAACACACGAGCCCCCCGTGACCCTAAATTAGAGAAGTGGGTACAATACAATGGTGGGATGGACGGTGTACGCTTACATGAGTACGAAAAAAAGATAAAAAAAAAAAATCAGCTTCAAGTGCGCATTAAGTGTCTGCAGCTTGGCGGGTAATTATTCAGTAATATGCACACTCAGACTATGAGCACAAAATAAAGACTCTTTAATTACAACACTAATTTCATTTTATGGTAGCTGCCTACTCTGCCTGAAAAAGTAATCGGGGAAAATAGACTCATTGTCAACAGACGTTGGCTTTCATTCATTGTACGCATCAGTCTTAAAATTTAGAGCTCTGGAAATACATTCCCTTTACCTGACACAGAAAATGAGCTCCTTTTCTTTTCTTTTCGTTCTTTGTTTTCGTTTCTTGCTCACATTTTCCTCCAGTCTGTCATAATTACACATTAAAGCAGGGCTTTTCAAGCTCAGTCCTGGGGAACCCCCAGTGTGTCATCCTTAATTTTAATCGATCTCAAGGTTTCTTTATTTAGTAATCTGGCTTACAAATATCGGGTGTCTGCATAATCTCTGCACAATTTCAATGTATTATTAAAAAACAAGTGGAGAGATAGTTCTATACAGTAATAAAGAAAGATTATAGAAGTATTCTTTTTTATTATAATTCTACATGGATTCCACTTGTTGCATGAAGAACACCAAGATGGTCTTCATTTCTCACACTATTATGATTCACACGCACACAAAAATGTCAAAAAAGTTGTGAATTCTCCAGACCAGAGCTAAAAACCAAGTGAGCCCAAATAAGACTCAGCCCGAATGTCTAGGCAAATGGGAGGCTTTGGACTTGTCTAGGCCTCAGAATGGAGACCAGCCTCATAAAGTTCAAAAATCAGACGAGAGAGCTTCACTATCTCAAAGTATGTCTCACCAGAGGGGAGAACTGAGGAAACTCCGGTTGGTAAAGAGACAAGTACCACCAGAACTTTGTAAAGGAAGATATTTATTTACAAAAAAAAAGGAAAATACAAGGAAAGACTCAAAAGAACAAAACCAGCTGCAATGATGTCCCAAAAGCAAAATCCGAAAGAAGAATCCAATAACCAGTGGCGATAAAGTTGAAAGCGGATGTAACAGCAAATAAAATCTAGATTCTTTAGGTAGGTTGATAACATTTTTTTATTATCAATATTTAGCAATAAAAATATTTAAACAATTGCCTAACTACCTAATTTTAAATACAAGGAAGCTGTATGCTACCCCCAGAGTTTTATTGATAAGAACAAAAACATGCAGAGCAAGTTTACGACTTAATGACCTTTTTTTCTTGTTTATTTGAAACAACATTTGTGCATTCCTTTGAAATGGAAGGAAGGGCAACAAAGCTAGACTGGGGGTGGGGGTGGGGGGGGTAGTTGTGCATACAGCTATTTCTTTGGTGAGTTGGAGGCTGCAAAACGAAAATGAAAGAAGGCTTGAAGTGGCGTCCTCTCTCTCTATCTCTCGATCTCTCTCTCTGCCATTTTCCACCAAGAGAAGAAGTTGTTTCTGCTGCCAAATGCAGACAGCATGCTGGATCAAGGGCCATGGCGGACCACGTTGGACCAGAGACTAACAGACAATAAGACAGTCAGCCACCTGGTAGCCTATTATCAGGTTTTATTATTTTGAGCTTATTACAGTAAAACCTTGGATTGCGAGTAACTTGGTCTGCAAGTGTTTTGCAAGACGAGCAAAAATTTTTAATAAATTTTAACTTGATAAATGAGTGAGATCTTGCAATACGAGTAGTATGTATACGCTTTGACTGTCGAGCGTCACGTGATCACAGCTTTGCCGACGGTTCTTCTCTCTCCGCAGGATTGTGGGTAATCGTCCCCCATGCTCAGTCTCAGTCGGCGTGCCTTAATCATATAGTCAACATCCGTACGAGTGGATACTGTTTACTATAGCATTGTGACCATGTGTGTGTGCGTAAAGCATTTTTTTATTTTGTGTGTCAGCGATGAATCTGTTTAACGACAATGCAATGTCACATTTCTACGAAATCCTCAAAAGGAGGCAGAAGCAACTGTCATTGGATAGATTCCTTGTTAAAAGTCGTCAAAAAAACAAAAAGATTCCAGTGAGCCAACAGACAGCAGCAATTCTGTTAGTTAGAGTGAACGTCGTCCTACACAATAACCCTCCTCCTCCTCTTCTCTCTCTCCTCTCTCTCGTTTCCCTCACACCAGCCACAATTCTTTTCAAAGGTAAAGTGCCCATTAATTTGTTTCATGTATTTTTACTTTATATTTTGTATTAATCATTTTTATATGAATATTTTTGGGTTGTGGAACAGATCATCTGAGTTTCCATTATTTCGTATGGGGAAATTCGCTTTGATATACGAGTGCTTTGGATTACAAGCACGTTTCCAGAACGAATTATGCTCGCAAACCAAGGCACCACTGTATTTACATGAACATATTTGTAACTTTTTCTCCTGCTTGCTCTGGTACTCTATCTGGTTGCATGGGGTTATACAATGTAAAAGTAAGGGGATATATTGAACTGACTGTGTGGTAAAAGTATGGGATTTGAAGCCTGATGTTATGTACTGCATAATTAACATTATAAGGGAAAAAATAGGATCACCTGAAGACCCTAACACAACCAAACAGCCAGTAATCCAAATCAAGGAAAATGCAATGCTTGCAATAATTCCACCAAACTTCACCAGAGTGCATTCAAATGAACCGCATGGGACTCACTTTCCCCAAAATATAAAAATCTATAAAAATCATGCCCATTAAGGTAGGTCAAAGAAACTGATACAAATCGTATCTATCTATCTATCTATCTATCTATCTATCTATCTATCTATCTATCTATCTATCTATCTATCTATCTATCTATCTATCTAAATCAAAATATGAAAGATAATAACATAGCTAAGCAATGATTTCTGCCTGCATTGTAACACCTGAATGTTTGGGGTAAATTTCTGCCCTTTGGCTCTATGAACAGCGGGAATCGGTGAATGGAAAAGGGAAGCAGAATTGTATTATCGATAGGCAGTTTAACCAGATTTCCTTTTGACTCTCTGCCACTCACTTACCCTCCTAGCCTTGCTCTGGTACTTCACAGCCTTCTTTGTGTCGGACACAGCCCTTTCCACATAGTCTACGGAGTGCCTCCACGTTATACTCAATTCTGTCGATCATTTCTCCCTGAAAAGAGGGTAAGCGCAGAATCAGAGTGCCAATCATCAAAACCAATACAACAAGGCAAACCAAGGAAACCATGGAACGGGCAGCCTGTAGAAAACTGTGGCACTCACCTGGCTCTCCACCAGCATGGCCATATCTACAAACATGTCGTGCAACTCTCGAATGCTGTTCTCCAGCTTGATGATCTCGTTGTGCCTGGTCTCGATCTCATTCAGCGCTTGTTTGGTCATCTGGGAATCCATTTTGATCTGTACAAGTAGGCAAGATTAAACTTGTGAGCGTGCTTTGTGTAGGGAGAACAATGAAAAAAGGAGCATAATTCACAATGCCAAGCACAGTCACCCAGTTATTTGAAAGTCGAGCTCTCAGACGGCATTGAACGTTGTCTATCACCAGGACCTCCACCTTTTGTCGGATGTTTCGGTAAGTTTAATGCTTTTATTATTTGTGTTCTTTACATTTCGTATCATTTTCATATTGGAATTCTCTCATTTTTTAATTTATGGCTCAATCACGGTGACATCAAGTGCCACAAAGGCACATTCACTTTTCCCAGCAATCTGTTACAAAATGGTGTTGCTCATTGAAAAACAAATACAAGTTCAAAATAACAAGTAAAAACTGCACAAAATGAAAACATGCTAATGCATTCCCTACAAAATTGTGTTCAGTTTTGGAAAGTCTGAGATCTTCTAATCAGTCACCAAAGCAGGACAGGATCTCCTCTGGCCCATCCAAACAAGATCTCACCCCTACTCAGCCAGCCACCACACTACTGCCTGAGGCTGTGGCCTAACCAGGCCTAAAAATGGAGAAACTGGCTTTCAAAGATTATGTCTGAAAATATCAAAAAAATATCTGTCAGGAAAAGGGAATACCAGAAAAACTTAAGGCTTAAGATCACTGCACTACAGGAATTTATTAGAAAGTCACAAAAATCACAAAAGTGATGAAAAGTGAGTCAAAAGAATTTGGCCAGAGCAAGAAAGTCCCAAAACGTAATCCAGAAGACAAAACTCAAGAAACGGAATCAAAAATCTACATAACCAGAAAATCCAATACTTACAACAGCTGCTCACTCAAAGAAAGTCAGCAAATGAATGAAGCACTAAGAGACTCACTTCCCATAATGAATCTGTAGACTGACGGTGGCCCCTTAGCAGTGATCCACCAGCAAAATACCAAGGACATTAATACATACATAGATTTAAATAATACAAGGAAATTGATAAAAGTTATATCACCAACACATAATGAGAAAGCAAAACCAGAATTAACATAGTAAGAAACCAATTTAAATTATAAAATCGATACAAAAACAAAAGAAAGAAACCAACTATAGCAAGAATGGACACTCTGGCTGTACAATAGCAATGAAAAATAACAGTACATCGAAATAAAACACATTGTAAGAAAAGGCAAACTCAAAAAAAAATTAACCAATAATGCGTTTCTGACAATGCAGTACAGGATAAGATCATCAGGTTATTTAAAGGTTCTTCAAAAGCCAGACTCTGAATTTAACGCTCCTCTGTTCCCTGTCTTTATTTGACTTTTTGCACATTATAGTTTGTTTTTTTTTCTCTGTTTTCTTTTTATTTCTTTTTCTTACTTCTGCACTGTGGTGTTCTGGTGCTCATTAGGAGCTTGTTTAGCTTGACATGTACTCACATTAGGTTGTCGTTTCTAATGGAGCCTTCAACATATCATGTACTCTTCTTCTTGTTTTTCTTCTTTTTCTTCATAAGAGCTTACCCGTGTCAGAGTACACATAAGTTCACCATCCACCCCATACTCTGTAACTCCCAGTGATTTGCTTAATCTCTCGTAACTCATATTGTAAAAAAAAATAATAATTGAATGCCATTGTAATGTTTCCTGATTCTGTAAGTCACTTTGAGTAAAGCTATTGGCCAAATATCTATTATTATTATAACCATCATCATATTGGGATAAGCTCATACACCCCACCACAGTGTCCACAGGAGTAATACTCCTGTCATATGGTTTAATTGAATCTGTATTGCATAAATAAAGTCTAGACCTTTTTAATTTAATGTAACTAGGGGGCTTCGCCCAATGCTCGTTTCGGTCGCCCACCCCTTGCACTACGCATCAATCACTTTGCGTCTCTGCTAATCACTTTGTTTAAAATGAGACTGAACGCAATGCACGGAGACACGATCGCTCCTCTGACACCCCCTCTTAAATGGGAAACAAATGCAGTTTTTTTTACCTCCTCTTTGCTCGATCAGCTGCTGGCTTGGTGCTGCTGCAATGCCGCGTGATCTGCATTTCGCATGGCGCACTTCTGACATATCACCTGTGTCCATTTATTCAATCTCTTTTCGCTTTTACCTGTTCATCCATATCACATTGAATTTTGATTCCGTGATTGGAATTACATTGTGACAACGCAATGTATAACTGCCCATGAGTGAATATTGTTTCTTTCTCTCTACAAGAAATGTGTATGACATAACCATGCAGGACTTTTCCAAATCTCTTGTGTCACGGGACATGAAGGTGTCTCTGAGACAATCACATCTCGTCTCCTTCCAAGATTTTTTTTTTATAATAGAGAGATTTGTGACAGAGGGGTTTGACGTTCCACATCACTTTGCCTACATTAAGCCTATGTTACACACTTACATGTAAAAATTAGTTTAGAAATTAATTAGATATTTCTCATAATAGGGACTATTTCTCATTGAGAATTGTATGTTAGAGGAACTCGTCTCTTGTCACCATTTGGTGTTTATGATATCTATGGTGTCCTCCACACTTTGCTAACTTGAATCACTTTCTGTTCACTTATTGAAACTGTTAGGACCTGGCGGCTGGTGGACCATGGCTATAGAACTGATAGGTTCAACATGGTCTTACTGCCTTAATGTTCTAATTTCTGTTAAATATCAGCACCAACATCTTCAGTTTAACTACCTATAATAATAACGAATAACGGCTTGACTGAGGTGTCAAGGATAGGTTTAGATAATCCTTAAATCTCTGAAAACCATAGTTTAGGGCTACCACCGTGCACAGAGTCAGATTTGAACAGAAGTGTTAACCAAATGTAAGTTCTTGGCCAGTTACAACTTGATTAAGTATCATTAGCTGTGCACCGAGGCAAAAGATTTACACGTAAGCCATGAACTTATTAATTTTTGAGCCCAGAATGTGGTTTTAATGGGGATTGTTTTGTACACTCACTCACTAGTACCCTCCTTTTACTAAACATTTCCTTAGATTTCACCAGATTACAGGTAAGACCCATCTAGAACACGCCACAGACCACAAAACTAAGAGGATGACACATTGCATTACTAGAAAATGCAGGGAAAGACGGATTACATGACTCCCTCATGACTTTTCAGCAGTTTCAAGTTTCACAAGTATCATGAACTCCCCACATTCTGGTAGCCACTTAACCTGATGCCTGACAGTGCCAGGGGCTGTGCAAATGTTTCCAGATATGGTGAGTTCAACCGCAATCTCGTCTCTTTGTTTCTCATTTTTCTTTTTTGTCATGTTTCGGCAAACAAGAGACATCGGAAAGGAAAGCCTCTCTTGTGTTTGCACGGTCCAAAACTCCCACTTTCATTCTGTTTTTGTGGCCATGGTGTATGCATCGTAGTTTCAGCTAATCGTTGTCAGATCTCGTACACAAAAAAGCTAAACCCTATGCCGATCGGACGGCAGCTCATCCCAGCCTGAGATGAAAGGATGGGGGAAGGAAGCTTTTCCAGGACATGCCTCACCCAAAATGCTAGATGGCAGCTCCCCTGGAGTGTAATGGTACCCCGTATTCCCGCAGGGCGTCCTAGGACTTGGAGCGCAGTTTCTCAGCCCTGTTGGGTACCATGGGTGATGCCAGGAGGAGCTGTGAGAGGACTGGAGGAGCCATATCTCATCCATAGCCCGGAAGTACTCCTAAGTCACAAAGACAGAAGCCCTGAAGTACTTGCGGGCTGAAGAAAAGGCCAATTCTCCATCTGACCCGGAAGTGCGAACAAGTCACGTGGGAGGAAGGACATAAGCACTTCTGGGTCAAGGACTGTATAAAGGACTGCTGGGAACACAGCAAGGGAGCCGGAGTTGGGAGGTAGTGGACAGAGCTTGCTGGGAGGAGTGGAGGAGAGATTTATGTTGGTTATTGTGCTTATTATTGTTGTATTGCCTGTGAATGGTGGCGGAGGTGCTTTTGGGCACTACAAACCAGAAGAAAAGAATTAAAAACCTTCTCGGTGATTTTACCCTGTGTGTCTGTCTGTTGGGTTGAAAGGGGCAACAGCGACCCCTAGCATCTTACAACCCGTACAACTTAAGACAAAAATCAAACCTGTTCGATTCTGTCATGGTTAGTCCCAGACTGAGATTCTCCATGACTCGCTAAGATTACGTCAGGCTATACCTGATAATCATCGTAAAAGTCATTTAATGTGACAGTGGCTTAAGAGTATCCTGATAGGCTGGTTGGTTTTTGACGAGTGAATTTAATATGGGTTTACTTACATCATCGGTGAAGATCGCAAGTTTTCCACTTTCTAGCATGTCTTCAAGCTCCTCGTTGGTTGTTGTCCTGCCAGCTGCAAAACAAATCAGTCTGTAAGCTCACGGCAATGGTGAGTGGCGAGGTACCAACAAAGATAAAGCAGGAGAATGACATATCTAGATATCAAGATGTAGAAGATTTCACCAGCAGGATGTGCTGATTTTCAGCTTTTGGACGTTTAGAAGATATAACATAAAACACGTAACATTCTTAAACCGCCTCTGTCTGCTTGAGTTTTCCTTCAGGGACTCCAGTTTCTCTCATGTCTCCCTAAAGATGTGCTGGATTTACAAAATTATAAAGATTCTAAATTGTGTGAATGTAATTTTGGCATTACTCATGCCTGGTCTCTGTAATGGAGTGGCACCCAGTCTGGGCTAAGTATGTACTGCCTTGCACCTAAGGCGTCTCCAATTCAGAAGGCAATTAGAACAAAATACTGGAAAAAGTAAAAAGGACGTCTCTGATTTCAAAATAGTAAAATAAGAATTGTCAGTACTCACTGGCATTGGAACGAAAAGCACACTAGTAACTTGTCATCCAGGATCCAGTTCTGGAGAAGCCCCATACAGAGAGAGGCATATGTCGGGAATAAGTCGAAATGCACGTGTCATACTATTTGATCGATGAATCTAGGAGAGTCCATGTAACGTATGCACAATATGAAAACATGTGGTCAATGGTTCCTCTGCTGTGTTTTGGGACCTTTCTACTTCACATTATCCTGAACAAAGGCACCTTTAGTGATACCTCGATGGCAAGGAGCATTCAAGAGCTGAAGGGCCACAATGACTGAAGTAAACTCTGTGAAAGTCGCACCTTCTGGGCAATTGTCTAATGGAGTGAATAGCCTGCTGTCAAGCATTTTGTGTTTCCATGTTTCACTGAAATTATGCAGCCATCATCTTAGGCTACATCCACACTACTATGGTTTCATTTAAAAATGCAGGCATTAGTCTGTTTTGTCCACACAACCCTAACATTTTAAACCCCTAAAAATGGAGACTTTTGAAAACGCTCTCCAAAGCCGTGCTGTGTCAGCTTTGTAATGTGGATGGGTGAACACATAAGACTTTTAAAAATGTGGACTCTAATCACACTCTGATTCGTTTGTGCTTATTACATAGCCTTTCCCTGATTGGGTCCTGCTCATTACAACGTCTCATTCTCTGATTGGTCGCCTTCATGGAAGAAAAAAATATTCCAACATAGCGGATATAAAAGAGTTGCTTTTCATATCACATGTTGTGATGCTTACCTACATGTGCAAAAAGCAAACAATTTACCAGTCTCTACAGTTTTGTGATAAATCCCAAGACTTGCGGCACTACCAACCCTTCATGGATTTTTCTGCCAATACACACATGCCCAGTGTAAGGGAACATCGACATCATATGGCGGAATGGTGGCTCTGTGGCTAAGGATCTACACTGGCATCTGGAAGGTTGCCATTTTAAATCTTGTTACTGCCAGAAGAGCATGACCCTTAACCTGGAAATTGCTCCGTTGTGCTGTAGAATGGCTGACCCTACACTCTTACACCCAAAGGTCATGCAAAAAGATTAACAATGTATGTAAAATCAAAGAGTGAGAGGGAAGGTCTACAGGATGGTAGTGAGACCAGCTATGTTATATGGGTTGGAGACGGTTGGACTGACCAGAAAGCAGGAGACAGAGCTGGAGGTAGCGTTGTTAAAGATATTGAGATTTGCATTGGGTGTGACGAGGATGGACAGGATTAGAAATGAGGACATTAGAGGGTTAGCTCAGGTTAGATGGTTTGGAGGCAAAGTCAGAGAGGTGCGTTGGTTTGGACATGTGCAGAGGAGAGATGCTGGGTATATTGGGAAAAGGGTGCTAAGGATAGAGCTGCCAGGTAAGAGGAGAAGAGGAAGGCCTAAGCGAAGGTTTATGGATGTGGTGACAGAGGACATGCAGGTGATGGGTGTAACAGAGCAAGATGGAGAGGACAGAAAGCGATGGAAAAAGATGATCCACTGTGGCGACCCCTAACGGGAGCAGCCGAAAGAAGAAGATCAAATCAAAAATACGCGTTTTCAGTCATTTTAGCACTGACATGCACTGAGATGCTTTCATAAATTATGTGAAGGCGCTAGTGTGGGCAGAGATCGTTTTCATTTTAGATGAAAACATAGTAGTATAGATATTGCCTTATAGTCACACAGAAGCAGTTCCTAACTATTTTAACACGCTTGTGTTGAAGGATTATTGTGAGAATAGAATATAACCAGAAGATGGAAACGTGAACCATAAATCGCAGACAGATGGGAAAAAGAGGTCAGAGCGCAAAAAGACAAATGATATGACAACCAAATCAGGACGGCAAAACGAGAATCAGAAGTAGGGGTCAAAGAGATGAACAAAAATCGAAAACGATATCTGAAGCCCACTTCTTAAAGTGACCTACGACATTAAATTTCATGTTCAGGAAACATGATCTACCGAATGATAATGTGTAATGTGATCTTGACCATATTTATATCATCACATCTTGTGATGTAATCGATATGACAATCACAGTCACGTGATGCGTCAAACAGCATCTCATAAATAAAGGAAGAAAATGGGAATAAAATAAAACTTTTTCGATTCAATTCGAAATGATCAAACAACTTCTACGAAGTAAAAAAAGACATACCTAAAACAAACCAGAATAATAAAACGTGTAAATTGTTACACCATCGGTGATCCACAGCTGACTTTCTGTATGAAAGCGGCTACTTACTGATCTCCAGTTGTCTCTGAATTCTGTCCTTGCAGCGATCGCGGTACTTGGACTGCGTGGTGTTGTATTCGGTCATTACCTCAACAAACTTGCGTGACAGCGTTGAGTGCTGTGAACGAGAAGAAGGGAGAGGTAAAAGGAGAGTAAAAAATGTAGAGCAGCCAAACATCAAATGAGAAAAGAAAGAAAGAGACAGTGAGAACAAGAGATGGTCGGAAAGAGGGAGTGTAAGGGAGACAGATGACAGACAATAGGGGAAAGAAGAGGATGAAAGAGAGGGGGTAAGGAAGGAAAAAATAAAAATAGATTGTGAAAGGAAGAATATCAATAGATGAATATGGAGGGAGTGACGAGATGGACAATCATAAAGAGGGAAATTTTTAGATCAGGGAAAGTAAGGGAGAAAGGAATCATCAATGGGGGATGTAGACAGAAATACATGACTGGGTGAACAAGGAAGGAAAACAAGAGAGAGAAGTAGAATTTAGAGAAGAAAGGCAAGAGGGATGATAGATGGAACGTAAGGAAGGGGAAATAAAACATTTAAGAATGTCAAAAAAACAGAGTTCATGAGGACGGAGAAAGAGAGTCCGTTTAGGAAGGTTAGAAGAGATGATGACAAACAGAAGGGGTAAGAAGAAGGAGAAAAAATTGCATAAGGAGGAAGAGAGAGAAAATGGACAAGGGGATGAGAGCCAGAGAAGAATGAGAGGAAGAAAGTGGAAGTAATGAGATGATTAGAAAAAACAAGAGTGTAAATGGATGGATATGATAAATAATGTGAGGGAATAAAGCATGATGATGAAACATAGAAAAAGAGAGGAGACAAAAAAAAAAGGCATGGCTGAGGAAGGATGAAGAGTAAGCATGTAGAACAGGCAAAGGAGATAAGAGGAACAAGGTAAAGCTGAAATATAGGAGACGGAGGATAATGGCGTAATAAAACAGTAAGCAGAGAAACCAAAGAGAGAAACGACAGAATGGAGAAAAAATTAAGAGGTGGGAAACGAGGAGGTAAAAAGAAGTAAAACAGAAAGAGATAAAAAGTAGCAATGTACGATGTGGGGAAAGATGATGAAAAGATGAGAGACTGAAATGAAAAGCATAAGAAGGACAAAAAGAACGAGAAAAAATATAAGAAGTAAAGTCAGAGAGTGAGAGACTCGTTATTATGCAAACAGTATTGTGCATTGAATGACCTGTGCTTCTAAAGTGATCAATTCAAGATCGCCCCTAATTACCCTGATACTTTCGTGTCTTTGCTCCAAGCAACAATCTGATCTGTGAAACTCTGCGGAAGAACACCTGAAAGAAGAGGAAGTGCACTCTCCAACGAGACGCTAAAACAGCTAACAGCAAGGACTAACAGAGAAGATGAATGGCCCACCTGTGTCTTTCGAATCCTTAAATCTGCTGAGGATCTGTTAAGCCCTTCTTCTTGCTCGATACTCTGTTCGATTGCTAAAGACACAAGATAAAACAACGAACAAGTCTGAGGAAGATCTGCCCTTGGTTTTGTTTTTGTACCCCCCTTCTTCAGAAATAACCCCTCAGGAAAGACTCACCTTTTAATTTGGAGCGCACTTTGTTTGCAGTCTTTTTGATGTCTGCGGTCAAGTCTTCCAATTCTTGTTTGGTTTCTGCCCATTTGAATGAACAAGGAGGAAGACAAAAGAACGTATATTAGACCTATGGATCCAACCACTTTTGACACCTTGAAAGGTGTTTTTTTTAACAATCAGTAGCATTCTGCTCTTGCAGTCTGTCTTTGTCTTGGAATCTTGTGATTAGTTCCAACATTCATCTACATTCCAAGTTTTCCCGTATGCATTTACTGTATGTCTTATATCCAATGACCTCTGAATTTTCGTTCATTGTCCAATTGGTTTGAGTGTCACAGCCTACCCTAATTCTTACATCTTTCTTTATAATGAATCCTGTTACACTCTTCTACTTCCTCTTCCCTAACTCTGTTTTGTTACCTATTTGCTTTAAGACCATGTACATGATGTATTTGTCATTTGTACCCAATTTTTGTACCTTTGTTTTATCATTATTACCTATCTGGTACCTGGTTCCTCCAAGTTTGGATTTCCACATTTCACCTCACTGTGACCCAATTCTATGTTTCACGTTACTCATATCACTCTTCTTTAAAAAGTTTGCAGGCCTCCCCTTTTTTGCCATTTTCCATTCATAGATCTTCTTTATTCCCCAGTAATACAAATACCTAATCTCCAACTTTCAAATCTAACTGTTATTAACACCTTCTACTCTCACATCTTCAAACCACCATTCTTTCAGGTTGTCTTGGTGTTCCTTGCTGTTAAATCAATCTCTGATCTATGCTTTCCACCCACCTCAGATCTATCTTATCCCCTGTAATTAACACCCACCCACCCACACGCAGATCTTCTTACCTGTTTGTCACTACCATCTGCCAGCTCTTAGATCATCCTGGTTCCTTGATATTGCCCCCCTCTGCACTTTGGTCTTCACTTCCCTTGTTGTTACCACCCACCTACTGTAAGATCTTCCTACTTACTCATCTTTTCTATAATTCAACTCTGCAATTTTCTAGCATCTTTGTCAATACCATTCCACTCTTTAGATGATGACTTCTCATTACCACCCACCCACTCTAAGATCTTGCTACCTCTTTGTCATAAACTTTCTCAGATCCAGGGTTTTTCTTCTTCCATATTATTAACATTATCTACTTGTGAAACAGTCATTACTTGTTTTTTATTATCACATACCTGTCCTTAGATTGTACTGTTCCCTGCTCATTATAATTATTTAAACCTTAGACAATCATTTTACCACCATGCTATCACCTTTACCCTCTCTGATTGTTTCAACAATTCACATTGGTCACATACAATGCCTTCTTTCAGATTTTGAGAATTCCCTGTTATAAAATCACTAGTTAGCCACTTGATTCTAGTATTTCCATATTGTTGTGAGTGCACTAGACGTTCACTCTCCTATTCTCCTAGCATTGAGTCATTACCTGGATATCACCACATTCTCTACTTCTTTCCAGTAGTCTCACCATTACTGTCTGCCATTTGATGGAGCCTCCTTCCCATGGTAATCAGAGGGTTCTGTCAGTGTTGGCCGAGCACTGAAATATTATTCTGGTGTGGTGGAATAAGCAGTTATCTACAGAATATAGAATTCTTTCACTTAGAATATGAAAATTCTTCAATAGACTTATTTCATCATACTTGGGTATGCAACCTACAAGCAAAAGTCACCACCTTGTAGTTCTGAACTGATGTAAAAAATAATTATGGAGAAACTAACAACTCGGTCTCTTTAGCGGTGCTAGTATTACCAAGACTTTCTGTTCAAATATCTTTGTTTTCTATATTTTTATCTATTCTATTTGATTTTTTAAAAGTACGTCCAACATTTATGAGCAGACATCTTTGTTTTCTTGTCTTAATTTCGGAAACGGACTTGGACTAAACGAAACATCATTAGCAGGAATGGTTACTCCATCATGTGGATTAAGGTAATTCTATGCTGTAAACCAATTTGCTACCAAACACTCCATGACACACCGGTGCCGCGGTTCTAGTTAGTTACGAGTAAAGAGTCAGAAGTACTGCATTTCGAGGATAACAAAGACTACAATTAAAGGAAACACCCTAACAATGACCTCCATTTGAACTTGTATTTTAGTGAATTTCTTGCAAACCCAGTAACACCATGACACAATTTTTAACATTTGTTTTCAGAGATTCCTCCGAATCTCTGTTGTCCCTACTTCCATGTTCTGTTACTACCTGCCATCGGTAGGATCTTCTGCCTTTGCTAACTTTTCCTTTTTTGATCATACAGAAGTCCTACCATCCCTCTGGACCCACTGAGAGTTCTTGGCAGCTCCATGTATTTAAAAGTCTGTCAAGTTTAAGACGTATAAACTTCCATGTTGTTGCCATCCTTCACTCTCTCATGATCGTATCAACTCTTGAAAAAGATATTGACATGCTCAAAGATCTTCCATTCATCTCAGTTTGTAAAGATATCCTTTTTCATGTTTGTTCTGGCATCACACTAAAATGACTGCATAGATTTTCATGACAGTTCACAGACAATTCGGGCATAGTCCAACTTAAAGGATGTGCTAAATGTTACATTGATGAGGGGAAGAACACATGTCATAAAATACCACATAGAAACAACACTGGGCAGGTTGAAGTTTGTGGTGAAATGGTTAATATACTTGCCTTTGAAACAGTTGGTCCTTCTTCGATTCCCACCACTCACATTGAACTTTTGTTTTAATCAAACATTTCCCTAACATTATCCCTCAACTCCTTCCTTCTTTCACCCATTCCCAGATCTTCCTCCTGTCAGGTTTTCCTACTTTTCTTTCTTAGTCTTCAAATCTGTTGTTACCATCTGTTGACTTTGTAATCTTCTCATTTATCCCTCCTTTGCCCCCTCTTTTCTACTTTCACCCATCACTATAACATCATGACATTCCTAACCTTTGGCTTCTGCACAACCATAACTGTTTTGTCATTATCATCCATGCACTTCCAGATCTTCGCACAAGCACTTCTATCATTTCAATAGGATTACAACACTTTACCACTCTAAAAAGTTGGAGTTTTGCTGATAATTATCATTTCATGGTCCGTTGAAAGTTCTACGATTGATAAGCCGAATTTCAGACAAGCTAATTGGAAAACGTCCAGCAAGACGAGATAGAGTGTGCTGCTTTATCTCTATTTATTGGAGAGGATTCTGTGTTCAGGGCTATAATTGCAGGGCAAAAGGACTTCTACAAGACAGAGGTAGAATCCTGACAACAAGAAAAATAGGCTGTGGTGGCATGATGTTCATCGTTATGAATAAACGAAGGGTGGAATATCAGAGTAGCAGTCCATATACTTTCAGTGGGAAACCTCAGGAGCAATTACTCCAAGGGAAAAAGGTGTTGCAGAATGACAGGGATGGAAAATTAACAATTTAATCAAAATTTCTCAGCCCTCTTGAGCAAGAGCAGTGCCTGGATTTTAAGTCTATATTTGACACAATTGTTGTTATCGTTGACTACACAATTATTTTAGAAGTATTATCGTTTTCATAAATCCAGTAACACCTACTGTGATAGACGGCCAGCAGCTCAATCCGGCCGGGACGTCCCTGAAAGTGAAGAATGAAGAAAGGCAGCCTTTTCAGGGCACTGCCTCCCCCGGGACGCTAGGTGGCAGCTCCCCTGGATGGCAACAGTTCCCCAGATTCCCTCAGGGTATCCTGGGACATGGAGTCCATTTCCTCACCCCTGTTGGGTGCCATGGGTGCCGCCAGGGGGAGCTCACAAAGAACCTGGGGACTCTTACTTTTACTACAACCCGGAAGTACTTCGGAGTCACGAGGATGGAAGCCCGCAGTACTTCCGGGCTACTTGAGGACTGAGGATGTAGCATTTGACCTGGAAAAACAGAAGGAGCACTTCCTGGTCAAGGACTATATAAAGGACAATACGAGACCTAGCAGAGAGAGCCAGAGTTGAGAGGTTGGGTGACAAAGCTGCTGGGAGTGGAGGATTATTGTGATTATTGATTATTGTATTGTTATTGGAGAATTGTGACAAGTGTGGCGCTTTGTGCACTTTATTGAAGAAAAATATTAAAATTCTTTTTGGCGCTTTTTACAAGTGTGTCCTGGACGTCTGTCTGGTAGGTTTCATGGGGCAACAGCGACCCCTAGCGTCCACACTACATAAATGTGGGCATCAAAGTTTTTGGTTAATGTTGATAATTTGCTCATTCTAAATCCATTAAGAAATCATTTCTTCAATTAAAAAAGACTGACTTCCTAATTTTGGGATACCCCCTCATGTGTACCTTGAACTTCCAGTCTCAGAATTCATGAATGAACTTGTCCTCGATTAAGTTATCCGCAAAATGCTGGCATATTTTGCAAAAAATGCACATCTTTTGATCACCGGTTATGCTGTATGAATGT
Source organism: Erpetoichthys calabaricus (assembly GCF_900747795.2). Classification (NCBI taxonomy): domain Eukaryota; kingdom Metazoa; phylum Chordata; class Cladistia; order Polypteriformes; family Polypteridae; genus Erpetoichthys; species Erpetoichthys calabaricus. The sequence continues at coordinate 7,244,198 of NC_041405.2, read as the reverse complement.
ACTGCAAATCTGCATGCCTTACCAGTTTTAGTAGAAGGTATAAATCACGTTCGGTGTAGTTGGTGGCTTGTCAGTATCAGACAGTCCTTTGACCTCGGTTGCTTCTCCGACTAATGGATGCAGATTGGTTTTGGGTTTTTCAGCATACTCAGTAGCAGTGTTGCTAGTCCAGGTAGTGCTGGGGCTTTCACTTGCTGTTGAGACCAAAGTTTTTAGTGCCAACATCAGACTCTTAAGTTTTTGGAACTCTGTTTCCTGTTAAAATTGTGTTGTATTACAATTGGTGTATTTTATTAATTTTCTCTGCCTTTTCTAGGATGTTTTTTTGGACATCTATGGATCTGAACATGATTTTTGGCACATATTTTTCTTTACTCCCGTAAAGCTTATAATTTTATATCAACGTCCTGCGATTCCATTGTGGATTTTTGCCAGAATATGCAGCACATAACGTTATTGGTGCAACCAGATTAGGGTTGTGATGGGTGTATCTTCCTCATCTGAGTCTAGATCAATTTAACGTTTGGTGTGCGATTTTCAAAGTAAATTCTGTTTATGGTTTCCTGACTACTTTCTCTGGCTAACAGCTTCTATTTTGTGTTTCCTAGCTTGTTGGAAGGTCGGGTTGTCTCCCCGTTAACGAACGACCCCACGTGTATTTTTTGTTCTTCATCTTCTGACCCTTTTAATTGAAAATCTTTCACTGATCACTGCTTAATCAAAACAGGTTGCTTGCTGGTAGCCGACGTTCACGTTTCTCTCCAAAATGACAAACCTTCATAGTTTATAAATTTTGTAATGTTACTAGATAGCTTGGGGCTGTTAGCAGAAGCTTGAAGAGGGCAACTTTTTGTTTCTTTTTTTTTTCTTTATTGCTCCCTTTACATTTTTTTTTAAAGGTTTTGAATTAAGTCTTTAAACTGTTAAAGTAAATTTGTTTTGTGTTTGTGGGCCGGAGGTTCTTCCCTTTATCCCTGTAGTTCTGTGAGATATTTTGGACTTTTAAGCCTTTGTCCCACTTTTGGGCCTGTGCAGGCCATATGCCTGCAGTTACAGATTGTGGTTTAGTTGATTTGGACTGGTGAAGCCTACACTTTGGATTCTGGCCTCGGTGGAGTGCATTACCTGTATATTATTATAAAGTGTCTTAGAATCACTCTTAAAAGTTGGACTAGGGTAAGAATTTGTCCGACCCCAGAGCGGGACATGAGAAGTACATGAGAAATTCCAGTCTGGTTTTCGCACTGGTCATAGTACAGAAACGGCACTAACACGGGTTGTAAATGACATTCTGATATCCTCTGATGAAGGAAACTCAACTGTAATTATGTTGTTGGATTTAAGTGCAGCATTTGACACCATCGACCATTCTATTTTACTGCACAGGCTAGAAAATGATGTTGGGCTTACAGGCACCGTGCTCGCTTGGTTTAGTTCTTACTTATCAAATCGATTCCAATATGTACAGAAATGTGCTGACAGTTCTCCATCATTATACACAGAAGTTCAATATGGTGTCCCGCAGGGCTCAGTACTGGGACCTTTACTGTTTTCACTGTACATGCTTCCACTGGGATCTCTCATTAGGAAACATAATGTTAATTTTCACTCGTATGCAGATGACACCCAGTTATACCTTTCATTTAAATCAAATGAAGTTTCTCCAATGTTGTCTTTAATTAGTTGTGTTAGTGAATTAAAGGAGTGGATGAATAAGAACTACTTGTCTTTAAACACAGATAAAACAGAGATGTTAATTGTTGGAGGGAATGATGCTGATCACAACAATATTTTGTCATCATTTAACTCAGAGGGAATCCCAGTCAATTTTACTGAATCAGCCCGCAATCTAGGAGTTATCTTTGACTCTAGCATGTCATTTAAAGCGCATATTACAAAGTTGTCCAAAACATGTTTCTTCCATCTTAAAAATGTTAGGAAATTAAGGCGCTTTTTAAATAAACAGGATTCTGAGAAACTAATTCATGCATTTATCTCTAGTAGGATTGACTACTGCAATGCGGTGTTCACTGGATGTTCAAACTGTTCTTTATACAGCCTCCAGTTAATCCAAAATGCGGCTGCGAGAATTATTACAAGAACAAGAAAATACGAACACATAACTCCAGTTCTTAAATCCTTACAATGGCTCCCGGTTAAGTTTAGGGCAGATTTCAAAATCCTTCTTTTAACATATAAAGCATTAAATGGTCGAGGTCCGGCTTACTTATCTGAACTTATCATGACTTACAAACCAAGAGCGCACATTAAGATCTCAAGATGCCGGTCTGCTTATGATTCCAAGGATTAATAAAATAACAGTGGGAGGTCGAGCTTTTAGTTACAGGGCCCCTAAACTGTGGAGTGGTCTGCCTGCTACTATAAGAGATGCCCCTTCGGTCTCAGCTTTTAAATCCCGACTGAAGACTCACTACTTCAGTTTAGCACACCCTGACTAGAGCTGCTGATTAACTGTACAGACTGCATCTCTGTTGTCAGTCATTAGCACTAAAACATAAGTAACATGACAGTTATAATTGTATACTAACCCTCACTTATTCTGTTTTTCTTCTCGGTACTCAAATGTGGCACTTGGTGCCACGGCCCACCTGCCAAGTTGTTTTGCCTGCCTAAGGAAAAGTCATCTCTGATGGAGGATCGCAGGAATCGTGGGAAAGAGGGGTCCTTTCATCGGATTGGCTGGCCCAGCACTGTTTCAGCCGTGGAATGGCCAAATAGGGCAGGCAGCTTGAAGGATGAGGTCTCCAGGACTACACAAATCCAAATCTTATTATGGGATATATCATCTACTGTTAAATTCTGCTCTGTACTTCTAAAATTTATATTTTTTATTTCTTACTATATTGAGAAATTGTTCTGTTCTGTGTATTGTATTGTATTGTATTGACCCCCTTCTTTTGACACCCACTGCACACCCAACCTACCTGGAAAGGGGTCTCTCTTTGAACTGCCTTTCCCAAAGTTTCTTCCATTTTTTCCCTATAAGGTTTTTTTGGGAGTTTTTCCTTGTCTTCTTAGAGAGTCAAGGCTGGGGGGCTGTCAAGAGGCAGGGCCTGTTAAAGCCCATTGCGGCACTTCCTGTGTGATTTTGGGCTATACAAAAATAAACTGTATTGTATTGTATTGTAAGTAATAACAAAGCTTCCTACACCCACCCACTCCCAGCAAGGAGTAGGAGGTCACATCTCAGAATGATTGACGCCATGGTTTTATGGATTTCTGGGATACAATCAGTACTCATGATGACATTTCACCACAAAGATAATAACAATAAGAAGTAAAATAATAAGAAGAAGGAAAACATAATAAAGTAGCATATTGAACTAAGCTGCATGTAATTGTTATCACTTTCCAACAACATCAAAAGTAATACACTAACAAACCCCAAGGTGTCATTTCACCCTACTTTTTCCTGTAAACACCACGATGGAAAGACCACCACCAAATGAAAGTTAAACCTGGTAACAAGCATGTTTATTTAACAATGAATGATCCACAGCCGTTCCTTCATCTGCTGGTATGGCTACTGGAAACACTTTGTGAAGTAACAGTTATGGCAACTAGCCATGTCTATCCTTGAGCTGATTCTAGAGTTGCATTCACTCTTCCAGTGTCCCGATCGTCTTCCACTGTCCTGTGCCGCGACTCTCTCCGTGAATGCCTTTTATCTACTGCTTTATTTGTCCCATGCCCTTGAGTCTCTGCCTGCCTTTTTGAACCTTCCGGGGCTTGTAAAGTGGAACTTGAACGTCCGAGGGGTTCATGGAATGCAGAGCTCAGCGTACCTGTGTGACATTTTGCTGTCAATCATACATCCACTTATCTTTAGGATGAACTATTGGTCTATTACAGGACATTTTCCATCCATGACCGCCAGAGTAATGATACTGTGATAAACAAGTGTGCTCATCCACACATGGGCCAATGATCTCGATGTGCTATTGCAAGGCTGCATTTTCCCTGTGGCCAAAAAACCGTAGTGTTACCAATGCTAATGTTTTGGCTGACAGTGTATGGCTTCTCCACATTGATGTGACATACAAGATTTGTTATGAATATTATGCTATCTCTGTTAAATTGCTATAATGAATTCATTTTTGTCCAGTGTTTCCAAAGCATTCCTCCTTTCCTGGGATGTGCATAGCAATCTCTGCCTGAACGCCATCTTCTGGGAGCTCTTAGCATCTTAGGAGAGTTCACGGGCTCTCCTAAAACCCGGTGAAGTTAGGAGTAGTTTCCTAAATTAGGAAACTTGATAAAATGCTTTTACCAAATTTTACAAAATTTGTGTCACTCTCAGAATTCTGAGCCATTGTGGCCCGTTTTCCTAGTCTGACATGCTTGATAAATACGGGCACAGGTCTGGCTTTTATTTCTGAGGCCTATCACCCATTTTGAGATTCTAAGCAGGCAGATCCTGACACTAACCTACAGTATTTAGTTAGGCCAAGAAAGCAGCAGGTGATGATTATTTTAGTTTTCTTTGTTGATGTTGGGTTTATCCATCTTATTTGTTTTTCTTTGAATAATTGATGTTTTTGGCCTCCTTGGCATTTGAGTTTAGGAATGGCTTACGAGTGCCCTCTATCAACCACAATATCCTGACGGATTGCAGAACACTCTTTCATACAGACAGAGAACAAAACTGTAGCCTGACTGCCCCTTGACTGGCAACCGTGGATCCTTTTTATTGTTTTTTCTTGAAGATCAGAAACTCGGTGTTCCTGCCTGAGAGCCGCAGTCAACTGAAGCACTGCAGCAAAGGAAATCAACAGACGGAAGTTAAACTGTGAGACTCGCCTGCAATTAAGTGTTGTCTGCACCACCATATGGCACGGCATATGTTTAAAAACATTCAACAAACCCAGCACTGCGAGTGAAGTCAATATTTTAAAATTTCAGAAGTGGAGCTGCTGGCAGATATTTCACTCATTTCAACAATGTATCTCGCTTGAGATCCGGGGGAAACCTCTCCACAAAACCCAGCAGCTGTCTGTTTGTCAGCTTGGCGTCTTTCAAGCTGACGGTGTCTGCCATTCTCGCCCACAGTAAAATGTGTTGAATTTTTTTTTTTCCCATTTTTGATATGGCAGCAAGTGTGGTGCCCCCTAGAGGTAAAAGCATAGCACTGCAAAACACCAAGGTACCAACTTTAATTTTGACATCTATTTGGTATCTAGAGAAAGCAGCTGGTCCTGATGGTGTTTTGGGACGCATACTTCAAAGCATGCGTGGAACAGTTGGCCAAGGTTGTTACCAGTATTTCCAACCTCTCCTTGTCCACTGATGTTATCCTGAAGTGCCTTAAAATGACAACTATTATGGCTAGGCGCAAACAGTAAAACGTTAACTGTTTAAATGACTGTCGAACAATTACATTAACACCTGCGATATCCAAGTGCTTTGACAGACTGATTATGGCACATATCAAAAGTTACCCTCCATCTCACTTTAGGTAAAGAATTGACAATGTCAAGATGAATTTTTCTTTTTCAAAGCATCCCCATATGCATTAACACAATCAAAATGTAATTTATTTGGAATTCAAAACATCCACGCATTCAAAGGGCAACCTTACAAAGATCTAAACCAGAAGGTGGCATGGCACTACCTATCTTTCAGTTTTATTACTGGGTGGCAAATATACAAGCTATAAAACCTGGACATTGACACAAACAGATGAACACACACAGGCTTGGTCTGCAATAGAAATAAAATCCTGCAGCACTTCTTTATATTCCTCATTTTGTACCCCAATAAATACAAGTCATCGCCAATATACTAACAACCGAATTGTGCTTCACTCACTCAGAATATGGAACCAATGTAGGAAGTACGTGTCCTGCGGAGGGTTGGCACCCTGCCCGGGATTGGTTCCTGCCTTGTGACCTGCGTTGGCTGGGATTGGCTCCAGCAGACCCCCGTGACCCTGTGTTCGGATTCAGCGGGTTGGAAAATGGATGGATGGATGAAGGAAGTACTTCAAGTTAGAGAATATTCTCTCTGTGGCACCTCTACATGATAACCATCTTTTTCCACCCTCCCAAACTTCAGTTAATTGTTTGTGAAACGTACGGGATTAAACCACTTAGAGATCTGTACATAGATAACGTCTTTGCATCCTACAAACAATTACACTCCAAATTTAACTTTCCATCAACAAAATTTTTCCACTGTTTCCAAATTAGAAACTTTGCTAAACAGAATCTGCCCAATTTTCCTCACATCCCACCTACTTCTATTCCGGAAGAAATATTGATCAGTCTTGAGGACTCGGACAGCATTTTAAAGCAAAACATTTTAAAGTCTTTTCCTTCCTTTCAAAGATCCCAGAGTACAGTGGGAAAAGGATTACAGAAAAGGAGTGGAAGGCAGCCATGCACAGAATTCACTCGAGCTCCATATGCGCAAAGCATTCAATTACTCAACTTAAAAATCTTTTATCGGGCACATCAGTCTTGTTTAAAATTGTCCAAAATGTTTCCAAGGCGAGATCCAACCTGCGAACGTTGCACTCGAGCTCCAGCCTCACTGAGCCACATGTTTTGGGCCTGCACCAAATTAACATCATTCTGGACCAAAAAATCTTTAAATGCCTTTCAGACAGCCTTGGTGTCACAATCCCTCCTAACCCACTAACAGCTGAGTGTGGTGGAGTCAAGGTGGAGAAGGACAAACAAACTGGAATGACCTTTACTACACTATTGGCATGCAGACTTATTTTGCTCAACTGGTAAAATCTTAGCTCACCTCTTTTAAGCCAGTGGGTAACTGAAGTTATATACTATGTGGCGAGCAGCTGGGGCGCAGTACCCAGAAGGACCGGAGGAGGGACTACACCTCTTCCAGACCACGAGGGGGCAACCACCCTGGTGGCTATGGGGACCACGGGAAAGGAGCTTGGCAGCTCAACCCTATAGGGGCCCGTGGTCACTGCCAGGGGGTACCCAGATGCCTGAGGAACCCTGGCTCTCAGCACTTCCGTCACACCCGGAAGTGCTGGGGGGAAGAAGATCAGGGACACCTACTTCTGCCACACCAGGGAGTGCCGGCAGCAGCTCATTGGGAGGCACCTGGAGCACGTCTGGGTGAACATAAAAGGGGCTGCCTCCCTCCATTCGATAGCTGGAGTTGGATGGAAGAAGGATGGAGCTCGGAGGAGAGGAGTGGAGGCGGACCAGAGAAAAGAGGCATTGCAAAGAGGCCTGGACTGAGGGTGATTGGTGCTGGGGCACTGGGTTGTGGGCATCGTTGTAAATAGAGTAAATATGAATAAATATGTGTGTGGTGTGAAACCTATGGTGTCCGCCTGTCTATGTCCGGGCCGGCTTCCACAACTATTTGAAATCAGAAAAAATCATATTCCCACTTAGAGGATTTGTGCAAAACCTTCTAAAACCTGGCAGGATCTGATCAAGAACATTTTAGAACAAGCTCTTAGATTAAGGGAAAAGGATTCTCTCCCCTTTTTTCTATTCTTAAAGTTTTACTCTGACTGTTGGCTTTGCTCTCTTTCTCATGGGTGGTGGTTGAATAGAATTTACGTTTGTCAAGTTCGACTTGCTTGTAGGGAATGTCACTTGCTTTTAATAAATTCAATAATATGGAACAAAAAAAACAAACAAAAAACGTTCAATCCCCGCCACCCTGAACAAACATCAGTTTGCCTACAGAACTAATGGAATTAACTGCGGACGCAATCTGCTTCTCTCTACATACTGCAATGGAGCATCTGGAAAGACCAAACACATATACAGTATCAGAATGCTTTTCATTGACTTCAGCTTGGCCTTTAATACAGTCATTCCAAACACTCCAGTGTCCAAACTCCATAGTCTTGGATTAAGTCTGGGATTAAGTCTTTCTTGACTAACCACATCCAGAATGTCCGGTTAGGAAATTATACATCATCCACTCTTACCATGAACACTGGTGTCCCACTGAAATGCTGACTGAACTCTTTACTCAATGTCATCTGTCTGCCTACTCACCCAACCAATACCATCATGAAGCCTGCAGATGACACGAGTGATGGGTGTGATTACCAATGATTATGAGACGCCATATTGAGATGAGGTGAGGAAACTGATGATCCGGGGCTCTGTTAACATTCTCATCCTTAACACTGAGAAGACCAAGGACATTGACGTGGATGGCAGGAAGAACGTCAGAACGTTTACCAGCACATTTTTTTAATTAGCTTCTTACACAGCAGAAACTGCTGTTGTCATCTAAACTGTCATTCCTGCATATTTATTAGTCGTGCAATCTGACATCCTCATGTAGAGATGTATATTAACTTCAACATTCCCCACATGGAGTTTTGAGCACTCAGTAGAGCAATGCTTGCAGCACAACATACCGTAATTAAACAGCCAGGCTGTAAAAAATGGGACATGTTGTTATATTGCAATTATTAAACAGAACACATCACTTGAAAATGGGACTGTCCCAGATAAAAACGGGATATCTGGTCAGCCCAGTTCTGGTACTGCACTGATTGCCAACGGTCATACATATATAAAAATGGTCAAGTAACATACGAGGGCAATAGCAGGGATTTGGGGACATTTTGGTAAGGTCAACAATAATAAAGACTGCAAAGGGGAGAACAGGGTCTCTGCGGGACCCTATCATGGCAGAACACCTCAATATTATTAATCAGCAATCCAATTTTTAGGGTCTTCCAATTCTTTTTTTTTTGTGTGTCTTCTGCATTTTCTGTTTCTGTTATGGTAGAAATTAATTTCATGTCATAATCATGGATTCCTATAACTTTTCGTATTATAATTTCTTTCATTTTCCCCTGTGACCTGCTCTCAAATATTCATGACAGGCTTCAGGCAAACCACAAACAGCAGCCGCTCCTCCATGGACTGACAATCTGTGGCTCTCTCATTCTGCTTGAGTTCAAATTCTTAAACTGAGGTCAAAAGTGTAGGGAGTGAGTAGTTTTTATTTAAAATAAGAGGAAAACAAAACGGAGAAGAGCAAAGTAGATGACCTGGCAACAGAGGCCGACTGTAAAAGTGGCACAGTGTGGTGTGCTGGGAATGTGTGATACAATATGGCAGGAAATCTGTGCTGATATCCACAGACACGCCGGGAAGTTTGGCATTGAAATGTTCTCAGTAAAGGCCTCGTTTTAATAGAGTAATTGGTGAAAGCACATTGCAAATAGACCATAGAGATAAAGACGACCTAACGGCTCAAAACCTTGGCCTAAAATTGCAGTACAATTGCAAGAATGACGTCACCCACGAAACGCAAAATCCAAGAGGTTAAACTCCTTGACCTGGTTGGATTTGACCATTTATCTCCACATGATGTCCAGGGAGTCTTCCTTAATGATTTTTTTTTCTGTCTGTTGGTATGATGAGGTGCTTGTGCCAGCTACTGACAGATTCTGCATGTCTAGGACTCAGTCCAAACAGGATAAGCACTGCTGGAGACCGTCTGTGTGGTTCGGCACACCGGCCATTATTGGAGAAACGTCCAAGATTTATGATCATCTCAGGAAAACATGGAGCTGCCCTTTTGGATTGGCAGGGAAAAGGTTGGAAAGGGACTTATGTTTGGACAGGCTCCATATTTTATTTCCATGGATTACAAGAGGGATGAGAAGAATCTCATATAAACTATGAGATGTTTTCCTTTTTTTAATTAAGAATTAAAGCTGTCATGGTTGTAATGGTATCACACCTGGGATTTATTGCGTTTTATCGGTAGACACCCCTTAGTCATATTGCTAGCCTTATGGAAAAAAGAGTGGGCTTCTCAACCCTTCTGGTGTCGCATCATTTTTTCCATATTTCTCTCTTCCCAACAATCGAGCACAAGAAACACTGAACTAAAAGATGGCCCTTCAGTCTCAGCTTTTAAATCCCAGCTGAAGACTTTGGTCTGGCATACCCTGATTAGAGCTGCTGATTTGCTGTGCATATTGCATCTATGCTTGTTAGTCATTTGTAAAAAAAAAGTATTAATAAAACCAGATTTATAAACTGTTAGATAGATAGATAGATAGATAGATAGATAGATAGATAGATAGATAGATAGATAGATAGATAGATAGATAGATACTTTATTAATCCTAAGGAGAAATTCCTATACTCCAGCAGCAGCATACTGATACAAAAAACAATATTAAATTAAAGAGTAATAAAAATGCAGGTAAAAACAGACAATAACATTGAATAATGTTAACGTTTACCCCCCCGGGTGGAATTGAAGAGTCGCATTGTGTGACGGAGGAACGATCTCCTCAGTCTGTCAGTGGAGCAGGACGGTGACAGCAGTCTGTCGCTGAAGCTGCTCCTCTGTCTGGAGATGATCCTGTTCAGTGGATGCAGTGGATTCTCCATGATTGACAGGAGTCTGCTCAGCGCCCGTCGCTCTGCTATGGATGTCAAACTGTCCAGCTCCATGCCTACAATAGAGCCTGCCTTCCTCACCAGTTTGTCCAGGCGTGAGGCAAATTCTTCTTAATGCTGCCTCCCCAGCACACCACCGTGTAGAAGAGGGCGCTCGCCACAACCGTCTGATAGAACATCTGCAGCATCTTATTGCAGATGTTGAAGGACGCCAGTCTTCTAAGGAAGTATAGCCGGCTCTGTCCTTTCTTACACAGAGCATCAGTATTGGCAGTCCAGTCCAATTTATCATCCAGCTGCACTCCCAGGTATTTATAGGTCTGCACCCTCTGCACACAGTCACCTCTGATGATCACGGGGTCCATGAGGGGTCTGGGCCTCCTAAAATCCACCACCAGCTCCTTGGTTTTGCTGGTGTTCAGGTGTAGGTGGTTTGAGTCGCACCATTTAACAAAGTCCTTGATTAGGTTTTATACTAACCCTCCTCTATTCTGTTTCTTTTCTTGGTATCCTGAAGTGGCATTTGGTGCCAGTGCTCTGCTGACAAGCTACTCTCCTGCCTTCTCAGATACTGGGAGCTCTGGAATCAACCAATGGAAAGATTCTGTCATTCGATTGGATGGTCCAGCGCAGACGCTACTGTAGGAGGGCCAGCAGGGGGTAGGCAACCAGTTGGACCCTCAGGACCCTTCAGAGGTTTATGTCCACCAGGTATGCTGCTAACTGTGGTTTTTCTATTCCTCTTATTCATTGCCAACTGGCCATAGTTTACTGACTAATTAATGGACAGATATTGTTGGTTTCTGTTTATGTTAATCAGTTTCTACTTAGTTTCTGTGTGTTTTAATAAATCTGTGTCTCTATGTGTTCTGTATTTTCTGTGTCTCTATGTGATTCTGTATTTAGCAATTTGTAAAATTTACACTTGCATTTTACTTGAGAACTCTTTGCATTGCTCTGTGCCTGCATTCAGTGAAGAGCGCTATACAAAAATAAATGGAAATAAGTTGGAAAAAAAGGTAAAGATATCTCTTTAGAAAATGCTGGACAGTGAGGTACAGACATGGGACTCAGAACTGGTAATGGTGAGGGGCCAAATCGGAGACTGATGTGCACTCCAAGATGAAAAGCAGGTGACACCGACAAACAAATAATCAGCTCAAGCAGAAGTCCAACAATGTCATTTGTATCTAGAGCTGAGTTTAGTTATATAAGCAGATGCACAAACAGACAAAAGGGTTCCCTCTCTAGCACACATACTTTCATTGTACTGTTTGTAGAGATAATACCTTTTAAAATGGGATTTTTTTTCTTATATTATTTTGTCAAGGGTGGGACCATTCCACTGGCTCTATTGGGACTTAATAATAAAAATGGACTGTGACTAAGCTAGGAAGGGGCATGTCTGCTTTTTCAATACCCAAACTGAATTGGGAAGTTTGACCCTGATCCGTCTCCACCTCTAAGCAGACCCCAGAATATCCCATGTATGACCCAGATGGGAACCACAACATCCAGCCGCTCTCTTGATGACTCAGCGGCTGCCAAAGACATTCACTAAATGAGGTTTTCCTCTTGGGACCCCAACTCTATTTACTGTTTTTGCTTTTCATTTTACAATTTACAATCAAACATCTCACACTATCAAATTTGTTTTGTCTATTTTCTGACAGATTATCAAAGTTATTGCCATCTATTTTATTGTATAAATTCCAAATTTTAATCCCTAATTAAGGAATCTTTAGTGATTATTTACTGACTTGAACTGAATTTCTTAACACCTCCCACACACAATCAAAGTAGCAGATCAGCTGAACCTAAGCCAGTACCAGGGCTTAAGATTGTATAAAAGAGTACTAATTAACTGACAGTTAATTAATGCCAAGATGCTAAAATTAGAGTGATATAACACTCTCAGATTTCATATAACACTACAGAGATGGAAAACTGTGTATTACTTTACATATGTGGCTGGGATTGTTAGTCTATCTATGTGTTTTGTCTTGGTAGACTAATGTATTGCTCTCCTTTCCCCTTTTGTATTATTAATATGTAGCCTTTGTCAGAATGCCTCAAATCCCACAGACTTACCACTGTTTATAAGGTATTATAGTATATACCTCCTCCCCACCTTCCCTTCTACATCTATAACCTCCGGCAATTAGGTGTAGCAAAAGACAAGCAGGAGATTAGTTTCAATTTAAACAATGTATTATTGGTAATATTCATAAATAATAACAATATGCAAAGTGCATTTGAATATTGGCAACCATACAACCTGATAAATGGTGATGTATAGTTTCAGGCGGCACACAGACTTGTTAGTTACTTAAAAATGTCTCTAGTTAAGGTATCATTTGTGGTCAGCTTTCTTCAGAACAGGCCGCATGCCTGTCTCAATATGGCTGCCGAGCTGTGCTCTTCATTGTGTTGTTCTTTTCACTTCATGGTGTGAGATGGTCATTCAGCAGTTTGGTAAGAGAAAGAGAGAGTGAGGGAGTGGGCAAATTATAGATGTTCTGTCCAACCCCTAGAGCCAATAGGACGTCATGGCACTTAAAGGCTTCTTATGCAAGCCAGTTCCAAACAGCCATACTTCAGATCAATGGGGCAAAGAACATCTTAACACCTGCCATCCCCCAAAACCATATGTTAAGGTAAAGCTTGGCAGTTAGGCAGCCTGGCTTTGTGTTGGAGTTGAGAGACTTCAGGGAGACATTAGCCAAACTTGTTTCAGGCACTTCCCCCAAATCCTGCTGTAAAATTCAAAGAGACCCAGTCCTGGTCGGGGGAAGGAGTTCTTAAACCATCAAACCATTGCTGTTCTTATCAATAATGTAACACTAATATTTCATTGCTTTGCCTAAGTTACAAATAAAGACATACAAAATATTTATCAAGTTATATGCAAAATCTCACATCACAACACTATGTAATTTAATGATCCTGCCAACTACACCAACATGAACATCTATCTAGTTATTATATAGTGCCTTTCATATCTATCTATCTATCTATCTATCTATCTATCTATCTATCTATCTATCTATCTATCTATCTATCTATCTATCTATCTATCTATCTATCTATCTATTTAACACAGTATCCTGCTGAAATAAAAATACTACCCCAGTCACTGACATCTAAATATTATGTGTTCTCCTTGTGTCTCAGTGAAATATTTCATGCACGTGGACGGCAATACAGTGGATAACTATGACACCCAGGTTTGGCTCCGGTGGTGGAGGACTCCAGCCCTAAGGAACCTGAACTGGATTGTGTGGGTTTAGTAACTGATGGACAGGCATAAAGTGCATCATCTCTAAGGCTACTTGAGCTTGTTAAAAACCTGAGATAGGGAACTTGTGGTTAGTCGGTATCATGGTCTAACGTACACAAAAGAAGACTCAGAGCAACTCTGTGAAGAGCACAAGTCAGAGGACAGAGACAAGAAGATATCCAAGTCCCTGAATATACAATTAAATCAATCATTAAGAAATGGAAAGAGCTTGGCACTGCTGGACATCTGCCTGAAGCAGGCCTTTCACAAAAACTGAAAGATTCTGCAAGAAGAAAACAAGTGAGGGAGGCCACCAAGAGACCTGTGATGCCAGAAGGAGTTACAAGATACAGTGACTGACATTGTGATAGTATACTATTAAAATAGGTTCTTGGGGAGACCCCTAAACTAAATGCCTGGTCTCATTTACTTCACAATCTATCTATCTATCTATCTATCTATCTATCTATCTATCTATCTATCTATCTATCTATCTATCTATCTATCTATCTATCTATCTATCTATCTATCTATCTATCTATCTAATCCTGCCAACTATGCCAAAATAGATAGATAGATAGATAGATAGATAGATAGATAGATAGATAGATAGATAGATAGATAGATAGTGAGAAAGAAGAAAAAAACATTATTTACTGTAATGATTATAAGTATCCATCCATATATACATTATCCAACTTGCTATATCCTCACTACAGGGTCACAGGGGTCTGCTGGAGCCAATCCCAGCCAACACAGGGCGCAAGGCAGGAAACAAACCTCGGGCAGGGTGCCAGCCCACCGCAGATGATTATAAGTATTTAACTCACAAACATCAATGACTGTATTTTGTATTAATCATGCGGCAGAAAGCTATATGATTTATTACTTCTATATGAATTTGTTCTTCATTTAGGTAGAAAAAGAATTAAGCTTGTGCACAGAATTATATGATTAACTTACATTCTTTTATGAGAAAATGCTGACCTCTTGATACTAACGGAACACTCTGTGTTATCTATCTATCTATCACATAGTGTCTTGCATTATCTATCTTTAAATCTATTAATTATATAGTGCCTCTCATATCTATCTATCTATCTATCTATCTATCTATCTATCTATCTATCTATCTATCTATCTATCTATCTATCTATCTATCTATCTATCTATCTATCTATCTATTAGATATTGCCTTTCCCATCTATCACCCTTATAAGCAGTGTGGCATAGAGGTTAAGGCATTGAACTTCAGACTTTCAGGTTGCGGGTTCAAATCCTGTTCCTGGCACTCTGTGACAGTCACCAAGTCGTTTCACTTGCCTGTACTCCAATTGGAAAAAACAAATAGAAATGGAACCAATTGTATGACAAATGCTGTAAGTTGCCTTGGAAAATGGTGTCAGCCAAGTAACAATTACATTAAATTAAAAGTGTAATTTAAACTTAAAATTGCAACAGGCTGCAGACAATGAAAATAATAATGAAACACATTAATATAGAAATGCATTATAATACAGTAGAACTAAAATTAATAAATGATTAAATATAATGTCATTTTTAGAGCAGACATATGGTCATTGTCTAAAAAAATGTATTTCAAAGACTTTTAACACACTATAATGGAAGTTAGGATTTTTTAGAATAGTTTGCCCCTAAGCATATTTTAGGTAACTTTATACCCATTCAGCCTGTAAGTGTGTGGATTGTGCCATTTCTTAGAGTAGCTCAGTGTGTGTGTGTTTGGGGCGCGAAGGATGGTGCTGCTACCTTCCAGTTGTACCAACAACGACAACAACATTTCTTTCTATAGTACATTCTCATACCAACAGTATCGCTCAAAGTGCTTTACAAGATGAAATAAAAAGAAAGTTAATATAAAACATAAACAAACAAAATTAAGACAATAATATTATACAGTATGTAACAAAGAAAAGGTAAGGTCGGATGGCCAGGAGGACAGAAAGCTCAACTAAACTCAACTTCACCCATTCTGGGGTATGTGGGATTGATTATTTTTGGGCAGAAGGGAATGGTAGAGCACTGGCCCAGTAACGCAATGGTAGCGCTGCCACCTTGCAGCAAGGCGAGTGGGTTCACGTCATGGGTACTCCTATGCAGAGCTGGCATGACCTCCATGTGACTCCAGGTGCTTCGGCTTTGTCCCACAGTCCAAAGACATGCAGGTTGGGTGGACTGGCATTGCTACATGAGCCCCTGATGTATGTGTATGTGTGAGTCGTTGTTCACCCTGTGATAGACTGGCACCGTGTCTGGGGTTTGTGGCCAGTGCTTGCTGGGATAGGCTGCAGCTTCCCTGTGACCCTGCTCAGGATACATAGGTCTATAAATGGATGAGTGGATGGGAATGGTGGGTAGATGAGATTTGAGGGATTGTGTGTAGAAGAGGTGTGAGCTACCCTCGTAAATCACATTGTTGGTAGACTTTCAATTCTCTTTGCTACAAATCATGACTAAATAGCGACCTTCCCTTTATTTTTCATGTTATGATGGAGAACTGTTAGCAGATTGGGCATGGGTTCCACTGAATGCTTGCTTGTGTCCTCTTTAAATAATTCAGACCTGAATGGTCTCCTTGCCGCTTCTTAAGTGCATTGCTCAAGTTAAAGGGGTCACGGTAGCGGCCAGAGGGAGCAGAATGCTGACACATAATCTCTCCTTCTCACAGGGGAAACGGGCCCACCTCACTGGAGCTGCCCTGCCTCGAGTCAGCAGTACAAATCAATCTGTCAGCTCTGCATTTACCGCACGCAACAAACTAGCTAATGGAGAGTCCGGGGAAGGAGAACGCTTAATCAGATTTGGAGACAAACGTGTGAATAATTTACAACTGACCAGAGCACTTCCAACGGGCATTTAATAAAGTCCAGCATCTAATTTAGATCCTTGGAACTTCATTCAGCAGGGAAATCATGACAAATGTGCCGGAAATGAGAGAATTAGGCAAGTCAATGAAAGTGGGTCAAGGAAAAGTGTAGGAAGCCCGGAGTGAGTTCATTTTAAAATCTGCATTCTTTAAGTGCGAAAAGGCTGACGGTGAGATGAGGAAAATAAATGTCATAAAGTAAATCTCACTGTGAGGAGGGCCCTGATGAAGCAATAAATGTGAAGTCAGACGAAGACTCCGAGGCAGAGAGATCTTTGATCCAACGCACACACTGAAATGGTGCAAACGTCTCTTGCTATTCATGAAAAATGCACTGTTGGCTGGACGCATTACAGCTGAAATATGCATGACTCTTGGAAGAATAAAAAGAACATCTCAGTCCTCCTGCTATATTTAAACAAAGAAGAGCTGATTTTAGAAATAGAATGTTCTGTCTGTTATCCGTTGCATGTGATCAGGCAGTGGGGGGCATCCCAGAGATTAAGCGTGAGTACATTTTGTGGGTACATATGAGAAATGTAAAATCTCTTATATATATTTCTCTTCTGGTTCGTCCTGCTTCCTGTTCAAAAGCGGTCCCGCCCACACGCAGCCGACACGGCATTTCTCGATTCCTATTCCTGCTCTTCCAAACCCTTCTCCATGCTGAGTGAGACCTCCCACACACCCCCACGCCACTTTTCTCAATTCCTATTCCTCCTTCGGATAAAGATTTGCGTGAATCTACAACAACCAGTCTTCAGCCACAGTCAGTTGTACGTGGCTTTTTCTAGGGTTAGATCTTTCGACTCATTATCTGTCGTCTCCACCAAAACACCTATTCACAACTGCGTCTTTCAAGAAGTATTTATTTCTTCTTGATTTCTGAATTCCTTTCTCACCGTTTTCCGTTCCTATTCTTACACCGCCGTATGGTACAGCGGGCATTGGCTAGTATTATTTATTACGATAATTTACATTATTTTCAATAAGAAAGTCACAAACCATTAGCTGCTGAGCCCCCTGCTTTACTCTCTCTACACCCATGACTGCGTAGCTAAGTACAGCTCTAACACCACCCTTAAGTTTGCTGACGATACCACTGTAATAGGTCTGATCAGCGAGGACGATGAGATGGCCTACAGGGAGGAGGTCAGACTCCTGGCAGAATGGTGTCAGGACAACAACCTCATCCTCAATGTTAGCAAAACTAAGGAGATGATTGTGGATTTCCAGAGCACAGGCCCATTTACATGGGAGGTGAGGCTGTGGAGCAGGTCAGCAGGTTTAGGTTCCTCGGAGTCACCCTTACTGATGACCTTAAATGGGCAAGTCACACTGCGGCAGTAGTCAAGAAAGCCCAACAACACCTCTACTTCCTTAGGAGACTGAGTAAGGCCTGGATGTCCCCCACAACCCTGAGCAGATTCTACAGGTGGACTGTGGAATCCATCCTGACAAGATGCATCACATCCTGGTACAGCAACTGTTCAGAGCTCTGCAGCGTGTGGTGAATACAGCACAGCAGATCACGGGCATACAGCTCCCTGCCATCCATGACATCCACACTACACGCTGTCTCAGGAAAGTGAACCGTATCAGGCGGGACCCCCAGCCACCCTGCACTGTCACTTTTCACCCTCCTCCCATCTGAGAAGCGACTAAAGTCCATTCGGACGCTCACCTCCGGGTTCAGGAACAGTTTCTACCCACCCTTCACTGCTACCTGCACATATAGATCTATCTATCTATCTATCTATCTATCTATCTATCTATCTATCTATCTATCTATCTATCTATCTATCTATCTATCTATCTATCTATCTTTTTCTGCCACTGTCTCTATTTATTCCTAGGATTCTGGTTTTATTTATTTACTTATTTATATAAATATAATATATAAATATATTATATTTATATTATTTATTGTGTGTTTCTTTTTTGTTTTTGTCTATGTTCACTGTCTGCGGGGGCACATGCGAGCAAGTATTTCATTGTACATGGTACTTGTACTTGTACACATGACAACAAAAAATTGAAATTGAAATAATAGTATTTTTATACATTATATGTTAACACTGCTGTGGTCTGGCTATCTGTCCGGGGCTGCGTCTTGGATTTTCCCTCCATGAGGCTGCTAGGAAACTCTAATAATAATATTTAGGAAAAAATATGAAACATTTGGTCTGTATCACATAAAAAATAAACAATAAGATATGATGCTACAGAAAATGAGGCAGGCCTTTCATGCACAATCTGGATGCTTTTAATATTAAATGACGGTTTGGTATATAAGGTCAATTAC
Source organism: Erpetoichthys calabaricus (assembly GCF_900747795.2). NCBI lineage: Eukaryota > Metazoa > Chordata > Cladistia > Polypteriformes > Polypteridae > Erpetoichthys > Erpetoichthys calabaricus. Next base: position 7,225,332 of record NC_041405.2, on the reverse strand, counting down.
ATAGCTGTCGTATTCAATCCATAACTATAGATAACCGTTCCACAAATCAAATAGAAAGTGCGGCCCACCTTGCATTAACCTACGCACCACGCTCTTGAAGCGGTACACATTTCCTCTGGGTTTGCGGCATTTCACATATTAGACGTAGGAGAGCACCCGCTGAGGACTGCATGCCTTGCTCTCCGTACCGCTCAGGTCATAAACCCGGACTGCACCACTATCTGTTCGCGAGCGAGCGGCTGATTTATGACTGCTGCAGCACAGCTAGGTCTCCGGACCGAAAGAGGCAAAAGATTTTCTGTAAATTAAGACTGACGATCCCGGGAAAGGGAAGCATGCCGCAGTCATTCAGCACTGAGGACAGCGTTTGTCCAAAAGTGCTTCATGTGTCGCTCATGGGCCCACCAAAGACATGTTGAGTTTTATTTTTCAAATATATTAATATTCATACATTTGCATTAATATTAATTGAGAGAATTAATGCATTCTGCTGTAAATATGAAAACTATATTAGCACCCAGTGTACTTGCAGAATTATAATTGCCTCACCAATCCTTCGATCTGTTTCCTGGAAATCTCTACTTTCCATTGAGGGTTGGAGAGAGCAGAATTAATGCTGCAGTTTCTATATATAGCCTTCTTCTAGCCTCCAAATATGGCAGCTTGAAAACAAAGTCTGAGGAAATGACTGGTATTGACCCAACTTTGAACAAGGCGGCTCGTTGGTGCAACCGGTAGGCTTGTCGCACCACAGTAATTGGGCCCTCGGAGGCTCGGCTGACACCTCAGTCGGTAAGTCTGTGCGAAGCTTGTGAGACGTCTTGATGTCGAGGGAATTACGGTCAAGTTGATTTGTGAGCTTAAATCTCCCCGTGTGTGCTCACATTTTTCTTTTTTTTTATTGTGTAAGTCCGGCGGTCTGATGTCGAGTCTGCAGTTATGAACACCAAATGAAAGAGAAAAAGTCCTGCGTTTACCTGCTTAGAACTTTGAGAAGCCCGCTCAGAGCTGCAAATCCAAAACAGCTGTAGAAGAAGTGGAGTCGTCAAGTACTGATGACTGCACACATTTTGGACATAATAAACTTTCTGAGTAGAACTGATGGTGCTTGACTCAAACTTTACTTATTAGTACTTGGTGGCACTGCTGGGATGCCATCCTGGGCAGAACATTTGAATGTGTGTGGATGTCAAGTGAAATAAGCTGTAACAGTGAGGTATAACTAGCATCTAGGTTAATAAAGTTTGTTTTTTCAATAATGTCTAACAACATCACATTTTAAAAAGTATAACTTGACAAGTAAGATGGATAAGCCAGTAATTTATTTAGGAGCCAACTAGGTCAGAGAACTTTTATTAAGTGCTGCTCTTGGGAACGTCGCTTGTGATGGGAGGTTGAAGGCTCATCTGCACCCTTGCTGAATGTGAAGCTGCAGCTTTGATACTTTATCTGTGACATCAAAAGTAGAATTTATGAGCCTCCGGAAGTTTCAGAAGCATGAGCACCCCATCACCACACAAGAAGAAAAACCTGGAAGAATAAAATTGGCCAAGACGAACGGCCAGGGATGAAATGGGGACTGAATCTCCATGAGCTGACAGTACAACCCCACTAGTCCAAGAGGTGTGTCAGGGTGAAAGGACTGGGCATAAATTAGGACTAAGAGAGAGGCGCAACTGTCACAGCCATAGAAGGGTCCTGCTGTCTGTCTCTGCCATTTCATCCAAGGGCCAGGCCTGTTATGGCCTAAGTGCGTTTTGATTCTTCTCAAGTTTTACTGAGACAAAGACATTCATATGGGTGTCGTTTTGGGAGTTTACCTATTTATGTATTTATTTATTTAAAGAACTTCTGTAACGATAAGTCAGGTAAAATGACTCCTTTTATTGGCTTACTACAAAGATTACAATATGCAAGATTACGAGGCAACTCTGATCCTTTCTTCAGGCAACATGTAATTTTTACATTACAATTTTTACTTTACATCTTCCCTGAAGAAGGGAACAGAGCTTACTAGTACTACAAAGCTTATGTAAAAAGCCAAATTTCCCTCTGGAGACAAATATAGTTCTATCTATCTATCTATCTATCTATCTATCTATCTATCTATCTATCTATCTATCTATCTATTATATAATAATTAATAATAATAATAATTTTTTGCATTTATATAGCGCTTTTCTCACTACTCAAAGCGCTTAGCAATTGCAGGTTAAGGGCCTTGCTTAAGGGCCCAACAGAGCAGAGTCCCTTTTGGCTTTTACGGGATTTGAACCGGCAACCTTCCGATTGCCAGTGCAGATCTCTAGCCTCAGAGCCACCACTCCGCCTAGTACCTTTCACATCTATCTATCTATCTATCTATCTATCTATCTATCTATCTATCTATCTATCTATCTATCTATCTATCTATCTATCTATCTATCTATCTATCTATCTATTATATAGTACCTTTCACATCTATCTATCTATCTATCTATCTATCTATCTATCTATCTATCTATCTATCTATCTATCTATCTATCTATCTATCTATCTATCTATCTATCTATCTATCTTTCTTTCTGTCTGTCTGTCTGTCTGTCTGTCTATTTTATAGTGCCTTTCACATTATCTATCTATCTATCTATCTATCTATCTATCTATCTATCTATCTATCTATCTATCTGTCTGTCTGTCTGTCTGTCTGTCTGTCTGTCTGTCTGTCTGTCTGTCTGTCTGTCTATTTTATAGTGCCTTTCACATTATCTATCTATCTATCTATCTATCTATCTATCTATCTATCTATCTATCTATCTATCTATCTATCTATCTATCTGTCTGTCTGTCTGTCTGTCTATTATATAGTGCCTTTCACATTATCTATCTATCTATCTATCTATCTATCTATCTATCTATCTATCTATCTATCTATCTATCTATCTATCTATCTATCTATCTATCTATTATATAGTGCCTTTCACATCTATCTATCTATCTATCTATCTATCTATCTATCTATCTATCTATCTATCTATCTATCTATCTAGATATTTTGGCATAGTTGTTTTAGATTAGATTAGATTAGATTGGATTAGATAGATAGATAGATAGATAGATAGATAGATAGATAGATAGATAGATAGATAGATAGATAGATAGATAGATAGATAGATAGATAGATAGATAGATAGAAATGTCCTCATCAGCTTCAATCATGTTTACATATCAAAGACAATGCTACTAATTGAAAAAATTGAGAAAATCCACAGCATAAATGGAAACTGGGATAATAATGTTTTCCAAACTCAAACTGAAAATTGGGAAACGAAACACACAGAGGGAAAAACATAAAGACAACCACAAATCAAATTAAATACACACAAATACACATCACTGGGCTGGGGAACAGCAGACCAGCTCACTTTCAATTTCAGTGACTACCTGCAGGTGGCAGCACTTGACTGACATGCTCAGTAGAGGAGTCCTGCGATTGCGAAAATAAAATAAAACAAAATAAAATAAAACATAAAAAACATGAAATATAAAGACAACAATTCAAGGAAACAAGATAACCAATTTGTAAAGCAAGCAAAAAGAATATATATATATATATATATATATATATATATATATATATATATATATATATATATATATATATATATATATATTTAAACAGACAAATAAATACAAAATTAACTGACATGTAAAATCAACACGAAAATGCAAGCAGAATAAAATAAAAAGACATTTCACATGAAGCATAATGAAAACAGACTGAACAATTCCTCATAGTTTTGCTAGCATCACATCAAATATTCATAACATGAGATTATTTCAATTACATTATTCATATTTAAATATTCACTGCATAAATAAAGCATCTCAGTGAATGAGAACAGTCATTTATTCAAATGAAGGCTTGTCATGTTTTTCTTATTTTTTGCTCTTTCTTAGCAGATACAACCAAACCCTCTTCTAATGTCACTCTCCCTACTGTTAATTTTTCCTGATGAGAATCAAACAGATTTTTGTGATTTGAGAGGATTCAAAATCACGCAAAGATTCTATCATTTTCACCCTCTGCTGTTTAACATTGGCGATCAGAGATAAAGGGGCAGAGAATTTGCCCATTGAAAGAGCCATGTGTTATAAAAAGAGAGAATGAGAAGAGTGACACAATCAGCATCAGAGGTTATGTTTTATGGAATGCAAAGCTTGCACATAAATAAATAAATAAACAGAAATTAAATCCTTCTTGCTTTTCCACTGGGCATGCGTTGTAAAACAAGTCAGATCTACCAGACAGCAGAGCAAGCAGATTTCACAAAAAGAGGCTCCTCAGGTCAAGGAGATACTGATCAGAGCAGAAAGCATTATGGGATCGTCATGACACCAGTGACAATCATTCATGCTGCTAGGGGACACTTATCTGAGCCAGCTCAGTAAACAGTTTGGCAGGTCATCCATTAAATGCTCCCTTTTGTTGTTTTGCACATTTCCAAGGTAAAAGCCAGCAGGCACCATGGCGCACTCTGTACACATCCATGAGTCTGAGCTCAACTCAGTGTGTTCCCTGTTCACTGCTCATACTGCCCTGGGCCTTCATACGAGGTTGTGGTTCTTCCACAAATTGCCATCTGCCTATCAGTTTAGCATGAAATGTACACCTGACTCATAGAGTGACCCTTTTTTATTAACCATAATTCCCTGAAGGTGTCAGTCAACTTCTGCATTAAAGAACCAAACATGAGTGCAGATCTTCTTTGTGCCCTTGATGTGTTCCCACTACACCTTCTGGATCTTTGAGGTAGACATCTCTGTACTACACAACAAGACCAAGAGGAAAACTAACCCCAAGATCTAGGTTGAACCATCATACCATCTTCCAGCCTATTAAATAACAATCATGACCCTCACCCATCACAGTTATACAGTAATAACAACAAGGCAAACGAATAGGCGGCAAGGAGACTGTCATTAATTCACTTACTCTCGTCAGGATTGGGGGCAGCCAAGATGGCACTGTGTTGCTTCTTGACCTGCTCCACATCTTCAGACAACTTCTCGATGCAACCCCGGATCTCCTCGACCTGTCAGGAGAAGAAACACCTTGTGAGATACAATCATCAACTCTTAGGCCATTTAAAACTGGGAAAAACAGCATCTACTTTTAGAAATTGCATTTATCAATCTATTATATAGTGCCTTTCATAGAAAGATAGATGTTATTTGTAGTATAGTTGGCAGGATCATAACATTAGATAGATAGATAGATAGATAGATAGATAGATAGATAGATAGATAGATAGATAGATAGATAGATAGATAGATAGATAGATAGATAGATAGATAGATAGATAGATAGATAGATCTATATGTGCAGGTAGCAGTGGAGGTGACACAAGGTTACTGATTGTTCATGAGTCTGATTGCAGTTGGGTAGAAACTGTTCCTGAACCTGAAGGTGTGCGTCTGAATGGACTTTAGTCGCTTCCCAGATGGGATGAGGGTGAAAAGTGACAGTGCAGGGTGGCTGGGGTCCCATCTGATATGGTTCACTTTCCTGAGACAGCGTGTAGTGTGGATGTCATGGATCTCAGGGAGCTGTATGCCCATGATCTGCTGTGCTGTATTCACCACACGCTGCAGAGCTCTGAACAGTTGTTGTACCAGGATGTGATGCATCTTGTCAGGATGGATTCCACAGTCCACCTGTAGAATCTGCACAGGGTTGTGGGGGACATCCAGGCCTTACTCAGTCTCCTAAGGAAGTAGAGGCGTTGTTGGGCTTTCTTGACTACTGCCGCAGTGTGACTTGATCATTTAAGGTCATTAGTGAGGGTGACTCCGAGGAACCTAAAGCTGCTGACCTGCTCCACAGCCTCACCTCTGATGTAGATGGGCCTGTGCTCTGGAAATCCACAATCATCTCCTTAGTTTTGCTAACGTTGAGGGTGAGGTTGCTGTCCTGCTCTGGTAATGGTAATACCCTGCCGCTCCAGGGCTTGGCGCTGTATCCTAATGTTGTTTCTCTTTCTCCCTCTGCAGACTAGACAATTGACATCACTTTGACCCTCGTCGTCCTGCCAGAAGTCCTCAAAGCCAGAAGGCAGCTCATGATTGGACTTGCATCTGTGAAAACATTTTAACCCTAACCTTAACCCTAAACCTAACCCTAAAATCCCCAACTAGTTATACAGGGTTCATCATTTGATACCCCAAATCTTAATGCTATTTTGTGTTATATCTTACAATAGATAGATAGATAGATAGATAGATAGATAGATAGATAGATAGATAGATAGATAGATAGATAGATAGATAGATAGATAGATAGATAGATAGATAGATAGATAGATAGATGTATATTCCACCTTGACAGCAACATCTCTAGAAATTGAATCTGGAGCCCAAATCACTTCATCAAAGTGCAGGTATCAGTGTCTGTGTTTGAAGTTCTTTTATGAGGGTAAACCCAAACACCCATGGACTGTCAATAATGCCTCAGTCCCACAGAGCAACTGGCTCCCCAGTCCTCCTCAGTCCCCACCTCTTGTGGCTCCCTCATATCTCCACCTTTAGCTATGGTGCTTTGTCCCATCTCACTGACATTCTCAGACAGCGCTGGTGGTGGATCACTGGTTCAACCTCTGTGTGTAGTAAATAATAACCAGAACCGCAGAGTGACATTTATAAAGAATGGGAGTGAAGATGGGGACATAAAGATCCCATTAGCTGTTGACTGCAGTTTGCAGGAGGTCCATGAAATGGACATATCAGGTTTCATGTTATGATCTGCCAAAGAAACTCAACAATGTGCTTGTTGTTAGCAGGCCTGAAGCCACAGAGTTCCCAATGAGCAGCTGAATTCCTGTCAGGGTCACTTTCTTATTCTTTCACTCTTGGCCTATTTCTGGTGTTCTCACACCTGATGATTTCCTCAGCTGTCTGCTTGACTAATTGATCCACCCCAAGCATGACAGCTTTCTCTTGCTCTCAGATCTCCTGCGCTAATCTTCTGGGTTGATCTTTTTCAGCCTAATAGTGTGCAGGACTCGGCCCTTAATGCTGGCCCGATAAAGATCACCTGTTTGTGACGGATATTTTGAGTTTGCCACGCTGACACACACGGGAGGTCCTGCGCCTCTACTTCTAATTCAGATCACTGGCGTGGACAGGACTGCTCTAATATTCCAGCTTATCAATGATCTGCTTCTGTTCTAGCAGGATGATTTTCTGCAGTTTTGCTATTGGTGCCATTGGATCTTTTGCTGTCCGAAAGGGATGCATTTCACCCTCTACTTTAACCTAATAGCTTGAGATGGCCAAGGAGCTATACAGACTAACACATGCCATTTCTATTCATTTTTTCCTCTCTCATATATCTGATTTGAAGGTGGTCCCTGCAATGTTTCAAACTCTTTATGCTTCTCTTGTTTACTATAAATCGTAATTAGCTTTCCTACATCACGCAGTCCATTTACTCCCACCGAGTTCATTAATGTACGATATAACTCAGCACGATCACAGGCCAAATGTTCTAACTTTCTCCTGATTATGTCAACACGTTCCTGTTTGCTCCTTAGCTCTGTAACTTGGAGTAAGAATACTCCCTGTATGGGTCATATAAGGAGACCAAAGGCATCCAGCCATAAAATGGTAAGCCCACAATGAAACTGGGCAGAGAGAGATTCCTTATTACCACTACCCAATGTCCTACAGCCTTCTACAAGTGTGACATCCATCTCTTTCCACCCAATTAATTAATTGCATCAGTTGGTGTCTCTCAAGTCCAGTAATGTGTTAACATCCTGCAATCATTCCAATCAGACTCATCCTGCCCCGGAGTTATCTGCAATCTTATACAATGACTATAAAGTGCTTGAATAGTCAGACATGCCGTCTGCTGTACTGTTAGGAAACGAGGCATGGAAACAGAATGTAGCTGACTCAGTTGCCTGCTTAACTGTTTCTTTATCACAAAATGATCCTTTAAACTTAAAGACCTACTAATGTGTTCATGGGGCGGCACATCCACCCAACAGATCCAATGTTCTGGGGTCGTACAACCCCTGTACAACAGTCACTGTCTGTGTGGAATCTGCACAGTCTCCTTGTGTCTGTGTGAGTTTTTCTTCCGGTACTGCAGTTCTTCACCCATATACCCAAAAATGTAGGGAAACTGCTGATTCTAAATTGTCCCTCTACAGGATGAGTGCCCACATCCAAAGTAAATTCCTGCTTAACCCTACCCCTATCCCCCCTGCAGTTTGGTCTTTTGTATATTGTCGTTATTTTGAAGTGGGCCAACATCATTTTCAAGTCAAGTCAAGTCAAGAGTATTTATTGTCATTTCATCCATATACAGTAGTACAGCATACAGTGAAACGAAACAACATTCCTCCAGGACCATGGTGCTACATAAAACACAGGACAACGGAAAATCTACGACACATAACATAAAGACACATAATATATAACAAGGTGCATGTGAGTCAAATGTGCAAACATGTGCAACACTTTAGAACAGAACACAGATATCAGATATCAGTCCGGTCCATGAGTGTTCAGGAGTCTGACTGCTTGGGGGATGAAACTGTTACACATTCTGGAGGTGAGGGCCCGAATGCTTCGGTACCTTTTTTCCCAATGGCAGGAGTGTAAACAGTGAATGTGAGGGGTGTGTTGGATCACTCACAATGCTGGTGGCTTTGCGGACGCAGCGTGTGGTATAAATGTTCATGATGGAGGGAAGAGAGAAACCGATGATCTTCTCAGCTGTCTTCACTATCTGTTGTAGTGCAATTTCCAAACCAGACAGTGATGCAGTTGCTCAGGATGCTCTCTATGGTTCCTCTGTAGAATGTTGTTAGAATAGCTGGTGGAAGATGGGTTTTCCTCAGCCTACGCAGAAAGCAGAGCCACTGCTGGGCTTTCTTGGCTAAAGACCTGGTGTTGTGGGACCAGGTGAGGTTCTCTGCTAGGTGGACACCCAAGAATTTGGTGCTATTGACGACTTCCACAGTTGAGCCATCAATGTTCAGTGGCAGATGGTCACTCTTAGTCTTCCTAAAGTCAACAATTATCTCCTTTGTTTTGTCTACATTCAGAGACGGGTTATTGGCTTTACACCAGTTCGTTAACCGCTGCACCTCCTCTCTGTATGCTGACTCATTGTTGTTGCTGATGAGACCCACCACAGTCGTGTCATTGGAAAATTTTATGATGTGATTAGAGCTGTGCGTTGCTGCACAGTCATGAGTTAGTAGTGTGAAGAGTAATGGACTGAGCACACAGCCTTGAGGGGCTCCAGTGCTCAGTGTGGTGGTTCTGGAGATGTTGTTTCCGATCCTGACTGACTGAGGTCTCTCAGTCAAGAAGCCCAGAATCCTGTTACGGAGGTAGGTGTTCAGTCCCAGCAGGCTCAGCTTTTCCGTCAGCTGCTGAGGAATGATCGTGTTGAATGCTGAGCTGAAGTCGATAAACAGCATTCAAACGTATGTGTCCTTATTGTCCAGGTGAGCAAGAGCCAGATGGTGAGTGGTGGCCATTGCATCATCTGTTGAACGGTTCCGGCAGTAAGCAAACTGCAGGGGATCCAGTGAGGGGGGCAGCAGGGTTTTGATGTGCCTCATGACAAGCTTCTCGAAGCACTTCATAATGAAGTTTGGGGATTTTTGGGAGTATAGCCACTGTATTAAAACCAAACTACAATTGTCTTTGTGCTCAGACAGACTATGACGACCCGTAAATGAGCTCTCTGGACACAAAGCAGTGCTGAGAGTGGCACATCACTGAGAATGTGGAGTGTTGTCTGTTTTTATTTTATTCTCATGTACTTTGCATATTCTCCTTTTTATAATATCTATTAGAAAGCTTGTTGTTCTATGGCTCTATTGTGGTCTGCAAATCTCTCTATTATAAAAGAAAATCTTGAGACGAGACTATTGGCAAGAGATTTTTTCAAGTCCCGCTCTCCTCTCATCCATTTTCAACCACGGCCATGGTCTTCTCACCTCTCATTCTTGTGAATGCTTTTGTCAGACACCGTTCCTGCGCTCTCAGCTCATATAAATTTTTTTGTGTTCCACACTTTAAGTTCCCAATAAAAGAAGACTTATTATGTCCAAATCTTATTGAAAAATCTCATCCCGAAAGGATATCAAGAGAAGAGATGAGTACACGGGCAATCCTATCACCGAGAAATGATGAAGTGAAACGAATTAACGCGAAAATTGTTGATTGGTTCATCCATCCATTCTCCAACCTGCTATATCCTAACGCAGGGTCACGGGGTCTGCTGGAGCCAATCCCAGCCAACACAGGGCGCAAGGCAGGAACAAATCCTGGGCAGGGCGGCAACCCACCACAGAACACACACACACACACACATCCACGGGACAATTTAGGATCGCAAATTCACCTAACCTGCAAGTCTTTGGACTGTGGGAGGAAACTGGAGCACCTGGAGGAAACCCACGCAGACACAAGAAGAACTTGCAAACTCCATGCAGAGAGGACCCGGGAAGCGAACCCAGGTTTCCAGGTCACCACTGTTCCGCCCATTGTTGATTGGTTACACAGCAAATTGGTTAGATGCGTATCAATAGACTATGCTGAAATAGTTGGTGGTGATGGCGTAATTTATGTCTGAGTAATGGGACAAGATTAGTTGTATTCAAAATTGGTCGAACAATTCTGACATGTAAAATTTTAACAGGCGACAAGAAACGCAATGTGGTACATCTTAACATTAGACACCAAACGAGATCTTGATTTGCCATGCATATTAAAACATTTACAGTTTCCAGTTAGAATAGCTTTTGCTATGACAATTAACAAATCACAGGGACAAACATTTGAAAAAGTCAGTTTATTTATTAGACAGAAAGAAACAATATTCACTCATGGGCAGTTATACGTTGCATTGTCACAATGAAAGTCCAAACACGGAATCAAATTTCAATGCGATATTGACGAAAAGTTAATTAAAAAAATTGTTTTTACTGAAGTTTTACAGTAAAAGTGTAAGTTTAAAAAGTATTTGTGTTTTAATTTCAAAGCCAAACAGAATGAAAACGTATAACTCAACGAATACCTGTAATGCATGATGAAACATCATTTTCTTTTCATTTATTCCGTTTTACTATTTTTTACTTTGGTTAATTACTCGCTATAATGTAAAATAGTTAGTTCTACTATGCAATGTAGCAATTCCCAGGAAAATAACAATCTGTTTAAATTGTACATCCACTTCCCCATATGCGAGTGGCAGATTCGCAAAGTGGCTAACGTATAGCGCCTGCCCAGGGGTTGGCAAGCGAAGAGAGCAGGGGTCAGAGCCTCCCTAGTCAATAAAGTAGATAACGGGCAGAGAAAGATGTCACAATAGGGGAGCACACAGTTGGAGTTACTCGTCGATGGTTGGTAAGTGACATTGGCCAAGGTGGGTCAGCCTTTACGTGTGTGGGTTACTCTCGTGGATGGAGGTGTGTTAGTCTTTCAAAGTTTAGGTTATGCTCAGGAACACAGTAAGCCTCCATATAAGCCTTAATGCAAAGTAACACTGCGGCTTCTTGAAGTGGATGTGCACTTCTCAATGAAACAGCTCAGGCAGAATCAGACCCCATTCCAGCCATTGCTTTCCTCCTGGAGGGTGAAGGGGTGCCAAAACATTACCAGTCTGTTCCTTTTCAGGCTCTGCCAGCGTGTTAATGGCCTTTCATCTCAGCCCACCTGTATTCCCCCAGGCTATCTGACCAGTCAGTTTCAAAGACTTTTATCTATGCAACAATAAGTTTCTAAAATATTATTTTTTCTAAGTATGCATTATTGTCATAATATTATTACACCATCCTTGTGTTTGCTTTTAGGTTTGTTTTTTAGGGACACCATTTTTTACTTCTCCTTTTCTTTTGTTTTTGTTTGTATTCATGAATATTAAAAAAAAAAACTTGAAATATAAAAGAACATTGTTTTTATAATTTGTGCCAAGGTTTTTATGTTTTTATGCTTTTCCTCTCTTTTTAACCCATAGATTTCAATCCTGGAGATTATGGTCTGGGTAGGCCTCAAAGCCTGATTCTCAAAGTGAAGACCAGGCTGAATTTGTGTCAAGGCCTCATTTAAGGCCTAGTTTTTTGCATTACTTACTACCGCTGTGAGACTTCAGACTTTGGTAAATGATTACACTGTCCTCCTTTATGTTGATCTTGGGGGGGCGGTGCCTCCAGGCTCAGGTGAGCAGCTCAAGGGATTGTAATTTGCTACCGTAGTTAAGGCAAATGGCTGGAGCATTGAGTGAGATTCTCATTGTTGTTGGCTTTCAGCTGGCTATTTATTTGTTTATTTTTAGGACTTTATATATTTGTTTAAAGAAATTTTTGGTCTAAGATTATATAGTTTTTTCAGTAATCTATGAGCCTTAACCATGAAAAGACCATTCTCTGCTAAGCCCATTTGTATCTACTCCAGCTGTCTGCTGCATTTTGTACAATCAGATCATCCTAAACATCAGTCCCAATTGACACACTCCACTGGCATTTCATTGTATACTAGTACTAAAATAGTACAGAACTTCCCAAATTTTCAAACAGTTATATACCAGCATTATGCGAAATTCACTTCATATCACATGGTTTACAGTTGCAACTCTAGAGACAGTCGTACTATAAGACACTCCCAGTGCAAGACACCCTTACTCGACAGCTGCCGTTATTAATGAGTCAGACAGCCCTAATCTTAACCCTAGTAAAAGGATGACTTATGAGATCAACGTGCAGGGTACACCTTCAAAATTGGCATTCTGAGAACGACAAAATGACCAGGTGGGCATATCACAAAACATCACTGATGTATAATGCGAAGGATGGATGTGTTCAATTTGATTGGCTTCTCAAAGGAGCAGAGATTTGGAGGTCTGCGTCGAGACTCTATTTCAAAACTCGCCCAAACACAGTCAAGAACAAAGGGAAGCCTAAGAACACAATTCTAGAAGAAATGAATACCACAGCAACGTGGCTGTGACAACAAGTGGTTTTAATTAGCCCTAAGGAGACTGCAGGCCTAGTGACTGTAGCACTTTAAGGCAGTAATCTAATTAGAGGCCCTGAATGCCTGAGCAGAGAAAGTACACAAAGAGTAACAAAGAAACAGAAAATGTGAAACAAAACCAAAAGAAAATCAAGTGGAATTGATGACTAACCAAAAGAAAAGGAAAAAGAGAAGTGAGGTAGTGCAGCACTTTTTACAGTCTGACATACTGGCCTGTGATCAGCCTAATCTGAAGTTTACATTTTTTCTGTAACAGTTCCAATTTGACAAATCATTTGTGCTCTGCAATCAGCCAAAGGCAAAACATTCCTACTGTGCTCATGTGTGATCATTCTGTAAAGCCCTAGTGCCAGGCAAGTCCTCCTGCTATTACTCCAATCACACCTTCTCTTAAAATCACTGCAGTCAGACACAACCTCCATTGACTTCAGCACTCACTCCAGTCAGACTCATCCTTATGTGGATTTTCCTACAATCACCTCAATCAGCCATACTGCCAGCTCACTTCTGTAATTATCTCAATTAAGCCCAGTCATTCTAATAAAATGACTTCAGTCAGATGTCTTTTCCACTAATTCCTTTCTTACTGTCTCCAGTCAGGCCTGTTGTAAAGTAAATTCTCCTGTAATTATTTAAGTCAAACAGCATGTCCACTGACTTCTTCTTCAATATTTACTTTCCGATGCGCTCTCAATACATTCAGAGATGCTGCGTTATAATCACTCGAGTCTGGCACACTTTTAGCTACGGCCTCCAAAAATCACTCCAAGTCAGACACTAAGTTTATTCTAATCTGTTGCATCTTCTTTGATTTCTCTGTTTGAGTTCATTCCTTTCTCCAGTTACACTTTTTTTTGATTTAATGCAGTCAGTGCAATCAGACATATTTTTATTGTTTCTTCTTCTTCTTTCGGCTGATCCCGTTAGGGGTTGCCACAGCGGATCATCTTCTTCCATATCTTTCTGTCCTCTGCATCTTGCTTTGTTACACCCATCACCTGCATGTCCTCTCTCACAACATCCATAAACCTTCTCTTAGGCCTTCCTCTTATCCTCTTCCCTGGTAGCTCTATCCTTAGCATCCTTCTCCCAGTATACCCAGCATCTCTCCTTTGCACATGTCCAAACCAACCTAATCTCACCTCTCTGACTTTGTCTCCCAAATGTCCAACCTGAGCTGACCCTCTAATGTCATCATTTCTAATCCTGTCCATCCTCGTCACACCCAATGCAAATCGTAACATCTTTAACTCTGCCATCTCCAGCTCTGTCTCCTGTGCCACCGTCTCCAACCCATATAACATAGCTGGTCTCACTACCGTCCTGTAGACCTTCCCTTTCACTCTTGCTGATACCCGTCTGTCAGAGATCACTCCTGACACTCTTCTCCACCCATTCCACCCTGCCTGCACGCTTTTCTTCACCTCTCTTCCACAATCCCCATTACTCTGTACTGTTGATCCCAAGTATTTAAACACATCTACCTTCGCCAACTCTATTCCCCACATCCTCACCATTCCACTGACCTCCCTCTCATTCACACACATGAATTCTGTCTTGATAGTCCTACTGGCCTTCATTCCTCTCCTCTCATATCTCCACCTCTCCAGGGTCTCCTCAACCTGCTCCCTACTATCGTTACAGATCACAATGTCATCAGCAAACATCATAGTCCACGGGGACTCCTGTCTAATCTCGTCTGTCAACCTGTCCATCACCATTGTAAAATAGAAAGGGCTCAGAGCCGATCCCTGATGTAATCCCACCTCTGTCACTCCTACCTCAGACTTCACCACTGTTACACTTCTCTTGTACATATCCTGTACAACTCTTACATACTTCTCTGCCACTCCCGACTTCCTCATACAATACTACAACTCCTCTCGAGGCACCCTGTCATATACTTTCTCCAGGTCCACAAAGACGCAGTTCAACTCCTTCTGGCCTTCTCTAAACTTCTCCATCAACATCCTCAGAACAAACATCACATCTGTGGTGCTCTTTCTTGGCATGAAACCATCCTGCTGCTCACTAATCATCACCTCACTTCTTAACCGAGCTTCCACTACTCTTTCCCATAACTTCATGCTGTGGCTCATCAATTGTATCCCCCTGTAGTTACTACAGTCCTGCACATCCCCCTTGTTCTTAAATATCAGCACCAGTACACTTCTTCTACACTTCTCAGGGATCCTCTCACTTTCCAAGATTCCATTAAACAATCTGGTTAAAAACTCCACTGCCATCTCTCCTAAACACCTCCATGATTCCACAGGTATGTCATCTGGACCAATGGCTTTTCCATTCTTCATCCTCTTCATAGCTGTCCTTACTTCCTCCTTGCTAAACTTATGTCCCCTAATTGTACACATCTACTACTAACTTTACGGAATCATTTAGGTGCACTTCCTACTAATTTCATGTCATGTCACGAGGCACTTTGTCTTTTGATTTTGTTCCTTTTGTACTCAGTACAATCAGACGCATTTCTCTTAATTTTCTGAAATCACTCCGATCAGACATATTTTGTGCTAATGTCTTATAATTACTCCAAACAGGCATTTTTTCTTAACAGTGTTCTGTAATCAGAACTGTCAGACACATTTTCTGTAGATTCTTGTAGATATTTCATTCAGATACTTTTTTTTTTGTTTCTCTGTAATCACTCCAATCAGACACATTTTTCTATTGATTCCCCAAAATCATTAAATGAAATGAGTGTTCTGCTGCTCTCTGTAATCGTGTCAAACGCTGTATCTGCTCATTTTTTGTAAATGGTATAATAACACAATGCTTCTACTCAATTTCTGCAATTAACATAATCAGACATATTGTTACTAAAGTTCTGTAAGAAGTACAATCAGGCCTACAATATTCTCTGCCAATTTTTGGAAATCTCCACAATGAGATGCATTTGCCTCTGATATCCTGTAATCACTTGACACATTTGATTTATAAATATTCTATTGTCACTCAAACTAATATCCTACATTCACTCCAATCAGACATTTATTTCCTACTGAGGATCTGTAATCAGTGCAGTCAGACACATTTTCTGTGGATTCTTGTAATAATTCCACACAGACACTTGTTTCCCTATAATAACTCCAATCAGACACTGATTTTCTGAAATCTTTAAATTAAACACATTTTCTTCTGCTATCCCCTTAACCATGCCTGATATTTTTTCTGCTGATTTTCTGTAAATGGTATAATAAAACATATTTCTACTAATGTTCTGTAATAAGTAAAATCAAACATACTACACTTTCTATTTATGTTTCGACATTAGTACAATCAGACATAGCTTCTGCTAATTTTCTATAATTAGTAAAAACAGTATGCAATATCTGCGTTGGGCTGGCGCCCTGCCCATGGTTTGTTTCCTGCCTTGCGCCCTGTGTTGGCTGGGATTGGCTCCAGCAGACCCCCGTGACCCTGTAGTTAGGATATAGCGGGTTGGATAATGGATGGATGGATGGAGTATACAGTATTTTCTACCCATTTCCAGAAATCTTTGCAATCAGATGCATTTTTGTCAAATATCCTATAATCAACATTTTTTTAGAAATATTCTATAGTCACTCTAAATGATACCGTATAATCCCTCCAATCAAACACTTTGCCTACTACTATTCTGTAATCGGAGCAGTCAGACACATTTTCCAAAGATTTTTGCACTATCAGACAACTTTCCTCTTTAGATTCGTTTTTCTAATTAATTTCTCACAATCCGACATACATTTTCAACTGATTTCCTACAAACATATAAATATTCTTTTTGTACTAATTTAATACAATCAGTATAATCAGACACATCTTACAATAATTCTGGAAATCTTTCCAGCAGAATACATTTTCTTGTGATATCCTACAATCTCTGTAATCACACACTACAGTACTAATGTTCTACTAATGTTATTCTAACTAATACCCCATAATAACTTCATATATTTCTTACTAATTTTGTGTAATCAGTACTCTTATGGTCAAGACAGGGTTCCACCCATAGTTCCTGTTTCAATTCTTTTTTTTTTGTTCTTTTCATTAATGTTCATTGATTTCAATTATATTTTTGCAAAATTGTTCTGTTAATTTATTATTTGCATAATTATATAATTTCTCTTACTTTTATTTCATTGAAATATATAGTTTCTAGGTGTGTTTTTTTTTGCGATTCCCATATATTCCATGTATTTTCTCCGTGGATTCCCCAAGAGGCTGGGCCACTCGTCCATCACCATTAAGAGACCGCCCCTAACCCTATAAAAGGAAGCTGGGAAGTGAAGTCCGGGTGGTTCATTTTGAATGTGCTGTAGTGGAGTTTGGTCATCTTTGTGGATATCGCTTTCTTCATTTTTTATTGCTCTGGTTCTTAGATTATTCTCGTAGGTTTTGATATTCGGATTTCTTATAGACAAGTCCTTCTTTGTTTATTTTTTGTTCTTTAACACTTTTGTTGTTTTTTTTTTTAGCTTTTCATTCAATAAATCCTCCTTTACAACAATTTTTCCTCACGGATTAAGAAAATATATCAAATTAAAATCAGAGATTCCTTGTGGCCTGTCGCAATACAAGCCAGGGGTTAAAAGTGATCCTCTCCTTTGTGGGAAATTTTGAGTGTGTTTTAGGACTTTTTTTTTGGGAAATTACTTTGGTCCTTTCAGCGAGAAGCCTATTTTTGCTCAGTGTAGGCCAAAGGCAACCACTGAAGTGAAAGTTCAGCTGCCTTTTGGTGCTCCTCCTCTGAGCAAGCTGGTGCGATTCTGGGTTACTACCTTGGGTGTTTTTCGAAAGGCAACTTGTGAGATTACATCACAACAAGAACAGTCAAATACATGCCCCATAGGTTCTTGAAATGATCCCGTCAGACCTGTACCATCTTCTATTTTCGGTTTTGTTTCCCACAAATTACTCCAATCAGAAGTAATTTACATCTTGCCTGAAGAAGGGGCCTGAGTTGCCTCGAAAGCTTACATATTGTAATCTTTTTAGTTAGCCAATAAAAGGTGTCATTTTGCTTGGCTTTTCTCTACATTCATAATGGCTAACACGGTACAACACCCTAGTACCCCAATCAGAAGATCATTTTTGCTTTTGAACTTTCCAGTCTGACTCACACTTTCTACTGAAATCTTCTAATCACTGCAATCACGCACACTTTTTTGTACATATATATACTAATATGTGACCAGCACTCCCAGTCACTTTATTATTAACTGGACAGTCTGATATATTTTTAATAGATTCTTGTAATTATCCCCATCAGACCCTTTTCTTTTTATAGCTTTCCCCTAAATCACTCCATTTAAACACACACTGTCTGCAGATTCCCTGTAATCACTCCACCTAGACACATTTTCGAGTGAGCTCGGTCATAGCCTTTGAAATTGTCATTTTGTCAAGTCTCTAGTGGCCCAAGAGCTCTGTCCTTAGGTCACCTAGCCACATGTGTTCCCCACGGCACCTGCTGTAATTTGTATGACCTGTCAAGGTCAATTTGTCAAGTTCATCTTGGACACTGATTCGTGTTAAGGTGGTCTGGCAGACATGGCACCAAATGACTGGAGCCCTGTGTGATCGGAAAATGCCCACATGCCTCAAGGTGAACGTTTATAAGACTGTTACCCACCTGTTGTCCCATACAGCACAGAATGTTTGATTGCTGCCACCAGCCACGAGCAAGTGCCACACATTATGGAAGTGACAATGCCGTTTTGGACACTTGGACTCACAAAATAGGACCATATCACAAACAACAATGTCTGTAGGATTGATGATAAGATTCAGGAAGCCTGCCAGTAATGGCCATGTTATCCAAAACGAAGACCACTCAATGGCAACGACCGACCATCATCTCAGCTCACAAGGTAAATGACCATGTGGACACTGTAAGAAGAAACGGCCTGATAGATTGAAGGATGACATGCACCAAATTAAAGCCATCTTGGAAGATCGAGGGAAATGGGGAGAGACTGGCAAGTTGGTGGACCCTGTGCTAGCGCGGGACAAATGCTAAGGAAGAAGAAGAAGACCTTCCCCTCATTTGCGTCTTTCACCAACATGTGATAATAGATAAAGCTTTTCTCTCTTCATGTCACCTCCCTTAACCTTGTGGCCAGTACCCTTGTCCCTTCTGCAGTGTCCTTCATTGGCTTAACCTTCTCCTGCCTCGTCCCACCTTGCGCCCGGACTGCTCCCCGCCCCTGGATTGCCTGCAGTCCTGCCGCCTGACGGACTTTTAGCCTTTTCTCTGATGAATGTGACAGATGCAGGGCCGCGTGGTGCAGGGCCTATCGATTGATGGCTCTTGATCAATCTTTTCCGGGAGAGCTAGAGAGCTATTAATGATGGGTGCTGCCTGCAGAAGCAGACAGGATGATGGAGGGCAACAGGAGGGAGTGACGCGTGCCATTCTGGCCCTGCAGTGTGCTATCAGCACCGGACCAGAGCCTCACTCTTCTGTCACCTCTCATTGGCTTTGTGTCTGAGCCTCTGTGGAGGGCGGCTGATGGAGGAATGAACCCTTAGATAGGAAAAGAGATCCACTAGCAAGAATCCGAGGCTTTGTCTTCCTATTTTATACAACCAGTCAAGCCGCGGGAATGATAACAAGAAAAAATGATAACATAAAGACGTACCAGAAATGGACATATGGCAACCTGCAAAAAACGTGAGAGATACCTAGTGTTGTTTGTGTCAAAGTTGGAAAATGAGCAGATAACCTTCAAACTCCTTGGTCAGCAGAGTGGAGTCACTTCCAATACGAATAAGAAATAAAAATTGGCAGAATCATCCAGAATTCCCCAGCTGGCTTTGTGAGTGCTCCGCATGACGTCAGTCAGACTGGCAGCGTTACAACAAGCTGCCTTGGTGAGTGCAAAGCGACCCGATCTTTGAGATTTTCATTTTTTTTGCAGTGTATGCTTTGGCCGGTTGGGTCTATAGGTCAAGTCAAATAAAATGGGTGGATGGCCAATCTCCACCTGTCCAATGAGCATGAAGTACCGTGAAGAACAACAGTGGCCGGCAGTGGATCAGCGTCACTGTGGACTTGGAAGGCTCTCCCTGAGTCTACGCAGACTTCCTCTGGGGTCTCCAGGTGTCTCTCGGAGACATTAATCAGTTTACCCCACCATGAGCTGGCATCCCACCCCTTTTGAAATCCTGTAAAGGAGATGTGGGTTCAGGAAGTTGATGTTTGCTCCTATTTCCAGTTTGTGTGGGTTTTCTGATTGATGGCCTTGGACCTGTCAGAGTTGTTCCCTGTTGTTCTTGGCTTGTAGATCATCAGATACCCAAAATGCTTCTCAGGTTCGTTTCTTTTAAATAAAAGCCATAGCCTACACTCTCTTTCGCCTCGCCAACATTTTCTGGACTGACCACCCAACAGAAATATTCCAAGAAGGACCTTAGCATGTGGAGCTGACCATCCCTGCCCTTTTGGGTATCCCTAGTTAACCAATCAGTGTCTCCTGTCCCCTAGTTTTTCTTATCTGCTTCGTAATCGATGGATGTGTGCCCACTTTGAATTTTTGGCTCTGTATCCCGTCTTTCGATCGACTTCTTGTTTTTTTTTTTAATCACGTCTCTGCAATCCTTTCAAGTTGGAATTTGGCTGTCGACAGAATCTGTCCGGTTCTTAACAGTTCTCTTGACATTCTCATTACCAGCTTGTGACATGTTTAAGGGAACGCAATGAATATCAATGAGCCTCATTACTCAGAGGTTTTGAAAGATGACAGCGGCAGCAGTGGAGCCTGACTGAGCCGAGCTGCCACCACCCTGTGACCAACCGGTGGCATTAAGCCGGAGCAGAAGGAATCACCTTCTAATCCGTACCCTCCAAATCTGACTGGAATTCTGTCTGACGGACACGAGGGGGGTCCGCTGGGATGAAAATATCTCCTCCCTGCTTCTTACCTTTATGATATCTCTTTGTCACTGGACAGAGCTCCTTAATTCATGATGGAGGTCTATCTGCGGTGGCAGGTGCTCTATCAAAATATGCAAAGTCGGAGAGGATGGCAGTTTATTAAAGGCTCAGGTTCAATTCCCAAACAGCTCACCATCTCTGCGGACTTCCCAAGTTCTCCTTGTGCCTGTGAGGGTCCTGGTAAACACCAACATCCAGGCCTTTAATGACCTCTTGGGCACAGCCATCAGAAGTGTGTCTGTCTGCGGAGAGAGTGTCGACCTCGTCGAGAGGTTTACTTACCTCGGCAGTGACATTCATGTCTCTGGTGACTCTTTCTATGAAGTCAGTAGACGGATTGGGAGAGCATTGGGAGTCATGAGGTCACTGGTAAGGGGTGTGTGGCACTCCTGATATCTATGCAAAAGGACAAAGGTCCAAGTCTTTAGAGTCCTGGTGCTTCCTGTCTTGCTATATGGTTGTGAGACATGGACGCTATCCAGTGACCTGAGATGAAGACTGGACTCCTTTGGTACTGTGTCTCTTCAGAGAATCCTTGGGTCCCACTGGTTTGACTTTGTGTTGCTCATGGAGTCCCGAATGAGGCACATGACCTGCATTGTGAGGGAGCGTCCGTTACGGCACTACGGCCATGTGGCGCGTTTCCCCGAGGGTGACCCAGCTCGTAAGATCCTCATTGTTGGGGACCCGAGTGGCTGGACCAGGCCAAGAGGTTGTCCACATAACACCTGGCTGCGACAGATAGAGGGTCATTTCCGGAGGGTGGGACTGGACCGCGTGTCTGCCTGGGGGGTTGCCAACCGGGATCCTGAGTTGTTCTGTCGTGTAGTGGGTGCGGCAACGCACTGTACCAGTGCATGCTCCCCAACTTGACTTGACTTGAATGAGGGTGCCCTGCTATGAACTGGCATCCCATCCAGAGCTGCTTTATGCTTTGCACCTGATAGGCTTCACTAACCCTAGAATGGAGAAGAAGGTTCTGGAAATGGATGCATGCACTTATTCTCAAGTCTGTGTGGGGTTTTAAATTATTTTAGATTAGATTAGGGTTCAAAAATCCCTTTGGGAAATGGAGACTTTTCATGCTGTCTCTGTGTCTGTGTGACATTTCTCCAGGGTCTCAGTGTCATGCAGGTTACCTGTACCTGAACCCACTCTACATATTATGGAGTCACAGGAAGTTGGAGTGTAAGATAGAAGTCACGTCTGGACTGGATACCACTGGAGGGCTCACAACTGTAAACTCGCATTCATTCGTCCATCCATCCGTCCTTGAGTCTGCTCGGCTCATTTCAACATCATATCCCAGTAGTCCAAGGTGCAAAGTCAGAGCCAATCCTTGGCCGGGCAGCAGACCACTCACTGATACTGGATAAGTGTAGAGCGGTGTTTCTTAAACATTTTTTTTTATTTTTTCCTACGACCCAATCTTGCCCTTCTTTGTGTCTTCGAGATCCATTCCATGAGGATCGGCATAGCAGGGTGGGATTCCCCCCATTGGAGAATCAATGCCGACCAACATAGCGGAGCAGTGTCAATTGCTAAATCAACCTGTGGTGACCCACGTTAACACACGAGCCATTCTGGTTGACTAGTGACTCTATGGGACCCAATGGCAGCAACCTGTGGCCCAAAATGAAAAGATCCATTAGAAATGTGTTTGGGATATTGGAAGCATAAATGGCCAAGGTCCGGCTTACTTGTCTGAACTTATCATGACTTACAAACCAGAGTGCACATTAAGATCTTAAGATGCTGGTCTGCTTATGATTCTAAGGATTAATAAAATAACAATGGGAGGTCGAGCTTTTAGTTACAGGGCCCCTAAATTGTGGAATGGTCTGCCCCTTCGGTCACAACTTTTAAATCCCGGCTGAAGACTCACTACTTCAGTTTAGCACACCCTGAGTAGAGCTGCTGATTAACTGTGCAGACTGCATCTCTGTTGTTAGTCATTAGCACTAAAACACAAGTAAAATGATAGTTAGAATTTGTTACTAACCCTCACCTATTCTGTTTCTCTTCTCGGTACTCAAATGTGGCACTTGGTGCCACGGCCCACCTGCCAAGTTGTTTTGCCTGCCTATGGCAAAGTCATCTCTGATGGAGGATCGCAGGAACAGTCGGTAGAGGGGTCCTTTCATCAGATTGGCTGGCCCAGTGCTGACTCAACTGTGGACTGGCCAATAGGGGGAGGCAGCTTGATGGCTGAGGTCTGCGGGACTCTGAACAAATCCAAATCATATTAAGTGATATCATTTACTGTTCAATTCTGCTCTTTATTAGTAATATTTCTATCGCACTATTATATTGTATTGAGGATTACTTGTGTTTTGTATTGACCTTGTTTTTTTGACACCCACTGCACACCCAACTTACCTGATAAGGGGTCTCTCTATGAACTGACCTTTCCCAAAGTTTTCTCCATTTTTTTTTTCCCTACGAGGGTTTTTTGGGAGTTTTTCCTCATCTTCTTAGGGAGTCGAGGCTGGGGGGCTGTCAAAAGGCAGGGCCTGTTAAAGCCCATTGTGGCACTTCTTGTGTGATTTTAGGCTACTTAAAAATAAATTGTATTGTATTGTTTTCCCCTGCAGGTTGGAGGGCCTACTTGCAGGGCTGGATGCAGATTAACGCCATACCCAGGACGGGAATGTTACTTGCTTTTAATAAATTTAATAAAATGTTAAAAATAAAAACAAAAGAAATCATTGTGCCCTTTAAAAATGAATCCAAATATCCACCCTAATAAAAGGTTAAGTGCCTGTGTGTCTGTCTGTATGTCCGTCCAGTTGCTATGTCTGTCATTATAAAAGATGGCTCATCACAAACACTTCTTGGGTGATTCAATACTACACATATAACAGAGACATAATCATTGCATGGTACACTGCAGACATACATACTGAGGTCTGCGTCGATCACTTAGATTTACACGGGTAGCACAGCTAGTCTTTTATATATCCTCTTTCAGACAGCAAAGAAGTCAGCTGGCTCGGGCACCATGACCTCGTATGTCGCCCACAGTAAATCACAGGTCCTACCCAGCCTCCAGCTCCATAGTACGCCTTAGGAAGAGTGTCCAGTAGGCAAACATCCATCCATCCGTCGTCTAAACTTTGTAGTCAGTTCAGGGTGAGAGATATAGCCAACTTGATGATTAGGGGTCCAGAATGGACAAGGTCGTGATTGGCAATTTAGCCAGGACATCAGAATAAAACCTGCAAAGACGCCCAGGGATTTTTAATGGCTACAGAGAGTCAGAACTTTGTTTTGTGTACAACTCACCTAATGGATGGCTCCATATTTAGAGCACAGTGTGCCCACACATAGACCACAGGGTAAGTGCCCCCTGCTGGCCTCACCCGGCATCTCTTCCAGCAGCAACCTCAGCTTTTCCTAGATGGTCTCCCATCCAAGTACTGCCCAGGCCTGAACAGGCTTAGCTTCAGGTGGATGACCTCTTCTGAAGCACAGGTTGGTACGGCTGCTGACGAATGAAGTGCACCCCTCACAGCGTTCAGCATTTAGCTCAGTTTGCAAAGCGTTTGCCTCACCACAGTGTGCACTTTCAAACTGAGGGGCTTTGTGGGTCGAGTCTGCAGCAATTCAAGTGCCTCAATGCTCCTCTTAAGCTGTTAAGTAACCATTTGAATTTAACTTTTGTTCATTTTCAGTTATTATTTTTCATGTTTTTTATGTTATTTCTGCTAGTTTCATTTGTTGTTTGTGTTCTGTCCCCTTAAATGTGCCTCCATTCCCTGTGCTTTGTGGGTGGGGCCCCAGAAGGTGGAGTGACACTGATATCATGAGTGCTGGCTCCTCCTTCTGTCTATTTAAGTCCAATCAGAAGTGACACCCCTAGCGGTCTTAGAGTATTTAGGTTGTTTGGAGTCATTTGTAAGTACGTGGGTTAATAACGACCAAAATAACGTTGTTGTGATAACGATATAATGAATAACGATGGAGCAATACAATAAATTAAATCGAATAGCATCAAGATGTCATCGTAAGTGGTTGTATTACAATATTAATATTGTTCTTAAGGTGTTATTGTTACTGTATTTCAATAATTATTTCTAATTTATGTGATGAACTATGTTAATGTTAGGTTAGCTTAGGGTACATTACGTCAGGTCAGGTGTATACTTGACGTATCATTGGGACGAAAATGACACGGAATGTAGCAATGCAGATGTGAAGAAAATGACATCACACACATCGCCCCCCCCCCAAAGTCCCCTTTAAATGATGAAATCAACTAACTACTCAATGGTCGGAGCTTTTAGGCCATCATTAAGGGAGAACATCGATTTCTGCTCTGTTCTTGGATTGCATTTCTAGGACTTGCTTGCTTGGACTGCCTTTTAGGCAACTCTTTTGAGCACTCTTACTATATTCTTTTTTCTTTTGATCAATAAATCTTCCATTGATAAAGATTCTTGGATTGCAGTTTTGACCACATGCCAGTGGTTTGCGGTCATCCACCTTCTTGTGGGCCATTCTGATACATTTCTGAAACTTTTTCCTGGACAGGCTAATAAAAGTCCTGGACTGGCTTTTGTGGAGCATTTTGGAGGCCTCACACCCATTTTCATCATTTTTGGGACCCCTTAGCACAACTCTAACAGTGTGAGCTCAGGCAGCCAGAATGAATTGTAGTCTTTAATTTTGCAAACAAGAAAATGTAAGAAATAACAGCTTGTGCCCGGCTTCATTGCATGGGTACAGTAAGCAGAAAGTGGGTTTGAAACTGATATAACTTCAGCTGCTCCATGGAAAACTTTTTTTACTCTTAACTTTAAAATATTGCATTAGCAGAATAAAATGTCAAACAAGAAAGTAAAAAGAGAAGGAGAATCAGAAAGAGAGAGAGAGAGAAAACTGCCAAGATGTCTGCCACACTACAGTCATGTGCAGCCTGCTGACAGGCAGATATTCTGAAGTGCTGAAAGAATGATGACGAGGGGAATTACTGACCTTCAGAATATGTGCAAGTCGACATGGTGCCTGAGTTCACTCGATTTCTCTGAAAAGGGAACTCAAAACGCCTCGAACCCCATGGGGACGGGAAATTCGTAACACGAGACACACTGAAGAAGTGAAAAAAGACATACAGGGGAGTTAGCCTTACCCCCCAAAAAAGTGTTGAGGGGGATATTAAAGAGAGTGAAAGTCTGGTCATCTGAGGGGGCTTCTCCAGGCAACCCAGAGGGGGCCTGAACCTCCAGACAGGTGATGGACTGATAGAGAAAAACTCAACCCTGCGGACTTGAGATCTATACTAATAAAAGGCAAAGCCCTCACTGACTGACTGACTGACTGACTGACTGACTGACTGACTGACTCATCACTAATTCTCCAACTTCCCGTGTAGGTAGAAGGCTGAAATTTGGCAGGCTCATTCCTAGGCAGGTTTCATTTCGAAATTCTACGCGTAATGGTCATAACTGGAACCTGTTTTTTGTCCATATACTCTATTGGAGGAGGCAGAGTCACATATCGCGTCATCACGCCTCCTACGTAATCACGTGAACTGAAAACAAGGAAGAGATTTACAGCATGAGTCAAACGCGGGAACGAAGGCAAATGACGTTAATTGTTGAGTGTCTTTTAATACTGTGTAAACATACATATTAACACATGTGCAATTAAACGTGTGCATTTACGGGGTGATTTCTCAGGCTTAAAAGCTTGCCTTTTATTAAAAAGGTAAATGCAAACTGTTTTCATTCTGAAGGGCACAAACCACGTTAGATTTCATGCTCAAGAGTAAGCTCAGCGCACAGCTTGGTCATATTACAACCGGAGGGGCGAACTGACAACGTGGTATACAAAGAGATCCTTAACAAATAATTATTGATTCATTTTCCCTCAGTCAGTGCCGGATTAACCAATAGGCACATGTAGCATATGCTACGGGCCCCGCAATTTCGGGGGCCCCCAAATGGTGGACCCAATATTTAATGAAAAGGTGTAGCATTGAAAAACTGGTCTTTAAAAATATTATCTTTACGTTTTTAAACTGTAAATTTCTTACACAACAAAACTTTAGGGGCCCAACACATAAAATTCACATAAATATTATAAGATTCTTATTATAATCGAGAGTAAAATAATTATTTAGTCTGGTTTGAACTGTTCAGAATCTAAACTTCAGATGATGCAGACCAAAAGGGCCCCCAAATTTGAAATGTGCTACGGGCCCCCAAAGCTCTTAATCCGGCCCTGCCCTCAGTTTAAAAAGGTTTACTTTTCTTCTTAATAAAAATTTGAAAGCAGTACTTCTCCGCTGCGAAGCACTGGTATTTTGATATATATATATATATATATATATATATATATGTATATGTGTATATATATATATATATATATATATATATATATATATATATATATATATATATATATGTCAATGTATGTATGTATGTATATATGTATGTCTAGATACATGTAGATATGTATATATATGTGTATATATATGTAGATATGTATATATATATGTAGATATGTAAATATATATATGTGTGTATGTATGTATGTGTGTATATATATATATGTATGTGTATGTATGTATGTGTATATGTATATATGTAGATATGTATATATATGTAGATATGTAAATATATATGTATATATATGTGTCTGTGTGTATATATATATATATATGTGTGTGTGTGTGTGTGTGTATGTAGGTATGTGTGTATATATATGTATGTGTATGTATGTGTGTGTATGTATGTGTGTATATATATGTTGATATGTGTATATATATATATGTATATATATGTGGATGTGTATATGTATATATATATGTAGATATGTGTATATGTAGATATGTATATATATATATATATATATATATATATATATATATATATATATATATATTTATGTGTGTGTGTGTGTGTGTGTGTATTATATATATAAAAGACAGCAACAGTTATAACAATGACAACACAATTACATTGACAATCATGTTACGTTATTTTTAAAATGTTTCCTTTTCTATTTCATAACCTCTTTAACACACTACTTCTCCGCTGTGAAGCGCGGGTATTTTGCTATTGTGAAATAAAAGAAGGCAACACGTCTGGGGTAAAATCTCATTACGACTCTTGGATTGTAGAGCGCCGCCTAGTGGCTGCACTGAGAAAAAACACAGCTTTATTAACATCAGCAGACTCGAATCATCCAACTCAGTGTCTGGGAATGTGAGGGCACACTGGCTTGGACATTCTTATTATTATAACATAAAGCAAAGTATAACATTCTGAAACCTGCTTAGTCTAAATGAGGGCAATCGGGACCGAGTCTGCCGTAGCACTGTGGGAACAAGGAAGAAACTTTAATAATAATAATAATAATAATACTGTGGTGGGCCGGCGCCCTGTCCGGAGTTTGTTTCCTGCCTTGCACCCTGGGTTGGCTGGGATTGGCTCCAGCAGACCTCCATGACCCTGTAGTTAGGATATAGCGGGTTGGATGATTGATGGATAATAAATAATAATAATAATAATAATAATAATAATAAATTAGTTCCTGACTTAAACCCAGTGATGTCTACATAGGCTTTAACCCTTTATGAACCTTGGAATGAGAATATCTGGAATGAGTTATTAATTATTATTATTTGTAATTAACTAATTCTCATTTTCTGTTTTACTTCTGGTAAAGCACTTTGTACCACACTTCACTTTCTGTATGAAATATCCATCCATCCATCCATTTTCCAACCCCCTGAATCCGAACACAGGGTCACGGGGGTCTGCTGGAGCCAATCCCAGCCAACACAGGGCACAAGGCAGGGAACCAATCCTGGGCAGGGTGCCAACCCACTGCAGGACACACACAAACACACCCACACACCAAGCACACACTAGGGCCAATGTAGAATCACCAATCCACCTAACCTGCATGTCTTTGGACTGTGGGAGGAAACCAGAGCGCCCGGAGGAAACCCACGCAGACACAGGGAGAACATGCAAACTCCACGCAGGGAGGACCTGAGAATCGAACCCAGGTCCCCAGATCCCCCAACTGCGAGGCAGCAGCGCTACCCACTGCGCCACCGTGCCGCCCCTGTGTGAAATATGAGCTTTATAAATAAACATCATTGTTGTTGTTGCTGTTGTTATTATTATTGGTTCCTGACTTGCACTCAGTACTACCTGGACAGACCCATATGAACCTGTATTGTTTGGATAACTGTTATTATTATCATCATCATCATCATTATTATTATTATTATTATTGTTGTTGTTGTTGTTGTTGTTGTTGTTAATAATAATAATAATAAAATGTAATGAGTTCCTGACTTAAATCCAAAAATGCTTAGATAGGTTGAATCTTTATGAACCTGCATTTAAATGATCAGGATTATTAAAATTATAATTTTTATAGATATTATGAGTTGCTGGATTAGGCTTCTGGTCTCTTATGAACCTTGGAATGAGCACATTTGGAATGAATTTTTTATTATTACTAATATTATTTGTAATTAACTGTAATTCTTCCTATAACTTCTGGTAAAGCACTTTGTACTACACTTCTATTTCTTTATAAAAATGTGCTATATAAATACATTTTATAAATACAATAATATTATTATTTCCTGACTTGAACTCAGTATTACTTGGATGGACCCATATGAACCTGCATTGGAATTAACAGGTTTGTAACTTATAAAACGATTGGAGAAAATTAATAACCCTAATAACACTTATAATTATTATTTTTTTTAGTCCCTGGCTTGCACCCAGTATTACTTGGATAGAGACATATAAAACTATATTGAAATTAGCAGGTTCTATCTTTGAATATAAGATTA
Source organism: Erpetoichthys calabaricus (assembly GCF_900747795.2). Classification (NCBI taxonomy): domain Eukaryota; kingdom Metazoa; phylum Chordata; class Cladistia; order Polypteriformes; family Polypteridae; genus Erpetoichthys; species Erpetoichthys calabaricus. Next base: position 7,195,531 of record NC_041405.2, on the reverse strand, counting down.
TTATTATTATTATTATTATTATAAAAATGTAATAAGTTCCTGACATAAAACCAATAATGCCTGGATAGACTTTGAATACTTATGAACCTGTATTTTACAATCAGGATTATCAAAATTACTATTTTTATTGTTATTATAAGTTGCACCCATAACTGCTGGAATACGCTCTTATGAACCTTGGAATAAATATATTTGGAACTTACTATTTTTATTACTATTCTTAGTTGTAATTAACTGTTATTCTCTCTGTAACTTCTTGTAAAACATTTTGTGCATTGCTTGAATACACCCATATGACACCCCCCCCCCCCCCCCCCCCCCCCATAACATACTGGAGTTAGCCGGTTTGGAAAATGAAAGACGGAAGGATGAATGAACTGTTATAAAGATGGGGTGAGGACTGACGTGGCTGGTGTTACATGTGAGACCACACTTGTATTTAGGAGATCGTCCCCTTGACCCCTCACTTCAGGACAAGGGATGGAGTGGCGTCTGCTGTGGGATACGAGATGGAGCGGCGACTGATATGGACCAGGTTGGATGTCAGACCCTCCTGCATTCTCAACCGCCCCTAAACCCCCATTCTCTACTGTACCTCAATGCAGCAAGTCGTAGCACTATAAGGTCAGAACAATTTTATGACAGAAGCTCTGGTTAGGGTTTAGTGTGAACAGTTGAGGATGGTATAATTAGGGCTTCGGTGTGAACACTGAATTCGAGCCCTCAGACATCCCACCCCAAATCAGATTCCGTCCCATCCTGCTACCCCGTCTTACTCGTCTGATTCTCCGCCTTTAGCCACGGCGGCCACACCCCCTTCCGCTCCCAAAATGAATCTTCAATGCACTTGGCCCGCCTCTTATCACACCGACTCCGCCCTCACTCGCCCTTAATCGTTAATACGACCAGACCACCGACAAGGCGGCTCTCCCATGCTGCATACCTGTTCGAAGAACTCATCCATGAAGTGGTCTCGATCCACGTGGACGACTTCTTCATCGTCATCGCTGTCTTTAGCCTGGAACACAAAAGAAAAGAAGCACATTTTCAGCTTTTCGACTCTGAGATGAGGGAGTGCGAATTTACCTTATGACTAGAAGCCGGGGGAAAATATTTTTCTTCTTCTTTTGGCTGCTCCCGTTAATGGGTTGCCACAGCGGATCGTCTTGTCCGCATATTGATTTGGCAAAATTTTACACCGGATGCCCAAAATATTAAGGAAAGAAAAATAAAGCAATGAAAAGAAAAACTTGGAAAAAAACCGCCAAGCTGTATCCCAGCAACGGGGGAAGTCGCATTAATTTGCTTATTTGCAAGAAAATAAAGCTTTCCTAATTAACGGCGCATACAAATTCGGCGCACAAGTGTCTCTAAATAGCTAATCACTTCTTCGAGCACATGCAAATGACTTCGACGGAGCCGCGCTGGGTGCCCCACGTATTTATTTCTTATTCATTTGTTTAATTTGCTGCATGTGTAGAATCACTGAGGAAGCCTGAGTACCTTTTTTTTCCCAGGACTTGTCTTCTCCTATAATTGATATGCAAATACATAAAAAGATAATATTCGTTTACGTTATTGGGGTCACCAGCCCTGAGCAAACTGTGCACGCTTGAGGTCCAGATGGGACACCAGTAATGACAGACTTCTGTGACCACCGTAAAGCTGTCTATAACAAGGCACAATAGAGGAGTGCGAACTCATTCAGTAGGAGGGCGAATGCGCCCCCTCGAGCTTGATGGGCGTAACGATTTGAGCGGGCACTTCAAAGAGGAATAAAGCGCCTTACACTGAGGTGAGGGCAAGCAGGACAAGGACACCAGGCATTCTGTCACACACGGGCTGAAACTGGACCAAGACTCGGACCCACTAGTGAAGTCTCAAAGTATCACCAAATAAAACTTGTAAACTCCGTATAGTGCCTTTCACAGTCAGGCTGGAATAATGTAAAGAGTTTAGTGCTGGCATCGTTAAAATTTCGATAATTTCTAAAAAAGCATGCTATCACAAATTGAAATTAGATGCCAATTTATTTTGTATTTATATAAGAAAACATGCAAGTGCACTGAGGTTGGTTGGGAGCCTGCGCTGATTACAGGACGAAGCACCCGGATTGAGATCCAAGCGCAGCCGTGCAACGGGTGACATCTCAGGACCACCCTGAACCGAGGGAGATTTTTCACAGTATCTGGAGTGCCAATCCTGCCGCCAACCCCCGTGTTTTCCCTGCAATTTGAAGGACCTACATGGGTGCAGATTAACGCCATACCCAGGATGGAGCAATTAAGGGCCGGGCCCCTCGAGTCGTTTATGGGAATCGAACCGGCAACCTTCTGATTACTAGCACACATCCCTAGCCTCAGAGCCACCACTCCTGAAATCAAATCACATTATAGTATATAGCACCTTTCACAGCTGGGCTATGGAATAACAAAGTTTGGGTTGCTACGCATAAAACTTGTACTTGTGAATTTTCCCTTGGGATTAATTATCTATCTATCTATCTATCTATCTATCTATCTATCTATCTATCTATCTATCTATCTATCTATCTATCTATCTATCTATCTGCTGGCATACTTCCACAATGTATACGGATACTTTCAAAGAAGTGCTGGCTCGTTCAACAAAACATGATTTTCTATATAGTGCCTTACACAGTGGATAAAATAACAGAACCATAGGCCATGACTAAAGCTCATACTCCAAGTAAACGTTCTGTGCCGTTTTTGGATGGAATGATACATGATATCACGTATCTTATAAAGAAAGCACGCTGAAATTGAATTACATATTATTTTATATAGTGCCTTTCACAGTGAGGCTACCATATTCTAACGTTTGGATTATCAGGGTAAAACATATGACGGCATACATTCAAATCAAATACATTCATCCATTTTCCAACCCGCTGAATCCGAACACAGGGTCAGGGGGGTCTGCTGGAGCCAATCCCAGCCAACATCGGGCACAAGGCAGGAACCAATCCTGGGCAGGGCGCCAACCCGCCGCAGGACGCGCACACACCCACACACCAATCACACACTAGGGACAATTTAGAATCGCCAATCCATCTAACCTGCATGGCTTTGGACCGTGGGAGGAAACCCACGCAGACACGGGGAGAACATGCAAACTCCAGGTCAAACCCAGGTTTCCTTACTGCGAGACAGCTACCACTGCGCCACCGTGCCGCCCTCAAAGCAAGCTGTATTTTACATATTTTTTTCACAATGAAAATGGAGTGATATGTGCTTTGACCAACCTTATATCAGCAGAATAAACGCCAAAACATTTTAATCAAATGAAAACTGCGAAGGACGTTCAAAAAGTTTCCATGCTTTTATATTTGCGGGAAGGCAGGAGAAGGAGTGGGCATTAAAAAGTCGGTAAGACGCCTGGAAAATTGCAACGCAAACGGAGGTGACTGTGTGGAAAAGTGATGTCATTTGTTTTTGAAGTTCTTAATAAATAGAGTTAAAAAATTGCGGAAACCTTTTCAACGTCCCTCGTATATTATATAGTGCCTTTTACATAGTGTTTACAATAAAAAAAGTTTGGGCTGTTGTATCAAGAGTAACAGGAAATGTTTGTGAAGTTAGATGAAAGTTATGTTCATATAGTGCCTTACACAACGGGAAGAATAACACAACATTTGGAGCGCCACGAATAAAACACGTTTTGGAATATAATTCAGGAGAAATCAAACTTCCAACCATCCATCATCCAACCCGCTACATCCTAACCACAGGGGGTCACGGGGGGTCTACTGGGGCCAATCCCAGCCAGCACAGTGTGCAAGGCAGGAAACAAACGCTGGGCGGGGCGCCAGCCCACTGCAGGGCACACACACTCGGGACAATTTAGAATCGCCAATGCACCTAACCTGCATGTCTTTGGACTGTGGGAGGAAACCGGAGTACCCGGAGGAAACCCACGTAGGACCTAACTGCGAGGCAGCAGCGCTACCCACTGCGCCACCTTGCCGCCCTCTAACTTCCTTATAATGCTTTTTAAGACTTATGATGGAATGACGTACAATTTGAGTTGTCTTAAAAGATAGCACACTAAAATCCAATCACATTTTTTATTTTATATAGTGCCTTTCACAGTTGGACTAAAATAACAAAGCTTGGATTGACACGGATTAGACTTGTACCGGCTTACCTTCATAACATATCGATATGTATCGAAAGTTTCTATGACGTATGTTAGCGCGCTAAAGTCAACCTGGTTTTGTATAGCGCCTTACACATTTGGAGGAAAAACAAAGTTTGGAGAGCCACGACCTGCACGCGTATTGACACGCATTCAAATGAAATCCGACTTTACGTAACACGAGTGATGATTGAATAATGTGCAGTAGAAACACGCTGGCGCATTGAAATCAAATATGTGTTTTATAGAGTGCCTTTCACAGTGGGGTTGCAACAATCTTAACGTCTGGGTCACTTCAGTAAACTTTACGGATGGAAATCACTTTCCGTTTTTAGATGAAAAATAAACAGTACTGTGAACGCAGCCTCAGTGTGCGTGTGTGCCCCGTGAGTGCCCATCACATGCCTGGCACCTATCTGCCCGCCGCGACATTGAACTGGATAAAGCGGTTTGGGTAAGCGATGTCGTAAGTATTTAGGCATTTACTGTATAATGTTTTATGTATTTTTTTCTGTAGGCTCTGTGTATGACAAATGAGTCACTGATGACTGAGGGTTCTATGAATTGAAAATGAACCTGAGTCACGCATCAGTCGGTCCTTTTCAAATGAGAGGATCTGCCGCCGCGCGCACGTTTAGCCTCCTGCAGGAGTTCAGCGGCGCCCCTTCCCACGCACACGAGCAGCTCGAGATCATTCGGGGGACCGCAGCGTCACCACAGCCATCCTCTCCTGCTCGGTCTCGCCCGCGTTTTGCCCTCTCCAAGGTTAGCGCGCGCTTGTGTCCAGTGACGTCAGCGGCATCGGGTTTCATTCAAAGTGTCGCCAGCGCCGTGTAGACAGGAGCCGCAGAGGAACGGAGGTGCCTGGGGTAGCAGAAGTCCTGGACGGTTATCATTTAAAGCAAATATTCAATTACAGCCTAAATTAACTGCTTCGCTGATGTAAAAGTGTGGATGAATGACAAACGTTTGGGAATTCAGACTGCAAAAAAAGTTCTTTTAGCGGCTGTGAACTCAGACTAGTACAGCAATAATAATACAATTAAGGCAAAGGGGTCTACATTTTAGTTTAGAGGAATTCATTCGAAATGTAGTGGAGTTATCTCTTTGACAAGGGTTTGATCTTCAGTCGTCGAATTTCTAAATCCTAAATCCGTTTTAAACATATCGTGGTCAATTGCGCGTTATGGAGCGGCAAGATCTTGAAATGCTCGTTCATTTGTGTCTTTTGTAGTTCTGTTCGAATTGTCTGCTGATCACACTGCAGGTAATTCGAGAACTGAGAAGTCCGACCAGCAGGTCTTCTATCACTTTGCTGGCTTTCAGAAACGTTTGGGCTGTACGGTGGCGCAGTGGTAGGCATCACAATAAGGAGACAGGGGGCTCGGGTGCTTCTTGTGTGGAGTTTGTATGTTCTACCCTGAGTGCTCGGGATTCCTCCTAAAAGAAATGCAAGTTTAGGTGAGCTGGTGATGCTAAATTTGCCCGTGTTTGTGTGTGTGTATGTGTGAGTTCCACTTGCGATAGTTTGACACCATTTGCAGGTGTTGTTCCTGCCTTGTGCCCGGTACATACTGGGATTGGCTTCAGGTTTTCTGCAACCCTGCTCTAGATGAAGCAGGTTTAGGAGAGGGATAGATGGAGTTGCAAAATTGGCCCTAGCAAAGAGTGTGTTTGCCCTGTGATGGGCTGGTGTCCTGCCTGGGTATTGTTCATGTCTTGCACCCGATGCTTACTGCGATAGGCTGCAAGGATGCAATAAATCCTCATCTGTGTCAAGTATTGAAATAATGGCTGTTAAGACTTTAGTATAACTAATCTTCTTAAAGCTGCCTGGGAGGTTGTTTCAAATTGATTACTTATATTGCCTTTTAAATGACTGTAGTAAGTATGTCTGATTCTCTTTTCTGTGTCCAAAGTGGCACTCGGTCTGCCTTTAAATGTTTTCTACCCAAATGAAATTGTTTGCATACAGAATGATCATTTGTATGTGGCTGAACTGGGATAGTTAGAATTTGAAATGTGTTACCCCATCTAAGACAGGTTCAAATCTACATAATCAAGGTAGACATCACTGTTAACATTTGCAGTGCACCATCTATTGAAATGCATTTTGTTATGCATGTAGTAATACAATTCACTGCATTTTCCATTCCAACAGATGGTGCATCACAAACATTTGTAATAGTAAAACGCATTACTACAAATGTTTGTGATGTGCCATCTGTTGGGATGGCAAAATGCAGTGCATAGGTGTCTGTTATATGCCACTTGGTATGGGATTTGTGAAAACAGTGTTAATGTTTGTGATGTGCCAGCTGTTGGAATAGCAAATGCAATGCATTTTATTGCTACAAATGTTTGTGATGTGCCATCTGTTTGTCATGACAGAGACATAGCATCCAAATGACACACAGACGCCTTACTTTAATTAAGGTGGATATCTATCTATCTATCTATCTATCTATCTATCTATCTATCTATCTATCTATCTATCTATCTATCTATCTATCTATGTAATCCTGCCTACTACACTATCTATCTATCTATCTATCTATCTATCTATCTATCTATCTATCTATCTATCTATCTATCTATCTATCTATCTATCTATGTAATCCTGCCTACTACACTATCTATCTATCTATCTATCTATCTATCTATCTATCTATCTATCTATCTATCTATCTATCTATCTATCTATCTATCTATCTATCTATCTATCTATCTAGACATGTTTTGTTATCTGGTGAGTCTAAGGAGTGTCTGTGTAAGGGTCAGTGTTGGTGAGTCCCGAATTGAACTCATAGAGCCTTCTATTAACCCTAAATTGTAACAGGCAGTCTTTAGAATGTTCTGCTTCATACACACACACACCAAAGAACCACAATTAAAATGAATCTGTTAACAAAGACATGACTAAAGTAAAGCTATAGAAGCATCCAACTACTTCCATGCACTCCATGCAGACTGAGAAAACACCATATAATTGATAGACAACTGATAAAAGGCACTATATCATACAAAGTTTGCTGACAAAAGACATTACATAATGCAATTTCAGTGTAAAAATACTTATAATAGATATATCATAAAGGCACCATATTGTCAACAGACAATGAAAGAGATGATGGAATAGCAGATGAAAGGCACTATATACAGATTAGCAGCAAAAAGCACTAACTATATTTGGGACATATAAATAGTGAAAATACTGTACAGTAGAGATAGATAGATAGATAGATAGATAGATAGATAGATAGATAGATAGATAGATAGATAGATAGATAGATAGATGTGAAAGGCACTATATAATAGATAGATAGATAGATATGAAAGGCACTATAAAATAGATAGATAGATAGATAGATAGATAGATAGATAGATAGATAGATAGATAGATAGATAGATAGATATGAAGTTTAGTATAGTAAGCAGGATAACAGATAGATAGATAGATAGATAGATAGATAGATAGATAGATAGATAGATAGATAGATAGATAGATAGATATGAAAGGCACTATATAATAGATAGATAGATAGATAGATAGATAGATAGATAGATAGATAGATAGATAGATAGATAGATAGATAGATAGATAGATAGATAGATAGATAGATGTGAAAGGCACTATATGATAGATAGATAGATAGATAGATAGATAGATAGATAGATAGATAGATAGATAGATAGATAGATAGATAGATAGATAGATAGATAGATATGAAAGGCACTGTATTATGGCAGACAGACAGATGCCCACACTCTCCTGTTTCTAGAAGGTGGAGGTGGCAGGGTAGTTGCGTCCCCCCGGCCGCTATGGCAGTTCAGTGACTTAACGCCTGACTCAGTTTCTGTCTCAGGCCCCCTTATTCTTCACACAGGCCTGACATGCGGACCTTCCCAATTCCTGGCCCATTCTTTAGCTCAGATATTCCCTCTTCCTCAACCTGCCCACAAGGAGCCTGAAGTTAAAGGTTTTCAAATCTACAAGATGTTTAAGTGCTCTACAGATCTTTCTAAATCCCAGGCCCAAATCATCAGACAACAGTGGAATGACGGGAGCAGACGCGGCGACACAAAATCGAATGTGACTTTTCGTTGGGTCAGACGTCACGCGCTGGCTCTGCTTATCTACCTGTCTTCTGTCTGGACATCTGCCTCCCCTTCCTGAACGGTGACAATGTCTGCTTAAAGGCTTTTCTCTGCTCTACCCAATTTCGAGAGGCTGGCGGTTTGATGGGGGGAGGGCGACTAGCGGTACATCATGTCGTTGTCAGATAAGAAGGCAGACCATCTTCTCTCGCTACTCAAAGACTAGCATTCTGCCCCCCCACTGTGCCTGATGCTGCTAAATCTCCAAAGAATGTTGATCTTTTACGTTCACCCTGATCTTGTCGGGCGTCAGACGTTATGCCTGGCCTTGTCAGATCTCCAACGTCGACATGGAGTCTGATCACATTGAAGCCCAGCTGCTGACCTTTTCACTTTCTCAGGGTCCGAAGACTCCACAGGCCTGTCATGTGCCAATCTGTCAGATGTGCACTTTTACAGACGCCTCTATCAAAAGCGACTTACAAAAAGAGGTCAACGTAATCAAGAAAACATCAGTCTGGGGGTCTGTTTGGGAACAAGTGTGACAGGACAAGGTTACAAAATGGATTATCACAAGCGGAGAGCTCAGAGCGAAGCAGAAGCGAGTTACACTTGTTTAGTTACAAGAACCTGGCAAAGCCGTCTGTAGTTAGAGAGACATTCACCAAACACACATTGTGGAAGCCAGCACTTTGAATGGAGGTGGGCAGCTTGTTCCTTCTGCTAGGAACCACAGATGAAAAGAGTTTGGACAGAGATTTGATACCATGTGGAGGTGGCATCACCAGACATCGTTTATCAGAAGACCTGAGTGGGCGAGAAGGAGCAGAAGACCTCACTGGTGTCTCCGTATACATACTGTAGGTGCTAACCCGCTAAGCAAGCATCAAGAATCTGAACTTAATGCATGCTGCTACAGGAAGAAAGTGAGGTGATCTGAAAGGAGGAGTGACGTGTGCCCACCTCGACTGGTTGTACACCAGATGTGCCGCTGAAGTTTGGACCATGAGTGGCCTGGTGACATACATGTGACAGCAGGGAGTTGCAGTAGTCCGAGGCTGGACCAGGAGTTGTGCTGTACACTCCGTCAGATGCGGTCTGATCTTGTGAGAGACCACTGCGACATGGCCAGCTGGACATCAATCACCATCCAAAGGTCGGGCACAGACTGGGCTGGTGTTAGCAGTAATAAGTCGAGCTGAACAGAGATGGAGTGACGGATAGACAGACAAGCTGGGATAACAAGGATGTCCATCTTTGCCAGGTTGAGCTGGAGATGGTGCTCTTTCTTCCCGGTGCACCTTCACCCAGATGTGCATATTTATCTCGTACTGTTGGCTTTGCCACAGTGTGCAGGTGTTTGCCATTGTCTCCTTTATTGCAGTGCTGGCAGGTCTCACTCTATCCATCAGATATCCACTTTAATTAAGGGATGAGCATCTGTGTATCTGTTGTCGCAGGTGGCTGGGGGGGGGCGACCCGGCCAGGACGCCCAGGAAGACCGGAAGAGGGCTTACGCCCGCCTCAGACCACATGGGGCGACCACCCTGGTTGCTGTAGGGGCCCGTGGTCACCGCCAGGGGGCGCCCTAGTGCCTTGGGGGTCCTGGACCTCAGCACTTCCGCCACACCTGGAAGTGCTGGGGGGAAGAGGAGCAGGGACACCCAGAGTGCTTCTGGGGATGCAGCCGGCACTTCTGCCACACTGGGGCGTGTCGGTGGAAGAGCACATCCGGGTGATTATAAAAGGGGCCGCCTCCCTTCATTCAGTGCTTGAGTCGGGTGGAAGAAGGACGAAGCTGGAAGGCAAGGAATGGAGGCGGCCTGAAAAGACAAGGCAAGAGTGTGAGGCCTGGACTTTGGGGGAGTTTGGGGTTGTGTGGCACTTTATTATCGTAAATATTAAGACTTGTAAATAAGCGTGTGGTGATTTAAAACATGTCCTCCTGTCTGTGTCCGGGGCTTAGTCCACACTGTGTATCCGTCCAGTTGCTAGGCCCCAGTCATTCCAACAGATGGCGTATCACAAACCATTTGTAGAAATAAATGCATTGCATTTGCCATTCCAACAGATGGCTCACCACAAACATTTAAACCACTTTTATGAATCCCATACCAAATGTCATATAACGGAGACAAATACAGTATGCATCGCATTTGCCATTTCAACAGATTCCAACGGATAAGGGGTAAGGAACGCAGGTGATTTGGACTGCACAAACAGAAGAGAAGCTTATCCGTCTGATGTCTCGTGTTTTATGTACCATGACAGAATGAACAAAAAAAAGAAAAGGTCTGAGATCACATCTGAACTCGCCACCCATTGACGGGGCACAGAATTTATACCCATGTAGTAACAGCTTTAACCCCTGCACCACCATGTTGCCTAAATCTAAACTTGTCATATACTCAAGATCTTTAAACATGCCAGTCTTCTACAATGATGGTGCTGGGCCCAACATGTTACCATGTTGAGTTTTTGATGCCGTCATATCTACGACATCCGAAATTTTAAATCAGCAAAATTCAAGTTGGATCCTGTCAGAGCTCATGATGATACAACTTTATCTCCTTCAGACTGGACTCTATAAGATCTTAGGTTGGGAGCATGTGCTGACACCCACCACACAATGAACCACCTGGGTTGGGATCCAAAGGCAGCGTCTTAGATCATTGAACAAATGCAGATCATCATCAGATCTCCGAATCCTAAAACAATTCCCACGTCAACGCTAATCCTGCCAGATCTGACAATCGTGCCAGTTTGAATCTTTCAGAAGGGGTCTGACCAAAACATGAAGCAGAAACCAGTGAAATCAGGTCCGGTCGGATCTCAGATTGCTCAAACTGTGCCACCTTTATGTTTGGTGCTATCAGATCTCAAACCCTTATCTCCTTCAGACCTCTGAATCCCATAATTGTCTAACAGAGAAGATCGATCCTCTCAGATCTCATTCTTCTTCAAGGACCCCGCCTCAACAGTGGTCATTCGAGGTCCTTGTAGCTCTAAGCCCTTCAGATTGGATTCCGTCTCCACTCTGAACCCTAGAACTTTAAATCAGTGAGGCCCATCCTGTCAAACCTACAAAATCGGTGCCACCATCAGCGGTGATCTTCCACCTTAACGTCCTGTGGGGTGACCCTGTCAGATTTTGAAAACGTTGCAGCCGTTCCCTCTTTGGTGTTGAATCCTGTCAGACTTCAGCGCTTCAGCGGGAATGAGTTCAAGGTCCTGCTACTCTCCAGGATGACTTTGCTCAGGGCTCACCAGCGGATGGCTCAGCGCCGATCGCCTGTGACAGAGGGGCCGTCACTAAGCTGGGAGTCGCTGCCCGCCTTAATCACACGATCTCTGTCAAGAGGCCAGCGCTTCAGTGAATTAACTAAACATGAGAGCATTAAAGTAATCGGCTCTTTGACATGGATATCATTAGGAATGTGCGCGCAGAAAGAGGCACCCGCCAGGCAGCTGTGCTTCACCCACTCACTGCCCTCCGCACGATGAACGTATGTAAGATCGCCATCGGGCCTATGCAGACTAGACAGTGACGTCTTCATCTCTTGAATGTTTTGATAAATGGCAGACAGAGTGTTAAGGGCAGCACCACTTTCAGAAAACATTTACGAAGTCCGACACCCCTGCAGCCAATTAGGTTTAATTCCCATTACATTTCCACTAACATCAGATGGAGAGGAGCGTATCTGGGCTTAGCAAACATCCGTGTGACACAAAATTGATAAGAAATCTGACAAGCGAGAGGAGACGATTCAGTCCATCAAGAGCAAACGAACGAGCTGGACGGACTGAATGGTCTTCTCTCTGGTCTAGCTATTAGGTAAGCTCTCCCAGTATCTCCTCCAGGTACTTCCTCAAAGGTTTCTGCTTTAACTCCACGTCTTGGTAATTTATTCCAGAGTCCCACAATTCTTTGGGTAAAGAAGTGCATCCTGGCTTCAGTCCTAAATGCAGTTCCCCTTAGTCTCCACTCATATACTCGAGTTTGTGATTCACCCTTAAGCCAAACGAATTCTGATGGCTCTACTGTAGAAAAAATCCACTTTGGGGATTTTGAAAGTTTGGATTAGGTCTCCGTGTTGTGCTTCCCTGCTCGAGACTAAACCGGTTTATTTCTCCGAGTCTATTGCAGTTGGACATGTCCTAAAGTCCTAGGATGGACCTGGTTGCTCTCCTATGCACAGCTGCAAGTGCTGTTGTAGCAATGCTACTGGGTAAAGAAACTCCAACTCCCAGCAGTCCCTGCTGCAGTGGCTCTGATTGGTCATCTGCTGAGGGTACAGGGGGTGCTTGGGGAGAAGGAGATTTAAAAAGGAGGCCAGTTCTACAGCATTAAAAGGAGAGTCTTTTGCTGTTTCGTGTTCTGAGTTGCCTGTCTGGTTGTCTTCCCATTTTGCTACCTGTGGGTTCGTGTTCTTGTCCTGGAGATTATCTCCTGTTTTGGGTGTATGGACTGTCTGAGGATTTGTTGCCATCCTACAAGGAAAGGAGTGCTCCTGATCCCATCACACACCATCATCTCATCAGAAAATATCAGTAGGACTGACCTTAACATTCACATACAGTGAGCTGACCTCAAGACTATCTACCTCCATCATTTCATTTCATCAGTTGCCATTTTTCATGGACTTCACCGTGTGTGGTTTTTGTTAGTTGTTTGTTATTGCTGAATTTGTGTTTGTTGTATATCACCGTGAAGGGAACTGCGGTGGGATCATTGTAGTTTGTGAAGTTGAATTTCTTTTATTATTGTTTAATACATTCTTCCATTTCTATCTTATCACTGGTTGCTTTTTTGTCTCTGTGAGGGAGTTTGTGTGAGTTGGGCCAAGGCTGGGTGCGTTCCTGGGATCCCCACTGAAAAAATAAATAAATCACCGTCCTATCAACAGTGTGTACAGTTACACTGTTATGTCTTTCTTGGAGTGTGGTGATCAGAACTGTACACAAGACTCCAGATGTGGTCTCACTTGTTATAAAGTCTGAGCATAATGTCCCTCGATTTCTATCCAACACTTTTTACGATATAACCTAACATTTTATTTGCCTTTTTAATCACTTCTGGGCATTGCTTAGATAATGAAAGTGTTGTGTTCAACATAAACCCCTAAATCCTTTTCATAGGTTGCCTCCTCAAGGACCGTGTCTCCCATCTTCTATATATATATATATGACATTCCTTTTGCCCATGTGTGGCACTTCGCACTTGTCTACATTAAGCTGCATTTTCCATGTGTTTGCCAACTGCACCTTCAATTTCATTGTTCCTTTGTAAAAGTGACAATGACAATAAAGATCTATCTATCTATCTATCTATCTATCTATCTATCTATCTATCTATCTATCTATCTATCTATCTATCTATCTATCTATCTATCTATCTATCTATCTATCTATCTATCTATCTATCTATCTATCTATCTAAGTTCTGCAACTGGTCTGAGTCTTCTTGAATTGTTTTTTGCTGCATTCTCAGTGTCTGCCATTACTGCAGTTTTAGTGTCATTTACAAATTTGACAAGTTTGGTAACAATACAAGAATCAATGTCATTAATATAAATCAGAAAAAGTAAATCAAGATGAAAGGATGGACCCCAAGGGTCTCCACTGATGACCTCACTCCAGGTGGAGCACTCGCCTCTTATCTGTACCCTTTGTCTCCTGCTGGTTAACCAACTTGAGATCCAGTTTTGTAGGTTACCACTGAAGCCTACATCTTCTAGTTTCAAAATGAATCTACGGTGTGGGGCGACGGTATCACGATTATGTAAATAACACAATTTAAGTGGTTGATTAATACTGGCAGTTCAGTTATCATCACTCGAGGTATGAAAACTCCAATCAAATTAACACAATTCGCAAAAAAGTATAAAACCTAAGACTATCACAAAAGAAACAGGAGTAACCAAGCAAGGTGCTCGATATTCTGCCTGGGAAATGAAATGTAGTCAAATCTAGGAAATGTTACTTCTGTACCAAAGCTTATCCACTAACCAAAAATAAAAGAGATCAGTAGGATCGAAAACTGGAAATTCAAGAGTGAAATTCACAATCCGTTTGATTTTGTTATTTTCCGAATTGTAAAAACTGAATGAACTGTCACACTGGCGTTTAAGGTGTCATGCTGATGATGTAAGGCGCAGAGACATCTGAAACCACGCCCCTCGGCAACTTGGAGTAGCATCCTGGTAACGGGAATCATAACAAGGGGGCGCCATATGGAAAAAACAGATTGCTGTCATGGCACTGCAAATTTGTAAATAAATGTTTTTCCTTTTTTAATTAATTACTAAATTAACTTATTAACTATCATTATCATTATTATTATTATTATTATTATTACTTTTATAGCTTCATGTTTTTTCTTTTTTATTCATTAATAAATTAACTTATTAACTATTATTATTATTATTACTTTTAATGTTTCATGTTTTTCTTTTTTATTAATTAATACATTAACTATTATTATTATTATTATTACTTTTACAGTTTCATGTTTTTCTTTTATTAATTAATAAATTAACTTATTAACTATTATTATTATAACTTTTCTAGTTTCATGTTTTTTATTTTTTATTAATTAATAAATTAACTTATTAACTATTATTATTATTATTATTATTAGTAGTAGTAGTAGTAGTAGTACTTTTACTGTTTCATGTTTTTTTCTTTTTATTAATTAATAAACTAACCTATTATTATTACTTTGTGTAATAATGTGTAAGTGACCTGAGGTTGTCCAGTTCCAGTCAGTTGTTAACTTTACTGGGGATCTGTTTGCCATTAGATGAGACAATGAGGAAAAAACACAAACTATGCAAGCTGAAGTGACGTCTCTTGCGGTAAATTTTAAATAGTAAACTAAATTGTAATTGAAGAGTTCAAATTCACCAAAGCGTTTTAACGGGAGTTTTTAACATTTCAAAAATGTATGCAGTGCACTTCATTCGAGCAAAAATGATCCGTTCCCGCCATATTTCTTTGGGGAATAAGTGTGTCAAATTTCAACAGAATCAACAGAATTTAGAGTCAAGTTGTTTCATACAGATAGACAGACAGACAGACAGACAGACATGACATCCACAGAATGTGCTTTTCACATTATATGCAAAGCACATAATAATAATAATAATAATAATAATAATAATAATAATAATAATAATAATAATAATAATAATAATAATAATAATAATAATGTAGTTATGTGTGTGTGGCTCTATGCCTTGCAATGCAGTGCCACCCTGGCCAGGCTTGATTCCTATCATTTGTGTAATGTTTCTGGGTTTGAGACCCCCACAGTTTGAAAAATTGGGTTATGAAAATGGATGGAGACCCCCTGCATTACTACTCTGCAAGTGAATGAGACGTGAGACTCTTTGTCAGTTGTGTGTGTCTGTGTGTGTGTGGACTTCGCCCATTTTGTTTCGCAGCTGTTGGATTTTCTCACCTCTTGTTTGCCAGGAATCAACTGAGAAGAGACCAAGATTCAAGGAGATCAGAGACCATCAAGATTTTCAGTACGCCCTCGTAAACTGTAACTAACCACAGGGCAAACCTCACAGCATCTCGTCTGGGAGACCTCACTGAGTGACCTTCAGTCGTCTAAATCCACATCACGTCGGAGTGGCTGCCTGACGTCAGCAGGCCTTGCTGGAGGCCAACACTAAACCTTCTTTTGAAAAAAGCACCATAAGACTAAGAAAGACAAAGTAAAGCTTTTTCAGAGCCCACAATGACTTTGCAGTTTTATTCATAACTATGCCCATAACAATTTATAAGACTAACTTTAATCTTTTTAAATCAAATTTTTGGACAATTATGATATTAGTAAAGTTTTATAAGCAGTCCATTCTTCTTATTTCTTTGTGGACGCTTTTATCCAAGGTGACTTACAACACTTTGATACAATTGGTTACATTTC
Organism: Erpetoichthys calabaricus; assembly: GCF_900747795.2. NCBI lineage: Eukaryota > Metazoa > Chordata > Cladistia > Polypteriformes > Polypteridae > Erpetoichthys > Erpetoichthys calabaricus. The sequence continues at coordinate 7,179,339 of NC_041405.2, read as the reverse complement.
TTTAGTTTTTTTCCTAGTTTTCATGGTCATGCAATGTCACAAACAGGATTTGAACTCCCAACCCCAAGGTCTGAGGTCCAAATCCTTAATCGCTAGGCCACACTGATCCTACTTCAACAAGAAATAACATAACATTCTCAAACTTGCCAAACTGAGTTTACGGTCACAGGGGACTGATGCCTATTCTGGTGCTACCAAGGCAGGAAATGATCCTGGACAGGACAGGCTCAGCTCATCCACAACGGGGTCAACCAGGAGTCACTGATCCACCTAACCCACACAGTGTTTTGGGGCAGTGGGAGGAACACCAGAGTACCTGATGGAAAACCCACCCATAAATGGGCAGAACATTCAGAGTCCACACAGATGACGACTAAAGTTGGGATTTGAACCCTGGATGCTTGAGGGAAAAGGCAAACCTGCAGTAAGTGCCTGTTTCTTCACCTACAGTTGAGTCCAAACGTTTCCAAGTCAAATCTTTAAAACTCCATGCTTTGTCGCTCCACACATGCTATGTTGCCTTAGGGCAGGGGTGTCCAACCCTGGTCCTGGTGGGCCGCAGTGGCTGCAGGATTTCATTCTAACCCTTTGGCTAATGAACTCCTTTTCCCTTCATTTTCATAGCCCTGTTTTTAAGGATTCAGTCCTCTGAATTGATTCGTTTCTTCATTAAATGGCAGCCAATCAGAAATGAGATGCGAGACGAGCCAACAGATGACCAGCTAAACTGGGATTTCAAACTCCAGCCAGTTTCACTCCAACCAGTTTCTTAACGAAAAGCCAATTCTTGCTGTTAATTAAAGCCGTTACTGAATATCAGGACTTGTTGCCGCTCTCACTTTGCCACAGCGGTCTGTTGATTTTCCATTTTTTCTAAGACCACCGTCAAGATGTTTTGGTGACCTGAGCAGACTGACACCACCAAGACCTTCACCTTTCTTTATTTTCAGGGGAGCTGCTCAAGTGGCGCCTTGTTTTGTGTCTCATTATTTTTTGGCTGCTTATTAAGGAAAAAGAAACAACTAAGGGGTCTGAGTCATGGCAATTAAAACGGAGGCAAAACAGCAGTAAAAACGGGGTCTCACTAATTAAGAAGACGGGTAGAATGAAAACCTGCAGCCACTGAGGCCCACCGGGACTGGAGTTGGACACCCCTGCCATAAGACCCCTAAGAGGTAATGTTAAGAGACAGACTGATTTCAGCCTTCATGGCGGGTTCTCAGGAGGTGAAAAGTTTACATGCAAGTTGAAACAGCCGGATAATTCCAGAAGCTGATAGAAGCCTCTGATTGGCTGATTGTCTCTAGTGCAAAAACCTTTAAGTATTTGCGACCCAAGTTTTCATAAAAGTTTTAATCGCACCCCTCTAATGTTTTTTTGAAAGGAGCCCACTAATACCAATTTGTTCTTTTTTACTTAATGATATATCATAGATGCATATTTTATTTTACCTACTTAACTTTTATCGACATTTATCAAACTCTATATTTATTTTTCTAGTATCAGAATGTAGTTTAATTTAATTTGTTTTGGTTTTAATAGATGTATTTTTCATATTTTCGATTCGTTTTCTTTTTTTCACATTTTTGCGCCCCCCTTTTTGTTACTTCACGCCCCCTTAGGGGGGCCCACCCCACAGATTGAGAACCACTGCTGTAGTGAGTTCATTAGTTGCAGTATTTCAGGGCCTACTTTTACAGCAGTGGTCTCAAACTCTGGTGCTGGAGGGCCGCAATGGCTGCAGGTTTTCATTCTAACCCTTTTCTTAATTGGTGACCAGTTTTTGCTGCTAATTAACTCCTTTTCCTTTCGTTTTAATTGACTTGTTTTTTGAAGATGTGTTCCCCTGAATTTCTTCATCGTTCCTCTGAATTGCTTGATTTCTTTCCTTAAATGGCACCCAAAAAGAAATGAAAATGTGAAGTGAGGGAGCCAGCAGAAGGCCAACTTAGTCAGGGCCTCAAACTCCAACCAATTGCTTAATGAGGCACTGATTCTTATTGTTAATTGAACTCGTTCTTTAATTCCATGGCTTGTTGCTGCTCTCATTGTGCAATAGCAGACATGTCCGACATTGTGGATTTTCTCTTTTCTAAGAGCACAGTTAAAATGTTTTGTGGACCTGAGCAGATTAGCATTCCTGAAACCATCTTTCTTTATTTTCAGATATTGTCGGACACCAGTTGTTTTGGCTCATTTTGTATCTTGTTATTGTTTGGCTGCTAATTAAGGAAATGGAAACAATTAAGGGGTCTGTGTCTTCAATTAAAATGAACTCAAAAGAAGTTAATTAGCAGCAAAAACAGGTCGCTAATTAAGAAAAGGGTTAGAATGAAAAGCTGCAGCCATGGTGGTCCTCCAGGACTGGAGTTTGAGACCACCGTTTTACAGCCAGTCGCTTGCTGCCTTTGGGAAACCCCAAACAACTCATCCAAGACCTCAGAAAAAAAAAAAAAGGTAGACCACCACAAGTCTGCTTCCTCCTTAGGAGCAATTCCCAGACAACCGAAGGTACCACGCGCTTCCGTACAAACAATTGTGTGCAAATACAAATAGCTAAAGACCACATGGACACAAGAACGAGGTAGAAATGAACTCCCAGGGATGAACAAACTTTGTTGTGAAAGGTTCAAGTGAACCCCAAGATATCAAGAAAGGAGCTGGGAGTATCGGATACCAAAGTATTTAAATCCACCATTAAGAGAGTCCTTCATTGTCGTGACCTGAACGGCTGTTGATTAAAGAGGATGCCCTTACACCACCTTCTTCTTCTTCTTTTGGCGGCTCCTGTCACACCCATCATCTTCATGTCCTCTCTCACCACATCCATAAACCTTCTCTTAGGCCTTCCTCTTCTCCTCTTACCTGGCAGCTCTATCCTTAGCATCCTTTTCCCAATATACCACTCATCTCTCCTCTGCACATGTCCAAACCAACACAATCTCACTTCTTTGACTTCCAACCATCCAATTTGAGCTGACTCTCTAATGTCCTCATTTCTAATTCTATCCGTCCTCGTCATGCCTAGTGCAAATCTACATCCTTACACCACCAATGACATAAAAACAGCCAACCAGAAGTTTACAGGTGACCACCTGGACAAAGACCTGAACTTCTTTTGGGGGAGTGTCATGTGGTCAGATGAAACAACAATTGTTTGGCTGTCATGATCGCTGCTATGTATGGAGGAAGAAGAGTGAGACATTTTAAGCTGAAGAACTTTTGTCCCAACTGTGTAGCCTGTGGGTTGCAGCGCGATATGACAAAGTGACTGAGGCACTTCAGGAATCACATGCCATCATGAGGAAACCAGAAAGTTACAACTTGGTTACAAATGTGTCTTTCAGCTAAGCACATATCATAAAATGGCTACAAGACAACTTGTAAGTACTGGAACTGGTGAGGAAGGCAGGCTCTATTGTAGGCACGGAGCTGGACAGTATGACATCCGTGGTAGAGCGACGGGCGCTGGGCAGACTCCTATCAATCATGGAGAATCCACTGAACAGGATCATCTCCAGACAGAGGAGCAGCTTCAGCGACAGACTACTGTCACTGTCCTGCTCCACTGACAGACTGAGGAGATAGTTCCTCCACCACACTATGCGACTCTTCAATTCCACCCGGGGGGGGGGGGGGGGGGGGGGGTAAACGTTCAAATTATACAAAGTTATTGTCTGTTATACCTGCATTGTTATGTGAATTTCCCCTTGGGATTAATAAAGTATCTATCTATCTATCTATCTATCTATCTATCTATCTATCTATCTATCTATCTATCTATCTATCTATCTATCTATCTATCTATCTAATCCTGCCGACTATACCAAATTCTATCTATCTATCTATCTATCTATCTATCTATCTATCTATCTATCTATCTATCTATCTATCTATCTATCTATCTATCTATCTATCTATCTTTCTATCTATCTATCTATCTATCTATCTATCTATCTATCTATCTATCTGATCCTGCCGACTATACCAAATTCTATCTATCTATCTATCTATCTATCTATCTATCTATCTATCTATCTATCTATCTATCTATCTATCTATCTATCTAATCCTGCTGACTATACCAAATTCTTTCTATCTATCTATCTATCTATCTATCTATCTATCTATCTATCTATCTATCTATCTATCTATCTATCTATCTATCTATCTATCTATCTATCTGATCCTGCCGACTATACCAAATTCTATCTATCTATCTATCTATCTATCTATCTATCTATCTATCTATCTATCTATCTATCTATCTATCTATCTATCTATCTATCTATCTATCTATCTATCTATCTACAAAGCGCTGACCTGAATCCCATAGAAAATGACCGGACTGAACTTAAAAAATGACCATGAGCAAAGGGGTCCACAAACCTATACCAGTTCTGTCAGGAGAAATGGGCAAAAGTATTGTGAGAAGGTGACCCTAAGTGTTTGACTCAATTTAAGAAATTAATAGGCAATGGCACCAAACATGGGCAAACATTAACCCACTGAACATCTGATATAGTAAATAAAGTGCGATGTTGATCTGTCTCTTAGCTTTTACTTTGACAGTAGCCCTTATGGAGATAAAGAAAATGCCTTTATTGGGTTGATACGTGAGGATCACCTACCGGACTCTGCTGATGTGTGCAGTACCACTACCAGGCAGGAGGGGGCACTGCCGCTCACAGTAACACATCTCTGTGTCTGTCTGCATGACCGAGAACACATCCACTAAGAGCAACTGAGCCACACCCATGGCCCATGAAGCCACGCCCCTTCTGGCTGGACCATATAAGGAAGCACAGTCAGTTAGGAGAGAGACTCTCCGCATGAAGGACATCCCTGACTCTGACCTGCTCTCTTTGTTGGTATATAAGGTGATTGGCTTGACCACTTTCTGTTATCACGACCCCCCAGGCGCTTGTTTCGGTTCAGTGTTCTTTGGATTGTAGCACTAAACAGGGTGGCCCGGTGGGTCTCTGCAGGCTCCCCTGCTCCTTAATTTTTTGACAACAGGGAACATGCGGCAATATGACATCAGTGGATTTGGGAAGCATGGAGATTTTAAATCTTTAGCCCAGATGGAATCTTTTAGCCTCAACTCCAGTTCATAATCGTCCAATTCCAAAACTGGTATAAAAACAAACTTCTAGGTTAAGAAGCAATGGCTCATTCAGGGCAGCGCCTTTCTTACTTTCAACTTATTGCGATACACAGACAGACTGCTGTTTTCCAGAGAACTCCAGAGGTTCTCTTTCTCCTTTTCCATCTTTACATTTAAACATTTTTTTTTTTATACCCGGCAGGTGTTCCTCCATTGAACTAAGGTAAAACAATCTGAAAGTTGCCCCCCGCACCGCGCCAGCCCGTCATTGTGGTTGAATGTTTAATGGCCTCTTCGTGACATTCAAACGCCCCAGTAAAAGGACACTGCGCGGATTCTGCATTGTCATGCAGACACTTGCTCCTCATTGTCGGGAAGCAAAGCATGATGAAATTAAAAAAGAAAAGAAAAATAAATTATAAAGGGGAAGAAAACAACAGCAAAGGCAACTTGGTGAAGTTTAAAACTGCATTGCGCCAGCGCTGGTTAACTTTTTTAAAGGCACTGCATAGCACAAAGAGAGGCAGCAGATGGCTCGACGATTAGCAGCTTACAATTTTCACGTTGTCTTCACTTTCTAAATTTGTCAAACACAATTCAAGGTCACAGATCACTGGTGCCCATCAGGCCTGGCAGTCAGAAGCCTCCCCCCACCCCGGTGTGATGTGCACACCCGAGTTTGTGTCACGAGAGCCTAGAAGAGGACGTGATTGTCACTGGGCACACTGGGCTGGTCTTCAGTCATTCTTAAATCTGCTTAATCCAATTCAGGCTCTCAGAGAGTTGGTGCCCAGGAACATGGGGCACAATGCCAATTGTCATGCAGATTACTTCCTTCTTATTGGCAGGAAAGATAATTATAAATAAATAAATAAAGCCAGGAAAGAAAGAAATGAGAAAGGCAGGTTGGTGGACTTTAAAACTGCATTGCACTGCTATGAAAGGCACTATATAACACAAGGAAAGATGGCATTGTTACGACAGTTTGTGAGCCACCTTCTTCACAACTTACAATCTGCACTTCATTATCACCCAGCTTCCAACTCACATACCCAGGTGGAGGTCACAGGGCACTGGTGCCCATCAGGTCGGCACTGGGCTCAGATAGACGAGTCCATGGTGGGGATGAGATGTCCTCGAAGTCAGAAGATCTCCAAGTGAGGTGGTGAACAGCCACAAGTGCAAGCTTCACCCTTGGGCAGGGAGTACATGCAGTTTCAGTCATTCTCAGACTCACTTTATACAATTTAAGGTTTCACAGAGGTGGTGCCCAGCAGCACGGGGCATAACATGGGCACCGACCCCAGACATGATGCCTCCCCATTGCACACATGCTCACCAGACCAGTCTTACAACATTAAGTTTTCCATCCTGCTTAATTCAGAGTGCCAGGCATGTAAGCGGGGCTCACACAGAACTAGAAGGAGATACCTCAGCAGGTGGAACCCTGAAGAAAACCAGAATTCTAACTGTAGCCCAACTAATATGGCTGCTTCTGCTAGTGTACAGACTTGAAGGGAGCCCAAAAGAGAGTCCGTTGCAGGCGCAGACCAGGAACTAATCCTGGATGGGACTCTCGCATTCAGGTGATTCATTTGAAGGCCACAGAGAGTCAGTGCATGGCAGCTCTGGGTACAAGAAAGCCACAATGTGGGTGCCAGCAGGGCCAGCGCCACCATTAAGGCGAATTAGGCATTCACCTAGAGTGCAGATCATAAGCCACACAGGGTAGCTACCAAACAGTCGGTTGCCACACTAATAAGCCTGGCATAGGGCTCAAAATAACCTACCACTAGCACTAGGTGCCAGTCTAACAAAAAAAAAACAGGATAGTTTTATAATTTTATATAATTTTTGGGGAAAAGGGAGAAGCATCCATGCATGGAGAACGTGTTGTGAGTGCCATGTTGTGAGTGCCATTTCTGTTATCACGACCTCCCGGGCGCTTGTTTCAGTTCAGTTTTTTTTGGATTGTGGCACTAAACAGGGTGGCCCAGTGGGTCTCTGCAGGCTCCCTGATGGTAAGACAGACCATCACCCCAATCTTGCCAAGCTGGAAGGTGCCAGGGGATGGACAAGCAGTAGCCGGTAGCCAGGAGCAGTTCCATCCCCCTAATACATTAGGTGGCAGTGGTCCACTGGACAGAGGCGTAGCTAGGGTTTTCAGTGCCCAGGGACAACTGAAGATTTTGTGCCCCCTCCTGTTTGCCAAAATGCAATGGGGAAGGGAAAGAAAATTTAAAAATGTCAACCCCTGGACGCTCCGCCCGGGTACAGATGTCCCCCCTTGCCCACCCCTAGCTACGTCACTGCCGCTGGAGGTGTCCTAGCTTGGATATCTGCAGCGGTTCATGAGAAATAAAGTCCAGAAGTTCAACCCTATTGGGGTCCCTGAGTGTTGCAAGGGGGCCATGTCAGTGGGGAGAGGTCTGCCCTGCCTCCCAAAACAACCTGCAGATGATCCCCTTAAGTCATGCAGTGTCACCAAAAGCTGTTCTGGGATCAGGATTTTTATTTACGATTTTAAAAGGATTTTTATCCTTTGAGGAGCCCACTGCTGCACCTCGAGGAGCCGGGAGGCAGTGGGCGCCACTCAACTGGAGACGGAAGGAGAGGAAAGAATTTCATTGTGTGTATGGTGACTGGCTGTGCTGTATTGTCTAAAGTGCTTAGAGGATTCAAAATCCAGTATTTGAACCCGTGACGGTGTTGAGTGTTATTGGGTCAGCGGTTTTGGGATCAGTGGCACCCCCCCCTATTGGTTACAGTGTATAACTTACATAGACTGTGCACTTCTTAAAATAGTTTTTAAACTTTGAAATCTCAGACCACCTTAACGCTCAGCGCAGCATTTGCTTCTTTAATAAGCTCCCTTAATGGCTGATGTCTCGCCTGCGCCTGAACAACAACGCTGCGGTTTTGTTTGTCTTCCATGATATTTAAGATTACGGGGGAGGGCGACTTCGTTTGGTCTTCCAGACGTTTTGCTTTCGAGTGAAAAACAAAACCAAAAAACCAAGAAAGCAATTTGCGATTGATGTAGCGTGGAATGACGGACCTTCAGCCTGCGCGCAGATGTTCCTTCAAAGGAAGACGATTTGCAGAACTGAGAACGCGCCTCTCCACCTTGGTAGGGCTTCAACTGAACAATCATGTCCTCCCACTTCTTCTGCACTAGAAAGCGATAAACTACCTAGAAAGCGGTTCATTCCTTCAAAAAGCCTCACGGCAAAAAATGTTATAAATAAGAACGGGGACAGCATGTCGGCTCAGTCTTTGTTGCCTATTGAGGGATATTTCAGACAATTTAAATAAATAAAATGCACAAATAAATACCGTGAAATGTGACAATAAATAAATAACAACATGAAATATGAGCTTCAATACTTAAACGTGTCACAAAATATATGTTTTGGTTGCCTGTTTCTTTATTTCAGTGACACTGTGCGCAGCATGAAGTAAGCCCTGAAATGAAAACTGTCACTTTCACTCGTCAAAGTTGAGTGGGCGGGCTCTAGCGCTTACTGTTTTTCTATTGGTGAATGGTCAGCTGGTGTGGTGTAAAGCAGGCCACCATTGGAAGCTGTGCAAATGTGTTCTCTGGAGTGATGTCTCACAAATCACTATCTGATGGTCTGGTGGACATGTCTGTGTTTGGTGGACGCCAGGAGAAGGCGACCTTCTGGACTTCATAGCACCTCCTGTATAGTCTGGTGAAAGAGGGAGGATGGTGGGGTTCGGGTTAGGACCCCTGGTTCCAGTGAAGGGTACTCAGCATTCAAGGACATTTTAGACAACTGTGTGCATTTCTGACTTTGTGACAACAGTGTGAGGAAGGCACTTTCCTGTTCCAGCATGACTGTGCACAAAGGCGGGTGCAGAAGGACATTAAGGAGCTCAAGTGGCCTGCACAGAGCCCTGACCTCCTTCTACTGAACAAGTTTGGGATGAACTGGACTGCCAATTGCGAGCCACGTCTTCTCATTCAACCTCCGAAATGTGCTTTTCTCTGAATGGATAGAAGTTTCCACAGAGAAACTCCAAAATGCAGTGGAAAGCCTTCCATGTATGTCAATATACAGCGCCCTCTGTAATGTTTGGGACAAAGACCCCTTTTTCCTTGATTTGCGACTTGGCTCGACACTTTGAAATTACAAATCGAATGATTCCAATGTGATTAACGTGCACATTGCAGACTTTGATTTAAGAGGATTTGCAGACATTTTGGTCACACAACACCTTTTTTACACGGCCCCCCCATTTCAGGACACTATAATGTTTGGGACAATTGGTGTCACAGTTGTTTGTGATTCCTCAGGTGGGTTTCATTGCTTCATAAGATACTTCGGTTTGCTTCAACCCTTTAGAGTCTGTAGTTGCCACTGTTGAACATGTGGACAAGAGCTGTGCCATTGAAAGTCAAAGAAGCCATTATGAGGCTGAGAAACAAGAGTACAACTATTGAAGACATCTGTAAAACCTTAGGAGGACTGAAATCAACTGTCTGGAATGTCATGAAGAAGAAGGAACACACTGGTGAGCTCAGTAATCACAAAGGGACTGCTAGGCCAAGGAAGACCACCACTGATTGGGACAGAAGAATCCCCACTGTGGTCAAGAAAAAGCCCCAAACGCCTGTGCAACAAGATCAGACGCAGTCTTTAGGGGGCCGATGTGGACGTGTCAGAGATGACTATCAGCAGAAGGCTTCATGAACAGAAACACAGAGGACTCACTGCAAGGTGCCAACCACACAAACAGAATGGCCAGATTACAGTTTGAGTAAAATGACTTCCAAGAGCCTGCAGAATTCTGGGACAAGGTCTTGTGGACAGATGAGACAAAGATGAACCTCATTAGGGTGATGGTGAGAACAAAGTGAGGAGATGAAAAGGAAATACCCGAGGTCCAAAGCAGACCACCTCATCTGTTAAACATGGCAGAGGGGGGTGTTATGGCTTGGGAATGTAAGGCTGCCACAGGTCCTGGCACACTTCTCTTCATTGATGATGGAACTGCTGATGACAGTCGCACAATGAATTCTGAGGTGTATACAAACATCTGATCTGTTCAAGTTCAGTAAATGTGTCCAATCTTACTGGACGGTGCTTCATCCTACAACAAGATAATGAGCCAAACATACAGCTGAGGCAACGCAGGAGCTTATCAAAGCTAAAAAAATGGAAAATTCTTCAATAACCAAGCCAGTCACCTGATTTCAGTCCAAATGAGCAGGCCTTCCATATGCTGAAGAGAAAACTTAAGGGGACAAGCCACCAAAAGATGGCTGAAGATGGCTGCATTAGAGTGTTGCCAGAACATCACCAGAGACAATCCTCAGCATCTGGTGATGTTGACAAATCACAGAAGTCAAGCAGTCATGACATGCTGGGATATGCGACAAAGTCCTAAATATGACAATGGCTTTAATAGACCTGCCAATGCTGTGTCCCAAACATTGTGGATGGCACTTTAAATATATATATAGAGAGAGAGAGGCAAAGGTCTGTGATACGGTGTGCATGTCTGTAGCTGGACATTATATATATATTATCACAGATGGCCGGTCAGGATGCCTCTTCGCTGAGAGGACCAGGGGAGCAAGCGTGGACAGAACATTACCTCCCCCCTGGACACCTGCATGGGCAGAACATTACCTCCCCCCATGGGCTGCAATGGTGCCTCAGACTCCCACAGGGCTTCATGGGCGATGGAGTTGGATACAGCCCTGTTGGGATCGGGGGACACCACCAGAGGGTGCTGCAGCTGCTCCTGAGCCCGTATGAGCGATCCTTTCACCACACTCGGAAGTGCTGCCGGAAGTGGGTCAACAAGCACCTGGAGGACTTCTGGGTAACGTATAAAAGGAGTACCTGGTGATCCATTCAGGAGGATGCAGACGAAGCTTGCCAAGAAGGAGTGGAGGAGAACAAAAAGAAAGAAAAGAAAAGAATAAGGTCCTGTAGACCTTCCCTTTCACTCTCGCTGATACCCGTCTGTCACAAATCACTTCTGACACTCTTCTCCACCCATTCCACCCTGCCTGCACTCTCTTTTTCACTTCTCTTCCACAATCCCCGTTACTCTGTACTGTTGATCCCAAGTATTTAAACTCATCCACCTTAACCAACTCTACTCCCCGCATCCTCACCATTCCACTGACCTCCCTCTCATTCACACACATGTATTCTGTCTTGGTGGTCCTACTGACCTTCATTCCTTTCTAGAGCAGATCTCCACCTCTCCAGGGTCTCCTCAACCTGCTCTCTACTATCGCTACATATAATTATCTATACTCACTCATGCATGTCAGAGGGTTGCCTTCTGGGCTGAGCTAAGGTATGTAATATCACTCTGAAACAAGAGAGGGTGCTGCTGCTAAACCTCTAACCTGTTTCTACCTCCACAGCTCCAAGACGATGCCCAGTGAGGGCATCTGACCCTGCCCGTTCCAAGTCCTATAAAGCCAGGTGTTGCCCAGAAAGAGGTGTCTCACTTTGAGTTGCAATGGTGGTCTGAGGTCTCTGTGGTGGGTAGGCAGCGGTGGTGGATTGAGATGTTGAAAGTGCTGGACATTGTTGGGGTAGCGTGGTTAACGTGACTACTCTGTGAATGCTCTGTGAAGGGAATGGCAGGCTGGTGTGGTGGTACTCTTGTTTAAGAACGGTGACCAGATAGGGTGTGTTTCAACTATATCACTCTCCTCATCCTCTCAGATAAGAACAATACAAGGGTGCTGCAGGGAAGAATCTGCCCGATGGTTGAGCCAACGATACAGGATTAATAATGTTAATTCTGTCCTGGCCATGGAACAGTAGATCAGCTCTTTTCCATAGTGCAGTTGCTGGAGGGTCCATGTGAGTATAGCTGAGTCTACATGTGTTTTTTAGATTTGGTAAAAAAGCATATGAATATACTGTATACTATCATTCATAGGCTTACAGGGTTAATGCTATCACATGTACACCTCTGTGGGATATCAGATAGTCCATCCAGTTATCCATCCATCCATTTTCTTAATCTGCTCATGCAGGGCAGGGTTACAAGGAAGCTGGACCCTAACCCAGCAATCATTGGATGCAAGGCAGGAAGATATGATACAGCACTCAATAAAAAAATCTAAATTTTAATAAATGTCACATTTTCACCCTGGTGTGCTTGATAGTGAACACCTGCAGCATGGTAAGACTAAATTCCGAATCCACAACACTAAATGATGGGATTTCAAACAAATAAAATGTTGCATTGTGTCTCCTAACGAAGGGGCACAATTAAGTCTCAGCCCTGCCTGCCCGCTGCCCTGTAGTGAAGCCCCCATGACTAATTCAGATGCTGTCTGGGATTTGCAGGCTCCTCTGGAGATGAACTATAAAACAGAGGATCCATGTCAGACCAGCTGTTAGTAGCCTCATGGCCAGCTGACAGCCAATCAGCAGGGTTCTGGCTCAGCTGTTCCTGGCCTCAGAGCTCAGAGCCAATCTGCTTGCTCCAGCACAGCGCAGTGCAGCACAGGCACACACAAGCGTCCAGCTAGCCAGCCCTACGTGCTGATGTGCCTTGCTGTGACGCCGCCATGGGGGAGAGCGCAGGGATGATGGCACTGAGTGAGCAGCTTAGGGCTGAGGCTGAAGAAGCAAAGGTCAGGGTTGGGATTCCTTCACACTGAGGACTTAGGGAAGCCTTCAGATGAGTCAGGCCATCATCGAGGAATCTGAAGATGAAATTTGGAGATCTTCATTTGCATTAGGAGGGAGTCCTGCCTGCTGCAGAGGATTCAGTTTAGATGTGAAGCTCATACTGGAGTGTAGGATTCACTTCAGATCTGCCCTCTGGATTCTGCTTAGGCTGCCAATCTAGGTGAGCAATTTGGTTTCAGAAGTCTAGGGTCTCTGTTCAGATCTAAAGTCCAGACTGCTCCTGTAGATCGGAGGTCAGTTTAGTTGAATAGCACAAGGGACTCTTCATGTCCGGACTGATCCTGGGGGTGTTAAGGATTTAAAAAACCTACGCAGAGTCTATAATTAGAGCAAGTTTAGATGTTAAATCCAGACTCAGAACGAGGCGTTAGACTCAATTTAAATCTGAAGTCTACAAAGACATTAGGAATGCAGACAACTTAAATTTGAATGAAGACCAACTATGGGGTCCCCCTTTAGATCTTAAGTGTAAGTTAACACTGAGAATTGTGAAGTTTAACATCAAGAAAAATAAAGAATGCATGCAAAAGTCAAAAGTTTTAATGCTGAGGTGACCTTTATACCCATGCGCCAGTGTAAATCATCGTCACATCGTACCAATGCATTATGGGATTGATTTCTATCAAAGTCCCACATAGTGGCACCCACCATCAGAACAAAATGGTGCCATGATTGATGTTAAAAATGAAGATTGCATGCAAAAATAAGAAAGTTTTTATGCTGAGGTGACCTTTATACCCATGCGCCGGTATAAACCATCATCACATCATTCCAATGCATTTTGGGATTGATTTCTATCAAAGTCCCACATAGTGGCACCCACTATCACAAAAAAATGGTGTCATGATTGATGTTAAAAATGATAAACCTTTAGGTAAGATTTCCAATCAAGATATTAATATCATCAGTAGATTATCTGTAATCTACTGGGGACCTGGGTTCACTTCCCTGGTCCTCCCTGGTTTCCTCCGGGCGCTCCGGTTTCTTCCCACAGTCCAAAGACATGCAGGTTAGGTGGATTGGCGATTCTAAATTGGCCCTAGTGTGTGTGGGTGGGTGTGTCTGATTGTGTGTCCTGCGGTGGGTTGGCACCCTGCCCGGGATTGGTTCCTGCCTTGTGCCCTGTGTTGGCTGGGATTGGCTCCAGCAGACCCCCGTGACCCTGTGTTTGGATTCAGTGGGTTGGAAAATGGATGGATGGATGCATGAAAACCCCTGAAAATATACAGCAAATCCAGAAAAAATGTTACAGAAAATTTAAATCATGACCACCGAGGTGGGTTACGGGAGGCAGGAATGAGAAACCCTCTGGGCTTCCTTTCCCACTCCACTGGGATAACGAACAAATAATAATGAGGCACAAGTATAATTCCTTTGTCATATTTTCAAACCTCTACTCTAATTCTGGTATCACATTGCACACCCAAATCTTGAATGTATATTAACTGATCATAAATATAACAACTCAACAGAAATAGGCTGAATTTTAAATCATATTACAAACACATTAAATCAGAAATGAGAACAGAAAACAAAATGGACGCAAACCACAAACCACAAGCTTTTATCAAAACCACTCAGAAATGTGCGTGACCATGACACCAATCACGTCGCTAAAATTTACCAAATCGCAATTTCTAAACGTTGGCTCCATGTTCTTTGTTTGAGGACTGTGGTTCATTTGATGGAATCTTTTTGTAGGGTGCGGGCCTCCTGGTTGATGTGGACTCATTTATCAGACATCTGACTGGACAGGTCCTGTTTGTTTTGAATACAAGTGATGTGACTGGTGAGAAAACGAAAGGCCCCACCAGCAAGGTGCTGTTTGTGCAGAATTTAATGTCAGCCTAATTTACTAATCAGCAGCGAGAAAATAAGCGATAAATAAAATCTGGACTGATATATGGGAATGCACCGGGAAATACAGGACAGCCTTGTCACGCTAAGTTTAGAAATCAGGTTTTTGAATGATGCATTTTCAGAGACGTCCACCCGAGACCCTTCTTGCGGCAGTGTGACACGTCAGGTTGAGTGACTCCGAAAGTCATGTTGCCACATGATGAACAAACAAGGAGCGGTGACCAAAAAGGGAACTTTTTCTGCTCGGCGATTCACTTCTCCATTATTTTTTCTGACCATCTCCAGCTCTTTCTAGCACAAACCAGTTTTATCCATTTGTATACTGCACTTTATTGGCTTTTTCAAGGCAGTATTACTAATCTTTCAGTTTATGAGCCAGTTTCATGGCCAATTTCAGCCCCCGCACGCTCCCCTAACCGCGATGAGGAATAAAACTTCCATTACGACTCAGGAGGGTACCGTTTTATTCCCCTTGAAACACTCTTTTGATTATTCAAAGGTGTACTGTTAGCAATTAGGTCAAAATGTTCTTTTGATTCATGGCTCTTCTTAAAGCTGAAAGTGGTTTTAGGCCCAAGAAAATACCTCTTTGTTTTACTGGGAGAGGAAATAGGAAAGGAGTGAGGGGGAAAAACTTCAACGGCGTAAGAGGACAGAGAGTGGGAGTGTGCAGGGATACATAAGAGAGCGAGTACAATACAATACAATACAATACAGTGTCACACATGTGCGCATGGGAGGGCAGTTCCGAGTCATGCCAGGGTGTGGCAGAGTGCACGGACTCTTTTTCTCCCTTTCCTGCAGACCATTCACAGGAGATTCCACCTGGTCCTCTTGACGTCACTTCCGGGACTGAGCCTATGGGAGGAGTCCTTGCCAGCTCCGGCCCCTGTGATGTCACATCCGGGCTTGAACCTATGAGCCCGGCCCCTCTGATCTCACTTCCTGTCTTCCCCTTTAAAAGCCTCCACCTTTCCCCTATTCTCTCAGTTCTGTTTTGGACTCGGTTTTGTGCACATCAGTGCATGTATCTAATTTATGACTTTGCAGCCAGGAAACCAAATACAGTGGAACCTCGGTTCACGAACGTCTCAGTACATGTACAAATCGGTTTACGACCAAAACGTTCGCCAAACTTTTGCCTCGGTTCACGACCACACACTCAGTGTACGAACAAGCCAGGTTCCCTTTCGGTTTGTACATGTTCAGTCTCTCCCTGTGCATTTCCTGTGCAGCGAGCAAGAGAGAGCGAGAGAGCGTGACACACACACACACACACACACAGAGGCAGCACTGAAGAGAGACAGACGCATACACACACAGGCAGCGCAAGAGAGACAAATGTGCACACACACAGGAGCGCACTAGAGAGACACACAGGCGCTCCAGGCTCGCAAAAGAGAGACACACGCACACACACACACAGGCGAGAGAGAGAGAGAGAGAGAGAGAGAAAGAGAGACAGCGCAACACACACACACACGCGCACACACAGGCAGCGCGGAAGAGAGACAGACGCACACACACACAGGCAGTGCGAGAGAGAGCCGCGCACACACACAGGCACACACACAGGAGCGTGCACGAGAGAGGCGTGCACACAGACAGGAGCGCACTAGAGAGACACACAGGCGCTCCAGGCTCGCAAAAGAGAGACACACGTACACACACACACAGGCGAGAGAGAGAGAGAGAGAGACAGCGCAACACACACACACACGCACACACACAGGCAGCGCGGAAGAGAGACAGACGCACACACACACAGGCAGCGCGAGAGAGAGCCGCGCACACACACAGGCACACACACAGGAGCATGCACGAGAGAGGCGTGCACACAGACAGGAGCGAGCTAGAGAGACACACACAGGCGCTCTAGGCTTGCAAAAGAGAGACACACACGCACACGCACACACACAGGCAGCACCAGAGAGAGAGACGCGCACACACACAGGCAGCGCGAGAGAGACACACAGGCGCTCCAGGCTGCAAAAGAGTGACAAACGCACACACAAACACAGGCGCACGAGAGAGAGAGGGAGGGACACATAAGGTAGAGAAGGCTTGTTTTTCTTTTCAGTTCTGTTTACATCGATCGGTTTCGTAGCCTGCATTGTTGCAATGTTACTTTTCTTGGTGGTTTCTTAAATTACGAATTTTTCAAATGTTCATTTTTTTCCCCTGTGCTTAAAACTCATTAAAAAAAAAAGTGTTTTTAGCGAGCCATTCCTAGCACTATAGCGCGAACTCTTGCAGTGTTAGTTTTCTCTGTTGTTCAAGGTTTACTCAGTGTTATTCAATGTTTTTACATTTAGTTTACTATTACGCTGTGCATTCTATGGTGTAATTAACTATATTTGTGCTTAAAATTAAAAAATATATATTTACATTCAGTTCGTATGGTCTGGAACAGATTAATTGTATTTACATACAATCCTATGGGAGAAATTGCTTCGGTTCACGACCAAATCGGAGTTTTGGAACAAATTATGGTCGTGAACCAAGGTCCCACTGTGCACAGGTGGCTGCCCCAAACCTTGCTATGGCTCTTTGTGGCTTTTGTGACAACAATTTATTTTTGTATACCCCAAAATCATACAAGAAGTGCCGCAATGGGCTTTAACAGGCCCTGCCTCTTGACAGCCCCCCAGCCTTGACTCTTTAAGAATACAATAACAAACTCCAAAAAATACAAAAATAGAAGAAACCTTGGGAAAGGCAGTTCAAAGAGAGACCCCTTTCCAGGTAGGTTGGGCGTGCAGTGGGTGTCAAAAAGAAAGGAGTCAATACAATACAATACACAGAACAGAACAGAACAAATCCTCAATACACTATAAAAAATAAAAAATGTATAAGTATGGAGCAGAATTTAACAGTCGGTGGTATCCCATAATATGATTTGGATTTGAATCTCTCCCTATAGCTCTCCTGTCATATTAACTCTTTCAGGGCTGATGTTGACTTTTGTCGAAATTCAGGGGCAGAGGACGGTAATCCGCCATAAACGACGACAGAATTCGCTGTTATGTTTTAGTTCGGCTCTCTTGAAGGAAAGTTAGCTTGGTTGATTTGACCTCGATTCCCTGTGCATGCGTGAGTAGCGAAGAGCAAACAACCTCTAAAATGGCATCGACTTCTAACGAGAGAGCAAAGCAAATGCACAAAGCAAAATCGTCCGTGGACGACGTTTTGCGTATTACCCCCAAATTGGACTCTGACTTGCCAGACTCCAATTTTGATGCAGGTGATCTGAAGATGGAGATTGAAAACGAAAGTGAAGTACTGGCTTCAGCCGATCGTGGTGCTGAACACGCTTGTGTAGCCGATGCGCCAACGGCAACGTTCGCCTGGGAGGATCGTCACTTATGGTGGCAAGAGGTACAAAACAGATTGCGTAGCACTGCCACGTGAAGACAGGTCAGGCAGCTGGCTCCTCCACGCTTTCCTGCTGGCCATCATGCTACCCCTACACAACCACCAGAGACGCTGAACAGGAGCCGACCACAGCCACAACAACAGATGTTTTACGTTGATTTACATGTGAAACCTTTGCTTTGTGTGCTTTTCAGAAAATGGAATTGCCTGCAAAAAATATTCAGCCCATAAAGAGTTAAAGGACCTGAAGGTCATTCATCCATTTTCTGAAGCTACTTATTCAGAGTGCAGGGAGATGAATCCTATCCTAGAGGTGCTGGGTGCAAGACACATACCAACTCTAGACATAACAAAAGTCCAATGCAGGCACAATATGAGGGCATGGTGAATCAAAGCCTATCCTAGCAGCACTGGGTATGGCAAGAACTAACTTCTGATGGAATGCCAGTCCATTGAAGGCCCAACACAGTGCCATGGGCCCCTAGCAGCACTGGGCATGGAAAGGACTAGGCCTGGATGCGGAGCTGATACTTTGTGGGGCACCTTCTAACACAAGGATAATTTCACTCAAACTGTAAAAAGATGTGGTGGGCTGGCACCCTGCCCGAGGATTTGTTCCTGCCTTGCGCCCTGTGTTGGCTGGGATTGGCTCCAGCAGACCCCCGTGACCCTGTGTTAGGATATAGCGGGTTGGAAAATGACTGACTGACTGTAAAAAGACAATTCATAGTCACCGTTCAATCTAACGTTCATTTCTTTGGAATACAGGGGGAAACCACACATTGATCGGTGGTGCACACACAAGCCAGGACAAATTCAGAGTCAATCAATCAGCGCAACACTAACATTTTCTGCTATGAAGTGTGCAAACGCCACACAAACTGTGTTGAACAGAGCTCCCAGAATTATGAAGTAAGACTGCTAACCACCAATGCTGTGGAAGAACTGCTTCTCCGGGTGTCCTCTTCTCCTTTTTATGTTGAGGAAAATAAGTTCAGGCAGGAGGAAGCGTTGATTAGTCCTCCTTGATTATCTAAGTTCTCGTAAGACGTAACAGGATTGACTGCTATTGTCGTTCACGCACTTTCCCCCTTTCTTTTATATCTTTAGCCACAACTACCAGAACAAGGACGAGAGAAAGTTACAAATTTCTTCATGTTTTATCAATACTGTCCAAATATAAGTACAAACGTGAGTGTTGGGAAAGCAAAAGAATATGAAGAAAACCCGGCTAATAGGTTACCAAGTGGCTCTCTCTCTTAGGATGTTGATTGGTTTCTGGTTTGACTTTGTCCTGCATGGCTCTTAAATGGATGGTACAAACTGACCACATGGCTATCAGAGTGAGAGAGTGCGTCTCTCTGGACCTCAATCTGATCCCTTTTAATGGCCCCTTGCACCACTGGGTATGTGTTTCCCAATGGCTCAGATCAGACAGACTCAACGCCCATTGCCTGTTCATGTCCTTTCATCTCGGCCACCTACTGTATATTCCCTTAGGCCAGCAGGCCAGAACTTGCTTTTTATCAGGTCTTTCCTAAGATATTTTCTATAACAAAAAAACATGTTAACCTGCAGTCCTCCCAAGATCAAAATTCCAGACCCAGAAGTTCACAGGTATCAGCAGGTTGCGTGCAGCGGATGCCAGGACTGACACTCTTTTTCTTCTCATCATGTAATCAGTTTTATCGATTTCTTTCAAGTTCAGCTGATGTCACTGTTCTTTTTTTTCTCTCTGATAATGTTTACCACTTCAGTCAGTTTGTGTGAGCAGTTTGTTGTACGAAAGACGCACACCCTGAGAAGTTCATGGAGGTTACGGCCAGCCACATTTCACGTGCATCAGGAGGTCACACGCGGCCAACGCCGGGGCTGTTATTCTTCTTGATCTATCTATCTATCTATCTATCTATCTATCTATCTATCTATCTATCTATCTATCTATCTATCTATCTATCTATCTATCTATCTATCTATCTATCTATCTATCTATCTATCTATCTATCTATCTATCTAATCCTGCCTACTATACCAAATTCTATCTATCTATCTATCTATCTATCTATCTATCTATCTATCTATCTATCTATCTATCTATCTATCTATCTATCTATCTATCTATCTATCTATCTATCTATCTATCTATCTATCTATTTTAAGTGCCTTTCACATCTGTCTATCTATCTATCTATCTATCTATCTATCTATCTATCTATCTATCTATCTATCTATCTATCTATCTATCTATCTATCTATCTATCTATCTATCTATCTATCTAATCCTGCCTACTATACCAAATTCTATCTATCTATCTATCTATCTATCTATCTATCTATCTATCTATCTATCTATCTATCTATCTATCTATCTATCTATCTATCTATCTATCTATCTATCTATCTATCTATCTATCTAATGAATTATTATTATTATTAAAGACGTTAAGATTTGCATTGGGTGTGACAAGAATGTACAGGATTAGGAACAATTACATTAAAGAGTCAGCTCAGGTTGGACGGTTGGGAGACAAAGTCATAGAGGCGAGATTGCGTTGATTTGGACATGTGCAGAGGAGAGAGGCTGGATATAGTGAGAGAATAATGCTAGGGATGGAGCTGCCAAACAAGAGGAAAAGAGGAAAGCCTTAAGAGGAGGTTTATGGATGTTGTGAGAGAGGTGGTGGGTGTAACAGAACAGGAGGCAGAGAACAGCAAGATATGAAAACAGATGATCTGTTGTGGCGACCCCTAACGGGAGTGGCCGAAAGGGGCAGAAGAAGTAGAAGAAGAGGAACACTTTGCTATGCTTGGATGTTCGAAAGTACACAGAGCATGATATCACCATCACAATGCAAGAAAATTCAGTGTCATGACCTTCCGGGTGTTATGAATGGGTTCTTTATTCATTTTAAAGCATTATTTTGTATTAATTTTTAAGGTTGAACACTCATTTTGGGAGTTTCTTGAGCCCTAGATTCTGAATCTTCCGTTACATGTTTGTTTTAACATTTACCTTTCTTGTTAAGAATTATTGTGTACCATTTTTGCCACCATCTTGGTTGTTTGCAGTCGATGCTATTTTGTTTTCCCATCATTAGGGCAGCTCTCATGTTGTTAGGGGTGTGCCCACCAAGGTTGTGGTGTCCCAAGTGTATGATGAGATGGCTTTAAAATGTCATCCATGAGATCATTTGCCTTTTTTACATTTACTGGTTCCAAATACCCCATTTGATGCTTGATTTTGTGATTAGTTATTCTCTCTGCTTATTTTATACTTTGTTTTGACTTGTGCCTGTGATTTTTTTTATTTTGATTTTTATTTCTCACTTTGGATTTCACACTATGTGGTAGATGTTATGGTCCTGACCTTTTTCTGATCCTAACTATTCCCCATCTCCTGGTTTTCTACTAAAGAAAGCAATCTAATTATCAGTACACCAGGTTGTCCAAGATTGCGGATATTTAACTAAAGAGTTTGTGTCTTTGTTTTCTCGGTTAAGCAGCAGAAAATGAATGGATGGATAGATCTCTTTAAATAATGGCTTCATGATGGTACAAGCATCCAGATATTGCATCTTGTTAACCTTTCTTTTTTGACATTTGGTAGTGTAGAGGAAAGTTTCAAGAAGGTGTTAATATTAAGACATTTGTTTTGTTGTCTAGAGGTTTGTAGGAGTAAAGGACATAGAAACAAAGCACAAAACTATTATTGTGATATATAGATAAGTGGGAAATGATACCCAAGGGTCCCATCAAAAGAGTGGTCAAAAGGAGTGCTTAAGCCGAAGCCAAAAGCAGCGTCAAAAACCAAAACATCTACGTTAATACCCAACAAAAGACAAAATCAAAGGATGTAAACAACAGGTTAGTCAATACCTGAAACTGATTACCATTAAGGACTTTTTTGAAAATAGAGTTTATCTGCTCCTCCGAAAAATGTTTTAAACACAAAAAAGCTGCAAATATATTGTGAAATGAGAACAGAAATAAAAGAAGGGTTCAGGGTTCTCCCCCAAATTGGCAGGGTTTGTATGAGGTTAATTAAGATTATGTGACGGGACGCGATATCGCCTAAGTTAACCATCTCCTAGGCGTCAGAACTATCATTCACAAAATGAAATTACTCATTGAAGCCATTTTATAGCAAGATACAAAGGGAAGCTCTGCCAGGAGGGCTCTTGCACCAGCGGGATGCATGTGGGGCATGAATGGATGCCACTTATTTTAGATGGAGTGAAATGCTCAGCCGTGTTTCTCCCATCAGGCATTTTCTGTCTCATCAGCAAGTCTCACAGGTTCCTCACTGATCACTTTCTATTTATGGCGGATGCTAGGAGTATGGAAAGCCTAAATCGACTCGCAATGATCTTTTAGTGGTTAGATAAAGAATATGAGCAGCAATGTAGAATTTAATTTAACACATAACTATGCCATCCATTCAGAAATGTGGTCATAAATGTCATCATTAACTAAAGAAGTAAATTCGGGAATAAGCAGCCGCTTAGTCGTCTTATGATCTCTGTTTGCCTTTCCTCTCTGGAACACAGTGCCTCGCCAGCTCTGGTGCACTCGCTTGTAATAATTTCCAGCTGTCAGAATCGGAAAGAAAAAAATCTAAAAATGAACTGAAGAAAAACTCGAGCGCCATGCAAAGGGAAATTAGAGCACTGTGCCAAGGAGAGCTCCAAGATGAGTTGGCACACGGGAGCTCGTAGTCCTACGGCCACATTCACTCTGAGCGCAGATGGAGGGAGCATCGAGGGGAAAGTACAGGGAAGAATGGGACCAAATGGAAATTACATAATGATCAGACCACCTCCGACATCACTATGTGTAAAATAATACATTTTTTATTACTTTATAAATATTCAATTTCTTATGGTGGAGAGAGGGCTTCCCTCAGGAACAGGTATTGATTTGTTCTTGAAGGCCACACCTCAGGGGTCTCTTATTCTTTAAAGCAGGTGCATAAAGATGTCGGATAACAGTAGCGGCACCCCTTTTAACATCCGTAAGTCAAACGCATGGCGCTTATGGCATTGGGGTTAGAATGAGTGCCACCTTATGGACCACAGATAATATACTTTGGATCAGGAGCTTAATATGAGGCTTTTGAAGGTGTCATGGTGGCTCAATAATTAACACTCCTCCCTGCTTATAGTGACTCGAGAAAAAGAGAGACATTCAATAAAGTGAGACACCATCCAAAAATAGATAAATTAGAAGAAGTTCAACTGTTCTTTCACCCAAAGAGACTGACGCCAAAAAGGTATTGTCAAAGAAAATTTTCGAATAGAATAGCACGCAAAGTCTGGTAGAGATTTATCCACAATCTATGATAGTTTCTGTTCAATGCATGTATGGACTGGGTGTTGGGCACGGTCATAGGGTCCAGCGGCTGTGGGGCATCTGTTGGTGAAGAAAGGTTCACAGATCTTGACTTTGCTGACGATGCTGTGATCTTCGAGGAGTCAATGGAGGCTCTGATCGGAGCGCTCGAGAGACTGAGTGAGGGGTCTGAGTGTCTGGGCTTGCGAGGGTCCTGATAAAATCCAAAGAGCCAGGCTTTAATGACCTCTTGGGCACGGCCATCAGCAGTGTGTCTGTCTGCAGATAGAGTGTCGACCTCGTTGAGAGGTTTACTTACCTTGGCAGTGACATTCATGTGACTGGTGACTCTTCCTATGAAGTCAGTAGACGGATTGGGAGAACATTGGGGGTCATGAGGTCGCTGGAAAAGGGTGTGTGGCGCTCCTGATATCTTTGCCAAAGGACGAAGGTCCAAGTCTTTAGAGTCCTGGTGCTTCCTGTCATGCTATATGGTTGAGAGACATGGACACTATCCAGTGACCTGAGATGAAGACTGGACTCCTTCATGTGTGTCTCTCTGGAAAATCCTTGGGTCCCACTGGTTTGACTTTGTGTTGCTCATGGAGTCCCAAATGAGGCACATGACCTGCATGGTGTAGCAGCATCAGTTACAGCACTACGGCCATGTGGCACATTTCCCCGAGGGTGACCCAGCTCGTAAGATCCTCATTGTTGGGGACCCAAGTGGAAGGACCAGGCCAAGGGGACACCCATGTAACACCTGGCAGCGGCAGATAGAGGGTCATTTCTGGAGGGTGAGACTGAACCGCGTGTCTGCCTGGGGGGTTGCCAACCAGGATCCCGAGTTGTTTCATCATGTAGTGGGTGTGGCAACACAATGTACCAGTGCATGCTCCCCAACTTGACTTGACTTATGATAGTTGCGTGAAGAAATCAGCAGACTCGGTTATATCTAGTATGACACGTTTCAACTGGCTGTGCTTTGTAATGCTGTGATTATTAGGTGTGAATTCTGTGTTGGGTAGATGACCGTCTCAGCCAGGATGGAATTCTGGACGGAAAGGAAGGCCACAATGGAAGGACAGGGGATGTCTGTCTCCCAAACTCATATTTGCCCCGGGTACCCATGGTGGCAGCATCCCACTGGTGGGACACCAATATGAATATCCGCAGGGCAGGCTGGGAATTGTAGTCCTATGGGACAGCCCTGTTGGAGTTCCTGGGTGTCGCCAGGGGGAGCCTCAGCTGATCATTACAACCTCTTCCAGTGTGCAATGCTGGGACACCGAACGTTCTCCTGTGTCTGGGTTAAAAGAAGCTGAGTTTCCTGCAAGGGCAGTCAGAGTCGAGCTTGTGTGGCTCATCTGGCTTTGGTACCCTCTCTTGTTGATGCTGCTCAGGATTATGTTTTCACCCCTCTAGTAATCCCAGAATTGAAATTAAGAGGTGTCTGAAAACCAACAAAGGTCTTAACCATTGTGACTGCAAATTAAGAACATTGCCTTCAAACGAGTCCTACAATCCTTCTCTGCTTAGATATTGATTAGGCTACAAATTCAGATGATAGGGCAGAGGACAAGACAGCCATTTCAGGGTTAAACGAGGCAAAGGCACAGCTCGGAATTAATTTTGGTGAAGAGTTAATAGCCTCTGATGTGAAAAGTGGAGCTGCCATCATAAAAGGAAATGAGGAAACATAGATAATAAAAAGGTATTTTGCAAATTGCTTCGGACTCGCTGCCACCGCCAAACAAGACCCTGCCAACGAAGTGAATGTTGAGATCAGCATTTCTCTTTATTACAAAGATTAATTTCACTGACACACCATCCCCAGCCACTGCCAAATTTTTTCCCAGCAAAACCCTTCTAGGGAAATCCAGACAGAGCTCATCTATTTCAAACTTAACATTAAGACACTTAGAGTTATTAGAATAAGAGAAAAAAGGACACACTGAGTGCGGACTCAATTTGTGTGATTGCCGTTTAAAATGCCATCTGTTAAGCAGAGCGTTGACAGTGCAGCTTACGGCTGTTCATTTTCTAATTCAAAGTCTTTAAATCTCTTTCTCTAGATGGGCTCCTGACTTATAGGATGTGGGCTCAGCAGAAAACGAAAACGAGTGCGGTGGGGGAGAGGTGTGGTTCTCCATTAACAATTCGGCCATGGGCTGCCAAAGTGTACCAGTTCGTGGAGAATCTTACCAAGAATCAAAAAGAAAAGATGACATAGAAGAGAGTCCTCAAATGTTTGCAGACTTGTTTAATTTTTTTCAGGGTCGGGTGGGATTTATAGGGGGTTTCAGTGATATCCAGTCCTTCCAGCATCAGATACAAAACAGGAATCAGTTCTAGACCAGTCGTCAGTCCATCACATGAGCCATGGATAGGTAGATCGATAGATGTGAAAGGCACTATATAAGATAGATAAATAGAATTTGGTATAGTAGGCAGGAATAGATAGATAGATAGATAGATAGATAGATAGATAGATAGATAGATAGATAGATAGATAGATAGATAGATAGATAGATAGATAGATAGATAGATAGAATTTGGTAAAGTAGGCAGGATTAGATAGATAGATAGATAGATAGATAGATAGATAGATAGATAGATAGATAGATAGATAGATAGATAGATAGATAGATAGATAGATAGATAGATAGATAGATAGATATGAAAGGCACTATATAATAAGATAGATAGATAGATAGATAGATAGATAGATAGATAGATAGATAGATAGATAGATAGATAGATAGATAGATAGATAGATAGATAGATAGATAGATAGATAGATAGATAGATAGATAGAATTTCGTAAAGTAGATAGATAGATAGATAGATAGATAGATAGATAGATAGATAGATAGATAGGTAGATAGATAGATAGATAGATAGATAGATAGATAGATAGATAGATAGATAGATAGATAGATAGATAGATAGATAGATAGATAGATAGATAGATAGATAGATAGATAGATAGATAGATAGATAGATAGATAGATAGAGTTGTATTGGAAGTCCGATGGCTGAACAGGACCGGAGAAAGTCTAGTCCCCTGTGGCGCTCCGGTGTTGCTGACCACAATGTCAGACCTGCAGTTCCCAAGATGCACATACTGAGGTCTGAGTGTAAGATAGTCCACGATCCATGCCACCAGGTATGAATCAACTCCCATCTCTGTCAGCTTGTCCCTAA
This sequence comes from Erpetoichthys calabaricus, assembly GCF_900747795.2. Taxonomy (NCBI): domain Eukaryota; kingdom Metazoa; phylum Chordata; class Cladistia; order Polypteriformes; family Polypteridae; genus Erpetoichthys; species Erpetoichthys calabaricus. The sequence continues at coordinate 7,152,765 of NC_041405.2, read as the reverse complement.
GGAGCAGAGGTTGGATTGTGTTGAAGGCGCTAGAGATGTATGACATTACATTTATATAGCGCTTTTCTCAGTACTCAAAGCGCTATCCACACAGGGAGGAACCAGGAAGTAAACCCACAATCTTCCACAGTCTCCTTACTGCAAAGCAGCAGCACTACCACCGCGCCCCCTGTGAGGACTTTAACTTTAATTCAGCCACCTCCAGCTCTGTTTCTCGACCTGCTCCCTACTCTCATTACTGATCACAATGTCATCCGCAAACATCACAATCCATGGGGAGTCCTGCCTAATCTCATCTGTCAACCTGTCCATCACCACTGCAAATAAGAAAGGGCTCAGAGCCGATCCCTGAAGTAATCTCACCTTATACTTAAATGCATCCGTCACTCCCACCGCGGGGCTCACCACTGTCTCACTTCCCTCGTACATATCCTTTATCACTCTTACGTACTTCTCTGCCACTCCCGACTTCCTCATACAGTACCACAGCTCCTCTTAGTCACCCTGTCATATACTTTCTCCCGGTCCACAAAGCAACACAATGCAACTCCAGTCACAGGGGCGATGGACAAACCAGTCTGTTTTTTCATACTGGAACCAAGCCCACATAAATGGGGAGGGTTAAGTCAGGAAGGGCATCTGGTGTAAAATTTGCCAGATAAATATGCGAACAATATGTGGTTATTAACTGTACAAAAAAGTCCACAAAATAGCAGCACTGATAAAAAAAAAAGAAATGCTGTCATATACTAACAATAGCAAGATATGAAATAATTATTGCCGAAATTAAACCAAAGTAAAAAGTAACGACAGAATCAAATTCTCCATATAACCATACCATTTAAATCTGATGTAAAAAAAGCAAAGGAAAAGGTGAAAGATAATAAAAATATTGTACAGCAGCCCAAAATTAAAAATGCAATAACATGAGTCAGAAGTCGAGGAAACAAAGCAAAAGTCCCGGCCACCTAATGAGCCTAAATAGCTACAGCACACGGGTCATTTGATTTGAAGTTCTCCAGATACTTGGACGCCAACAATACAACACTGCTGTTTTAAGTGCCTCCCACAATTGTGACGTCTCCATCGATACGCGGCAACCACCACCGATGCCACATACGACGTGGCCTACAAGGACACTACTCCCAAGTGATGTCACCAAAGAAACAATATGAAACATACACATTAGGTCAAAAAATAATTAACCAAAATGATTCCTCACGGAATAATACCCAGGATCATAACAATGACATGACGAAACACAACAGAGGAATTAAATGACATAGCACACGACATATGATGCAGAAAGAAAGGCAAAAAGAGAATAAGGGAGAGAAGGAGTAGAGGAGGAGAACGGTGAAGACATTTCAATCTCCTTCTGGGATAACGTATTTGTACACGGCGTCCAAAGCACCTCTCTCTCTAGCGTTCAAGTGCTTAAGGATCAACAGTCAACTCCATCTGCCCTTCAACACGTCCTTCAGTGAGGGCACATTGAACGTCAGATGCTGCTTAACAGGAATGTCTCCACTCTTTGGGGAAATCATTCCCCTTAATATCAATCTCCAAAGCATGTGAGAGGTGAAGGAGATCTCTCTAAAGGCCTAAAGTGCGATCTGTACAAAAATTGAAAGCATATTGCTGCTGGGTCTGGAGAATATAAGCTTTCTGGGGCTGGAAGAAACTGCTCACATCATCATCATCATCTTTTTTTTTTTTTTTATCAGAGACTTTACACAATCTCGCTGTCAAAATTAATAAGAGAAGACACTTTTGACAAGATTCATGTTTCCATGCTTTTGAAAGCTGATGAGACCAGACTAAGCATGAAAAGCTTCCCGTCCAGTTTTCCTACTTTGAAAGGTTAAATATCATCGAGATGCATGCTGAACATGACTTGTCCTACATTTTCACAAAGCACAAGATCAAACATGCACTTAAGAGATCAGACTTAACGGTGTTGAATAATTCCTGACCTCCTCCTCTCCTTTGGAATAACCAGATCTGTTGGAAGTCAAATCAATAGGACGTTTCCTTTTAAAAAAGGGGAAAGGCAGCTGGAGATGGTGTCAAAGAAGCCTTGACCTTGTCCGTGACCAGTCAGGACAAAAAGCTCCCCTGTGAGATTGACGTAAAAAAACCTGAGAAGTGTCGAAATTTTAGTCCATAACCAGTCATTTCAGCTCCACAGAAAAAGGAGTCCCAGAAATCACATTAAAAGGAAAAATGCCTTGGAAAGGTCCTGAGATCTGAAGTCACAATCTGTTGGTGGAACGTGAAACACGTCTAGGCTTTGGAAATCAATTAAATGCTGCTAAGGGATTGATCCTGGAGCTCCTACACCTCCTGACTCGCATGTTATGATTCTGAACTGCTTGGCCTTCATCTCTTCATCTCCCACTCTTAGGACTGCACCCCACGAATCTACGCTTTGGTGGCAGGCACAGTTGGTGATGTTGCATCTTCCCACTTTGTTCTGCTGACATGCATTTTCCATTGGAGGATTAGGGGAATCGTAAGGTTGCTTTTGATTTTCCGCTCCACTTGCACGAAAATCAATTAAGGATTTGCTTCTTTCCACTCGGAGGTTTGGGTGAAGCGACGAGGTTACTGCTGATTTTTCCAATGGATGTGCATGCAAATCAATTAAGCATTTGCTCTCATGGTTTTGGAAAATAAATTGTGAAAGGAAGAAATACACTAGACCAGGGGTCTCCAACACGTCGCTACCGGTAGCTCGCAACCCCTTTCCAAGTAGCTCACCAAAGAGTTCATGAATCTATATAAATTTGAAAACTTGATTAGTCAAATTAGGGGTGGGCGATCTTTCCAAAAAATCATATCACGATCCACAATCTGAATTACAATCTCTCTTTTCAATGTGGCATACACGTAAGAGAATATCCGGACCTACATAGCACTTTACTTTAAATATCAAACAAAAGTTGAATTCAATTCTTCTCTCGTTCGCTAGCTAAGCGGAGTTAAGGAACACGTCCCGAAAGCTGGCGAGTGAGTGAGGAAAGACCCCCACCCCACCACCCTCCCGCCCGATGCGTGGATTTTGGATTCGCGCAAATAAATCGGTACCGCAAGCAAACTCTGATACATAATGAAATAAGAAAAGTCGCAAAATCAACCGGAATGTTCAAGAAAATTATACAAAAAAAAAACCCGATCTAAATCTGTTAAGTAGTTCTCTCGTGAAAAGCGGACAGAAAGAGAGACATTGGATTTTATATATTATATATTAGTAAACCTTCAAAATAATGTACAGTTAAAGTCTCAACAGCATTCTCAGCATTTCTGGAGCTTAGTAGAGCCTGATAACTAGAAGAATCTTCACCAAGCAGCTCTGAAAATGTCTGCTCTGTTTGGGTCTCCATACCTCTGGGAGTCGGCCTTTTCTGACTCCAACATTTTGTAAACGTTCTGACAAAACAAGCTTATTCAGTTTGTTTGGGTTGAAATAAGCTATGAGAAGAAACGTTAGAAAACATGAGGAGCTCTCGGCCATTTTCATTTTGTAAAAGTAGCTCTCAGGGGAAAAAAAGTTGGGAGACCCCTGCACTAGACAAAGCCTCTGCTGAGGAATTCACACAGGGCAACACCCCCAGTGCATGTCCTTCCAGAGACGGCAGCCAAGTGGGACTCGATGTGAAGCCTTAGGGCAGGAGGTTCTAACTCTGGTCCTGGTGGGCCGCAGTGGCTGCAGGTTTTCATTTTCCCCCTTTTCCTAATCAGTTTTCGCTGCTAATTAACTCCTTTTCCCTTCATTTTAATAGCCCTGTTTTTAAGGATTCAGTCCTCTGAAGTGATTCGTTTCTTCATTAAATGGCAGCCAAATAGAAATGAGATGTGAAACGAGGCGACAGATGACCAGCTAAACTGTGACGTCAGACTCCAGCCGTTTCTTAACGAGAAGCCAATTCTTGCTGTTAATTAAAGCCGTTACTGAATACCAATAATGGCGCACAGCTATTACGATAACATGCAGTTAATACACTTGACTTGAGCATTCCTGGTTTTCATGCTTTATCGCTGTACGTTTACCATTCGTTTGGGTTGGATGGGTCGCTAGGGTTTTCAGCGCCCGGGGACAAGTGAAGATTTCACGCCCCCTCCTGTTTGCCAAAATGCAATGGGGAAGGGAAAGAACATTTTTAAAAATGTATTTAAAATAATAGTATTTTAAGAAAAAAATTTCATATTTTTTATTTTAAATAGTTTAAAATTTTTAAATATTTTAATTTTTTAAAGCACTTTTATGCGTATATTTTCAAGGTTTCGCTAAATTTATAAAGATAGAATGAAGTAAAATAATTAAGACAACAATGGTAGTTCAAAAATATAATTATTCTAAAAAATTATTCATGTTTATTCATTATTGTCTGTTGGGTATGTTTTTTATTTCCTTTTTAGTGCATTTAAGAATGGAAAACATTTCATTCTAAAATTTTGTAACATCAATTTGGCACCCCCTGGATGCTGTGCCCGGGGACAGAAGTCCTCCCTTGCCCCCCCCAGCTACGCCACTGTTAACCACAGATTATGGAAAGGTTCTCCAGTTTCCTCCCATAGTCCAAACACATGCAGGTCAGGTGCGTTGGTGATTCTAAAATTGTCCCTATTGTGTGTGCTTGGTGTGTTGGTGTGTGTGTGCCCTGCGGTGGGCTGGCGCCCTGCCCCGGGATTTGATTCCTGCCTTGCACCCTGAGTTGGCTGGGATTGGCTCCAGCAGACCCCCGTGACCCTGTAGTTAGGATATAGCGGGTTGGATAATAGATGGATGGATGGATGGATGGATTATGGAAAGTGTCGCAAACCACGGAGGTACAGGAGTCGACCACATTTCTACTCACTGAAGTTTATGGGAAAAGTATATTTGGGGTTTCTGGAGCAGAAGCTACATTTCAACATGGACAGCACTAGATAATTAGATAATAATGTATATGCAGTAAATAAACATATTATTATAATTATCCATTTGACTAGCACCTTTATCCAAGATGGAGTGCAACTGTTTTCATTCGGTATTTAAATCTGGAGCACAACCAGTTTAAATAACTTGTGTAGGATCATCAAAGGTGAGGATTAAATTGGCAAACGTTTGGTCCCGAAGCAGTGACCCATTCTCTGAAAATAGGGTTGGACTCTCATCGCCTGGCCTGTTGGAAGACCTCCAGTGTGCTCTTCGCACATCACTCTCGGCTCTCTTTGCCCATTATTGCTACTGCCAGATTCAAGTCGAGACCTTCTTTGCCTTCCAGCTGACAATGCCCTCTTCTGCCGCTTTTAGATAAATTTGACCCAGTTTCTGACTCAAAAATAAAAATCCATATATAAGCAGCTCAGCTAGCAGGTTTCTCCATACTAAGCTCAGTAGACTCCATCACATTTGCGAGTTGCCAGCTGCTAATCTTGTAAATAAAAAGGGATTGCCAGCGTGCAGTTAAAAATGACATGAACGGCAAACAGCAATCCCAAAAAGAGGAGGAGATTTATGGCATGCATTTATATCCAAATGTCACAAATGAATACACCAGACAAAAATGTGCCAAATTGCACGCATATCTGCTAAAATATTGTTAAATAAATACTCCCCGAAAAATCAGAGCATTGCACTCTGAGGAAATGCGTTGACATGAGACTGAAGTTCGAGAGGAGAACAGGCCATTCAGCCCAACAAAATTCGCCAGTCCTGTCCACGTAATTCTTCTAAAATAACATCAAGTCGAGTTTTGAAGGTCCCTAAAGTCCTACTGTCCACCACACTACTTGTTAGTTTATTCCATGTGTCTACGATTCTCTGTGTAAAGACAAACTTCTTAATGTTTGTGCAAATTTTACCCTTAGCAAGATTTCGACTGGGTCCCCGTGTTCTTGATGAACTCATTTTAAAGTCACCGTCTCGATCCACTGAACTAATTCCCTTCATAATTTTAAACACTTCAAACAGGTCACCTCTTAATCTCCTTCTTCTTAAACTGTAAAGGCTCAGCGCTTTGAATCTCTCCTCATAACTCATCCCCTGTAGCCCTGAATCAGCCTGGTTGCTCTTTTCTGGATCTTTTCGTGTGCTGCTATGTCCTTTTTGTAGCCTGGAGACCCAAACTGCACCCAGGACTCCAGATGAGGCCTCACCAGTGTGTTATAAATCTTCAGCATAACTTCGTTGGACTTGTAGTGCACACATCAGGGCGCTATATAACCTGAGATTCTGTTAGCCTTCTCAATGGCTTCTGGACACTGTCTGGCAGTTGGTAGTGTCAAGTCCACTGCGACCCCCAAGTCCTCCTCATCAGGTGTACTTTCAATTGTAAAAGGTGCACTTTTGAATTGAAGACAGGCCTCTTGACCAAGGAATAGTGGGATAGGCATGTTTAAAATTCAAATGCTCAATCCTGTGTGGACATACACCTCTTGTGAACCTTTGACTGGAGGACTTCACGTGTGAATTTTGTGACACGAGTAACGTCAGAGTTTTAAAAGGATGCTTTTAATACTATTTATTGTGGTTCAGCCTCGGTCTTCATAGACTCCTATTCTACCAGAAAGTTTGTTATCTCCATTCACCATGGAAACTTTTTTCCCAGCTAGCACCATAAACTACATGAGGTAAGTAATGTAAATAGAATACAAATTATTTTCAGGTGGAGTCTTCCTTTAAAAAATTAAGAAGAATAAGAAAAAACAGAACCTAAGAAAGCCAAAACACCTTAGAGGGTTGATAATCCATCTTGAATAAATATAAAAACATTCAATTCTTTATTATTTGTTTCCGAGAATTTGTTTTAGGAACCAAATATTAATTCCCATTTACTTCAACCAATGGCTGGAGAGACTTACTGAGAAAGATCTTACAAAAAACAGAGATGACGATGCCAGATTGAAGTTAGCACTGATGAGGGCAAACTTAGTCCTGATGTCCCAGTATATGTGGGGACTGGAAGTGACTAAAGAAGTAGTCAGGTAGTCAGGACATTTTTGGCTTATGATTTTTATTTTGTGCATTTTTGGTGCTACGAAAACCATAATATTTGACTTCAGTGCCAGAATCAGAGTAGTAGAATGGTCAAAAATCTCAGAGCGATGCAAATTTGGTCCTACCATTAGAAGGAGGAGCAGTAGCATTTGATCAGTTTTCCTAACATCACCAGATTTAGGAGAAGTTGTGAACATCCTAAGCTGCCAGAGGATGGTCATCAGGCAGAGATTGGAATTCAAATTCCAGTAAAGGTGGAGTGTTTTGGAAATACTGGACAACGATGAACTTGTAAAATGATATTGATTGATACAGAGATGAAATAATATTTATAACAAATCTTTGTCTACATGAAGACGTCATGTGTTGTCAGCCAAAATGAAAGTGATGGCGTTGACTTTTTTTGGCCACAGGGAAAATGGAGTTTTACGGTAACGATGATTTGGGTATGTCACAACCAACCATTTCTCGAATTTTGTGACCTGTCACACATGCGTGCATGGGAGGCAGCAGCACGGTCTGGTTAATTCTGAAGTGCCGATATGAAGGGCTAATCACGTGCACTAAGGCCTTCTCTCCTTCCTTGCAGGAACAAATAAGATCTAACCCACTTAATTCCGGCTACAGAACACACCCCTAATGACATCATTTCCTCCCTCCTAGTCTAAGATGATCCACCTCTTCCTTTCCCTCAACCATAAAGAGCCATTAATTCATCCCTATGGCAATCTTACATTGGACTCAGTCCTATGATACTACTCTATACTAACAATCGCTTTTTTTTAATTAAAGCAAAAGTTACAATATACGGGTCTGATCCCCCAAATCTTTATCTCTTGTCCTTATCTTACTAGAGACCTTACTTACAACACTTCAAGTAATATGCAGGTTTACACATTTCCCTATGACTTCACGTGGGGTAATGTTAATCAAGCAGCACGTTCATGCAAGTCCCTGATTTCCTAAAGTTGTTGATGTGATCGACAGTACACATGTAAAGATTATTGCCTGAAGTGTGGATGAGCAGGCATATGAGAATCGAAAGTGATGTCATCGCATCACCAACACAGAGGTTCATGGATGCAAACTGTAGTGTAGTGGCCACCGTATTACCCTGAAGATAATAAGCAGGACTGGATGGGTGAGTGGCAGCGAAATGTCACACAGGAATGCAGAGCTCTGGAACAATTGCATTACAATTTTTAAGTCTGTGAAGGTTAAAAAGACAGGTGAAGACCCTCAGAGTTTTGTGTAAATAGAGTCTTACAGAAGAATAACGGAAAGAGAGACACAGCACAGTAGAAGATGATCGGGAGCACTGGAAGAGTGAATGCAGCTTCAGAAATAGCACAAGAACAGCCATGGCTATTTTCAATAACCGCTATTTGATGAGGTGCTTCCCGTGGAACTAAATAGCGTGAAGGTGATCCTTCTGAAAGTACCGCTATCAATCATTCATTGTTAAATAAACACGGCCATTATCATGATTAACTCTTACTCAGTGGATTTGTCTTGGCCTTTCCGTTTCAGTGCTTGTTATTGTATCATTCTTGATGTCGTTGCGAAGTGAAGCGGTTGTACTCACGATTCTAGAGAGCTTCACGAAAGTGGCAAAAACCTCTTATTTGAAACTATTCACATCTTTTTCAAAATTATTATTATTATCTTTGTTGTGAAGCCTTAACGTTTGTATCAGAAAACTGCGGTGTCGTCATGATTTCCAAACAAACTAGAAAATGACTTCACGGGTGCCATAAAATCGTGATGTCATCCATTCTCAAAAATAAAATCCTACTCCTCGCTGGGAGTCGGTGTAGGATGCATCATAACTATTTCTCATGTCTAGGATTGCCAGATTAGAAAATTAGGAATACAGGACACTCTTAAAATCTCTCTCTATATTACTATATATATATATAGATTTATACATGCCCCCTACACACCCAGACCAATATATTATATAAAAGTAGAGACAGAAGTTAAAAACATAGAGCCAGGATTTTAATGGGTTATGAGGAAAACAAAAGTTAAATCATTTGAAAATGATTTAATACAAGCTAAAAAAATCTATAAAAATGAAATCACTTGAAAATATTTATTTAAGAAAGACAACAGAGAAATATTATTATTATTTAATACAGGCAGTTAGAAAAAAAGTGGGCCGTGGCAAGTAGTACCAACACCTTCATTACAAAATTTGAAAATGAACTAAATACGAGACATTTGGGTGTCCCTGAAAGGTCAGTATGGGACAGGGGACAAAATTATCAAATATGGGACATGTCCCATATATAAGGGACGTCTGGCAACCCTACTCACGTCCTACTCTGAGGTAGTGCAAATTCTTATCCTTATCAGACTTTTTAGTGTAGTTCCTACGAGTGATTCCGAGGCACAGGTGTAGGCCCGCAGCCTGTTTCGTGCTCTCCTGGTCAGCACATTCATTTCTCAGATCCTATCCGTGTTTGTCCTTCGGGACGCGCATCGTAATCTCCTCACAACACCTTACAGCATGAATTATTTCAGTAATTAGTCTCATTTGAAGGAAATGCAACATCTTCTTTCGGAAAGATAAAGAGCTGTGGCTGAGCCTCACAGGTCACTGAATACGGAATGAAGACTAAAAACTGCTAAAGACGAGTCATTGCAGTCGCCTCTTTACATTCAAGGATATGGCGAAAAATTGGCAACCGTGCCCAAACGCCACCCGAGAATCTAACATTATTATCAAAATGGCGTCTTTTCATTGAAAAGTGACCAGAAATGTTGTCACTATTACGACAAAAGTTGTATTCTCCCACTATGCGGACAGCCAATGCCATGAGTTCACCCCCCACCCCGACCACACACAGCCGGCTGAATTAATAGTTAATTAACTGAGTGGGAGACGAGATGATTTTTTTTTTTCTCACGACTCCTGATTTACCGCTGTGGCTGTAATTATATATTTACCCAATTATGTCTTAATCCATTTCCACTGCGCAGTGTAAACGAAAAGCAAAACACGAGACAATGATTACTAAGTGCTTAAAGGAAATAAAACAAAGCTGCGAGCAGGCGGCCCCTTGCCAGCCACAGCTTTAAGGATTAAAGGAAGCCACCAGAAAATGGGACACCCGAGTAGCTCCCCGTCTCGCTCCCAATGTCGTGTTTCCACATCTAGCTGAACATCCCTGTCAGCCTTTAATGACATCCTTATTTAACTTGATTATTGTTGATGGATCAATTCGCGCCTCTTTAATAGTGTAAATTGCATGGGCTGTCTGTCTGTGGGCAGCCCAGCACGAACGATCAGGGCAATTAGTGGCGTGTTAAAAGGAGATGGAGGCCGATGAGCTGTGGTTACCCTGTGAGACACAACGTCAAAAAGAAAACCAAAAAATGGGGTTTGGAAGGTGCTTGTGACACACATGCTATTAGTCTGAAGTGTTCAGAAGTGCAATTATAAATAAATAATAAATAAGTAGGAAATGTCAGCCATTACTTTACTGCCTGAATGTGAACAAAGTGTTGCTTTAATTATTTAATTCTGTGGTATTACTGGGTTCTTTGTGAGACTGCATAAGGCACCATAAATCACAAAGGCAGACGGACTTTATTGTACAGGCTGCGGTCCAGTCAAACAAACGAGGCTGGTGGTGTAGACAGAGGGAGACACTGCAGGCCGTCCTCAATCCAGAATGAGCCCAAAGTGGGTGGCACAAAAGGTTTTTACTTAATAAACGAATACTCTGCCCACAGATAATATTTTTTATATGATATGTTATCCATGTAGTTTGTAGAGGTAATGGAGAAAAACTTTAAATTTCATGTTTAAGTGGAGAAAATCCATAAAGAAGATTCAAATTGAATGGGACTGTGATATTTCACAGCTCTTCTCCTGGCTGGGGTTCATTCTCGCTTCATGTCTTTTATGATCATGTTGACTTTGGTTAATGATTTGCACCATTCTTTCTTTTTGATTTTACTGTATTAACACTGCCACTGTTATGTGCCTTTTGTTTTTTGGGTGGTCTCCAAGAGGTGGGGCCACCAGCCAAACATTTCTAGGAACTGCCCTCCAAACTACTTATATATCCGGAGAGTCGTCCAAAGTTTGTGGTGGTTCATTCTGTCATGAACTAGCGGCCCCAAGCCCAAAACAGTTCCAAAGCATGCAGTCCTGAACATAGATAGATAGATAGATAGATATGAAAGGCGCTGTACAATAGGTGGATATGAAGGCTACTATCTGATAGACAGACAGACAGATATTAATTTTAGTATAGTTAGCAGGATCACAAAATTACATAGGTAATTATATATGAAATGCACTATATGATAGATAGATAGATAGATAGATAGATAGATAGATAGATAGATAGATAGATAGATAGACAGACAGACAGACAGACAGACAGATAGATAGATAGATAGATAGATAGATAGATAGATAGATAGATAGATAGATAGATAGATAGATAGATAGATAGATCCATCCATTTTCCAACCCGCTGAATCCAAACACAGGGTCACGGGGTCTGCTGGAGCCAATCCCAGCCAACACAGGGCACAAGGCAGGAACCAATCCCGGGCAGGGTGCCAACCCACCGTGGGACACACACAAACACACACAAACACCAAGCACACACTAGGGACAATTTAGAATCGCCAGTCCACCTAACCTGCATGTCTTTGGACTGTGGGAGGAAACCCATGCAGACACAGGGAGAACATGCAAACTCCACGCAGGGAGGACCTGGGAAGTGAACCTGGGTCTCCTAACTGCGAGGCTAGATAGATAGATAGATAGATAGATAGATAGATAGATAGATAGATAGATAGATAGATAGATAGATAGATAGAATTTGGTATAGTAGGCAGGATTAGATAGATAGATAGATAGATAGATAGATAGATAGATAGATAGATAGATAGATAGATAGATAGATAGATAGATAGATAGATAGATAGATAGATAGATAGATAGATAGATAATTTTAGTATAGTTGGTAGGATCATAAAATTGCACAGATAGAAATAAACGTTACTATTTGATAAATAGACAAATAGATAATAATTTTAGTATACAGTAATCCCTCGCTGTATCGTGCTTCGCCTTTCGCGGCTTCACTCTATCGTGGATTTTATATGTAAGCATATTTAAATATATATTGTGGATTTTTTGCTGGTTCGTGGATTTCTGCAGACAATGGGTCTTTTAATTTCTGGTACATGCTTCCTCAGTTGGTTTGCCCAGTTGATTTCATACAAGGGACGCTATTGGCAGATGGCTGAGAAGCTACCCAGCTTACTTTTCTCTCTCTCTTGCGCTGACTTTCTCTGATCCTGACGTAGGGGGATTGAGCAGGGGGGCTGTTCACACACCTAGACGATACGGACACTCGTCTAAAAATGCTGAAAGATTACCTTCACGTTGCTACTTTCTGTGCAGTTGCTTCATGAAACGACATGCTGCACGGTGCTTCGCATACTTAAAAGCACGAAGGGCACGTATTGATTTTCGATTGTTTGTTTCTCTCTGTCTCTCTCTATCTCTCTCTCTCTCTTTCTCTGCTCCTGATGGAGGGGGTGTGAGCTGCCGCCTTCAACAGCTTTGTGCCGCGGTGCTTCGCATACTTAAAAGCCAAACAGCCCTATTGATTTGTTTGCTTTTCTCTATCTCTCTGACATTATCTGCTCCTGACACGCACTCCTTTGAAGAGGAAGATATGTTTGCATTCTTTTAATTGTGAGACGGAACTGTCATTTCTGTCTTGTCATGGAGCACAGTTTAAACTTTTGAAAAAGAGACAAATGTTTGTTTGCAGTGTTTGAATAACATTCCTGTCTCTCTACAACCTCCTGTGTTTCTGCGCAAATCTGTGACCCAAGCATGACAATATAAAAATAACCATATAAACATATGGTTTCTACTTCGCCGGATTTTCTTATTTCGCGTGTGGCTCTGGAACGCAACCCCCCGCAATGGAGGAGGGATTACTGTAGTTGGTAGGATCACAAAATTAGATAGATAGATAGATAGATAGATAGATAGATAGATAGATAGATAGATAGATAGATAGATAGATAGATAGATAGATAGATAGATAGATAGATAGATAGAATTTGGTATAGTCGGCAGGATTAGATAGATAGATAGATAGATAGATAGATAGATAGATAGATAGATAGATAGATAGATAGATAGATAGATAGATAGATAGATAGATAGATAGATAGATAGATAGATAGATAGATAGATAGATAGATAGATAGATAGAATTTGGTATAGTTGGCAGGATTAGATAGATAGATAGATAGATAGATAGATAGATAGATAGATAGATAGATAGATAGATAGATAGATAGATAGATAGATAGATAGATAGATAGATAGATAGATAGATAGATAGATAGATAGATAGATAGATAGATAGATAGATAGATAGATAGATAGTATTAAAATGAGTGCACTAGACTATATAAAATGACAATGAGCTAAAAGGGTCCCCCCTGGTTCACACACATTCAGGTGGACAAGTCTGAGCAGGGCTAATTGACATGGCGCGGGGCCAGCCTGCCTCATAACATGCATTTCCTTGAAGTTAAGTGTGTTTGCATTACCAGCCTGCTATTAATCTTAGGCAGTAATGACATTATTGTGTAAATTCATAGAGGCCAGCAACGCTTCATGACCCAGCGGTTGGAAAGAAGTAAAAGGCAGAAGATGTGCCATTGGAATACAAAAGGAGGCATTTCAATTTATCAGTTTTCAAACCAGCAAAATGCTGAGATGTAACAGCACAACAGTTTAGGGCACAAGGTTGGAATGAACCAGCGTGGACATCCAACTTCAACAGAACATTAGAGGTGAATGGCACACACCCAATCTTTCGTGTAACCTCATTCCCCTACATACCGTGCTCATGGTCATTCGAGCACTTTAAGATGGTCCCGTGTTTGTAAGACTAAGTGGGCGAGTGAGTGTTTTGTGTCAATTCCAGGTCGCTTTTCCGCATTGCTCCCATTGCAGCCTGGATGGGCAGATAGATGGATAAGTGAAAGGCCCTTTGCAACTGCAGATTCTACAAGGCTGCTGTGAAAATCTCCAAAATGAAATCATAGAGAGCTTCTTCAGAAAGAAAGTCAGCTGCATTGTTAAGCAGCATGGAAACACAGAAGCGCCCAAGTCAATAGCTTCCTGCTGATATAGAAATAAAGGAGACACTCTGAACAAAGACGTCAGTAGTTAAAAGATGACCTGCGCGTTGAAAAAAAGAAGCAGAACATGAAAGAGAAAAAAGATGTATCAGTGAAAGAAAGAAAGAACAGCTTGTGTATGTAAAATGTTTGACTCAGCCAATAGCAGTTCATATTTAAAGAAAAATGGAGATGTCTCAGTTGTAATCGACATGCAGGCGTAAAGAAAAGAGACAGATAATGAAAGAGAGATGCTGATTGAGCAGTCAAAGACTGTGAGACGACTGGAAGATGCTCCATAATGGAAAAAACGGAATGTGTTCGGCTCCTGAGGGATAACCACACATATCTATTTAATTTCTTTCTATTTTGTTTTGTTTTTTTTGTTCATTTTAAAATTTCCCCTTATTGTCTTGCCTGTTGTATCTTTAGGTGTATTGTAATGTTAATTGCTACCTTCAAGTGTAACCTAGAAATGGCTTTGTATTCATTCTGTTTGCCGCGGTTCTCTGCTGAGGCATTAGTTGCTTTCTCAGCTTCAGCTTTCCTCTCGTGCTTCTCTCTCCATTTTTTAAAGTTTGCTGATCTTTTGATCTTTTCATACATATTTCTGGTTTTCTGGCTTTTTTGGCTTTGTTTCTAGTCCTTGATTTTTGCAATAATTGTTTGTTTTTGTTTTGTTCTATTTTACTTTGCTTATTGTTAGAAACATAATTAACATATTTTTATTAATTGATCTTTTTGGAAATTCTGTGTTATTCCCACGAAAGGCAGCTGGACCTGACGGCATCTCAGGACACGTGCTGAAAGACTGTGCAGACCAAGTGGCTGGGGTCTTCACCAGGATTTTCAACCAGTCCCTGTCTCAGTCCACTGTGCCATCCTGCCTGAAATCCTCTGTCATAGTGCCTGTGGCCAAGAAACAGACCATCACCAGTCTTAATGACTACAGGCCAGTTGCACTGACCCCTGTGGTTATGAAGTGTTTCGTGAAGCTCATCAGGAACCACATCATGTCATTCATGCCTCCCATGCTTGATCCGCACCAGTTTGCCTACAGAACAAACAGGTCTATGGAGGACGCCGTGGCCACTGTTCTCCATGCTGTTCTGTCCCATCTGGAGCAGCAGGGGAGCTACGCACGGCTGCTCTTCATAGACTTCAGCTCTGCCTCTAATACCATCTTACCCCACAGACTGGTGACCAAACTGTCAGACATAGAACTTCCACACTCCACCTGCTTTTGGATCAAGGACTTCCTGAGTGATCGCACTCAGAGGGTTAGAGTAGGCCCCTACATCTCCACACCCAACAGCCTCAGCACTGGCTCCCCAGAGGGCTGTGTGCTGAGTGCTCTATACCCTCTACACCCACGATTGCATTCCTGCCCACTACAGTAACACCATTGTTAAGTTCGCTGATGATACCACGGTAGTAGGGCTCATCTCTGGGTGGGATGAGTCCGCCTACAGGGATGAGGTGGAGCGGCTGACAACGTGGTGTAGGAATAACAACTTGCTCCTAAATACAGCCAAGACCAAGGAGCTCATCGTGGACTTCAGGAAGAAGGCAGACAACATCCAGCCACTCATCATCAATGGGGACTGTGTGAAGAAGGCCTCAGACTTCCGCTTCTTTGCAGTCACCATTAGGGAGGACTTGATCTGGGGAACACATACTGCTGAGGTAGTGAAGAAGGCCTAAAAGAGACTCTACTTCCTGAGGGGGCTTAGAAAGAACAACATCCCTGAGAGACTGCTGGTGTCCTTTTACCGCTGCACAGTAGAGAGCATCCTGGTCTACTGTCTCTGTGCGTGGTTCTCCAGCTGCACAGTAGTACAGAAGAAAGAGCTCCACAGGGTCATTAAGGTCGCCCAGCGGATAGTTGGCTGTCCTCTCCCCTCACTAGAAGAACTACATAGTTCCTGTTGTCTCAGGAACGTCAAGAAAATTCTTCAGGACCCATCACACCCAGGACATGCATTGTTTGAACGTTCCAGATCCATAAAGACTAAGACAAATAGACTAAGAAACATCAGCCATCACCATGCTGAATGTGCTAAGTGGTCAATCTGACCGAGTACAAATTCATTCTAAGTTAACATTAGATAAGGAACACGTGCAATATAATGTATCTATGTATGAGTGGAAAACATTGTTCTGCTGTTATGGACAGGTTTGGATACTTATTTTATTCCCTTATTTTAGTTGTAACTTGAGTAATTGTGTTTTGGTTTTGATTTTATTTTTATTTTATTTTCTCTGCACTGGAAAATTGCACCTAAAAATTTCGTTGTACAACGTCTCATTGCTACAATGACAATAAAGATTTTGATTTGATTTGATTCTTGGCTTCTAGCTGCTTACGATGAACGGCATGGTGTGCTTCTCCTGGTGGGACAGTGTAGTCAGTCATCCCAGCAATGCAATGTTTGGTCGAGGATATACCTAAAATTTGGGGATTTCAAGCATTTTAATCTCCAACATTTATACATTTTTGTTCTCGTTCTAGCAATTATTCAGAATTCTTTAATGTATATTATGGGATTTTGAAGTACAGAGAATCCAAATCTGTGGTCTGTTTCTTGCCTCCTGTCACAGTTGTATGTTTCTTTACGTTCTACCTCGACACCACAGGCAGCGAGCATTGTGCTGCCCATTCCGTGGAAATCCATCTCGGAATACAACTTCGCTCGTTAGTGATGTCAAACAAGCAACGGTATAAAGTTGTTTTGCATTGATTCCATGGTATCGGAGATACCAGATCAACTAAAACTTCTGAATTCCTGGTCTCGAGTATCTGCTCGTTATTTGATTCTGTATTTTGATTGCGTTTCTGGCTCTGATGAAAAGTTCTTTCTGATCCCCAGTTTTGACCTTTGCGTATATTTTGGTTTTTCACATTTTCTGACCATTTTTTGACCTCTGTCTCCCTTTAGGCAGAACATCCAGGAGTTTGTAAAATATGCCGTGGTAATCAGAGGATCCATCACTGTTAACGAAACACTGAAATCTTACTCTGGTACTATGGAATGTACAATGAATCAGCAAAGGGGACTGCTGTTATTTAGGATGTGCATATCTTAAGTGGAAGAGTTGCATCACACACAGATATGTATTCTGCAAATAAAAGACATGGAATCTCGCATGCAACTCGGATGTTGTGTGTGAAAAACTGCATTAGTCCCCCCTCTGGTCCTTTCCTCCTGCTGAATGTCGACTAACTGTGTGCCAGTGGCTTCCTCCCATCACTCCCTGCATATTGTGGCTGACTGCTGGGAATCGAGTCCGCTCTGTAGCTCTGCCAACTGGGCTTTGTTATGTCAGCAAACTGACAAGATTTGGGAAAGGATCGAGAGAACAGACGATGAAACAGAAAAAGAGTCAAAAAGGATCAAAAGCAGGAGCGTCAAAACCAGAACAACAGACAAGAATCATGGTTAAAAATTCGGAGCAGAAGTAAAACCCAGGCAACATTAGTACTGAGAAACTTTTTGGAAGCAGCAATTTGAAAAAGGATTTCGAGTCCACAACACAGATAACAAAGTGAATTCCTGGATCACTTTTTAACCCGTCATGTCAAACCTGAACATCGCTAACTGTGAGGACAGGCCCCAGCAATGCACAATGAGGTCGCAACGACATAAGCCAAACTCGGCGGCCATCATGAAAGATACAAAATGGCAAACAAAAGAGTCCAAAAAATTTGACAACTCTTCAAGCGATTGGACTTTATGGAATTAAACGACAAACTCATATTGAGGAACCTTAAAAATCCCAAAGACGAGAGTTTGGTCTCAGTAATCCATAGGAAAAAAAAAACGTATAAAAAATAAATACAGAAACCTGAAGCCTAATAGACTTGTCTTCAAGAAGACAGAACTTAATCAAATAAACCTAATTGGACAAGGGTGTTGTCTTCACCCCCTTAACCTGATACTTTTCTGCATGGCTGATTGGCTATTGGAGTTTGCATGTTCTCCCTGTGTCTGCGTGGGTTTCCTCCCACAGTCCAAAGACATGCAGGTTAGGTGCATTGGCGATCCTAAATTGTCCCTAGTGTGTGCTTGGTGTGTGTGTGCCCTGTGGTGGGCTGGTCCGGGGATTTGTTCCTGCCTTGTGCCCTGTGCTGGCTGGGATTGGCTCTGGCAGAACCCCACGACCCTTTGTTAGATTATAGCAGGTTGGAGAATGACTGACTGATTGGCTATTATAACATACAATAGGTAGAATCAGTAGATGAGGAAACAATCACCTCTGCGCCTGTAATATTACTGACTATGCCAAAAACAACAATTTATTTCTTTTCAATCCCATCTGGCATAATGAATTATTATTATTATTATCACTAATTAATATAACACACATATATTTGTGATTTGTGAAGGAAAATCTTAGTTTACATAGAATGAAACACATAGAGCAGAATTTGAATCCAGTCTCATGGATCTATCTATCTATCTATCTATCTATCTATCTATCTATCTATCTATCTATCTATCTATCTATCTATCTATCTATCTATCTATCTATCTATCTATCTATCTATCTATCTATCTATCTATCTATCTATCTATCTATCTATCTATCTAATCCTGCCTACTATACCAAATTCTATCTATCTATCTATCTATCTATCTATCTATCTATCTATCTATCTATCTATCTATCTATCTATCTATCTATCTATCTATCTATCTATCTATCTATCTATCTATCTATCTATCTATCTATCTATCTAAACATCAGTGGGACTGGGCTTCAGGATACCATTGGGTTCTTCAAAAAGTTATGTAAGAATAGAATCTTAGTGGAGTTTAATTTTTATAAATGTACAAAGAATTTGGAACGGTTTAGGGAGGTTTGGTGTGTAAATAGTGTGCTCTGTGAATGTGAGGATGATGAGTTACACTTGATGTTATAATTTTTCCCACAATTGCTTAATTAGTGTGTTAGGAAAGCTTTAACTGGAAATGTTTCTTTATTTGTTATATAGAATAAGATTTTTATTTTTCTGTATATATGTTTTGTTTGTTGGGTGATGTTATATACTGTTTTTAACAATTATATCAATAAACGTAGTTTTTAAAAAATAAAAAAAATATCTATCTATCTATCTATCTATCTATCTATCTATCTATCTATCTATCTATCTATCTATCTATCTATCTATCTATCTATCTATCTATCTATCTATCTATCTATCTATCTACACTAAATATCTATCTGTCTGAGTTACATTTCTTTTAGGATAAGCGTAGTGTTTTGCGTTTACCGGGAGATGAAGGTGGTCAAGGTTTAATTGATATTTTCAGTAGAACTGAGATTGTTTGTTACACTAACTAACTATTATTAATCTAACTAATCCTGCCAAGTCAAGTCAAGTCAAGTTGGGGAGCATGCACTGGTACAGTGTGTTGCCGCACTCACTACACAACAAAACAACTCGGGATCCCGGTTTGCAACCCCCCAGTCGCACCCTTCGGAAATGACCCTCTATCTGCCACAGTCAGGTGTTACATGGGTGACCCCTTGGCCTGCTCCAGCCACTCGGGTCCCCAATAATGAGGCTCTTATGAGCCGGATCACCCTCAGGGAAACGTGACACATGGCCGTAGTGCCACAACTGACACTCCCTCACAATGCAGGTCATGTGCCTCATTCAGGACTCCATGAGCAACACAAAGTCAAACCAACGGTACTGAAGGATTCTCCGAAGAGACACAGTACCAAAGGAGTCCAGTCTTCGTCTCAGGTCACTGGATAGCGTCCATGTCTTACAAACAGGGAGCACCAGGACTCTAAAGACTTCGACCTACATCCTTTTGTATAGATAACGGGAAAGCCACACACCCCTTTCCAGCAACCTCATGACCCCCCATGCTCTCCAAATCCGTCTACTGACTTCATAGGAAGAGTCACCAGAGACATGAATGTCACTTCCAAGCTAAGTAAACCTTTCAACAAGGTTGACACTCTCTCTGCAGACAGACACACTGCTGATGGCTGTGCCCAAGAGGTCATTAAAGGCCTGGATCTTGGTTCCTGGATCTTAATCCTGCCAACTATACTAAAATTTAGATCCATTGTCACACACGCGCGTATGGGAGGTGGCAGCAGCAGGGTGTAATTGATTCCGAAGTGCCAATATGCGGGGCTAATCATGTGCACTAATTCCTTCCCTCCTTCCTTGCAGGGCCAAATAAGATCTAATCCACTTCCTTCTGACTAGAGAACACACCCCTAATGACATAATTTCCTCCTTCCACATCTACATGGTCCGTCTCTTCCTTTTCCTTGACTATAAAAGAACCACCTATTCCTCCCTGCAGCAGTCTTGTATTGGACTCAGTCCTATGAGGCTACTCTCAACTAACATTCGCTTTTCCATCTATCCATCCATTTTCCAACCTGCTATATCTTAACACAGGGGCAGCAAAAATTACAATATATGGGGCGGATCCCCCCCAGATCTTTATCTTTTTTCCATGTCTTTCTACACTGTCTAATCTATCTAACCTGTCAATCTATCTAACCCTGCCAACCATACTAAAATATCTATCTATCTATCTATCTATCTATCTATCTATCTATCTATCTATCTATCTATCTATCTATCTATCTATCTATCTATCTATCTATCTATCTATCTATCTATCTATCTATCTATCTATCTATCTATCTATCTATCTATCTATCTATCTATCTATCTATCTATCTATCTGTCTATCTATCTAGTGCTGTGATTCTCAAAGTGTGGTCTGTGGACAACTGGTGGTCCATGAGTATGTGCCAGGTAGTCCATAAGCTACCCTAGTCAGCTTTCTTTTTTTTTTTTTAACTGATAAAGTCACATGAAATGGCTCTAAAACACCACCCTGTCTAACTAACTTCTATTTGGGCAAAACCATCTTTCATGTGTACACCACTCCTTCCCGGACTGATCCTGCTTGGTTGTAGTAATTGCTCTCCCTCTTTTCTCTCTTTCGCCATTTCTTCAGACTCCAAGTCTCTCTCCTTTTGCCATCCAGCCTAACACCTTCACTACATCAGACGTCGTTTTTCAAATCCAGCTGCTGTTTCGGCTCAAGAGAGAGCCTCTGATAACAGCAATCCCTTAATTCCACGTTCAAGAAATTATTATGGATCATTTACTAAAAACTAGCACTTTGAAATGTAAATCCAGTGAGATTTAAATATTAGTCTTGTAATTCAGACTTTCCTTCCAGGTAGGCAGGGTCAAACACCTCGTAAGCAAGAGAATTAAATAAGAACAGTGTGTGCCACCTGTACCTGAGAGAAGACACCAGGTGAGTAAAACCAACAAAAAGGAGCCGCTATGGTAGCTCATAGAATAGAATTAGATTAAAACATAGAAAGAGACTGAGGAGCAGCATGAGTTCTCTTTCTTAGGGTGCCTTCCAAAGACACAACAGTGGCAGCAAAGCGGCTCTAGGTCCAAAAAACACTTTGAGAAACAATGATCTACGATAAGGAAAAGAAGCAGATTCTCAAATGTAAACCAGCATCTGCAAACAGCATTGCATTTCATTTTTATTCCATCCAATGAGATGTCAATAAAGCCCCTGGGTAAAGCTCTACAGCTGAGATAACACCAAATTAAGCACTTCAGAGGTTGATTGCTGCTTTGGATAGAGGAAGGGGAAGACAGAACAAAATAAAATAATAATAATGAAGATCTAAATGAATGAATCTAGAAACAGGTGCTGCTATGGAGGTTACAATGTGTCTGTGCACAGCATCAGTATGTAAGACATGGAGACACGTGGGTGGTACAAAAATAAGGCAGCTCCTCAGCTGTCGAGTAAATGAGCCGAGACATGAGGCAGGAGCTGCTGCTGGACTTCTCCACGCCCCTGTCCCCCCATTATCTCAATGTCCTCTTACAGACGAGGCCTGGTCGACTCCTCCCTGCTGACCTGGTCTACTGCAAGTGCTGGATGCCATATGGGGGTTGGAAAGATGAGGGATAAGGCCTGTGAGAAATCGATGGGCGAATCTATAGACGCCTATAATTTACTATGTCTTGCAGGCAAGTATTGATATTTGACTCAACCCACATTCACACAACTATCCATTTTCATTAAGTGTTAATTCCATTTTAAGACTCTGCTGACAGTCACGGGGCACAAGGTAGGGCTTTCTATTCGTGAAACAGTGGGGCTTCACTTGATGGGAATCTGCCAAACTGAGTAACCAAAGGGATACAAGTGAACCTCCGCAATCCGACAGGTAAGACAGGACATCCAAACAGGAAAAAAAAAAAAAAAAAAGATTCACTTGGATAACATAAAGTCGCACTGGACACTTTTACCAGGCTTATCCATCAGACATACAGTCACATGAAAATGTTTGGGAACCCCTCTCAGCCTGCATAATAATTGACTCTCCTTTCAACAAAAAAGATAACAGTGGTCTGTATTCCATTTCCTAAGAACATCTGAGTACTGAGGTGTTTTCCGAACAAAGATTTTTAGTGACGCAGTATTTAGTTGTATGCAATTAAATCAAATGTGAAAAAACTGGCTGTGCACAAATGTTGGTCCCCTTGTCATTGTGCTGATTTGAATGCCTGTCACTGCTCAATGCTGATTGGTTGATGAGCTTGTTAAACCTTGAACTTCATAGACAGGTGTGTCCAATCCTGAGATATAAAGGTATTTAAGGTGGTCAATTGCAAGTTGTGCTTCCTTCCCTTTGACTCTCCTCTGAAGAGTGACAGCATGGGATCCTCAAAGCAACTTTCCAAAGATCTGAAAACAAAGATTGTTCAGTCTCCTGGTTTAGGGGAAGGCTACAAAAAGCCATCTCAGAGGTTTAAACTGTCAGTTTCAATTGTAAGGAATGGAATCAGGAAATGGAAGGCCACAGGCACAGTTGCTGTTAAACCCAGCAGGTCTGGCAGGCCAAGAAAAATACAGGAGCGGCATATGAGCAGGATTGTGAGAATGGTGACAGACAACCCACAGATCACCTCCAAAGACCTGCAAGAACATCTTGCTGCAGATCGTGTATCTGTACATCGTTCTACAATTCAGCGCAATTTGCACAAAGAACATCTGTATGGTCGGGTGATGAGAAAGAAGCCCTTTCTGCACTCACGCCACAAACTGAGTCGCTTGTTGTATGCCAATGCTCATTTAGACAAGCCAGATTCATTCTGGAACAAAGTGCTTTGGACTGATGAGACAAAAATGGAGTTATTTGGTCAGAACAAGAAGCATTTTGCATGGCGGAAGAAGAACACCGCATTCCAAGAAAAACACCTGCTACCTACTGTCAAATTTGGTGGAGGTTCTATCATGCTGTGTGGCTAGTTCAGGGACTGGGGCCCTTGTTAAAGTCGAGGGTCGGATGAATTCAACCCAATATCAACAAATTCTTCAGGATAATGTTCAAGCATCAGTCACAAAGTTGAAGTTATGCAGGGGTTGGATATTCCAACAAGACAATGACTCAAAACACTTCGAAATCTACAAAGGCATTCATGCAGTGGGAGAAGTACAATGTTCTGGAATGGCCGTCACAGTCCCCTGACTTGAATATCATCGAAAATCTATGGGATAATTTGAAGCAGGCTGTCCATCAAATTGAACTGAACTGGAGAGATTTTGTATGAAGAATGGTCAGAAATACCTCCATCCAGAATCCAGACACTCAAAGGCTATAGGAGGACAGCATCTACAGGCCGTTAAATTAGCAAAAGGAGGCTCAACTAAGTATTGATGTCATATCTCTGTTGGGGTGCCCACATTTATGCACCTGTCTAATTTTGTTATGATGCATATTGCATATTTTCTGTTAATCCGATAAACTTAATGTCACTGCTGAAATACTACTGTTTCCATAAGGCATGTCAGATATTAAAAGGAAATTGCTACTTTGAAAGCTCAGCCAATGAGAAACAGAAATCCAAAGAATTAAGAGGGGTTCCCAAACTTTTTCATATGACTGTACCTGCGAGGTCCAGTATGCAATTGGTTTTACACGTGGTATGAGGAGACCTAAGAAATCTGACAAACAAGAGGAGACCATTCAGTCCATCAGGCTTGTTTGTTTAGCTAATAGCTAAGCTGTCCCCAAAATCTCATCCAGATCCTTCTTAAAGGTTGTCAAGGATTCTGCTTCAACTCCATGACTTGGTGGTTTGTTCCAGAATCCTACAACTCTTTGAGGAAAGAAGTTCTTCCTAATGTTTAATCTTCATTAGATGTACCCGTATTGATATAGACATCCACTGAACCCTGACGATGATTACTCACAGTGCCACAGATCTCCAGCGTCTTTAGTAACACAGGTGCCCAGTGGCCATGCCTACTGGACACCAGGGCCTCATTGGGCTTTCTCACAGTCTTAACTAAAGCCACAAGTCTCCATTGATTTACTCACAGCATTACCTCAGGTAGCACAGGACGTAGCCACTGAATCTCCAGTGCCTCTCAAGCTCCCACTGCCCTGTGGTGTTCCAAATGCTGATCAGACACACCCACAGCACCATGGGTGCCATCAGACATACCTGCTAAATCCCACTAGGCTTGTCTGCATCACCACAGGTCCACACTGAATTTCTCACAGGCTATAACCTTCAGTGCCAGGAAAAATTCACAACAAACCCACTCTCCTTGGTAGTAACTTTGGGCCTCACTGTGGCTGAGATTTCTATGTCAAAACAGTTAAGCCTGAGCGTATGTTGGGATAAGCTATTATGAGCCAATGTACAGCATTAAGCCCAAATAACAATTGGAACAATGTCTGTGAAGATTCGCAGTCATCCAGTTGAAATTATCTGGTGGTTGAGTCATGGCAACTGGACTTCTTCCTTGTTAGATAGATAGATACGTTTCGCTGCTCATCCAAGCAACTTCTTTAGTCTGAGGAATGTTGTTAGTGACCAAAAATGTATCCTCCAGGTTAGTTTCACTACACACCTGCCCTGAATAGGCTCATTGAGTAAAACAAAGGAAGGGGGAGGTGTGGGTAGATGTAACCATCACACCTTTAACGGCCCCTCCTGCCCCCATAGAGTGGGTTGTTAGGAGTGGTCCACCATGTGGAGGTGTAAATTGGGCCTGATTTTCCTTAGGCCTTAGGCATAACCTGTTGTGGAAAGCAGCCCGGACACAGACAGGCAGACACCGATGGTTCAGTCACCAACACGCGTTTATTCATAATTACTACAGGGTGGTCCAGATCTAATTATGCAACTGTTTGACTGACAACCATCTCCCTGCCATTTTGGAATGCAGGGCAGGTGCTGCCATCTATCGGCAACAAAAAGAATTTTAAGTGAAATCTCTATGTGCAAGGCAGGTGCTGTGAATTCTCTATGTAATAAACTTAATAAGTTATAGCGTAATGAACATTGCATAAATAGATCTGGACCACGCCATATATTACAAGTGCCACGCACAACCCAGTGCCCCAGCAACAATCACCCTTAGTCCAGGCCTCTTTCCTCTATGCCTCTCTTCCTGACCGCCTCCACTCCTCTCCACCGAGCTCTGTCCTCTTCCACCTGACTCCAGACATCGAGTGGAGGGAGGTGGCCCCTTTAATGTTCACCCGAACGTGCTCCAGGTGCCTCCCGATGAACTTCCGCCAGCACTTCCTGGTGTGGCGGAAGTGCCGGCTGAACACCGGGTGTCCCTGGTATTCCTTCCGCCAGCACTTCCAGGTGTGGCAGAAGTGCTGACGTCCAGGGCTCCTCAGGCATTCGGGTGCCCTCTGGTGGTGACCACGGGCCCCTATAGGGTTGATCTTCCATGCTCCGTTCCCATGGTCCCCATGCCAACCAGGGCGGCCACCCCCTCATGGTCCAGAGGAGGCGTAATCCCTCTTCTGGTCCTTCCGGGCGTCCCGGCTGTGTATTGGCCCCAGCCGCTCGCTACACTATCTTCAATTTATCATGCTGCCCTTTCATCTATCCCCAGGAAAATCTGGCCCAATCTATCTATCTAACAAGGAAGAAGTCCAGTTGCCATGACTGTGGAGTGGATAGCATTATGATGCAAAAAATCATGAATATTTCTATGTGTTTTGCCGTCTTATGGTAAATCAAATTTCTTGAGTGGGGAGCAGCCATCAACCAAAACACAATGGCGTGTAAATGTGATGCTGTAAAGCCAGTTTTACAAAAAACTGGAATCGAACCATTACTTGAACCAAACGATAGCAATTACAGTATGACCTGGTCATCAGACGTTGACACAGATAGGGACACTGATGGAAATGGCACTCGCCATGTTATGCCGGCTGACTTCAGTTTAATGTGGTGCAAGGCATGGCAAAAAGGGCAAAATGACTGCAATCCAATGGAAGGACAAGAAAGATCTTAGCCTCCTAAGCATTGCTCACAGTGTAGCAGTCATCAATGTTCAATGTCACAGGAAATGTGCAAGTCACTAAACCTTGCACTGAGATAACCTACAATAACACAAAGGGTGCATTAATCATGCCAACCAGGCACTGACTGATTCTACCCTAATATGCGCAAATAGCAGAAATAATATTAGAAGGATATTGCACAAAGGAACGCTCTTCTACTCTCCCGATCAAAGAATTCTGAAGACATGGATTAGGATCTCACATAGTCTTTCTCTGTTAAGTTGAAAGAGCTCCCATAACCTTCATGACGTTAGCCCCCGAGCCCCTTTCGCGCTTGCAATTCTATGTAAAAATGGACTCTCGGGATATAGCTTTTATGATCCAATGTAGATCATTAAGCCAGAATAACACTCGGGACAGAATTCTGCTGCCATCTCTACGGTAATTTAAATTTCATAACTGGGGTGGAGCCTTCAACCAAAACACAATGGCGTGTAAATGTGTTCTTGTAAAGCTAGTTTTAGAACAAACTGAAACTGAACCAATAGTTGAATCAGGCGGTTGTGAGTTGGTCATTAGACGTTGACACAAAGAGTGAAATTGATGCATACGGCCCCATGGGACTGAAGCACCGTGGTACGGCTGGTGAATTCCATTCATTGTGGTGCAAGTAGGCGTACGGTGATCAAGTTGAAGGAATAAGAATGATGTTAGCTCCCTATGTCCAGTTCAAAATGCACCATCTGTCAATGATCGTGTTACAGGAAATGTGGAAGTTGTGCTGTAGTAGCATCGATCGTGTGGAACAGACCCTGACATTTTAACCCATCATGCACAAGAACCAGAAATGATATTATAAGAAAAGTGTGCAAAGAAACACGCGTCTACTGTCCTGATTATGACATCTGCTCTTGAGAATTCTGAAGACAGGGATTAGGGCCTCTCATAGCCTTGTCTGTTAAACTGAAAGAAGTTCAGTTCCCTTAACCTCCATTTGATTGAATGCAAAATATTAAGCTCAACTAACAATCGGGACAGTATTCTGCTGTCATCTAGTGGATAACATCATGCTACAATAAAAAAATTATATTTCTATGTCTTTTGCCACTCTATTGTAATTCAATATTCATGAATGGTGTGGAGCATTCAAGCAAAGCACAACGGCGTGTAAATGAGTTCTGTAAAGCCAGTTTTAGAACAAACTAAAAGTTGAATCAAGCGATAGTGGTGGCAATATGAATGGTCATCAGACTTTGACACAAATAGTGAAACTGTTGCATACACAACAACTGAACCTCTGTGATATGGCTAGTGAATTCAGTTCATTGTGGTGCAAGCTGACGCATGGCAAAAGGGCAAAATGAAAGCAATCAAGTGGAAGAATAAGAAAGACATTAGCCCCCTAAGCCCTGTTCACAATGCAGCAACTGTCAACTGTAGAAGTCACTCAGCCTTGTGCTGTGCTTAGCGTCAATCACGTGGGTCAGGCAATGACATTGTAACCTAGTGATTCTTAACCTTTTTTGAGTCACGGACCCCTTTAAAAATCTGATGAAAGCTATGGACCTCCTTCCCCAGAAACATTTACATAAACACAACTTTGCATGAAATGAATACAATGTTCTTTATTTATCGAGATTTGTGTCCAAAATAAAAGACATAAACAAAGTATTATTAAAATTTAAAGTGAACAATTTAAAAAAACACTCCTTTTTTATGCAAAAAGTAAAGGCCACTCATTACAACTATGAAATACTAGGGGGCTTTGCCCCCTGCTCGCTTTGCTCGCCAACCCCTCCTGCCTGTGCTACGCGCCAGCCACTTCTCGTCTCTGCCGCTCGCGTATGTGGATTTCACTTTCACCAAACAGCAACTATTTTAATTCCCGTGGAAACACCTCTTCATTGGGAAGAAACACTACTTTTCCCTGATGGCAACACAAATTAGACGATCTACAAGTCTCTGACTTAAAGTTTAAATCCGAACAATATATTCGATCTCTTTTCGCTGTTCCGTTATTTCACCGAGTAATAATTTCCGTTTGTTTGTGCTAATGCAATCTTTACTAACATTTTTTTGAGACTTTCGAATTTTTGTACTTCCGTTCACCTATCGACACGACAACGACCCGAAACACACAGCAAAATTGAGTGGCTGAAGGAGAAAAAAGTGAATGTCCTGGTGTGGCCAGTCAGAGCCCAGACCTAAATCCCAGTGAAAATCTGTGGAAAGATCTGAAGATAGCAGACCACCAACGCTCGCCATCCAATCTGACCGAACTTGAACAGTGCTGTAAAGAAGAGTGGGGGGCAAATATTACTCAATCTAGATATGCAAAGCTGATAGAGAAGAATCCCAACAGACTCAAGGCTGTCATTAAAGCAAAAGGGGGGTCAACAAAATGACATTGACATTGGGGGGCAGATCCTTTATTAATCTCAGTAGGTCTTGTTTTTGATTTTTTGTCATTCTTCTGAACTGTAGCTGTGATATCTTTCACTTGGATGTCAGAGGTTGCATTGAGAAAGTAAAGCTGGGAAGACATATTGGTTTGTGTGTGTTTTCTTATTTAAGGGTGTAAAGCAAAAAAATGGGAATATTTCAAAGGGGGGATTCTTTTCTATACCTACTGTACATGTCCTACTGTACTTACACTGACATTTTGGTATTGACATATTTCTGTTACACAAAATATTTTTTTTGTTGGAAAAAAAATTCAATGTGTTTGGTTATTTTTTCTGGGGGTAAACATCATGCTAAGGATGCTACTCTAGTATTGAATGAGTCTCCTAATCATCAATCAGTAAATAAATGGTCAGAGCCAAACGGCAGCTCAGCTCATTCATTAAATAGGTTTGTAATATTTTCCTGTGAAGGCTTATTTAACTGCTCCTGCTCTCTGATGTTGACACCCTGGAGGTCCTGCTTATTTACCTTGGCCGTACCCTACCAGAACGCTCCCAGCATGGACTCCCAGAGCATAAACTTCTTTTGTTCCTGGAATTAAAAACAAAAGCAAACAATATGGCGAATGCTAGCATAATGCAGGTCTCGGTGAACGTCACTTGTCCTTGTGGCTGACTGTACAGTCATGTGGCTGGGGACACACTGGGGGGGGGGTCTTTATTTGGCAGATTTCACAAGCACGTGCCGGCATGTGGTGGCCAACACAGCTGCATTAAAACTTCTTGACACACTCTGCAGAAGAGAACAGATGTGCTCCAGGAGGACTGGTGGGCAGCGTGCGGGCAGAGCAGTCAGGATTACAAGCAAAGTAACGGCGGAAGGCACTTAGTTGTCATATTGAAAACTGCAATGTAATGAAAGCAAACGAAAATAACAAAAGGGAATCGAACGCTGACATCTGGCTGGACTACGAGCATCCCATTAGACCTGACTTGCGTTTTCCAAGAAGAGTCGAGTTTTCGCTTTCCAGATTCCGTTTAATTTGCTTTTTCATCTGACTCACCCAGCTCCTTGTGATATCGCAGGCCTCTCAAAAGCCTGCCAACCTACTGTTTCCACCTCATAAGCTCTGAGCTCTCGGGGCAGACCTTTCAGTCTCATAACGTGGAACAAGACCTGCAGGAATCACTGAGACAGGAGTCAGCAGAAAGGTCTGAAATGTCACCATCTAAAACATGGGAGCAGACAAACCTCCAAAGACTGGACCCTGAGTGAAGGATGACATTAGAGACGAGGGGTCTAGAATGGTTAGAGACCTGTAGCCGTATCATCTTCCAGTCTAATACCAGCGTTTGGCATCTACAGAAGTTCTCAGATGACTTCTCCTTCATAGTTTGTATTGATAATGGAGACAAGTCAGAATACAGCGAGGTGGTGGAGGTCTTTGTCTTGTGGTGCAATGAAAACCACATGCAGATCGACGACAACAAGGCAAAAAGAGTTGTTGGTGGACATCTAGCATGTGAAGAAGCCCATGAGACCAGCTACCATCCAAGGGATGTAAGTAGAGGTGGTACACAGCCATAAGTTCCTGGGGGTCTATGTGAATGGTAAACTGGACTGGTCTGAAGACACAATGGCACTGTATAAGAATGGCCAGAGAAGACTGGACTTCTCAGGAGGAGACTCAGGGCTTTTGATGTGTGCAAGCAAGTTGCTGGAAATGTTTTACCAATTCATTGTAGTCAGGGTGGCGTTCCACATGGCTCACTCCGGACTCCCTGGAGGCTGTTGTAGAATGGAGGATAGCTGGCCATGGTGCTGTAAGAAGCGTCTCTAGGGATTTTTTTTTTTCTGCCTGCTGTCATTTTGGCAGTTCAACGGTTCCTTACGACATCCTTTCCTTCACTTCAACCAGAAGCCATAGGAAAATAGTACAGCCTTCGATATATTTTCTGTTATTTTTAGCATAACTTTATCGTATTGCATTATTGTATGGGCGGAGTGGTGGCTCTGAGGCTAGGGATTTGCACTGGTAATCGGAAGGTTGCCGGTTCAAATCCTGTAAATGCCAAAGGTGACTCTATTCTGTCGGGCCCTTAAGCAAGGCCCTTAACTTGCAATTGCTCCGTTCCAGGTATGATATTAATCTGCATCCAGCCCCGCATGTAGGCCTTCCAACCTGAAGGGAACTCCAGCCACCATAAAAAAACTCACAGTGTTCCATCCCATCTGAACTAGTGTGGCTGCACTCGGGTCCTAATCTGGGATCCTGAGTTGGTTTGTCATGTGGTGGCTGTATCAGCGTGCACTCCTGACCTCGCTCTCATTATCGTATTGTATGCTGTCACTCAGTTAACATGATAGGTGTTTGGGTTATCATCCTCTTTAGCCACTGTTCAAGGAGCTTGAAGATTTACCACCTACAACCACAGGCCTACAGACCCCTCAGGAGTCCATCACTATTTGTCTTAAATCCGAATCTACTCTAGGCGTCTATAGCGTCATCATTTTTAACTGAAGGTCTAAGGTCACTTGCAGATTCGTCATACAAAGCACAAGTCCATGGCCACCTCAGAAGCCAGTAGCTTCATTTTGTCTAACTAGAGGCCTGTTGTGGTGTGAAAATTTGTATCTACCGTATATACTCGCGTATAAGTCAGGTCTTGAAACCCGAAAAATCGATTATAAAATCAGACCCCGACTTATACGCCAAAAATGCTCAAATGCTCAAAAATACGACACTTATTTTTTTTTACATCTTCTTTCCTGGGCAGCACGGTGGCACAGTGGGTAGCGCTGCTGCCTCGCAGTTGGGAGATCTGGGGACCTGGGTTAGCTTCCCGGGTCCTCCCTGCGTGGAGTTTGCATGTTCTCCCCGTGTCTGTGTGGGTTTCCTCCGGGCACTCCGGTTTCCTCACACAGTCCAAAGACATGCAGGTTAGGTGGATTGGTGATTCTAAATTAGCCCTGGTGTGTGCTTGGTGTGTGGGTGTGTTTGTGTGTGTCCTGCGGTGGGTTGGCACCCTTCCCGGGATTGGTTCCTGCCTTGTGCCCTGTGTTGGCTGGGATTAGCTCCAGCAGACCCCCGTGACCCTGTGTTCGGATTCAGCGGGTTGGAAAATGGATGGATGGATGGATGGATCTTCTTGCCTCCTCCGATCTCGCACCAGTTTCTCAGACACATTGAATTTTGCTGCAGCAGCGCAGTTACCAATTTCTTTCGCCACTTCAACGACTTTTAATTTAAAACCAACTTCATATTTTCTTCTTATCTAACACTCCATTGTAGATTAGGGATGCTCTTACGATAAAAGGTGTGTGAGGGTGTGAGATACAAAAAACACAAAACAGTGCAAACGTCGCTTTGGAGTAGTTCTGGTATTACTGTGTGGTCACGTTGGCACAATACATAGGAAAAAAAGGCTGTGTGCTCCGTGGTTACTCTCTCGGGTGGGCGTTGGCATGTCGTAATCTCTTGGACCAAAAGCGTGAGTTTTCCGCATTCAACTTGTACAACCAACATTATAAAATACCGGAAATTATACGGTCAAATCAAACCCTGACTTATCTGCTGAAGAATTTGTACGTCTTTATTTGTAAGTCAGATAAAGCAAATGTAATATTAGTGTTTAATTCATGAGATCAGCAATTCTTTGATGTTTAAACCGCCCCTTATGGCCCAGTCTTTAAGACTGACTTAAGAATTTAAGGCAGAGTTGGGGTGAGTGCCTCAAACCGGTTTGGCAAGTGATTCTCTGTGGGACAGGAAAGCCACCTAGTTGGAAAGCTTCAGCTTATCAAATGGCCTTGGGTGGGTTTCAGAAGGCAGTGTGTGGGATGGAGCATCAGACCATCTTTGGCAGGAGTGACTGTGTTTGGACTGAAAGCCCAAAAGCCAAAAACCAAATAATTACCAACCCTCTACACGGAGGCCCAACTACTTCGCTGGCAAGCATTAGCTCACCCGATGGTTTTGTGTGCCCCCATTGGTCTGGAGTATGGCTGTTTGGTTTTGAATTAGAGGCCATTCTGTAACACGACGCCCTATTGGTGTAAGGGTTTAGACAGAGAATGTATAAATTTGCTTGCTTAACTCCTCCCCACTCTCTCTCTCACACACACCATTACCATGAAAAGGACAACATAATGAAGAGCACAGTTAAGCAGCCATATTGAGACAGGCATGAAATGATGCCTTAATTAGAGACACTTAAAGTAATTACATGTCTGTGTGCTGCCTGAAACTACACATCAGCATTTTTCAGGTTGTCCAAATGCACTTCCAGTCTATAGGTTTCTCCTCCCCATCTATAGGTCCAAAGTCACCTTAGAAGCTTTACATTTTAATATCTCTCATCACAGTTCCATAGAGGCCTTAGGAGCCTGTAAGTCCTCGTCATGAACACTAAGTCCCACACTTTAAAACCTCTCATCACAGGTCCATAGAGGCATTATGAGCCTGTAAATCCTCATCATGAGCACTAAGTCCAAGGCCACTTTAATATCTATAGAGTTCTCCACTCCAACTGCAAGTCCAATGCCACCTTAGAAGCTTTATAATTCAAAGTCTCTAACCATAGGTCCAAGGAAGCATCAAAAACATATATCCTCTCAACGTGAACACTAAGTCCAAGTCCACTTTCAATGTCTATAGAGTGATCCTCTTCAACTGTAGGTCCAATGTCATCTTAGAGGATTTACACTTCAAAGTCTCTAACCACAGGTCCAAAGAGGTCAAATCAACATCACTTCTAAGTCCAGGTCCATTCTAGGAGCCTGTAATGTCACCACCAAAGACAACTCAGAAGCTTTCTGATTCATCGCCTACCATTACAGGTCACTGCCATCTCAGAAGCTTGTAAACTCATCATCTGCATCCACAAGTCTAGAGATGCCTTGGGGTTCATCATCATTATCAACTCTAAGTCCAGTTCATATTTAGGAGTTTATAGTGTCATCATCTTCAAACACATGTTCCAAAGTCATCTTAGAAGCTCTAAACTTCAAAGTCTCTAATCACAGGTCCAAATGATTGTATCATCATCATCATCATCATCATCATCATCATCATCATCATCATCATCATCACTTCTAAGCCTAGGTCCATTCTAGAAGCCTGTAATGTCACCATCACTAACTGCAAGCCCAAAGAAAACTCAGAAGCTTTCTGATTCATCGCCTACCATTACAGGTCACTGCCATCTCAGAATCTTGTATACTCATCATCTGCATCCACAAGTCTAGAGATGCCTTGGGGTTCATCATCATTATCAACTCTAAGTCCAGTTCATATTTAGGAGTTTATAGTGTAATCATCTTCAAACACATGTTCCAAAGTCATCTTAGAAGCTCTAAACTTCAAAGTCTCTAATCACAGGTCCAAATGATTGTATCATCATCATCATCATCATCATCATCATCATCATCATCATCATCATCATCACTTCTAAGCCTAGGTCCATTCTAGAAGCCTGTAATGTCACCATCACTAACTGCAAGCCCAAAGACAACTCAGAAGCTTTCTGATTCATCACCTACAATTATAGGTCACAGCCATCTCAGACACTTGTAGACTCATCATCTGTAACCACAGGTCTAGAGATGCCTCGGGGGTCCATCATCATTATCAACCCTAAGTCCAGTTCATATTTTGGAGTTTGTAGTGACGTCATCTCCAAACACAGGTTCCAAAATCATCTTAGAAGCTCTAAGCTTCAAAGACACTAGCCACAGGTCCAAATCATCATCATCATCACTTCTAAGTCCGAGTCCATTCTACTGTAGAAGCCTGTAATGACACCATTTCTAACAGCAGATCCAAAGCCACCTCAGAAGCTTTTAGCTTCACCATCTACAATCACAGGTCACAACCATTTGAGGAGATTCTAGATTCATTATCTCCAACCAGAGGTCTGGAGATTGCTTAGTGGTGGATCATTAACAACCCACATCACATCTAGGAGCTTGTAGTGTCATTCAGCTCTGATAGCCACCTTAGACGCATGTAGATTCATTATATTCAGTTCATTAGATGCTTAGAACTTGAAGATCTCTATGACAGATCACCTATAGCCTTAGAATCTCAGAAATGACATATGGGAATCTGAAATTTCTGTAGTTCCATTGATGTGAGACCAAGCCTCTAGAGAATTCTGCAATGTCATCACTAATGAGACAGGACCTGTCAACATCTCATTGAATGTGACTGTGACTGAACCTCTAGAGAAAACCACAACATGATCACCTCAGAGACAGAACCTCTAGAGATGTCAGACGTCTGTGCCCGCTTTAACTGAGACAAGACCTCAGAGGTGCTCAGCCAGTACACCTGAGACATGACTTCTAGAGGTGTCTATGACATCCTCACCTGAGAGACAGAACCCGTGACATCAAAAGACTGTACCACATTACCTGAGGCAGGGACTGTTGAGCTACTGGCAGCTTGTTTACCCGGCAAATAATTCATAAAAACCTAAGAACTCAACATCTGATATAAAACATTGGAGTAATGGCCAAAAATAGTTTCATCCAAAGTAATTATTTTTCTTAATTTCATTCAGGTAGCAATAATGGTGACATCTTTTCTCATTTAGAACAAACTCAGATCTTTCTTTCACCAAAACAGAACACGTGCCTCGATCAAAACGTCCATTCACAAAATGCTTTTGCTCTGTGTGTCTGACACCCGAGGCTCTCAAATGGCTGCCGGATGTTAATAATGACACTTCTTGGTTATGTTCAGACTTATAGCAAACCTTTATTTGAAATCTTTAAGGATGACATGACGGCCTTGTTGTCTGCATCAGCCATTTCAGAGGCCTCTTCTCTCATTCCATTAATTAACTGTTTAATTTTTGACTAAAAGCTCTCTGGTTTAGTAAACTGCAAATGCTTTGCTGACACAACGTGTTCCCAAACCAATAGAAGAACTTCTGACTTTTTAAATCTGAGAGCGACAGCTTGTCAGAGTGTAACACTGCCTGCTTGTTGTGCCCAAATATGCATTAACGACTCGTTAACACACAGGCTCTGGAAAGTCAGCAGCCCTCGTACTGATGAGTCGAAAGGCGGAGCGAGCGCAAGCACGAGCGTGAGTGCCTTTGTTTAGCTGTTTGATAAAGTTTTATAATTAGGTAAGAGAACAGTGACTCAGGGGAAAAGCTATCTAGTAATTGACTATTCATTCTCTGGAGAGAAAAATTTTCCTAATCTGTGACCTACTGAGCTGCTCGATTGTAAAACGCACGCTCTCGTTTGTGAGGCCTGTGGAGCGGACCTGAAGAACAAAATGGGGATCTGAGCAGATTGAGATGACCTATGAAAGCAGCTGTACAAAACAAAACAAAACATAAGCTAGATAAAGTGAAGGTGTCATGAAGATGATGTAATAATATTAAGATATATTATGATAGGAATATGTACTTATGTAGAAAAAATAGTATAGAAACCAATTATTGTAACAGGTGTTTCATAAAGTAGGCAGTTTTTGAATTGTGTGAGGTTTTTTTGTTTAAAGGTTGTCAGCACTGTTCCTATCATTTTTGTTGTCTATTATCACTCCAATTAGAAGAACATTTGTTGTTTTTCCATTTAGTAGCCATGAAGCGGTTCAGTATCGAGCAAAGCATTCTAATAGTGAAAACTCATTACAAAAACAGGGAGTGCTACGCAGAGACTGTCCGTAAACTTCGCATGATCTTTGGACGTGACAACGACAGTTTCGAGGTTAGTACAGAAATTTGAAGAAACTGGGTCAGTTGCAAGCAGAAAATTGCCCGGTCTAAACCGTAATGTTCGAATGCAACAAAACATTGCAGTAGTGCAAGACTGTGTGAATGTGAGCCCCGTGAAGATGCTTTGCCGTTGTTCACAACAGCTGGCTATGTCACTATATCAAATACTGAGAAAAGATCTTCATATGCACTCTTATAAGATTCAGTTGACACAAGAGCTGAAACCAGCAGATCATGCAAAACGGCAAAGATTTGCCGATTGGATTTTGGTACAAGAGGACGACAATTTTTCAAACAGAATAAACTTCAGTGGCGAGGCACATTTCCATCTCTCAGGGTATGTCAACAAACAAAATTGCCACATTTGGGGTGACGAAAACCCTTGAGTGATCCAAGAGCACGAAATGCATTCCCTACGAGCCACGGTTTGGTGTGGTTTTTGGGCAGGAGGCATGATTGGCCCCTTCTTTTTTGAAGATGATGATGGAAATTCAGTTACTGTAAACGGCAACCGTTATCGGGACATGATCACTAACTTTTTGTGGCCTGCTCTGGAAGAAATGGAGGATGACGGAATTGATGAAATGTGGTTTCAGCAGGAAGGTTAACTGCCATACATCCCGGGACACAATCACCCTGCTTCGTGAAAAATTCCCTGAGCGTCTGATCTCGCTTCACGGTGGTGACCAAGAATGGCCTCCGAGGTCATGTGACCTCACACCCTGTGACTTTTTTTTATGGGGATATGTGAAGTCACAAGTTTACGTGAACAAACCTCAAACAATTGCCAAACTGAAGAGGGAAATTCAACGGGTAATCAGCGAAATTGGCAGGGATGTCTGCGAAAGAGTTAGTGTTAATTTCAACGACCGGATGACTGCCTGCAGAGAACGTGGAGGTGGACATATGCTTGATATAATTTTTCATTATTAAATTGAAGTATATGTGGGAATGAAATTAAATAAAAATTTTGAATTTTGCTTCGATTTTGGCTGATTTATTGCATTTTTAAAAACTGCGTACTTTATGAAACACCCTCTACTTACAACAGGTCAAAAGTAGTATACATAAAAAAAATCTCAGAAACTGACTGGTCAGCTAGCCTGGTGGAATACAGTTAATCTAAGATGAAAGGCCATTAACAATTTGAGATAGCGTGGAATGGAAGAGACAGGTAGAAATTATGACACCCCTCTCCCCCTCCAAGAGGAAAGCCAGAGCTGGACTGGGGTTGGGGAGGTGGGGGGGTTGGCATGACACGGGTCACTGGGAACTTCTCACTCCCATTTGTGCGAGAGGTGTGTCATGGACCATTAGAATAGGATACATGAGGCCCACAAACTCACATTCTCTCTTTCTCTATCTGCACCATTTTCCATTCTAAGAAGAGGAGGACAAACCATGTTGCCTTTATCAGCCAAAGACCATGTGGGAGCAGAGACCAAGCCGTGCCAAAGAGACTAATAAGCATAATAAGACTGAGAGACACCTAGTAGCCTATTATCAGGTTATACTATTTTTACCAACAAATACCCTACTTATTTACATTTTAAAAATGATTATAAACCTTAAGATTAATTTATACATAAATAAATGTACAGTGGTACCTCGGTATACATCCTTATCTGTTCCTTGGACTTACACCAAACACATTTTTCCCATAAGAAATAAAGGGAAAATGATTAATCCGTTCCCATGAAAAAAAATCCTATTGTTATGGGCATATTATACATTGACTAGACAAACAGCCCGTTTCAACAATGTCAGATGAAACGGGCACGAGTGGAATAGTATAATCTATACTAATAAAAGTCAAAGCCCTCACTGACTCACTGACTGACTGACTGACTGACTGACTGACTGACTGACTAACTGACTGACTCATCACTAATTCTCCAACTTCCCGTGTAGATGGAAGGCTGAAATTTGGCAGGCTCATTCCTTACAGCTTACTTACAAAAGTTAGGCAGGTTTCATTTCGAAATTCAAAGTGTAACGGTCATAACTGGAACCTCTTTTTTGTCCATATACTGTAATGGACTGCAGCTCGCTGGTCGTGGGAGGCGGAGTTGCGTAGCGCGTCATCCTGCCTCCCACGTAATCACGTGAACTGACTGTGAATGCAGTACGTACAAAACAAAGAAGAGCCCCAAAGAGCGCTGAAGAAAACAATCATTACACAATTGAGAAGGCAGCGAAACAATAAGAAGCAAAGCACGGTGTAAACCGTAAGTTTAAATTAAGTTTATAGAAACGCTCCCGCTGCCATTTGCAATACCATATTCGCGAGATACAAGTTTAACAAGAAGACACGAGGTATAAACGAGACTTTAGATGACTTTGTAACGGAGTTAAAATTGCTGTAGCGAGAAACTTTTAAGTGCCGGGTCTTAGCTAACATTAAATAAAGCCGTGGACATCGCAACATCACACAAGAGAGCGGCTCACGTGAACTGACTGAATGCAGCACGTCGGAAACAAAGCACCGTGTAAACCTAAAGTTTAAATTAAGTTCATAGACCTACAAAAGGTTGCCATTGATTTGAGGCAAGATTGCTTTTCTCCTGTACAACTATACGTTACATTCTCAAGAGTGTGCTTGCACAGCTTGGTCATATTACAACCGGAGTGCTGAACTGACAACGTGGTATACAAAGAGAACTATAACAATCGTAATATGTATATATATATATATATATATATATATATATGTAGATATGTATATATATGTGTATATATATATATATATATATATATATATAGATATATATATATATATGTGTATATATATAGATATGTAAATATATGTGTATATATATACGTAGATATGTATATATATATATATATATATATATATGTAGATATGTAAATATATATATGTAGATATGTATATATATGTATATATGTATATGTATATATATGTTTATGTGTGTCTGTGTGTGTGTATATATATATATATATATATATATATGACAGCAACACTCATAACAATGACAACACAATTACATTGACAATCATGTTACGTTATTTTTAAAATGTTTTCCTTTTCTTTTTCATAACCTCTTTAACACACTACTTCTCCGCTGCGAAGCGCGGGTATTTTGCTAGTATATAATAAGTATAAGCACCATAAATCTGATATAGGTGTATTGAATGAATGCGTAATTAGGCCTTGAGCTGTAGTCGAAATCGCCTTTCAGGCCTCTAGAGTTTTAATCGAAGTCGCCTTTCTTTTTGAATTTTCACGGCCGCAAATCTGCCGCCTGCCGCGATGTAAGGGTTTTCGGCCAGCTGCGCAGAAGGCAACTGCGCATTTGGCTTCGGACATGCGCAGAAGGCGACGTGAGCAGAAGGTGACTGCGCAAAAGGCTTCAGATGGACGTGAGTGAGTGAGTGAGTGAGTGAGTGAGTGAGTGAGTGAGTGAGTGAGTGAGTGAGTGAGTGAGTGAGTGAGGAGACTGGCGAATTATGTATTAAGATGAGGTTGTATAAAATAATTTAAACACTGCTTAATACTAAAATACATAAATACAAAAGCAATTAGATGAAATAAATGAAAACTTTACCTCACTTTACTTTTTAATAACGTCTTTGTTTTTCACAATCATAGATACCGTCGTTCTCGGGATATGGTATGCAGCAGCCATGTCCCGGATACGCATGCCACCTTCGTACTTTTCAACAATTAATTCAAATTTACGGGAAAAAACACAAAATCGTGTGAAAATTTACATAGAGTTATAGCGCGGGTTGTTCACTGAATGCTAGCAACTGGCGTACTGGACAGTTGTGGCTTTGTCTCAAGAGAAGTAAACAGGGAGGTGTTCTAGCACGCGTGTCGTATTCCAAACAAAGGTCGTATACCAAGCAAACATTTTTCACGTACAAACAGGACGTATACCAAGTTGGACTTATTGCAAAGCGGACGTATACCGAGGTACCACTGTATAATATTTTTCTCCTCCTTGTTCTGGTACTCTGTCTAGTTGTCTGGGGTTTATGATGTAAAAGAATGGGGGAAATGCTGAACTACAATAGGCGTCTACCCCAGACAATAGGAGTCAACCCCAACAGGGATGTATGGGATTCTATTAAGGTCTACATTTTAAAAAAATATAAAGGGGAATAGGATCAGCCCTGCACCGTTCCACGACAAAAGAGAAGGCTAAATAAAGTTCTACATCTTGGCCATGTTCACCGACATATGCAAATTTTAGGTTAATATAATGGAAAAGGAATCTCCCCAAGAAATAAGAGCTCAGACAAGTAAAAGTGAGTGATAAAGATTTTTGGCCAATAATGAGCACTTATGACCCACAACAAAAATTACAAACAAAAAAAAATGCATATAACATACTATACAACTAATGCACCTAAGGACAAGTGTCTGTGCGTCTGTGTGTCTGTCTGGTTTCTGTTTCTCTGTTATATACCTTTTGGTATGAGATTCATAAAAGCAGTGCTTATGTTTGTGATGCAACATCTGTTAGAATGAAAAGTGCCATGCATTTCATTACTACGTGCAATACACAATGCATTCCAATAGTTTTGCGTACTGCAAACATTAACACTAAATACGCTGAGGTCTATGTTGATTAGTTAGATTTCAACCCATCTTAGATGGGTGGCATAGCCAGTCCTCAGATTCATCAGACCAAATCAGAGCAATTGTTCAAATAAAAATTGCAGTGAAAATATCGAAAAGAAATCCATAAACATATTCAAAGCAGACTTGTACTAATGGGACTCTGAGAAATCCTTGACCATTTCCCACATTTAACACCTTTTTTTGTTGTAGTCCGACCCTAGAAAAAATGCTACCTGGGTGTCCTACCATACTTCAAACTTGTCTGCCCCTCCGCTGAATCACCGACTTTCAAACAAATGTTTTCTCGGATATCAAGTTAAATTAAACCCGTGCTGTGCCTGTCCAGTTTGTGGCAATTCGTGGGAAACTATTACAGAGTTAATTTTTTATTTTGAGTCCTCAGTGTTATTATTGGCTTTTTCCTATGCAAAAATTGTATAGCATGTTGTTCATTTTTGCTTGGCCTGGGCCGTCAGGTTGCTCCGCAAGTCTTTAAGAAGCTTATGGTCAAATACAATGCTAAGAGGTAGACAAAGCGAACTCATCACAAGGCTCGATTCACCAGACATTCAGTAATCTCGTTATGACACTCAGTGGTAGCATTCTGCCAATTCCATCTTTCATTGATGATTTAGGCACAGATGTTATTGTAGGCATAGTGTGATATTGACTTGTTGTGCCAATCGCTTGCTCTGAGCAACCTTTAGTTATTTTCTTTTCTTATCATGATGCATCTCTTTGTTGTCTACTCGCTAACTTTTACAGATTTCACAGGTATTACTGAGGCCATCCATCTGTGAGAAAGATTCAACAATGCAGCCGTAGTACCGCAAGCCACCAGCAGAAGTAATGTCATTGCACTGCGCTATACTACACGCTAAGCACACTAAACCCTAACTCAAAGTTTCTAGCAATCATAACCATTTACAGTATGCCACACTAGCCGTGTAAGCCTGTGCTGTAAAAAGCCCAGGGTCCTAGAAACTTGAAATCGTTAGAAAACAAACTCAAATGTAGAGATGTCATGTAACTGAAAAGAACTGCTCTGGGCGTCTCTCTCCTAGGAGGATTCGATTTGCTGACGTTCTCGCATTGCTTGTGCATTAGCGGCAGGAGGAAAAGTAAAAGGGATACCGGTTTACTGATGTTAGCGGCTAAGCGACGTTGTCGTTCTTCTAAGGTTTCGATTTGCCGACGTGCTCGCCTCACTTGTGTTATTAGCGGCTAATCGAGTTTTCTGTTTCCTCGGAGGCGGAGCCCATACCCCGACTCCGCCTCTCACTTCCAGGCCGGACAGACACACACTCTTTCACACTTAGACGTTTATATATAAGATGCCAAACACAAGGACCTCTAACCTTAACTTCCATCCTGAAGCTCCTGTTGTAGGCCTGGTTGACGTATGGCGCTGTGGCTGTGCAGTTGGATCTTATTGTGTGGCACAAAGCAGCAGCTTAATTGATTTGTTCAACCTAAAAATGCACCAATATATGCATTTTTTTGTTTTAAAAAAATGAAATATAAATTTCTGTGGCTGGCTTTGTGGAGGTCTGATGAGGGGGACCCGTCACCTTGCAGGGGCTGAGGGAGTGTCTGCTATGCTACTGTGTATGACCTTAGATTAAATGAATTGGGTTTGAGAGTAAAGGAACGGGTGACCACCTAAAATATTAGTATTATTAGCAATTACAAAAAACAGACTTTATAAAAGAAATAAACAAGAAACACATAAATAAATAAAGATGAGAATTAGCGGCTCATC
This sequence comes from Erpetoichthys calabaricus, assembly GCF_900747795.2. Lineage (NCBI taxonomy): Eukaryota > Metazoa > Chordata > Cladistia > Polypteriformes > Polypteridae > Erpetoichthys > Erpetoichthys calabaricus. Next base: position 7,109,761 of record NC_041405.2, on the reverse strand, counting down.
CAACTAACAGGCTTATTTTTAGCACCAGCTCTCTAGACGGCTCCTACCACATTTGTCCAGTGGGAAAGTCAGCAAAAAATACCTAGAGAGGAAATTTTCTGAAATGAGTCTCTAGATATTATAAGTAGTATGATAATGATAATTAAAAATAATAAAAATAATAATAACACACAGTAGAGTGTAGTGGCTAAGGCAGGACCGGCTCGGTGTGCTGTGGTGGCTGCATTGGAGTTTCTGTCTTACTGTGCAGCCTTCATTAAATTGTTTAACCTGCCTGAGCACCACCTGTAAATAAAATTCAACATCTAACGTAACGTAAAGTCGCTTTAGCCAATGACATCAGCCAAATTTAAAATAAATATGCTGCAATGTTTCCATGTCTCAGTCTTCAGAAAAATGATATCCAGCTGCACCTCCATTCATACTTGGAAACTGAGTCGAAATAAAACACTAAAACACCTCAATGAAGCCAACGTCATCAATGGAAACGTCTAGGAAGAAAGAGATGCAATCTGTCAGCGAGCCACACTGTGGAGTCTGTGGACGACCTTCCCTCCAAACTGCCTGCCCTGAGCCCATCTGCTGTGACCGCGTCAGGGCAGCCCCCCTAAGGACACACTGCGTGGAGCTGCTGCTCGGCTTATTGATTTCAATGACTTGACAAAAGGTGGTCAGGCACAGAAATAGTTAAAAGGGGCTGGGCAGAAAGCCGAGAAAATTAAAGGAAAAGCCCGAGAGTGCAATAAAGCGGATAAATAGAAACCTCAATGGTAAACGAACAAACAGAATATTAAGGGCAAAGCAGGAAACGGCCTTGTTTTAAACAGACGTCACCACTGTAAACACTGGCAACACTTTCAATAACACGTATAACAAAAGTACAAGAAAGAAAGAAAGAAAGAAAGAAAGAAAGAAAGAAAGAAAGAAAGAAAGAAAGAAAGAAAGAAAGAAAGAAAGAAAGAAAGAAAGAAAGAAAGAAAGAAAGAAAGAAAGAAAATGAGCTTCAGCATAAGCCTGGGTGTAGGTCTGCCTGTCAATTGGATTTAAAGCTCTTATGGCCTCCGGCTCTCTGCAGCTCGTGGATGAAAGTCCTGAGCTGGAAATTCCTGTAAGGAGCAAATGACATGTGTGTCTCTGTCCTTTCTATTTATTTATTTGTTACTTAGTACTTTAACTTTGTCTATTTTAGATCTTGTAGCATTACACCAGCTAAATACAGTACAAAATAAAAAAAGAAAAGATAATTGTGGCTGGCAGATCCTATATTCTAAAAATAAATGTTTAAATTAATAATCTTCACCATCATCATCATGATCAGACTGACCTGAATGAATGTGTAGAGAAACAATAATACATTAATAAAATATTTTAATGTATTGGAATGTAACAATAGTAATTATCACCATCATCAAAATAAATCAAATGAATTTTCACAAAAAATAATACTGTATGAATAAACAAAACTAGTATGTATAAAAGCAATGAAGTACTAATAAAAGAATAAATAATAATAAAGATAACAGACATGTATAAAAGTAATTGTATAAAAATGAATCAGTAATAACAATACTAATAATAACAATAATACAGTGAATTAATGCATTTAACAGTAATAATATATAAATAAAAGAAATAATAATAATAATAAGAAGAAGAAGAAGAAGAAGAAACTGAATTAATGTGTGTAATACAAATGATATATGAATAAAACAATAACAATAGACTAGCAGAATAATTAATGTACATAAAAGTAATGCTATACAATTAAAAGAATCAACAGCAATACTCTTCTTCACTCTATTGTTATTATTATTATTGTTATTATTATTAATGTATGTAAAAGCAATGATATAGAAATAAAAATTAATAAAAAATAAATAATAATAATGATAGATCTGTCTATTAATTATAATAGTAACTTACATTATCTATCTATTTATCTACAGTATCTATTTATCTTGCCTACTATAATAAAATATCTCTTTATCTACCTGTTATCCTGCCTACTATACTAAAATATCTATCTATTGATTATATAGCACCTTCCATATCTATCTATCTATCTATCTATCTATCTATCTATCTATCTATCTATCTATCTATCTATCTATCTATCTATCTATCTATCTATCTATTATATAGTGCCTTTAATCTATCTATCTATCTATCTATCTATCTATCTATCTATCTATCTATCTATCTATCTATCTATCTATCTATCTATCTATCTATTATATAGTGCCTTTAATCTATCTATCTATCTATCTATCTATCTATCTATCTATCTATCTATCTATCTATCTATCTATCTATCTATCTATCTATCTATCTATCTATCCATTTTCCAACCCGCTGAATCCGAACACAGGGTCATGGGGGTCTGCTGGAGCCAATTCCAGCCAACACAGGGCACAAGGCAGGAACCAATCCTGGGTAGGGTGCCAACCCACCGCAGGACACACACAAACACACCCACACACCAAGCACACACTAGGGCCAATTTAGAATCGCCAATCCACCTAACCTGCATGTCTTTGGACTGTGGGAGGAAACCCACGCAGGGAGGACCCGGAAAGCGAACCTGGGTCTCCTAACTGCAAGGCAGCAGCGCTACCCACTGCGCCACCATGCCGCCCTATCTATCTATCTATCTATCTATCTATCTATCTATCTATCTATCTATCTATCTATCTATCTATCTATCTATCTATCTATCTATCTATCTATCTATCTAATAATATTAATATTGAGAGCATGCAGACACAATGAATTGAACCCTTGTTCTCAAAACACCGAGACAGCCACACTAACCTTTATGTACACCACTGATAACAGTCAGTGATTAGGCAGTGCATTGCACCGTGGTCCTTAGTGCAGGAAGGCAGCAGCTCTAAGCTCCACACCGCTGAGTTACATCATATTATTCAGACTGTGCACAGACAAGTGAGTTGAGCCCTGGTCCTCAGTGTGGTGACACAGCTGCTCTAACAATGACCCCCCTGTTTTGCCCCCACCATAAGCCATCACTGCTGTATATTTGTAAAATGAGGACTAACGGCAGAAACGGGGACAACTAAAATGTAGTAAGAGAAGAAAAGGGAGATGTTTTAATCAAATTCTCCATCAGTAACTGACAGCATAACTGCGGGTGCTGTAAAACATGTTGAATAATAATAATAATAATTATAATAATGTTATCACATATATATTCAGTGGTAAAAACTGTAATAAAAGCCTGAATTCTCTTTACCCATTTCAGAACAGGCAGGCAGTGAGGCTGTCTCTTAGAATATAACTTACTATATATTCCACATTTACCATATACTACAACTACATTTTTGTAATTAGCAAAACAGGCTTAAAAGAAAAGAAGCATGACAATTAAAGGGAACATCTCACTTGTCGTCAGCTAAAATCAAAGTTCCAACACGGCATTAGCATCTCCCGAGGCATTATGAGATGGGGGCTTGGAGACGTCAAGCCTACTGTGAAGACGGTAATGGAAAAAAAATCCAGTGTATTACAATAAGCCTTCGTTACATAACAATGCCAAGGGATAGAGAAAGAAAAATTACGCATCGTGGAAGACAAATAAACCTTGTGAATTATATTGCTCAGGCATTAAGCAAACAGATCCATGCGCATTATGATATTGACAGCTCCTGCTATTCTCAAACACCCAGATTGGCCACTTCTCACGCAGCCACATATTCAATAGTTCAAGGCAAATGAATCGAGCAGCGAGGTTTTCTCCTTGCTTGTGTTCCCTGACAAGTGTTTTTCATTGAGTCATTGCCATCAGCTTTATGTAAGTTCAGGCTGACGTCTGAGTCATGCATGCCTGCAGTCCTCTCTCTGTTCCTACCAAATTGCCTTCACTTTGTGTCCCTCCTGCGTTCAATGACACTCAAAGAGGAGTTTATCGGTATTGGGGGCAAAGATCCTCCTTTTTAAGGTCCCATTTCAGCTCACCCCTGCTTGTAACTTTTATCACTAATTTGAATGTTTTGCTATTTTCTCCATTTCAGATTGTTGCAACCTGTAATGAAGACACGCCAGGAAAATGGCACCAGGCCACGTCCCATTGCAAAATTAGCATATGGCCATGGCCACTTGATAAGAAAAACACGGAAGGGGAAGAAACAAGGCAAGTGAGCACAAGTGACAGTGCCTGAAATCAAGAACTCAAGGTCTGGCTTCCAGTAAGCTATGTTATAATTTTTTTCAGCAAAAATGTAACCAAAAATGTAAATAATAATAATAAAATCGTAATAGTATTGTCTCATATAAAAATGACAATGAAATTATTACTTGCAACATGTCACCACTCCCTAGCACCATGATGATAATGATAAAGGCCTTACCTAGCCCCTAAAAACAGTAGCTAGTGCTGGAGAGTATTCATCTATTTTCTCTTTTCAGTATCTCCCAAAACAAATCTAATTATTTACATGTAATAATGTGGCTTCAGCAGTTGTGCTAAAGAGAAATCCCACTTCTACCACCAATACGTCAATGAAAACCTGAGCTTTGCAAAACGGCATTAAGTACAAAGCTTGGATGATGGCGGTCCATTATAGGGCCCATCCACACACACACACACACACTCAGTTTTTGAAAAGGACCACTTCTCTTTCAAGAGTACTCCAATTTTTTCTTAAAACCAAACATCAAATCCAGTTCAGATCTTCTCGCTTGCAAACAAGCGACCTTTAATTCTGATATATTGTCAGTCAGTCAGTCATTCTTCAACCCGCAATATCCTAACACAGGGTCACGGGGGTCTGCTGGAGCCAATCCCAGCCAACAGAGGGTGCAAGGCAGGAACACGGGCACGGCGCCAGCCCACCGCAGGGCACACACACACACACCCACACACCAAGGAGAATTTAGGATCGCCAATGCACCTAATCGGCATGTCTTTGGACTGTGGGAGGAAACCCACGCAGACACGGGGGAGAACATGCAAAGTCCACGCAGGAGGACCCAGGAAGTGAACCCAGGTCTCCTTACTGCACCACTGTGCCACCCTCTGATATATTGTATCACATTCAAATAATAAGACAAATAGAAGATCTTCCAAAGCACAGATTTAACACAGACATCCTCCTGCATGATCATCCACTGATCTTCAAAACTTGCTTTATTACAATCAGAATTAAATACAATGTGAATACAATGTGAATCAACCTTCAGTCCCTTACACCAGAGCTGCCCAACCTTTGTAGAGTCAAAGACTACTTTTCCAACTTCATATAAGTTGTGGACCACCAGCTTATATGTAAGAGTGCAATTTCATAACCCCTTAATTGCTTTTATTTGACAGATCAGGGGGTTCTTAAACTTTTTTAATTCGGGGATCCAAATAAGAAAATCAGTACCATACCAGGACCCAAGAAGAAGATTATTACCATAATGGCAGCAGAGCCCCACATAAACAAATATCAATGACCATGTAATAAGAGAAATGATTTGTTTATCTTCCACTCAGGTAGATTTCATAATACGTGAATATTACTAAAAGAGGAAAGTGGAAAGAAAATATATTGCTAATGAACAATTACCATTCAAAACCAGGAAGAGATTCCAGAGGTCTGTCATTGCCAATGTCAACGCTTAGTGTTACGCTTTAATACAACGGAGAAATTTTTCATAATGGGCGCGACTCGAAGATGTGTTCATTTTTGAAGTGACAGTATAGGAATGGCCACTTAACTTAGTCACTTGAATCATGGCGCAGAATAAGGAATAAAGTGGTAAAAATTATTTATCGATGTTAGCTATTTAACATTTTTTAAATAACGTTTTTCTAGGGTTCTTCACTGTTAACAATGCATTTTTCTAAATAAGCTTGCAAATATTTTAAAATCCTGGTTTTAATTTAATTCTCAATAGACTGCACAAAACGTTTTAATGATTTCTGACAAATATGTGCACATTTTTTGCGTTTTGTAGGGTTGACAGGATAAATCTTGATGAATAATTTTGCCAAAGAGTCTAGTTTGAAATGATTAATCTTACCGGCTGATGTCGCACTGCATTGTTGAGGGCTCCGCTCTACAGTCTGTGTCATCTCTTTGACGCTTTCTTGTGTTCTTACAGTTCTCAGCAATCCAACAAACATAACCTTCACACTACCAGTAGACTGAAGTTTATCAAACCAGTTTAAACAAGTGTTATAAGAAGCTTCTTCGCACCTCTGTCAGAGATTTATATTGTAACAGGGAACACGCGATGTGGCACCGACCGGTTGCCCTTGGCTGCTGAAAGTGCATTTAGCATACAACCCTTCCCACCAGGACCTGACATCTACATGGGATAACACGGGCTGCAGGTCCCCTGAAACTAACCAAGATCTTGGAAAACTTTATTCAGTGTTTTTCGAAAAATATTCCTGCCACCAGACTAGCATATCCAGTTTTCTTTAACGTTATTCCTGAAATAACTTGTCTGTCACGCACACTCCATCATCCCAGAATTCACACATCTACATTAACCTCCAAGTAGCGATGGTGGGACCGCTGTCTTACTACACAATCATCTGACGACCAATCACAAGCATCTCCAGAACTTAAATTATAGTTAAAGAAACATTGCTATAAGCCATTAGGCCATTTATCTTCTTATATAAAATGCTACCGAGGCTTTCTGTTTGTCTGTCCAGGATTTTAAATCACCTGTAGCTTGCAAACCGTTTGAATTATTGACCTGAGATTTGGTACACATATACTATGTGACGTCTGCTGTCTGCATTCGGGGTGATGATTGACCTCCAAGGTTATTCTTCTTTTTATTTTTATTTTATTTTATTGTAGAATCAACTCTCAGCAGTAGTCGGCCGTGAGGCGCATGTGTACGGGCGCCGTTATCATCCCTACCACCTTCGCCATCGCTTCCCCTACCTCTTCATATCTGAAATCATTCTTGAGGCAGATTGAACACTTAAGTGCCAGCTTAAGTGAAAAATTAAGAAAAACTTACTAAGTAATTGCAACACAAACACTGACTTAATCAGTTTTAACGCGAGAAGATGGCGACAAAAGAAGAGAAGAAGTGGACGACTAGGGTGGAGGAAAGAAGAGCTGCTCACGAAGCAGCAAGCGCATCAACTTCTGAGCAAACGAATGCTAAACGTATAGAGAAAACTGTGAATGCTCAAGTCAAGTGTATTCACCGCATGTTATCGTGCAGTGCGCCGTTACTGGTCACATATAATATGCGATCACTAAAAATGTAGAGAGGATCAGAGCAAAATCAAACCACTTAATGCCAAATCGACTACACAGCCAAGGACCACCTGATAGCGCACTGCGGACCAGAGTTTTGCAATCCACTGCCTTATACCACTTTTAATGTCCATCTGTTTCCTGAATCTGGCTACTTCCAGAAATATTGGCAGAGCACTAAAGGCTTTTCCTACAACAAAAGGCACAAAACAGGAGCCAACTTGGCATGGGACACCCACCTGTCACAGTTTGGAGTCATTCATTCAGCTAACTCCTTGTTTATAGACTTATGGAACTGAGAGTCCTCAGACAAAAGCTAAAAGGAAATCATGCACGCTCCTCTCAAAATTCAACTCACATCCATGTCTAAACTGTTAAGATCGCCACGAAGAAAGGCAGACTTTCAGTAATGGGGGAGACCGGTAGAAGAAGGGTCAAAAATCAAGCCAAACAATTCATTAACGGAAGGTGCACCCTATCTTTCGTTAATTATAAACGCTAAGCAAAAAATCAAAATCGACAGACAGGAGCAGGGCCCTAAAATATTAAACATAATTCCTAAACACTGACACCAAACACGCAGAGATGTCTTTTGATTTTTCCACAAACTTGGATGACTGGAAAGTGTGCAGTGATGACCTTTGTATCCTGTCAGTAGTCAAGACTGCATCTGGAGTATTGTGGGTACTTCTGGTCATTACGCTACAAGAAAGTCATCGAAGCTGTGCACAGGAGAGCAACCAGCTGCATTCTAGGACCTAAGGACATGTCGCACTCCAAGAAATTAACCTGTTTAGTCTCGAGCAGAGGAGACCGTGAGAAGACCTGATCCAAGTCTTCAAAATCTCTCAAAGGCACTGGTACAGTAAAAGGCAGCAGAATCCTTTCAATTTAAAGTAATGGCGAATCCTGAACTCTGCAACATCACTGGAAATTAAGGGGAAGTGCATTTAGGACTGAAGCCTGGAAGCTCTTCTTTACGCAAAGAGGGAATCTGGAACTTAAGGAGAAACCTTGAGAACCTTTAAGAAGAATCTGGATGAAATACTGAGAGAGCTTAGCTATTAGCTAAACAAACAGACTTGATGGACTGAATGGTCTCCTCTCGTTTGTCAAGTTTCTTATGTTCTTAAGTCACGGTGAAGGGATGCTACATAGTAAAGATGTGGCAACCTCTGCCCAAGATGGTGGTGTGCAGAAAAACCAAGAAGGTGTTGGAAAATGATACAACGGACTAATTAATATACACTCCTCAAAAAAAATTACAGGAGCATTTTGAAAACACATCAGATCTCAATGGGAAAAAAAGTCCTGCTGGCTGCCTCTACTGCTATGGACTGATATGGTGATGTGTTAGGAACGAAAGGATGGCACCCACATCGTTTGATGGAAATGAAAACGATCAACCAACAGAGGGATGAATTCAAAGACACCCCAAAAAATCAAAGTGAAAACATGGTGCACCTGACTACAAACTACAGTAAAACCTTGGATTGAGAGTAACTTAGTTTGCAAGTGTTTTGCAAGACGAGCTAATTTTTTTAATAAATTTTAACTTGATAAACGAGCGAGGTCTTGCAATCGAGTAGTCCGTATGCACTTTGTTGGCCGAGCGTTACATGATCAGAACGGTGAGCCAGTGTTGGTTCTCTCTCTCTCTCTCGCCGCGGGATTGTGGGTAATCGTCTCCCATGCTCTGTCTCAGTCGGCGTGCCTCACGCATACAGTCAATATCCGTATACTGTTTACTATAGCATGGTGACCACATGTGTGTGCTACAACGTGTGAGTTCCTGTCATACACCCCAAAACACGAGACTCAGTACTTTAGCAAAACCAGCTTTTATTCAGCTTGAAACAGGAACAGCACGGTTATTTATTGTAGCGGGATCTGCCGCTCTCCTATACAGAGACACAGCAATCAGGCAGGGTCGGGACGCTAGGTTAGTGGCCAAGTAATACTGTGCTCTTGCATTTATAATGTTCTTTGCATCACCCATCGACGGCGGGTGCTTATAGAGCGACCGCCGTCTTTTCGGATTCACTTTTGCAGCAAACTGCTACAGCGCTGGGAGTCTGTGGTTGCTTTGGGACACCTTTCCATGTGTCGTCCCGTTGGGGGGGAATCCAAAAAGAGTTTAGAATCCTTACAGTGCGTAAAGTATTATTTTAAATTTTGTGTCCAAGTGTAGTGACTCTTCAGGCAAAAGCAACTGTCATTGGAGAGGTTTCCTTGTTTAAGTCGCAAAAAAAGAAGAAGATTCCAGTGAGCCAACAGATAGCAGGGATTCTGTTACTTAAAGTGAAAGTCGTCCTGCACAATAACCCTCCTCCTCTTCCTCCTCTCTCTCGTCTCCCTCACACCAGCCATGATTCTTTTCAAAGGTAAAGTGCAGGTTAATTTGTTTTACATATTTTTACTTTATGTTTTGTATTAATTATTTTTATATGAATATTTTTGGGTTGCAGAACGAATCATCTGAGTTTCCATTTATTTCTTATGGAGAAATTCGCTTTGATATGCGAGTGCTTCGGATTACAAGCACGTTTAAGGAAACGAATTATGCTCGCAAACCGAGGCACCACCGTATTTCCATCCATCCATTTTCCAACCCGCTGAATCCAAACACAGGGTTACGGGGGTCTGCTGGAGCCAATCCCAGCCAACACAGGGCACAAGGCAGGAACCAATCCCGGGCAGGGTGCCAGCCCACCGCGGACCACTGTACTTGAATTCTTTTATTTATTTTTCGTTCACCTCCATTAGAGATTCTTTCATTTTTCTTTCATTGTTTCCCTACTTTGCGTTTTTTTTTTGTAATTGTAGTTTTTGAGCTACACCTTTCTATAAAAATCAACTACATTAAATAAATATTGGTTCTGAAACTGTAAATTCCACACAAACAACAACCAACTATGGGATTTTATCCCAGGACCCTGCATCTGTGTGTATACAGTAATATTACAAATATCAACCACCACCTTCCCTCTAACCTTGACTCAAGTTTGACTCCCATTTTGTGGATCAGGAAACGAAAGGTAGATTACAAAATGAGTAAATCCAACTCTCATCACAGCCCAATCACTTAACAAAATTTCGTTGTCCAAAATTCTGAAACACTAACGATTGAATAACGAATTCGAGCACTGGCAAAGTTTCGAGTTTGCATCCACAACCTCGGATAACCATGAAGTGCATGCATGTGCCTGACCTTTAAACCCTCAAGATGGTGACATCACGGGTTGTGACCTCTGATTCTTCTACACGGCTGGCAACAGCACAACAACTAAGCCCAAAGTGGCGACACCCATGAAAATCAAAATAAGAGTTAAATATTTTAACGATTGTTTTCCACACAGAATAAACCTTATATATGGATTTTACACATTACAAAACCCCCAAGGAGACTCAAAGAGCATTAAATAAATGCTAAATAAATCCAATAAACACACAATCATAACAACGATCAAAAGCTTTATTATTCCACTGCCGTTGATATGTAGCTACTTTTGGATTCAGTTGCAGCACCATGATATAATTGTTGTTATGATACAATAAAGGTGGGTGGGAGAAAGGCCTGAGTATGGGGACCCCGCCAGTTTGGTTCACTGACCGATTCTCAGTTTTTTCACAAGTAAAAAAGAATCACATAAATGCCTAGCCATGCCCTGATTATTTCAAGACAACTAGATTGTACGAGAGAAATGTGATAAAGACACACAATGAAAGGACAAGCCTTCGGGCAAGGATCTCATCCTTTGACTCTTCAAGATGCATGTCATGTTCTAGGCAACAATCTCCAGGAGAGGCAAAATATCAAATTAGGACATTGGGACCGAAATGCAAAACAGAAAAGTAGTTCTGTTGGGGAAAAAAAGTGCCCAATTCCATTGATGTCTCGATTTGAAGGTGTCTTTTCATTTAACGCCAATGACAATTTTGAAGATAAAGGGTCAGCTACTCCATTGTAACATGGAAGGGCTCCAAAATCATAAATTTGTGTTAGCAAGAGAGACAGAGTATCGAGATCTGGAAGTCTGTTAGTAGAAAAATCTGTGCTTTCATGGGCCATTATTGTGCCCTTCGCATTATACTGTGACCACCCCCTGCCCACCCCAGACCTTACACATATCCTCAAAAGAGCCAGCATTGGTATGATACTGTGACCGATGTCTCCACCCGTTCGCCATCTCTGACAGCTCGGTAGCTGCTCTGCTGCATATTCCTCTCGCCCGCCGTTGGCCGTTGACCAGTGGTAAACTAGCACAACTGCCCTTCAAAATCTGCCTATTAAACAGCATCTCAGTGTAAAACAAGCACAGTTATAGCTTGCCCTCTTAATGCGTAACATGCTTGTCGCACGATGCATAAAACATTTAAAATCGAGCTCGGACCTGCCTTACTGCTCTTTCTCCTTTCATCTTTTCCCCAGACTGTGTCAGTGTTTCCCAACCACTGAACCCACTCAAGGAAGAAGGCTTTGTGTTCTGTTAATCTGAAGAAGGGAGCTGAAGCAGAATGATATTGTGAATTTCCCCTTGGGATTAATAAAGTATCTATCTATCTATCTATCTATCTATCTATCTATCTATCTATCTATCTATCTATCTATCTATCTATCTATCTATCTATCTATCTATCTATCTATCTATCTATCTATCTATCTATCTATCTATCTATCTATTATATAGTGCCTTTCACATCTATCTATCTATCTATCTATCTATCTATCTATCTATCTATCTATCTATCTATCTATCTATCTATCTATCTATCTATCTATCTATCTATCTATCTATCTATCTATCTGATTGGCTGTGCCGCTGGTTGTATCTTGCGTGCTGAAGAAAAAGCTCCTATTTTAGAATAAAGCTTTGAGACTGTTCCTGCCTTCTCAACAATAAAGTTATTTGGAAGCCTGGTCTCGCCTTTGAGTCTCTCGTGGTAACGACCTGAGCTTGACAATACATAGAAGAGCAGGAGCACACTCTGAAACTCAGATCTACAAGTTGGATAGAAGAAGCAACCAAAAACACAAAACAATAGATGAGACGTGATAAAGAAAAACAAAAGTCATCGAATTTAAGATATACAGTTAGATCCATAACTATTTGAACAGTGACAAAATTTTCATAATTTTGGCTCTATACACCTCCATAAAGGAAGTGAAGAAATTATTACATGATTGAAGTGTAGGCTTCATTCATTTCAGGAGCCATTTAGGAATGACAGCCATTTTTATATACAGTACCCCCATTTTCAGGAGCTCACAAGTCATAAGGTCGCTGGAAAGGGGTGTGTGGCGCTCCCGATATAAATGCAAAAGGACGAAGGTCCAGGTCTTTAGAATCCTGGTGCTAGAATCACGGCTCCTCCCTAAATATCTGCAAGTCAAAATGACCAAGGGGAAAGCACTCGATGATCAAGTCCTGCTTGATAAAAATTTTGGGTACCTAAGGATCAATATGATCAAAGAGGACAACCCCAAACCGTCCTTCTTGATGAAAAGCTTAACTATCTGCAGGGCTGAAATGATCAAGAGAGACTACCCCTCCACACATGCTTGATAAAATGATGGAGCATCCGTGAGATGTAATAATCATGGGGAACTCCCCCTAACTACCCCCAGCTGGGGCAAATGAAGAGGTCAAGTCTCATGCCAAAGTCAAAAGAGAGAAATGCCACACTGCATTAAACAACCAAGTGACTCCATGCTGCAATGATAAAAGTATGATCAACACTCTGTTAAGGAGCTACGTCACCCAGGGGCCTGTGGGGGTCTTAATCTGCCCTTGGATGAACAAAACCATTAGTTTATCAGCGACCCACAGATTCTGTTGTTTTCCTTTGCATAAAGGTGTGTACTTGACACATGCCTGCTTGCCCTGTGCAATGTGCTTCACTGTCAGCAGATGTCACCAAAGTTGTTCTCCTGGTAGCCATGGCATACGCACATTGCGTGGCTATAATAGCCAAATTCAAGGGTCATGTTACGTGTATTATGGCATAAGCTCTCAATTATGACCAAGATCAAGGCTCAAGGCAAAATGGTTGGACAGTTTTGACTGACAGACGGACAATCCGAATTGTACTAGTGGGCCGAGTTAGTGGAGCCCAAATTATAAGGAACGATTCCAACAGAATGAATCCCATCATTGTAGGGAAATGTGTGGCTTTCTTCCCAATGTACTGTTTGAGGGGTGTGGAGGACATTGACCGTACACAACTTTGACAGCTTTCCCTTTTTCACCGGAAGAAGTAATGAACCTAAACACTGCTCCCAGCAGGGGGCAGACTTCTTGGAAGGCAGATGGCAACCCTGGCTGCCTGCCTGCCTGCCTGCCATCCATTCCTCTGACTGGCTGACTGTGTATGTGGGAGCAGACATTAGCATGACTAAACCGTCTGGCACATCTCAGCGACTTTTTAAAAATGATTCCTGTAGTACATGGCCAAATGGAGAAGGAAAGGCTACATAAAAAAAACTAAAGCAATGCTATTAACTTGCGGCACAACAGCAACTTCATTGGAGTGCAATCCCAGAGAACTCATCCATCAAATTTCAATGCACGCTTTTTCGTAGGGAAGACTAAAGAGTTCTGCTAGCTTTACAGCACCCAGGCAAAGTGCCGGAATCATTCTAATTGACATTAATTGAATAATAACTCAAAGAGGTGGGTGGGGTTACACCCCCCACCCCCAACCCCTCCAGATCCATTAGATGCTCTCTCAATTTATCTCCTTCAGGATAAGGTGAGGAAATCTGGGAAACTGTGATTCATCAAAAATGACCCATATGCTTATCACAAACGAGGAAGGTCTGCTCAATGTTCTCTCGCCACCCCCACCACATCACAATTGGCCGGCTGCTTTATCCAAGGAGACTTACTACATCGAGATATGCTACCGGTGTTTACTGACCTTTTGTAGAGCTGGAGCAGAAGCCGGTTAATTGATTTGCACAGAGTCAATCAGCAGGAACTGAGCCAGTTACCTTGGATATGATAGTCCAGGACCTCGGCCAGAACAAAATTCTGCCCAAATTAAATTGGCTGAGGTCTGAAGCTGGGATTCAATTCTACTGTCTGGGACTTGTGGAGGACGTGAAAGACGAATGATACTTCACACAGTGTGCAACTGGCCCAACGGTAGAATGTGGTGTTCACCAATGATGAGGAAAATGACTCACGAGAAATTGAATTCACAGTAAAACTTTTCTAACAAACTTGCAAAACAAGTGGTGTATCACCACAAGCAAAATTCATGCCACTAGCACATATATTTTCAATCTTTTTGTCCAGGCGCACAAGCATGGCAAAACTGGGGCTTGCAGGTAGGGAGCACAAACATTAGAAGATTAGAACAATTTAGACGAGAAGAGGCCATTCAGTCTAATTAAGCTCGCCAGTCCTAGATACTTAATTCTACTAAAAAAACATCAAATCGAGTTTCAAAAGTCCCTCAAGTCCTCCTGCCTACCACACTACTTGGTCACTTATTCCAAGTGTCTGTGGTTCTCTGTGTGAAGAAAAACTTCTTAACGCTTGTGTGAAATTTCCCCTTCACAAGTTTCCAACTCTATCCCCATGCTCTTGATGAACTCATTTTAAAGTCACCGTCTCGATCCACTGTACTAACTCCCTTCATCATTTTAAACACTTCAGTTGTGTTTCCTGTTAATCTCCTTTTGCTTAAACTGAAAAGGCTCAGCTCTTTTAATCTTTCTTCATAACTCATCCCTTATAGCCCTGGAATCAGCCTGGTCGCTCTTCTCTGGACTTTTTCTAGCACTGTTATATGCTTTTTGTAGCCTGGAGACTAAAACTGTACACAGAACTCCAGGTGCGGCCTTTCCAGTGTGTTATAAAGCTTGAGCAGAACCTCCTTGGACTTGGTACTCCACACATCTTGATTTTCTGTTAGCTTCTGAACACTGCCTGGCAGTTGACAGTGCAGAGTCCACTACGACTCCTAATTCCTTCAAATAAGGTGGACTTTCCATTTTCAGACTTTCCATTGTGTATTCAAACTTAACATTTTTACTTCCTACATGTAATATTTTACATTTACTGACATTAAACGTCATCTGCCAAAAATCTGCCCCAGCCTGTCTGCTGTCCAAGTCCTTCTGTGATGATTCAATGGATTTGAGATTATCTACCAATCCACCTATCTTGGTATCATCTGCAAACTTAACCAGTGTGGCAGGAGGCTGGGGGTCAGACCCAGTCGGGACGCCTGGAAGGACTGAGAGGCAATCTGTACATCGCCATCCAGGGGGCAACCGCCCTGGATATTAAGGGGAACACGAGGACGGAACATGGAGGCTTGAACCCATTGGGGCCCGTGGCTACCGCCAGGGAGTGCCACAAACCTCATAGAGCCCAGGAGATCTGCACTTCCGCCACACCTGGGAAGGTGGAGGAAGGACCTTCCAGGGACGCCCGGAGTGCTTCCGGATGCTCATGCGACACTTCCGCCACCGGAGTGAAGTGGAAGTGGAAGTGAAGTGCAAGCACCTGGAGCACATCTGGGTGATTATAAAAGAGGTTGCCTTCCTACAGTTAGGGAGAGAGAGTTGGGTGTTGGAGGAGGACGAAGCTCCAACACAAGGAAGAAAAGTGACCCACGGACATTGAAAGGCCCATGATTTGGGGTGGTTGGTGCGGGACCACTGTGTGCTGTGCGGGACTGTGTGAGGGACATTATTGTTAATAAACCTGTGTGTTTTATAATAATACCAGTGTTTGTCTGATGGTGTTCAGGCTAGCTCTCACACCAGCTCATTACTTATATTCCTATCCAAACCATTTATATATATTAAAATGAGCAGCGGCCCCAGCACTGACCCCGTGTTTGGACTTTCATCGTGACAATGCATCGTATAACTGCCCGTGAGTGAATATCGTTTCTTTCTCTCTAATAAACTAAACAACTTTTTTGAATATTTGTCCCTGTGATTTGTTAATTGTCATAGCAAAACCTATTCTAACGGGAAACTGTAAATGTTTTAATACGCATGGCATGTCAAGATTTCCTTTGTTGTCTAATGTTATCCCCTGAAGATGTACTACATTGCCTTTCTTGTCACCTGTTCATATTTTACATGTTAGAATTGTTTGACCAATTTTTAATACAACTAATCTTGTTCCATTGCACAGTCCATCACTCATACATAAATTACGCAATAACATTACAATACGTCCTTCTTTCAACAGTAATTCGGCCGGTGGAAGACCGGATGGTGTTAACGTTTGTAGATATTCTTCGGGATTTTGTAAGTTAATGTTTTCATCTTCCGCACCATCACCACCAACTGCTTCACCATAGTCAATTTATACAAATTTAATCAATTTGCTGTGTAACCAACCAACAATTTTCGCATTAATTTGTTTGACTTTATTGTTTCTCGCTGCCATATTTAGATGAATGGTTGATTCTAAACTGTATTTTTCGTAAGTGTGTGTGTGTGTGTGTGTGTGTGTGTGTGCGCGTTTATAAGTAAGCCCTTGAATGGATTGGTGTCTGTCCAGGTTAAGTGCTGGAATGCACATGATGACCGTGGTCTTGTTTGAAAATAATTATAAGTAGAGCGTGACTTGAAAAAATCTCATGGTAAAAGTCTCTGTCTCGCAGGTCTTCCTTCCAAAAAGTCACGTTTTGTCGCAGGATTAGTCACGTCTCATCCCGAGATTTTTTTATTATAACTGAGAGATTTATTTATTTTTCCTACTATTAAAGTTTTACTCTGTTGGTCTAGCTCTGTTTCTCGTGGGTGGGGGTTGATTTGATTCGAACCTAGTTATGTCAAATTTGACTTGCTTGTACGGAATGCTATTTGATTTTAATACGTTCAATAAAATGTTTAAAAATAATAATAATAATAATTCCTTCCATTTATGTTACTGTGATGCATGTTAAGCTTATTGGCCTGTAGTTGCTTGGATCTGCCCAATCACCCTTTTTATATAACTGGATTATATTTGCCATTTTCCAGTCCTTCAGAATTTCCCCAGTGCACATTTGTCGTCCTAAAATTATGTGTCAAGGGTTTATATCTGCACTCGCTAACCTCCTTTAGAACTCGAGGGTAAATATTATCTGGTCCTACTGATTTGCCTGATTTCAGCTTATTTAATCTCTGCAGCTCTTCTCTCTCTACAATTTCCAAATCACTCAATACCTCCTTAGTAGTCCCTGTTACTGCTGGGAGCTTATCCACTTCCTCAATGTGAAGACCTCAGAAAAATACGAGTTTAGAGTATCCGCTTTTTCACTGTCTGTTATTTTAAATTCTCCTTTATTATTCCTGATGCACTTCACCTCCTCCTTGACTGCTCTTTTACGACTAAAATACTGAAAGATCTATACCTGCAAGAACTTCGGAGCAGCTTCTCCAATGCTGGAATCTACCAGTATGTGTATATGGCCACCGGTGAGCCTATGGAAGGATCCTGGCTTGGATCAGCTTATAGGAAGTATGCATTGTCACACACGTGTGAGTAGGAGGCAGCTAAAGGGCCTGAGTAATTGTAATAAGACATCCGACCAGGGGGCAGCGGAATGCGTTGACTGTCATTCACAGTTCCCTACTGGCCTTTCCAGGGAAATCCTACAAGGTTCCGGCACCACTTCTGGTGCCGACCCCTTTGCTGACATCACTTCCGATTCCGGCCCTTTTGCTGATGTCACTTCCTGTATGGACCTTTAAAGCCTCCATTTTGATTTATGATAATCAGTTCTGTTTTAGACTCTGTTCTATGCACATTGTGCTACTAAAAAACTCGACTTTTGCAGCCTGGAAAACAATATACAGGTGGCTGCCCCAGATCTTTATGATGTCTTTGTCTAATTCTTATCACAGCGTGTGGATGATATTACCCTAAAAGAGTGGTGCAAAGCAAAACTGGTGGCGTGAATTTGCAGGCACTGGCAGTGCACGAGGCAGAAAGCAGTGTGTGGAGCCACAAGAATGGAGGATCAGGGCAGCCCGAGAAGACAACATTGGTTTTGATTAGGAAATAACCCCTTGAGTGAGTTTCAAATTTTGAGATTGCAAAAGGGGTATGACTACGGTTTGTAGGTGTCCATTAAAAAGAACAGAAGTGTCAGGCTGGCAAATGGAGTTCCTTTGTAAGGCTAGCGTCACACTTGACAACTTTTCGAGTAATTTTCAGTTGTGGCTTTCAATCACATAAACTTTGCGAGCCATGGACAGTAGCAGCATAAGTCGTGTAATGTGACATCCCCAGCAAGTCAGTCGTAGCTTTCTACATCTCGTCACAACAAATTCCATCACATGTTATGTGTTCAAAAGTTGACGACCTAATGCAATGCACACAAGATAGACATGCGATAAAAAGGAAAGCGGCTGCTCTGGACCATGCAAACAGAAGAGTCTTTATTATCCAATGTCTTCTTTTTTGTCAGATTACAACAGAATATAAAAAGGAAAAAGATGGGCCGAGATTGCGGTTGCCCTCACCACACCTGCAAAACGTCATGGCTGTCAAAATGAGGCAAATTTCCGATACTTAAAAACTTTGAAACTGTGATGAAAAGTGATAACGTGATCACTTAATCCGTCATCCCCTCCGATTCCTAATCATGTAATCGGACCCCCTAAATGTAATGAGATCAAGCAAATTCGGTTGGTAACCATGACATGCTATTCGACTCAAAGTCTTGTAGTGCGCCACCAGAGGCTACAATTTTTCCAACCCTTTTTAGTCTTACGTAATCTTAAGAAAAATCACAACCACAGCTCAAGCCACATGAATGGCAGTCATGCAATGTGACACATCCTACAACTCAATGTTAGCACTGATGGGTTTGGTTTTATTGTAGCAAGCTGGTGGTCATAAAGGTGGGCTCCGGCCTGGAGAGTTGACAGCCAATGAGTACACAACCGGAAGTGCAGAAAATGTCAGTGCCCGCAAACAGTGAAGAGCAAAAGGGAGTGCGAGGAATGAAGAAAGTCGAGCACAGTGCAAATCAAGTGAGCGCGTCCCGTTAAATGAGTCACCTCAGCCAATCAGATTAAGTCGCCGCCCATTTTACTCGTGGAATTCTGACCCAGAATTTTAGGGACATTGAAAACTTGACATGTTGTCATTTTGGAGAAATTAGGCGAATCAGACTGATGAGATTATTGGGAAGAATTGGAGTGTGCCAATGTACAAAATCTGACCAGGCAACCAAGGTGAGGCAGGGCAGCGGAGTCCCCCTTTAAACACCCACAATCAGTTAATGACTTTAAACAGAGCCAACCCACCCTTCAAAGTCAACAGGATCACAGACTTGCTAGATGGATAACACACATGCTGCAAATCCAGCAGAAACGTTAAGGCGCCAAAGAAACTGTCAACCCCTTGCCGTAGCACCCACACACACTGGTCTGAAGAAGGCTCCACAGGCAAAATGTTCTCAAGCCTTCCATCTGCTTCTTGATGAATGTTTTGTCTGAGAAGAAAATGTTTACTCTTCTCCTTTTACATCCCACACTGTCTGGCATCCTTTCTGCAGGTGTAACCGCCAGTTTCTGGGTGCACCCAGTTGCGCCACAAGATATTCTTTTGACTGGATGCCCATCCTCTCAGTATCCACCTTTGCCAACCCACACACACACAAAGATTGCTTATTTCCTTGTTGTCTGCCATGGAGATAACTTGGAGTCCACCTCATCATACAACAGTATAATGCAAGAACTTGTCCTCAATGGGATGTCTGTTCACGACATTAACTTATTAGAAACATGTCTGATGTGAAACGGCCATTCTGCCCAACAGTGCTTGCCAACTCTATCCATGTAAGTCCACCAGAAAAACATCAAGCTGAGTTTTGAAGGTCCCTGGGGTCCTACTGTCCACCACACAACTCTATGTGTCTATAATACAAATGCTGATAATATTACTGAGGCAAGGACTTCTGACTCATATCTTCAAGGGCCTGGGTATCCAATAATCAAATTCTAAACTGTACATACTGTACATACAGACACACACATACATATATAAATATATAAGAAAAGGAAGAAAGATAATATGATAATATGGCAGAATATTATGCAGATAGATAGATAGATAGATAGATAGATAGATAGATAGATAGATAGATAGATAGATAGATAGATAGATAGATAGATAGATAGATATGAAAGGCACTATATAATAGATAGATAGATAGATAGATAGATAGATAGATAGATAGATAGATAGATAGATAGATAGATAGATAGATAGATAGATAGATAGATAGATATGAAAGGCACTATATAATAGATAGATAGATAGATAGATAGATAGATAGATAGATAGATAGATAGATAGATAGATAGATAGATAGATAGATAGATAGATAGATATGAAAGGCACTATATAATAGATAGATAGATAGATAGATAGATAGATAGATAGATAGATAGATAGATAGATAGATAGATAGATAGATATGAAAGGCACTATATATAATAGATAGATAAATAGATAGATAGATAGATAGATAGATAGATAGATAGATAGATAGATAGATAGATAGATAGATAGATAGATAGATAGATAGATAGATAGATAGAATTTGAAATGAATAAATAGATAATATCTGAAAGGCACTGTATAGATAGATAGATAGATAGATAGATAGATAGATAGATAGATAGATAGATAGATAGATAGATAGATAGATAGATAGATAGATAGATATGAAAGGCACATAACCACAATAAGCCATTTTAGAAAATGAATGGATAGATGCAAAGAGATAGTAATTGGCCAGAGTCGCTAGTTGTGAAGTTCCTGAGAAACATGGGCTGTGATTTAATCAGACATGGTAATGCGATTCATTCAACGAGCCACCTTAATTCGATTTGCTCAGTAGTGCTGCATATTCTTTGACAGAATCAGCAGGTTATGCAACTTATATGCGAGATCCATTACTTAAAGCACATTTCCTCGAATAAATTGCTGACTGAAAAAATTGACTTGAAACAAAAGGCTGATAATTGTAAGGTCTGTCTATCTCACCGTAAAACCGCCAGAGTTAAATGAATACTTTAAGTGTTTATATGGGTTTACACACTCCGTACATACATTTACGTTTAATGGTTAGTTTGCACACTATAAGAATTAGTTTAATATTGGTGATCTGCTTGTGCATCTATTAAAACAATTAAGGCAATATATTTCAAACTGTGCTAAAAAATGAAAAAGAAAAAAAATATATATTAGTCAGTCTCAAGTCAAGTCGAGCAGAATCTGTGCTGGTCACTGACACAACAACACCGCAATGCATCCCATCCACTCCTTCACTCCGAAGTCTAAAAAAGGCTGAGCAAAAGCCGTTTATTACCCACCGGGACAGATCCCCCACTGTCTTAGCGGACCCCGTCTGTCTGCTGCATCCATTAAAACAGCGAGAAATAAATTATTAACGTCTTGTATATCTGCAAGCAAGCAAAGCCAGCAAAAACCTCCTCTCTCTCTCTCTCTCTCTCTCTCTCTCTCTCTCTCTCTATTGATTACGCGCGAGTGAAGCTTATAGGGAGAAGAAAAAAACGGCAGAGTGGATTGAGCTTCTTCTCCGGTCGCTTACGTAGGCATTCAGTGAGGTCTGATGCACAGTCACGCCACTAGCTGAAGCGCAAAAGCAAAAAGCGCGCACACGCACGCGCGTACTAAGAAAGAAAGAAAGAAAGAAAGAAAGAAAGAAAGAAAGAAAGAAAGAAAGAAAGAAAGAAAGAAAGAAAGAAAGATCCAGTCATAAAATCATAACCAATTCTGACATAATGGAAATCAAAACATCAAAGCCTTCATCATTTGCGAGAACGCGATAAAACAACTGAGAAAACGACAAATCGGGATGCCATTTACATTGCAGAGTTCATATGCAAGTCAGCAGTTAAAACAGAAGACCGATCGTTAAACGCTTCTACATTCCCCTTAAATATTACTTTCCCAATCCGCTTTATCCTCTTTTTTCACGGGAAGCACGTTTGCACTGGCAACATCGCTGGCCGGAATCCCATCCCATCAATAGGCATCTTGGCACAAACAACCACACTTACTCATACCACTCCAGAGAAGCAAGTTACTGGAATACGGGGAATTAAGGGGGGTTGCAGGGGGGATGTGGGGGGTCATGTAACGTTTACGCTGAGAACTGTGCATGCAAATGAAGTAAAGTGGCGACATTAATGTACTTCAAATAAAAGTGAAATGAAACGCACACTCTAATAATCAATAAATACATATAAATTTAATGGTTATTCACCTGGACTTAAATCCCTGATTGACTTTGTAACATTATTTTGATTCCCAAATCATCATTCTATTGTGTTATGGTGATTGTGCTGTTAATGGCGCTATAAACAATGAAGGTTTATTTATTTGGTTATTCACTTGGATTCAGCTTCCTGAATGGTTTCTAAAATTATTTAAGTTCTTAAACGATACCAGTTATATTTGATCGTGGCGCTATATAAAATATGCGTTTATTTACTGGTTATTCACTTGGATTTCAATTCCTGGATGGTTTTGGATAATATATATACTGTATATATATATATATATATATATATATATATATATATATATATATATATATATATATAGTTATTACATATAACGATAGTGTGTCAGTTCCATCATTGAATTGTATTTGTAGTGCCTGTGAAGTGTTGTTAATGGCGCTATATCAAATAAAGGTTTGGATATTCACTTGGATTCAGTTTCCTGATTGTTTTCTAAAAATATTTTTGCTTCTACATATAACGATACTGTCCCAATTTCATCACACAATTATATTTGCTCGTGATATGATGTTAATGGCGCTATATATAATACACGTTTTTCGTTATTCATTTGGACCAAAATTCTTGATTGATTTAAAATAAAATAATAATAATAACAATCCATCCATCCATCCATTTTCCAACCCGCTGAATCCGAACACAGGGTCACGGGGGTCTGCTGGAGCCAGTCACAGCCAACACAGGGCACAAGGCAGGAATCAATCCCGGGCAGGGTGCCAACCCACCGCAGGACACACACAAACACACCAAGCACACACTAGGGCCAATTTAGAATCGCCAATCCACCTAACCAGCATGTCTTTGGACTGTGGGAGGAAACCGGAGCGCCCGGAGAAAACCCACGCAGACACGGGGAGAACATGCAAACTCCACGCAGGGAGGACCCGGGAAGCGAACCCAGATCTCCTTACTGCGAGGCAGCAGCGCTACCACTGCGCCACCGTATTATTATTATTATTATTATTATTATTATTATAACTCCTATATAATGGTGCTCTGCCGATTTCCTCATTCTATTGGTGATCGTGACATTATTACATATTATTTGTCTGACGCCTTTATCCAAGGCGACTTACAACATTTGAACATACAATTGGTTTCATTTTTCTTTCCCAGTTGAGTCACAGGCAGGTGAAGTGACTTACTCATTTGGTCACAACGTGCCAGTAATGAGGCCTCGTGATGTGAAGTCCAAATTCTTAACCAAACTGTCTGCCTATGGTGTTAATGGCGCTATTTATCATGACTAATAACTTCTCATATGACGATTCTGTGCCTGTTTCATCTATTGAATTTGATCGTGACATTGGATTGATGGTGCTAGCTTTATTCGTTAATCACCTGGACTCAAATTCCTATTCCATTTTTTAATATCATTTTCGTTCTTACGTGTGAGACACAGGGAGCGCAGTTGCCTCGCAATAAAGAGACGCGGTTCGTGTCGGGTGCTCCCTGCATGGCGTTTGCGTGTTCTCCGCGTATCCCCGTGGATTTCCACCGGGTGCTCTGACTCCAAGTCCAAAGACATGCAGCTTTTGATAAAGTAGCCCCTTTGTGTGTTTGACTGGCGCCCCCTCCTGGGATTCTTCCTGCTTTGCCACGAAGTTTGCTGGGATAAAGTCTCACTCAACCCTGCCCTGGCTAAACTAATTATGAAAATGCATGAATGAATGAATACAATGATACTGGACAAAGTGTACGATTCTGTGGTATTTATAATGAGGAAAGCTTCAAGTTGAGCAACTGGTAGCCTAAAGAATAATTTTGCACGCCTCCCTTTAAATTTGTTTCTCTGCAATCCCGCTCTAAGAACAGGACACTCTGCCACAGCTTCTTGTGTATGTCAGACTAGAAAACGTAACCTCCTCAATGGTGAGGAGCTCTGGATGTCCGCAGCTAGAGTCTATTGGAACTTGCAGCGAGTGATCAGCAGCGATTTGTGCGCGCACACGCACTCTCTCGGCCACGCGCGCACTCGTGCATCACTGCAAACGGCGAGCGGGAACGTCGCACTCTCAAGCAGCTTGTAAATCGATCGAGAAAGAACATACTGTTATGTAAATGCCTAAATAAATAAACCGAGTTACCTGACAATGTATTTTTAATATGATGAACTTGTTGGAAACGCGAGGTAATTGATTTAGTATCGCAGCGGATCTTTAATAACCCGTATTGTACTTTTTTATTTTCTTCAGTCACTTATCGACGGTGAAATCGACGTATGAGTGGTAGCCCAAGGCTTAGAAAACGAATTAAACCGTGTGCCTTAAAATACCAAAAATAAATTAATAAATAGACCAATAGTCGAGTCTGCTTTTATACATGTAGACGGGACAATAAAATCAGTCTTTATAATTTAAGGTATTTCTTACTATATTGATATTGTAGGGATAGATAGATAGATAGATAGATAGATAGATAGATAGATAGATAGATAGATAGATAGATAGATAGATAGATAGATAGATAGATAGATAGATAGATATGGTATGAAAGGAACTATATAATAGATAGATAGATACATAGATAGATAGATAGATAGATAGATAGATAGATAGATAGATAGATAGATAGATAGATAGATAGATAGATAGATAGATTAACCAGTTGAGAGAAAGTGAAGGACAATGGATAGATCAGGGAGTATACATTATTGAAAGAAGGAAAATATTCTATAATTTTTCAGGTAATTCTAGTGACAAGTACTTAACAGTATTCGCAGTTCTACATTATCGGTAAGATTAACTAAAGTCAATATAAATATAAATAAACCTTTCGTTTATATAGCGCCGTTAACAAAGGGGTTACAATTACTGTAAGATGGATTCATCAAACCACCGTCAGAGATTTGCTCGCAGCGTAACTCCAACGGGTTCCCCTGATTTGAGTATGCTGGGGTGGGGGGCGTCCTGTGCAAGAAAGAAAGAAAGAAAGAAAGAAAGAAAAAAAGAAGGAAAGAAAGAAAGAAAGATGAGTGGATGGATGGACATCTGCATGATTTGCATATTCAACGGGGGTGAGGGGTGGACTATTAGAAAGACGACGAGGGGGCTCGTGCACGAAGAACCACGTACTTGGGCCCCATGCTGTCATCCTCGCTCTCCAGCAAGTGACCTCCGCACCCAATCAATGAGCCTAAAAATGAAATTCATTCTCTGCTGCAATGCACACATGTGCAGAAATGCAGTTGACTGTCACAAGATACCCCCACCCCCTACACACATGCGTGTGTCCGAGAGCCAACCGGCTGGGACTCTGGACTGAACGTGAGAAAATGAGAAAACTTGCACGGTGAATAATGTCGACAGACAGAGATAGATAGATAGATAGATAGATAGATAGATAGATAGATAGATAGATAGATAGATAGATAGATGTAAAATATGGGAATCTGTGTATAAGGCATATTAAATAAAATCCACGTCTCCAGCTCTGAATGCAGAATCCCTTCCGGCGTGTTCATTTTCATGCCACTTTGAGATCAGCCTTAAAGGGCTTCAAAAAATGGGGATGAGTAAAAAAAAAGGTGAAAGCCAGCGTGTGTGACTCTAAGATCGAGAGAGAGAGAGAGAGAGAGAGAGAGAGAGAGAGAGAGAGAGAGAGAGAGAGATATGGAGCGCCGGTCTTGTGCTCGCAGACGCATCCGCAGTGATGCCGCTCCAGCGCCATTGACGGCGCTCCATGTCTCTCTCTCTCTCTCTAAGGGAGGAAAAGCTTGAGGAAACACGCGGCGGATTTCGACCTGCGCCGCTCGGGAGGCGCCTGTTAAATTCGGAGGTGCCGCCGTCTCTGAATCGAACCCTTGGATTCGATGCCCATCTCCAGGTGCGGTCCACACAGTTGGCACATTTCTCACATAAACACGCACATGCGAAGTCAGACCGAGACACGGACTCGCGTTTGCCTCATCTGCGTGCGTCTGCCTGCAAAACGAATACCAGGGAGAGATTCTACCATTTTTATTATTTATTTATTTTTATTTTTTTCTTAGTGTACAGTTATGGGGATAGATGAGCAGTCCCCGTTTCCGTATTCCTTTCAGGAGTTCATCCCACACGATTCATAAATCAAGACATGGCACACTCTCTTCTTCATTACGGGGAACAAAGGATCATCTCAATTATGATTACAACAATACTGCCTGAATTGGCCTGGTTAAGCTTTAATTTTACAATCTTCATTTCTTCTTTAAATATACCCCCTCCACCCCTCCCCTACAGACCACCACCAACCCCTTGGAAATACTGTACTACACTCTTTTAACCCCCATCCCCTCCCACATCCTCTGCGCCCCTCCATCAGCACGCCTCGAGGCATATAACGGAGCCTCGTCAGAATGATGGTATGGGGAGGGGGTTCGTCTGGGCAATGCTAAATTTGAAGTTAAGATGGTCGGCACTGCAGCCACAGCGTACAGACACCGCACTAGTAAGCACCAGCAGCACATCCATAAATTAATTCATTCACATGGAGCTGTAGACGCCTGTCATTTCCGTGGGAGAGAAAGGAAGAAATGACGTCTGCTCTTTGCACACATTCTGCCTTTACCTGGCTCGGGCTCGTCTGTCTACCTTTCGCTCTTTCTTTTCTTTTTCCGTCTACCCCACGCAAACCCAGCCATTCATTTTTTTTTTACCCGCCCGCCCTGCCATTCCCGATGGACACCCGAGCTGCGGTACACATAAATGCACTGAGATGCCAACGTGAATCCAAAATGGCCCTTTTCTCTCCTTCAATCTCACGTTTTCGACTCCCCACTTTCTGTTATTTCGGCGAACACTCTTCCTTTCCACCTCATCAACCCGATTCCGCCTCTTCTCCTCTCCTCCCCCCTCCTTTTTAACCAAATAAATTATACATGCATTGATGAATACGGCAAAAAAAGATGCAACGTTATCGTAGCGTTTGCTCTCCGGCGGGGACGCTTTACGCGGTTCCTTACACTTCTCAGCTCCTGAGTTCGGTCCTTCATGGTCGCGGCACTGGCAAGGGAGGCTAGCGGCGCAGGCTTTCTCTCCGGATCTCTGGTCGGGGTTCAGAAAGGGGGCGATGCTCTGCTCTGGCCGTGCTCCCAATGAAGGTGATTTCTCAGCTGGTACTGATGCTGCAGAGGCACAGAGATCGCAGTGCGCCTGCGCAGCGGAGGCTGACATACTCGCCCCCTCCCCATCCCTCCTGTCATACCCCGCCCACTTAGAGGTGAGGCGTTCCGCTCGCGAACTGTATCATGGGGATTGTAGTTCGAGCCTTCTGAAATGCCAGTGGCAACTGAGGGGACGCAGAAAAGTTAAGGTGGAACTCTTACTGCATCAGAGTATGTAACTTCTCAGGCTTGGACCTGAAATGTCTGTGGATGCTGACAAAGTAAAAGGGCTTGACATGTAGAAAATGATTCACTTTTCCTCTTATTGTCTCCTTTATTTAGTTTCAGCGACTCAGCTGCTCATCCATACTCATCTTTTATATTCTTACACATTCTGCATTAAAAAACCCATGCACTATTATTAGAGCCAATTGTAATGTCAACTTACACATGCACACTTACCCACAAAAATAAACTTACCATACACAGGTGTCCACATACATATACATATATTACAGCTGCATACACACACCACTTACTGAGACGTATACATGCTATAAACAAAGACATGTAGATAGGTAGGCAGGTAGTGATTGGCAATAATGGATATAATGATGTTATTAGAAATAAACCTGATTCATTAGGATTAAAAGCCAAGACAGAGGTAAAGAATTTAGGAGTAAATTTAGGAGGCGGAGTGGTGGCTCTGAGGCTAGGGATCTGCACTGACAATCGGAAGGTTGCCGGTTCGAATCCCGTAAATGCCAATAGGGGCTCTGCTCTGTTGGGCCCTTGAGAAAGGCCCTTAACCTGCAATTGCTGAGCACTTTGAGTATTGAGAAAAGTGCTATATAAATGTAAAGAATTATTATTAAATATTGACTCCGACCTGAATTCCATCCATCCATCCATTATCCAACCCACTACAGTATATCCTAACTACAGGGTCACGGGGGTCTGCTGGAGCCAATCCCAGCCAACACAGGGCGCAAGGTAGGAAACAAACCCCGGGCAGGGCGCCAGCCCACCGCAGGACCTGAATTTTAAATCACATATTAATCAGATCACTAGGACAGCATTTTTTCATTTAAGAAATATGGTAAAAGTTAGACTTCTTATAACATTGCAAGATGCTGAAAAATGAGTTCACGCTTTTGTTTTCAGTCGACTAGAATACTGTAACGCACTCCTCTCAGGACCACCCAAAAAAAGACATCAATCTACTACAACGAGTGCAGAATGCAGCTAACCGGAATCTTAACTAAGAAAAGAAAATCCGAACACATCTCTCCATTTTTGATGTCACTACATTGGTTATCTGTCCCATTTAGAATTGATTTTAAAATACTGCTTATGGTCTATAGACCTTTAAATAATCTGCTGCATCTTATATTTTGGAATGTCTGACACCTTACACTCCAAATCGTAACCTTAGATCTTCAAATGAGGGTCTGCTTATCATTTCCGAGAGTTAAACTTAAAAGAAGTGGTGAGGCGGCCTTCTGCTGTTAGGCACCTACAATCTGGAATTCGCCAGGCTAATACAGTGGAGCTCTTTAAAACACTGCTGAAAACACATCACTTTAACACGGCTTTCTCGTCGCTTCATTTTAGTCTAATCCTGATGCTCTGTATATTCAATTAATTATCATTATTATTCATGGTGGCTCCGTACTAACCCCTACTCTCTCTTCTGTTCTTTTTCTGGTTTTCTGTGGTATTGATCTGCGCCACCACCACCTGATCAAAGCACCGTGATGTCCCTACACTGATGGAGTGAAGGCCAGAAGTACACATGACCTTCATCATCAAATTCTTCCAGGAGAACCCTGAATACAATGAGGACTGATTGAGGTCATTAATGTTAGGTAGAATGCCTACAGGGGGATGGCTCAGTGGTCTCGTGGCCTCTGAACCCCTGCAGATTTTATTTTTTTTCTCCAGCCGTCTGGATTTTTTTTTGTTTTTGTTTCTTCTGTCCTCCCTGGCCATTGGACGTTACTCTTATTCTATTTTAATTAGTGTTCCCTAGTTTTAATTCTTATTTATTTTGTCTTTTTTCTTTTTCTTCATCATCTTCACTTTGAGCTCCATCATTTGTATGAAAATGTGCTATAGAAGTAAATGTTGTTGTTGGTAGGTAGGTAGGTAGGTAGATTGATTGGGAGCATACGCTGATTACAGAGCCACACGACAAACCACCAGGATTGGTGCACAAACACATGTACGCAAACTCACAAGATATGCCCACACATATATGGATTAGCGATGCACATATTATCATACTGTATGTTGTCATGTAGGATCACCCCACACAAACATACATGTACACACCACACATCGAATGCTCACACTCCACACACCTCAACTGGAAATGAAATACATATTGTGAGCATCGTGTACACAAATATGTTCTTGTCTAATAAACAGACGTACATACGCATGCAATACTCATACTGTACATAGAACATACACACCAGCGCATACGCCACATTTTAATGTACATACATAGTTCATTCACATATTAACTTATTTTTAAGCAAATGCAAGTATATAAACATGCAATAAACATGTACACACCACACAAAGACAAATGAAGCCAGTGACAAGACCCGGATGGGAGTGCGGGGTCCAAGGAGTGGAGTCTGTCAGTGTCGTTATTGTAGATGTCTTCCATCCGTTCATTAACTTCATTCATCTTTTTATTATCTGCAGTGTAAGCTGACATTAAACAAAGTTAAGTTATTTCTCCTATGTGATTTCTTACCGCCGTATCACTAGGGAGGGGTATAGATATAGATTCAGGTTAAGTAACACGCTGCAATCACAAATAGAACTCATTTCCAGGGAGCGAGCGTCCCCTGCTGGATACAGCTTCAGAACAGTCTGTTGGCGCACTAATAAGCTTGGCCTACGGCACAAAAATACCTAGCACTGGCACCAGCTGCGGGTAGAGCATACTCACTAAGAAACTTTGCCGGTACTCTCGGCAGCATTTAAAGGCAGGTGCTAGTACTGCGCACCGATGAGCACTGCTTCTCATTCCTGTTTGTCTATGAAGCTTTAATAAAGAGTGGTCTGTTTAGATTGTGATACACCAAAGACACTTCCACAACGGAAAAGAGTTGGGGACCATCCCCGTATAATGTCCAGCGGACAAAGAAAAATGAAACAGCCAAATTAAGGATCAAAATACTTGTCCAGTACATGACATCGACTGTTTACAGAGGGAGGGTTTTGATACAAGAACAAAAATGGTGGATGGAAGTGAGTTGGCAGGAAATGACATTGAAACAGGCAGACAGAAGCGGCGTCATTAAAAGGGACCGGAAGTGATGTAGTGGAGAATGCGACCGGAAGTGTTGTCATTGGTCGGGGTCGGAAGAGACATCATCAAGAAATGCCAGAGTTGACGTTCGGACGGCCATCTTGGAACCCGGAAGTAAGGTAAGTGCGTCAATTCCCTTCTTTTTGTCTGAAGAAACAGAGAGAGAGAGAGAGACGTTAGTACCGCAGGTTAACCCTTCGTCTCGCGATATTTCACTCACCTCCGGGCTCGTTGACTGCCTCCTACTCGCACGTGTGTGACAAGAGCCTCCATTTTGTTCGGTGAAGTTGTCAGATGTGAGAGCAGTGATACTGTAGGTCCAAAGCCATGCAGCTATAGAGGAATTGATAATCCTAAATTGTTGAAGAATTGCCTTTGAATTGCCACTGATGCTCTAGTTTCCCTTTACCCCTGCTCTGGAGAAGTGGATTTAGAAAATGGATGGATGGATGGATGGATGGATGGATGGATGGATGGATGGATGGATGGTATGGTAAGCAGCCCGGACACAGACAGGCAGACACCGATGGTTTACACCCAAGCACACGTTTATTCATATTTACAAGTGAATATCCAACCGCACACAACCCAGTGCCCCAGCACTAAGCACCCTCAGTCCAGGCTTCTATCACAATGCCTCTCCTTCACCACCTCCACTCCCCATCCGACTCTAGCTATCGAATGGAGGGAGGCGGCCCCTTTTATGTTCACCCGGACGTGCTTCAGGTGCCTCCTGATGAACTTCCGCCTGCACTTCCACTGAGCACCCGGAAGCACTCCGGGTGTCCCTGGTATTCCTTCCGCCAGCACCTCCGGGTGTGGCAGAAGTGCTGATATCCAGGGCTCTTCAGGCATCCTGATGATCATGGGCCCCTATAGGGTTGAGCTTCCATGCTATGTTCCTGTGGTCCACATACCAACCAGGGCAGCTGCCCCCTCGTTGCCCGGAGGAGGTGTAATCCCTCTTCTGGTTCTTCCAGACATCCCGGTTGGGTACTGCCCCCAGCCGCTCACCACAATGGACAGATGGATGGATGGATGGATGGATGGATGGATGGATGGATGGATGGATGGATGGATGGGTCCTAATAGGTTTAAGCACCCATGTAATAACTGGAATGGCAAGAGCGTTGACAGGTCTGCTATGAAACTAACGAAGCTTAAGCCTCAGGGCCCCTAATCCTGGAAGGGCCCCAGAAGCAACTTCAGTCCACACTGCTTTAACATTTGGGGTGTCTATAGTACAAGAAGGGGATTTTAATTATTATTATTTTTTTAATTCATGGTGAAGTGTTGTGGAACAACCCCATTGAAGAAGATAACAGGAGTTACCAAGGCCTCGTTGCTGGTTAGGAAGAGGGGCCCCCATTAATAGATCAAGCTTCAGGGCCCTAAAAATGTTTAGGTCCATCACTGGGCAAGAGTCCATCCATTCAGCAGGAGACCCCTCTGAGATTGGAAGGACGTTGCACTTGCTCATATTTTTCAAACATGGCGGCCCAGTTGTGTTTGCTGCTGTCTCACTTGCGTTCCTGCAGGAGACTGGGGTTCAAAGCCGAGTCTTTACACGGTCTCTGTGGAGTTTGCGTGTTCTCCCTTCAATCACCTGCGAGTGTCTGCCTTGTGGTGGGCTTTATTGGATTGTCCTCTTCAAGGTGAGTATTCAATCAAACAAGAAGGTTTTGGTGGGCAATAAAATAATGAACTAATAATATTCCACAATACTTTAAATATTCCCCAGGAATATCTAGTGCTTCCATTCTTGTTTGACCCCCGGTGGTGCTGGAGTTGCGGACTGTGGCAGATTGTTCATTTCATAGTGTGCGCTAAGGCACCCCCCCCCCCAGGGATTTTCTGCTTGTCTCCAATCTCCCATTTTGCCGCTGATGTGTGGCAGCCAAGCCCGAGCGCACTTTGTCAATGTTGGCTCGTTGTCACATCTGTTGCCGCCTGTAAGCGCGCATTGTGCGCGATTTCCATTCAAGGGTTCTTTAGCGATCCTCTTTGATTTAGGGCTCCATTTGTCAGTGAGCTTTAGGGTCGATTCGTAATAGGATGGCACTCATTGCAGCTGAGGGACTTGTCAAGGGTCAGCGGTGCGGGTGTGCGTGTGTGTGTGTGTGTGTGTGTGTGTGTGTGTGCGCGCGGCTCAGGTGAACGCAAGGAGCAGCTGGCTGGAAGGCCTGTGGGGGAGGGGAGGGGGGGGGGGGGGGGGGAGGCTGTGCCATTTGGAACCACCTTCTCCCCTCAATCCGACCTCCCCTCTGTTAGAGGCATTTCATGAAGGAAGGGCTTTGCTGCTATAATTACCTCTCCTTAAAGTCTGCTTTACCTTTCCTCCTGGTTTTAAGGATGTGAGTGGAATCTCCGCAGATCCTCTGCCTGAGGGGCTTCTTCTGGAGGTGGAGGTGGAGGTTGGACGGGGGGGGGGGGGGGGGGGGGGGGGGGGGGGGGGATGGGTTTTGTAGCAAAGGGCTTGACTTTATTGAAGAAGCGGCTGAGCGTGTTAATCTCTTCACTTCCAATCTATTCCCAGCTTGTAACAAATATCCCGGAAAACCAATAGGAAAAGCCTGCAGGGAGCTGGAATTATTCCACTAGGATCCGCCAGATTCTCCGCAGGAAATCCAAAACAATTCCTAACAAGGTTGACAAAAACATTCACAGCAGGGATTTCTGCGCACAAATATTACCAAAGGGATTTCTGCAATGAGAGAATTTCAGCTACCTTGACATGAGGAGCCAGGCAAGAGGCTAAAGCTGTCAATTCAGAAAATGAAAAGGCGCAAAGGAAAGCCTTCTAATCTATGGGGCTGTGGAAAAGCAACAAAAAAAAGAAAAGAAAAAAGCAATGATTCTGTTTAGACTCCAAAGACAAGCACGACGCATTTATTCATGTGTTCATTAATAAGCCAGACTTTAAACCCAGCCAGCAAATTATCTAACCAGATTGTCCACTCTTAAAAAGAAATGTTCCAAATGTTCTTCAGAGCAATACCATAGGAGAACCCAAAAGACAACAAAAGAACCGAGAAGGTTCCAGAATGAATCTTTACTTATTTAGATTCATAGCAGGATCCACAAATAACCATAAACAGACAATAACAGGTTTGTGAAATACCAGTGGGTCCTGATTTGAAAAGGACTTTCGCTGCATACGTCCAGAAATACGGCCTTTATCTATCTATCTATCTATCTATCTATCTATCTATCTATCTATCTATCTATCTATCTATCTATCTATCTATCTATCTATCTATCTATCTATCTATCTATCTATCTATCTATCTAATCCTGCCAACTATGCTAAAATATCTATCTATCTATCTATCTATCTATCTATCTATCTATCTATCTATCTATCTATCTATCTATCTATCTATCTATCTATCTATCTATCTATCTATCTATCTATCTATCTATCTAATCCTGCCAACTATGCTAAAATATCTATCTATCTATCTATCTATCTATCTATCTATCTATCTATCTATCTATCTATCTATCTATCTATCTATCTATCTATCTATCTATCTATCTATCTATCTATCTATCTATCTATCTATCTAATCCTGCCAACTATGCTAAAACATCTATCTATCTATCTATCTATCTATCTATCTATCTATCTATCTATCTATCTATCTATCTATCTATCTATCTATCTATCTATCTATCTATCTAATCCTGCCAACTATACTAAAATATCTATCTATCTATCTATCTATCTATCTATCTATCTATCTATCTATCTATCTATCTATCTATCTATCTATCTATCTATCTATCTATCTATCTATCTATCTAATCCTGCCAACTATGCTAAAATATCTATCTATCTATCTATCTATCTATCTATCTATCTATCTATCTATCTATCTATCTATCTATCTATCTATCTATCTATCTATCTATCTATCTATCTATCTATCTATCTATCTATCTATTGTAGCAGTAGAGGCTTTTATCGACCTCTTGAACCCTCAGGTACCACGCCAAACACCAGGTAAAAGACCAATTATTATTTATTAAATAATAACATTGTGCACAAAGCACCCTCCACTCCACACTACTCATACAATAACCAATATTCTCAATACAATAATCACTCCTCCTCTCCCAGACACTTCGCCACCCTACCTCCCAGCTCAGCTCAATGTCTGGGCTTTCCCTGCATCCTTTTATATCCCCTGACCCGGAAGTGGTTCCTGTCCCATAATCCACAAGTCCTCATTCCTTCTGGGTCAGGGTAAAAGTCCTTCTCTTCAACCTGGAAGCACGTTGTTTCTCCTGTTCATGTGACCAGGATGTACTTCCAGGTAACAGGGCACATAACAGTTTGTCAGCCTCCCTACAGCGACTCCCGGTGGCCCCCATGGTATCCAGCAGGGTTGTGCATACAAACTATAAGGTCCATGAGGCCCTGCTGGAATTCGGGGAACCTCCATGCTGTCGGGAGAGCTCCACCTGGTGGCCTAGGGGTAAGGGCCGGAATAGTTAGCCGGCCATCCATCACACTATCTATCTATCTAATCCTGCCAACTATGCTAAAATATCTATCTATCTATCTATCTATCTATCTATCTATCTATCTATCTATCTATCTATCTATCTATCTATCTATCTATCTATCTATCTATCTATCTATCTATCTATCTATCTATCTAATCCTGCCAACTATGCTAAAATATCTATCTATCTATCTATCTATCTATCTATCTATCTATCTATCTATCTATCTATCTATCTATCTATCTATCTATCTATCTAATCCTGCCAACTATGCTAAAATATCTATCTATCTATCTATCTATCTATCTATCTATCTATCTATCTATCTATCTATCTATCTATCTATCTATCTATCTATCTATCTATCTATCTATCTATCTATCTATCTATCTATCTATCTATCTTATATAGTGCCTTCCAACAGGACGATGACCCTGAGCACAAAGAAAAGAGGACACAGGAGTGGCTTAGGGGCAACTCTGGAGAACATCCTTAAGTGACCAGACTTGAACCCAATCGGACAGCTCTGGAGAGACCTGATAATATATGTCCACCGATGGTCTCCATCTTATCTGACAGAACTTGGGAGGATCTACAGAGAAGAGAGAAGGAGAGGTTGGAAGCATGCGTGATTACAGCACGTTGCCACCCGCATCCTCCACACGACGAAGCAATCAGACCCCTCTAAAGAGAAGAATGGCAGACAATCCCCAAATTCAGGTGTGTGAAGCTGGTCACATCAGACCCAAGAAGACTTCAGGCAATAATCGCTGCCAAGGGGGCTTCAACTAAGTACTGAGTTAACGGTCTGAATACTTGTGTCAATGGGAAATTTTAGGTGCTTTAACTTTTATTGAAGTTGCAAAAATATCTAAAATTTGGTGTTTCGCTTTTTTGTTCTGGGCTATTGTGTGTTGAAAACAAATTTAAATGATTTTAACTTATCACTGCAATCCGAACAAACTGTGACTAAGGTAATGGAGTCTGAGCACTTTTTGAAGGATTGTATTGCGCCTTCCACATGGCTCATTTCCTCCCAGCACTGTAAACGTGAAGTCGGGTTTTGGCAGAGAGGCGTCCATTTTTAAATTCTATGGGATCCAGACTGATGGAATTCTAGCCGAGACACAGCACCAGTTCTTAACCACCATCTACTCTGCAGCTCCGGGTGAAATCTCTTTTATGCCACTCGGGCCGCCGGCCAGGATAACAAACTGCGCTAAATTGGGAAGCTTTCCAGCTCTCAGAAATTGAGATTTATGTTGTAGACTGACCAGCAGCGGCTCTTTTTACCATCCAGCAAAATTCCCTGCCGCATGTAATCTTATTTAGGGAGCCCTGAACATGGCCTCAGCGTCCATTAAAACCTCCGCCTGGTGATGCACTGTTGGCGAGGCTCGACGTGGCACTGTGGTCATCTGAGGAGCAATCAGGTCTCTTAAACTTGTCATTTCAAATGGAGCTTTAAGAAAGAGAGGTGTATGCCACTGGGCCACTGCTAAAAATGCAGTCAGTAGCCCCAGAATTATGAACATAAAGAATTTTTTAACATAAAATTATATAGAGAATTTTGGCGGCCGTAGAGGCTGTATTTTTAGTCCCATCAATCACTTTCTGAATTGGATCTAAGGTAGGGACCAGCCCTGGATGGGACGCCAGCTTATCACAGTGTGAAATGTGCCATAGTCAGGCACCAGGTTACGCTGCTATGGTTGGCTTCCTGGACTGGAGAACAATATGAATAGAAGATTCATGAAAAGACGATTCTCATTCCCACTTAAATTCTAAAATAGTGACAGGCTGTCTGCTTGCAGTGTCACCTGGCCTTTTCATGATCAACTAGGAAACACACGGACCTGCTGTCCTCAAGGAAAGGTGGCTCATACAGTATCTCTCTTGTATTGTGTTTCCTGCATTAAACACCTTCTGTGA
Organism: Erpetoichthys calabaricus; assembly: GCF_900747795.2. Taxonomy (NCBI): domain Eukaryota; kingdom Metazoa; phylum Chordata; class Cladistia; order Polypteriformes; family Polypteridae; genus Erpetoichthys; species Erpetoichthys calabaricus. The sequence continues at coordinate 7,072,373 of NC_041405.2, read as the reverse complement.
TGTGCCTGATACTCAGCAGATGTCACCACTCTTCTTTTACCTTCATCCTATTACGGAGTTCTTTGTTACGGTCGATGGTCAATCAATACAATACTTACACTATCACGAAATCAGAAGACATGAGTAGCATGTCCTTGGAGATTACCAATAAATGGACTTACCAGGACCTAGCTTACATTACGATAAACTTTTCTGACCACCTGGAAGATGCTCAGCAGATGGCACCACTTTTCTTTCTGCCAAGTCACTTTGTCGTTTCCTATGCTGCCGGAAAATCAAATGTTTTGACTTTCTAGAACATATCAAGTCATAGGCTTTTGATGAAGACCAAGAGAAAGGTTCGAGCCCCAGAAGTTTACGAGTGCCAGCAGGTGGCTGTGCTCTATGAGCTTGATAACATGCAATAGGTCAAAAAGCAAGTAATCATGCGGGAATTGAAAATGATTCTTAAAAGCAGTTTTAATGTGTGCGATGAGCCATTTGTTGGAATGATGAATGCAATGAATTTATAACTGCACATATTTATGATGGGTTATCTGTTGGGGCGACAAACTCAATGCATATGTCTCTGTTATATGCCATTCGGTATGGGATTCTTAAAAGCAGTTTTAATGTGGGTGATGAGCCATTTGTTGGAACGATGAATGCAATGCATTTATAACTGCACATATTTATGATGGGTTATCTGTTGGGGCGACAAACTCAATGCATATGTCTCTGTTATATGCCATTTGGTATGGGATTCTTAAAAGCAGATTTAATGTCGACGATGAGCCATTTGTTGGAACGATGAATGCAATGCATTTATAACTGCACATATGTATGATGGGTTATCTGTTGGGGCGACAAACTCAATGCATATATCTCTGTTATACACCATTTGGTATGGGACTTCTAAAAGCAGTGTTAATATTAGCAGTCCCAAAGCATGTAAGTCCTAAAAAGCACTTCCAGAAATTAACACTTAGAGAGGAAAATGGTAAGGGTAAGCAAAGTATTTAATAAAAGATAAACGTGTTTTATTTCCACAAAAATGCTCTGTCAACTGGTGAACCTCTGTAGATCAAAAAAAGACAAACGGTTTGCTGAGACAATAAAGCAATCCTAAACACACACAGCCACAAAAAAATCACAAATCCAAAGTGAGGTCATAACACAAGACAGAAGGTCAAAAATCCAGAAATATCAAAAAGTAAAACTCACCAGAACTCCCAAGTATATTTGAAATAAACTACCAGGAGCTGCAGCAGAGTCAATGGATTTATAGGGAGGAGGGTGGGGCCTGACAGTGATTGGCAGATGACCCCGCCTCTTGTGGGCCCTCCCACAAAACACAGGGATCTTAACACAGGCAGTTTATAGACAAGAATAATGCAAATAATCCACAATAGAAAAAAATCAACATAAACAAATGGCACAAAAATGATCAAATAGACATGAATTAAGAACCTCAGCCATTGTGGGAGGCTGGCTGGAACATGACAGCAATTAAATAAATGCATAAAGAAATAATCAACAACACAAGTACTTTGTAACTCATTTAATTATGTACTCTCACATAACAATTCATGTTGTTGTTATTTATTTATTTTCACATTTCACATTACTTTTATCCATCCATTATCCTAACTATATGGTCACGGGGGTGGGAGGGTGTCTGTTGGAGCCAATCCCAGCCATCACAGGGTACAAGGCAGGAACAAATCCCCGGACAGAGTGCCAGCTCACCACAGGGCACACACACACCAAGCACACACTAGGGACAATTCAGGGTCGCCAATGCACCTAACCTGCATGTCTTTGGATTGTGGGAGAAAACCCACAAGGGGAGAACATGCTAACTCCACGCAGGGAGGACCGGGAAGCAAACCTAGGTCTCCTTACTGCAAGGCAGCAGCGCTACCACTGCGCAACCATGTCCCCCCAGTCCTTTTATGTTTTATTTTATTTCAGTCTTTCCAAAATATTCCCCCACAATGTCCTCCTAATAGATGTCTTCAGTTTTGTTGAAGTTAGCAGAGTTCCGAGCCTTTATTTTATTGATCCACCACACCGAACCCCGAACTCTGAACCCACCTCCCCCTGAACAGGTGTTACTGTTATTTAATATCTCATCCTAATTATAACGATACAAGGCGCTACACATTTAAACAAAAGAACGACCCCGTCCCTGTGAAGGCGTCATCGGCTTGCATGTCACCGACAGACTAACTTTGGCTGAAATAATCGCGGTCGGGTGGGTCTGCTTTGACCCTGTTGCAGCAGCCCCCTCAGCCCCTCCGCTCCCCGAAAACCCAATGGTATGTCCTCATGTCTTGCCGCGCCGCCATCGACTCGCACTTTCCAAGCGGGCCGCTCGTTGGACGTGCTAATCTGTACAGGAAGGGAGGCGTCGGCGGCGGCGCAGAGAGCACAGGTCCTGATTCTCATGCTGGGGCTCCGCTGCCTGCCTTGGGCGTGAGACTGTCATTTTGGGCTGCCTCAGTAAAGGGGCAGAATGGAAAGGACTTCTGAAAAAACATCCGGTCAGTGGCGCAGGCTGACTCATAGGGACTGACAAGGATTAGGAAGACGAGGAACGGAAAAGCCGCACCGCGCGGTGATTTAAGCTGGTGTGTCACGCTGCGGGGGCTCAATGACCGTTCCGATCACGTCCACTGGCGACAAAAGAAAGGAGTGGGCGGTGAGGCTTCGGACTTTTGGAAAGATGCTAATGCACTTAGTTAACATATCCGTTTAGATATATGACCTGTACTTACAATACAACGATTTCCCTTATTGTTTTAACTTGGAGATTTTGTTTCAAGTTCCGATTTAAAATTGGTTTATGCATTAGAGCCAAAAAATGATATAATAAATAAAATGTTCTCCAAATTACAGCGTAAGAATTCAAAGGTTACAGTATATTGAGGTGTGAGTACGCAGTGTGGCCCCCTAGTGGCTGAAGCATTTGGACGTAAAGCACAAGGCCGCCGGTTCAATCGCCGGCGTGGGGTCTGAGCGACTCGCTTAGCCTGCCGGGACTCTGATTGTACAAACATGGAAACGGCTCTACTGCAGCTCTAAAGTGTATACTTACAGAAGGCATTAGACAATTCGTGATCATACCATGTCACACCATGATCAGGACACTAGAGTTCAAGTGGAAGACATGTCTGAACTTCTACAGTATACTGTACAGATGAAGGTCCTTGGCATGGCACTCACTATGGAAAGGCGCTATATAAAGTCACAAGTACTGACTGAACGGCGTAACCCTGGCAGGGTTGGAATTGTCGAGATGTGGAAACAAATGTGCTAAACCTGTAAAGTTTCTTCTGTTGGAATAAACAGGTTTAGAATGAATAACTGAAAGAAAGAAAGAAAGAAAGAAAGAAAGAAAGAAAGAAAGAAAGAAAGAAAGAAAGAAAGAAAGAAAGAAAGAAAGAAACTTCCATCCTTTCACCATCAGGTTCTTTTACTTTAAGAAGAGGTATGACCACATTGAAGCAGTATCGGGCGCTATATTACGTGTTTAGAAGACTTTTATTATAAAAGAAAGAAAGAAAGAAAGAAAGAAAGAAAGAAAGAAAGAAAGAAAGAAACTTCCATCCTTTCACCATCAGGTTCTTTTACTTTAAGAAGAGGTATGACCACATTGAAGCAGTATCGGGCGCTATATTACGTGTTTAGAAGACTTTTATAATAAAAGAAAGAAAGAAAGAAAGAAAGAAAGAAAGAAAGAAAGAAAGAAAGAAAGAAACTTCCATCCTTTCACCATCAGGTTCTTTTACTTTAAGAAGAGGTATGACCACATTGAAGCAGTATCGGGCACTATATTACGTGTTTAGAAGACTTTTATTATAAAAGAAAGAAAGAAAGAAAGAAAGAAAGAAAGAAAGAAAGAAAGAAAGAAAGAAAGAAAGAAAGAAAGAAAGAAAGAAAGAAGTGAATTAATAAATGAATGAGACACAAACTAATGAGCAACAAATGAATGAATGAATGAACACATGCACATGGACAAAAAATGAACGAATTAACAAAAAATAAAAGAATGAATTAGCAAACAAAATGGAATAACAAACAAATTAGTGGATGTCTGATTAAGCAAACAAATTAACAAATAAGTGGATGAGTCAGCAAATGAATGTGTGAAACAAAGAAAGGAGTTCATGAATGCGTAAATAAGAAAAAGAACAAATGAATAAAATGTCGATTAAGCAAATGAATGGGTGAAGTGATGAATAAATAAATCAACAAAAACACACAGAAACAGGAAACGTCTGAATTAGCATAAGCCATCGTAATTGGGGGCTTCATAAGAAATTTACTGATTTATTTCATGAGTTAGACATTTATAATAACCAGAAGAGATGAATCAGATATTTGAAATATTGAAATATTTAATTCAATTTAAATATTTAAATTCTAAATATTCTTGATTGTAATAGAAATTTTTCATTTTCCACCCTCTGATTGGGGTCCGCTAGATCTCTACTAAAGGATCAGAAATGACATCATATTCGTAATCATTGACCCCACTTACATTTATCCCACTTCTTTGTATACTAGGGGGTTCGCCCCCTGCTCGCTTCACTCGCCAACCCCTTCTGGCCTGCGCGGTGGGCCAGCCACTTCATGTCTCTGCCGTTCGTGTTGTGAAGAGGGGGGCTGAACAGAATCAGAATATCTTTATTGTCATTGTAACAAATACAACAAAATTAGGTGCAATCCCTTCAGTTGCAAAGTATAAATAAAATATAATTTTTTAAAAAAAAGGATAAGAAGAAATAAGATAGAACACAAACATTCAACATGAGACCTTAATTGCACATGAACACTATTGCCCAAGATGTCATCTACTGCACTGCTGCATTGGAGGTGATGAGGTGGCAGTCAGTGCCCTAATAGTAACAGGGTAGACACTGCTATTCAGTCTATTAGTCTTTGTTTTGATGCTCCTCTATCTTTTTCCTGATGGTAACAGCTGGAACATGTCATGAGTGGGGTGTGAGGAGTCTTTTAAGATGTTTTCTGCTTTCCTGAGGCAGCGAGAGCTGTGTATGATCTGGATGATCTGCTGGGCCGTCTTTACGATCCGCTGAAGTGTTTTCCTCTGCGCTGTTGTGCGGCTGGAAAATCCCACGCAGAGGCAGTTAGCACAGGATACTCTCAATAGAGCAGCGATAGAAGGATGGCAGCAGTTTTTGGGGGATGTTAAAATCTCAACAGCATTCTCAGCATTTCTGGAGCTTAGTAGAGCCTGATAACTATAAGAATCTTCACCAAGCAGCTCTGAAAATGTCTGCTTTGTTTGGGTCTCCATCCCTCTGTGAGTCTGACATGAATGTCATGAAATCAAAGTTCAGAACAAGACTGACAGACGAACATTGAAATGACTCCATTAGAGTGACCCTGAGTGGCTCCACTCCACCAGACACCTCAGTGCCCGTCATCTGACTAACTAAACAACATATCACACATGCGACTGGACCTGTGAATAAAGTGACACAGTGACATGTGACAAAATGACAAATGAATAAGTTGTATCTGTGGATTTGGAATTGCATTGTTTTGTTTTGACAGCATTCATGTTTTAATTCAGTAGTGTGAGATGCATACAGACATACAAAATGCACTTGTAGGTGAACTAAATATTTTTTGTGATGTTTTAATGCAAAATGTGAGTTGTGGACACCAACATTTTGTAAATGGTCAGGCAAAAAAGCTTATTCAGTTTGTCTGGATTGAAATAAGCTATGAGAAGAAACGTTAGAAAATATGAGCAGCTCTCAGCCATATAAAAGTAGCTCTCAGGGGGAAAAAACGTCGGAGACCCCTGGTCTAGCGAGTCTCTTTCTCTTGCTCGATTTGGTAACTAATCAACACATCGACAGCTCATAACAGGGTTATGTTTCAAGTCTGGTACTTTTCCATCCAACCATTTCAGCTTTAGACTGTCCTCAAGAAACTGTGACACACACACAGACAGACAGACAACCCATCATCGAGATATCAATATTTTCGGTATCAAAGGACCCTAAAACATCGAGATCCATCGAAAACTGGAGATCGACATTTTTTTTAAATATATATATTGTGGAACGAGCCCCGGACACAGGCAGGCAGATATGGTATTTTGCACCACCACACGTTTATTTACAGTCCACAAAGTGCGCACACACAAACCCCAAGACTCCCCCAAAGTCCAGGCTTCTCCCTGAGCCTTCCTTCTCTCTCTCTCTCTTCAGGCCTCTCCTTGCCTCCTCCCAGACCTCGTCCTTCTCCTCACCCGACTCCAGCCCCCAATGAAGGGAGGCGGCCCCTATTATAGGTGGCCGGCTGGGTACCACGCCCAGCTGCATGCCACAATATATATATATATATATATCTTTTATTGAATTTAATAAAAGCGTGTAATGTCCCATACAATAACATGAAACTTGATGAAACTAAATTCAGTTCAACCCCGACCGATGAGAAAGAGAGGAAGGCCAACAGCCCGAGCAGAACTGTTGAGAGTAGTAAAGAGAGAAAGAAGTCTTTTCCCACAATATAAGTGTTTATTCTAAAATGTTGTTGATTAGATCCTCCCAGGTTTTAAAAAACGTTTTGTACAGTTTCAAAGTACGTTTCAAAGTGAGAATTTGTTTTTTTCCAGTTTCAAACAGTGTTTAACATTAGCTACCCACTGACTTAACAGAGGTGTGGTGTTGCGGTCCACAGCTCCCATTCTAAGGCCAGTTTTAAAATAAATAATCACCACGCTCGTGGCTTGGTGAGGGAGCGTGGTGGTTGTGTGGCTGAAGCGGTTCTCAGGGCGATTCGCGATGTGGGAGTTTCTCACCTAAGTGCACCGATGAGAAACCGTCCGCATCTGTGATTGTTCCTGGGGCTGCTGATTTGCCACAGCTGCCATGCCCTCTTGATAAATAGAAGCGCGAGCCAGCTAAAGAGGGGGAAAAGAGAGACTGAATGAAACAGAGGTGGTAGGAGAAAGCAGGACGCAGGAGAAAGAAAGAGAACGATGAGAAGAAAGGAAATAACGAACGGAGGTTGCAGGAGAAGGCAGGAGGAGAGAGTCAGTGACGGGAGAGCGAGTGAGTGCAGGCTCGCGTGCAGCTGTACATGCAGCCTGGGTGTTGGGCCGACAACCGGGAATAGTAGCAGCGGTCACTCCCGCTGAGTGATCATGGAGCGGGAATGACCGGAAAGCGGATGACTCTCGGCGGAAGGCAGCGGGAGTCGGGACTTGGGAAGTGGTTTCCCCAGCGTGAGAGCCCTGGTCGTTGGGGAATCTCAAGTCTCTGTCAGGTGGAGCCTACTGGACTGTACAGCTGAAGTAGGCAGAGTGAAGGACAGCTGCAAGTAGGGCGACTCCCCTGCTGAGAAGCCCAGATGGGGGAAGCAGGGGAGCCGCCAGGTACAAAGTCACCGGGCTTGTTGTGGTTTTTCAAAGACAGTATTTTAACCTCGTTGTTTTACAGACTTTTTTCTATTGTTTTAACCTCTACGTTTCACTACTGTTTTTATGGATTATTTATTTAACTAGCCATGTGCGCCCAACTACGTTGTGCGTGTTAAAGTTGTCTGTGAAGGGCTCCCTGTTTAAACGCGGCTGCCAGTCGTGAACTGGGCCCTTCGTCGCACAGCATTATGATTTTTTATAAGGGAAACAAAATTACAAAAGAAAACCCTTGGACATTGATTCGATAGGAACGGCCTACTCGGAATCACTGTCCAAATAGTAATTATGTGGTGGTGGAGGAGCATTTCTGCTTCTCTCCGTTCACAGTCCGTCTCGTTTTCATGATTTTCTTCTCAACCTTTCTCCAATCTCGCAAGTTGCTTTGTGGCAATCTAAAGAGTAAGGAAGAACCAATGCTTCTTTCTTGAACTCCAAATGCCGACTGATGGAAAATCACAGAAGTGTGTCCGACTTATATACTCTGACTGCCGACTCCAAGAAGTGGGTGAACATTCGATTTAGACGAAGTGCTGCCAACGACGGTCGATAGAAACACAAAAAACCACAGTCTCGACAATGAAGCAGGTGTCGACGCCAGATTTAAACACAAAGAGTGGTGTCGACGCCAGATCTAAACACAAAGAGTGGTGTCGACGCCAGATCTAAACACAAAGAGTGGTGTCGACAGTGTTTGTAAACAAAAGTAACAACCAAGGTGTTGTGTATTCAGCCAGTACAAACAACACGTAGTCTCCTTTAGTTCAATCCTCTTTAATCACCACACTCCAACCTCATCCAACGATCCTCCCCCTCACTTCCTCTCCCATCACTACTGCCATCTACTGAACACAGCAGGAACACCACACAAGGCAGTGAATTCGCGGACAAACAAAGATCAAGATCCAAATGAAGATTCTATATAAAGATGATGCTTTTTGAATCACTGCACTTTATTTAATTTGAACACTGTTTTGCTCTGTTATTTTAGTAAAAGCACTTGACACTTTTATACACCATCCCCGTGCTCCATTGTTGTTGCCTCACTGCCTAGCTCATCGGTAGTATTACCGACAGTGACGGGTTCAAGGGCTCCCAAATAGAAGATGGGGAGCATGCAGCGAACTCGCATCGTCACAAGAGGGAGGTGGACTGCGATTCTTCCCATTGAGCAAGACAAGTCTACGTGCTAATAGTGAGGTAAAGACGATTAAAGTTTGTTTGTCGAAATTTTTGACGAATCTAAAGCTTTCGCACCTCCCCATTAGACGATACGTCATGGTGGGGGTAAGTAATCATCAACTGCCATTGGAAAACATCATCTTTGGAGGCACAGACAGAGCTCCTCTCTTCCCAGAAGATGGTTTTAATACTGAACATCGACTTTCGATGGCCCCTCGATTTGAGAGATGCTGTGGCCAGAGGGGACAGGACCTCATTCAGGCCCGGCCTGGCTACAGCGGTCCTCTGGGGTGCTCTCCTCCTCCGCTCTAACGAAACAAAAGGAGCCAACGTTAGTTGTGGGGTCACGTTAAATTCCTTTCCCGTATTTGTGCAACACAAACCTGTGAAATGCTCATTTCTCACACCATCCAACCCTCTTCCAAACCCTGCTTATTCTGACCAGGGTTTTGCGGGGAAGCTGAAAGCTTGGGGAGCAAGGCGGGAACATGGACAGGACGCCATTGGAAATCATTCAGCAATTAATAGGAAGCTGCCCATATTGTTCTGCACATTTTCTGCCCGTGTCATATACACCACAGAGAACAAATCCAATTTTTGACGCACTTACAAGTAATTTGTAATTTAGATGCAGAAATAAAAGACATCAGGGATAAAAAAAACAAGACATCAGTTGTAAAAATGGAGCTGAATTTAATATTTGAATGCGGAAAAAATAATACATTTCAGTCCAGGTAATCAATTATTGCTAGTCATTTGGATTCATACGACAGCCAACAAGCCCCAAGGTGAGTGATACTCAACGAAGCAAGGGTTTGGTGATGCATCCTAATCTCTCTCTGTTTATTTCTACAGAACCAAAGAAGAAAAATAATACAAACATCCACCTACCAGTAACGCTTCCGGTCCTCCAAAATGGCCAAAACATATCCCAGAATTCCATCGGTGACGTTCCTTCCGTCAACTCATTCCTTTCTTTTCCTCCCACTGTGTATATAAAAGCTCTATATTTTATTTTGTCAAATGCTTTCTTTAAAATAATTTGATCTGCTTTGCAATCGTCCAACGGACGTTATAAGGGGCAACACCCCAGCTCTTCGATATCTCTCGTGTGATTTCTTTACTTTATAAAGAATTATATGGATTACCAGCAGATTATTATTTGGTTTAATTTTACTTTCATTGCAGAACACCTGCCATTATTGATGGGTGCTGTCACTATTCATTTTGCCCCCAACCTTTCACTCTTATTTATTCATGGTCAAGGTTTGATTGATTGATTGGTTGCTTGATCGATTAATCGATTATTCCATGTATTTATTTATCCGGCACATTCATCTAAAGCAAACTTCAATCTCCAGGAGTGTTATAGTACACATATCATTCATGCGCTTCGGGTGGTCTCAGTCAGGAAGCCTCCCCCCCACTCCCACCACCCTGCTCTGGTGGGCTGTCCCCACAAAGCACTTTGGACATTTGACTTCTGGTAGGGCCTAAAGGACTTTCCGTTCTCTTTCTGGACCAGTGGTTAGATCATCATGGAAACAGCGATGCTTCTTTCTCTGACAGAACTGCGCAGTGTTTCCGAGAAGAAAATAAAAACGATGCCATCTCCTGTGAATGCCCCCCTGCTCCTGCCGAGAAGCAAGCTGTCTCCCTGGCAGGCAGACAGGCCAGTGCTAATGCTGTGTGGCATCTGCTTGGACATTAGGTGAGCACCTGCATATTTAAGTGTAGCTATAGAAGAAGCATAAACAGACAGACAGGCTGACAGATGGATAGACAGACAGACTTTGGGGACATTTGGATTTTTGCAGAAGCTCAAAAAATAAATTAAACCACATTATAAGAAACAACAAATCCATCTCAAATGTACACCAGAATGACTAAAAAGAAAGAAAAATTATGACTTGGCAGTCCCAGTCCCAGTGAGGCGCTATACAGGTATATTACCTGTGCTGTGAAGGAGCTCCAGTCGCCTTTCATGACACACTTTTGATGAATAATTTGCTGTCTGAAAGTCCTCAGAGGTAATGTGTCTCAGAGTGGCCGTCATAATGGCCGTCACTTTTGTCTTCATTCTCTTCTGCACTACTACCTCCAGCAGGTCCAGAGGGCTTCCTATAACTGAACCTGCCTTTATAGTCAGTTTTTTGATTTGGTGGGTCTCTCCTGAAGTGATCTTAGCAAACCAACATACCACAATGGCCATCACAGAGTTGTAGAACATGTAAAGTAAAGGCTATCCACCACCTTTATTAAAGGAACACACATAAGAAAAAAGACTCTGCTCTGCCCCTTCTTACATAGTTCATCTTTGTTACAAGACCAGTCCAGCCTGTCTTTGATGTGGACCATCCAGAAGTACATGGAGAAGTGCATCACCTCCACATCCACTCTTTGAATAGTGACTGGTCATGGAGGCTCTTTTGTATAGTGAACGTCAATAAGCAGTTCCTCAGTTTTGCTGATGTGAAGTTGCAGGCAATTCTCAAACTTGTGACTCCTATACTCCATCTCATTCCCCTTATCAATACACACCATTAGTGCAGAGTCACTTGAGAAAAACTACAAAGTGACACGACCTGGTGTAATACTTATGGACCTACATGTACAGGGTGGTAAAAAAGGAGATAGGCCTGTTCCTTGTGGTGCTCCAGTGCTCCTCACACAGTTGTTCAATCTCACAAACTGTGGTCTGAGGGACAAAGATAGTCTATTATCAGGACACCATAGGCTTATCAACCTACATATCCCTGTCTTTATCACTTAAGGGTGGCGGTGGATGGTAGTGAAGGTGCCAATGCTAAATCTGTCTGCCATCTGCTTGGACATAAGGTGCGCACAAGCATATTTACATTTAGCTAAACAGACAGACAGACAGACAGACAGACAGACAGACAGACAGACAGACAGACAGACAGACAGACAGACAGACAGATAGATAGATAGATAGATAGATAGATAGATAGATAGATAGATAGATAGATAGATAGATAGATAGATAGATAGATAGATAGATAGATAGATAGATAGATAGACTGGACTCCTAGCTGGGTGCCAGCCATATCACTGCAGTGTTTGCGAGGCTCGCTGCTATAGTGGAGGATGAGGAGGAGGACAACATGAAAGAACAGGCAAACGTGGGATTAAAACAAACAGTGAAATTTAGACAGCTGCTGCCAGATTTCAGATCTACACCTAAAACTTTTTGGACCACCAAATCAGCTCACAGATTTCAAAACGTAACCTACAATTTTCCAGGGCACATAACAAAACAAAGAGAACACCTTTAATCACACCAATCATAAACAGTTCTGTGAAAAGATAATTTGTATTTTACATTCATACAAGTCCAAAATGAGCAATCTTGACATTTTACACCTCTGGCTGTCCTCAAACATTTCTTTGTGCCATTGTTCTCTTTGCCCACATTGAGAAAGTCATGTTGTGGTTAAACTGACAGGTGGAGTGCATAGACCCCTATGGGATACGAAGGGCTGTCACCGGCTTGTAGTTTAAGTGCCTGCTTCTGATTTTTGAGCTGATATGAGTCACATCCTTGGCGTCCTGTTTATATCCGCAGTAAGATCTATCGGCCCACTTACCAGAGATGTCACCCTCCATGTGCAGCTTGTTTTCCACCAGGGTGTGTCTGCAGTGTTTGTACTTACAGAAAGAGCTCACCTCACAGACATCTTACTCTGAATTGCCCTCTTGCTTTAAGCATGTGTCTCTCATAGCACTGTATGTATTTAGGAAGGATTGATGATGGAGAAGAGCCTAAAGTCTTTTAAACTTAATTGTAATATTATTCATTCATTTTTGGTAACGAACAACACTACTTTGTGAAATTAAGTGTTTGCTAATTAAAATATAGAATAGTTAAATGTATAGAATACTTTCCAATATGGTTGTCACAAACAACAAAGGATGGCAGCAGACAGCGGTCAGCACAGTGCTTGTTGTTGTTGTTGTTGTTGTTGTTGTTGTTGTTGTTGTTGTTGTTGTTGTTGTTGTTGTTCTTCTTCTTCTTCTTCTTCTTCTTCTTCTTCTTCTTCTTCTTGGCTGCCAGCCTTCTTAATGCATGGAGTCTTCCTGGAGAAAACAAAGGCTCTTCTCTATCTCTGTCACTCTCTTTCTGCCTAATGCAGTGTCCCTGCATTAGTTTCTCAAACGCATTTCATTATCTTAAGCAGCAATTGTTGTTGTTGTCCAGTGTGTTGAATTAACTTGCAATGTTTTAGGTTTTTGCTATCTGCTTCTTATTGCTGACAGAAAAAGGTAAAGAGCTAAAGTCCATCCATCTGGCAGGCTGCATTCCATAGTTTCTCTAGTGTCATAAATGATAACCTTTCTTGCCAGCCATTCATTTTACATTTATTTACTTAGCAGACTCATTTATCCAAACTGACTTACAAAAGAGGTGAGCATCAATCAAACATCAGTCTGGGGGACTGTTTAGAAACATGTTTTACAGGACAAAATTGACCATCACAAGTGAAGAGCTCATAACAAAATGCCAGCGAGTTACAATTCCTAGATTACAAAATCCAACAGTTAGTATCAGTTAGACATAAACTTTCCAGAACAAAAGTCTTCAAATGTTTCCTGAACACATCGAGGGATTCAGAAATTGGAATGGAGACACACGTTTCAAAGTGTCTGGTTTGGTATTTGATGCCACTCAGAGGTTCATCGTCAGACCTAACATGTCAAGAAGGAGCACAGGACCTCACAAGTGTCTCCATAAATATGGGTGCTGGGCCAGCATCAGGAATTTAAACTTTATATGCGCCTCTGCAGGGAGCCGATGTAATGATCTGATAAAGGGGAGTGACATGGGCCCACTTCGGCTAGTTGAACATCAGACGTGTTGCTTTATTTTGAATCTTCTGCAGTGATGTTGATACTTCTGCCAGCAGAGAGTTTTAGTAGTCCAGAGACGACAAGACCACAGCCTGGACCAGGAGTTGTGCTGCACACTGCTGTCAGTTGTGGTCTGATATTATGGATGCTGTGCAAGTTTTAGAGACCATTGCTTTACAATCGTTGAAGGACAGCTGGTCACTGTGTTTGTAACAGCTATTAGGTAAATACAATACAATACATTACAATTTATTTTTGTATAGCCCAAAATAACACAAGAAGTGCTGCAATGGGCTTTAATAGGCCCTGCCTCTTGACAGCCCCCCAGCCTTGACTCTCGAAGAAGACAAGGAAAAACTCCAAAAAAAATCCCTTGTAGGGAGAAATTGGAAGAAACCTGGGAAAGGCAGTTCAAAAAGAGACCCCTTTCCAGGTAGGTTGGGCGTGCAGTGGGTGTCAAAAAGAAGGGGGTCAATACAATACAATACACAGAACAGAACAAATCCTCAATACAGTATAAACATAAAAATATTACAAGTACGGAGCAGAATTTAACAGTAGATGACATCCCATAATATGATTTGGATTTGTTTAGAGTCCTGGAGACCTCAGCCATCAAGCTGCCTCCCCCATTTGGCCAGTGCTGGGCCAGCCAATCCAATGAAAGGACCCATCGACCCGACAATTCCTGCGATCCTCCATCAGGGATGACTTTACCTTAGGCAGGCAAAACAACTTGGCAGGTGGGCCGTGGCACCAAGTGCCACATTTGAGTACAGAGAAGAGAAACAGAATAGCTAAGGGTTAGTAACAAATTATAACTATCATGTTACTTATGTTTTAGTGCTAATGACTAACAACAGAGATGCAGTCTTTACAGTTAATCAGCAGCTCTAGTCAGGGTGTGCTAAACTGAAGTTTTGAGTCTTCTGCCAGGATTTAAAAGCTGAGACCGAAGGGGCATCTCTTATAGTAGCAGGCAGACCACTCCACAGTTTAGGGGCCCTATAACTAAAAGCTCGGCCTCCCACTGTTATTTTAATAATTCTTGGAATCATAAGCAGACCAGCATCTTGAGATCTTAATGTGTGCTCTGGTTTGTAAGTCATGATAAGTTCCGACAAGTAAGCCGGACCATGGCCATTTAAGGCTTTATATGTTAAAAGGAGGATTTTGAAATCTGCCCTAAACTTAACCGGGAACCTGTGTAAGAATTTTCTTGTTCTTGTAATAATTCTTGCAGCAGCATTTTGGATAAATAAGTGATATGGATGGAATGAATGGTCTCTTCTCATTTGTCAAATTTCTTATGCTCTTATGTTTCCATGAACGTCCTTTCATATGCCGTCATGTGGGGATATGGGATAATTTAAGGGCTCCGGTGATGGCAATTCTCCGCACCTCAAGGACCCGACACTGTGTGATAACGCCGTCTCTTTTCTGCAGACCGGACGATTGACAACGTTTCCACCACCAATGTCACGTCCAGTGTCCTTCCACCTGGATCAACCTCTTCCTGCTGGTAGTACGTTATAACCGAAAGCTCCACCATCTTCTGATCAGTCACAGCCAGACCTTCGTCTGCAAAGATGTATCTTTAAAGCATTAAATCGCATTTTGTTCAACTTTTGAAATCAATTATATGGGGTTTGGCCAACACTTCTTATTGTGTTCTCTTGTTCTTACAATGCAGACACTCTGTACAGACAGCAGACAGCCATAATTCTTTTTTTTTTTGCATTTATGTAGCGCTTTTCTCACTACTCAAAGCGCTCAGCAATTGCAGGTTAAGGGCCTTGCTTAAGGGCCCAACAGAGCAGAGTCCCTTTTGGCATTTACGGCCATAACTTAAGAGCACAGGCACTGGCCCCTCAGAGTGGTAGCTTTGTTAAAAAGTTTGCCTTTTGCTTATTTGAACGATCAGCCACCCTTTTTACGTCCTCCTTAAGAAAAAAATATTTGAAACGTCTCTTGACATTAATGAGATGTTGTCTGGTGTTTCTACTCTATGACTGATCCAGTCCTGGCGCAATACATTCCAAAGCTTGGCACCACTCGTGACTAACGTGTGAATTTAGCAAGAACTCTCTAAGACAATTAAATATTTTGTTGCTAAGTATGAAGACCTTAAGAAAGTGTGCAGTGTGGGGCTTTCCATGCATTGCAGATTGGAGAAATGACACAGAGGCGGCCCGCTGGTATGTCAGAAAAGCCAGAAAAAGAGGAACTGAGCTGCCTTATAATTTTTCAGTATTTCTCAAATGGCTTTTCTCACTTTTTAGATTTTAACGTGAGCATGTCATCTTTAGTTTAAGGTCACAGCAGGATCAGCTGCCAGACATTAATGAGTTGTTAGTCCGCCACAGGGCTCACTCGTGTACGCACTAACACGGGATCAATGTTAAGTCACTGGTTTATAATTATTGGGATGTGAGAGGAAAATGGGAGCACATGGAGAAAAACAACACAGACATTGAAAATGTGCAAACTAAATACAGAAAATGACCGGGCTCAAGATATGAACCCAGGATGGCGGCTGCAAGAGGCAATAAGTGCTAAGCACCGCTAAGCCCTCTTACCAAAAACACAGACATGCTTGAAAGTTTGTGAACCGATTGAGGAATTTAATATTTTTTTCTTTTTTACCCCCACAATGCATACATATTCAGAATTTGTCCTTTCTAATGGAAATAAAGTATACTGTGATGGACGGCCGGCAGCTCAACCTGGACGACACACCCAGGACGCTAGATGGTGACTTCCCTGCAGTATAGCGGTGCCCTGGATTTCCGCAGGGCACTATGGGATATGGAGATCGGCTTCACAGCCCTACTGGCTACTGTGGGTGCCGCCAGGTGACGCCGCATAGAAACACAGGGATTTCTGCTTCCCATATAGCCCGGAAGTACTCCCAAGTCATGGGGACGGAAGGACAGAAGTATTTTCGGGCTGAAGAAAATACAATTCTCCATCTGACCCGTAAGTACTGACGAATCACATGGATGGAAGGACAGAAGTACTTCTGGGTCAAGGACTATATAAAGGACTGGTAGAGACCCAGCAAGTGAGCCGGGGTTGGGAGGGAGTGTGATAGAGCTTGTTGGGAGGAGAGGAGGAAAATTATTGTGTTTATTTATTGTGTATTTGGTGGATGTGGTGCTTTGGAAGAACTATAAAAAAGAAAAAGATTAAAAATCTTCTTAGTGCTTTTAAACCTGTGTCCTGAGTATCTGTCTGTTGGGTTTCATGGACAACAGCGCCCCCAAGTGTCCACAATACGTATTCACCAATGTCAGTGTTTTTGCAAGAAAACCTCCTTTTCGCAGGGCATGGGAATAAGTGACTCCCACGGTAAATCAGTGTCATGTGAGCCGGTAACAATTAATCAGTGGAGCAATAGAATTAAAGATCTAAACAATTGTGTTAGGGAGGAGACAACAAAGAATTGTCAGAAAGCTGGTCACTGGCTCTTCCAACATGCCTTGAACTAAGGCGACATCAGCAGAACTGACAAACAAAACAGCGGATGGTCATCATTCTGGACATGGGTACAAAACCATTTCAAAAGATTCTGGATCAGGAAATCCATCATTGTACAAACAGTATACAGGTATAGGGCATTAAAACAATAGTAGGAAGTGGACTTTCTCTAAAATTTCACCCAGGACCATCAAGATAAGTATAAAAGAGGTTCTAAAATAACATAGATACCCATCTGTCTCATAGAACCCTGCATAAAAACACCATCTCTGGAAAGGTCAACGGGAAGATCAAAACTGCACATTTACAAGACACCATCTTCACAAGCCTGAAGTGTTTTGAAGTCTGTTCTCTGAACAGAGATGTAAAGATTTAAACCATTTGGGCAATAGAAGAGGAACCTATCACCAACAAAATCCTATCAACCCCGAAACACCAGCTTTGATTAATCAAGCTCTAAAATGGATTGTTGGACAGTTGGTGACCAGCAGGCACTGGACACATACAATAGGATCAAGCAAATCTTTCTTCAACATTTTCTTCAGTACTCATGTCATACCAAAAGAAGGTCTACAGTCCTAACTAATAATAATAATTCTTTGCATTAATATAGCGCTTTTCTCACTACTCAAAGCACTCAGCAATTGCCAAAGGCCCAACAGACCAGAGTCCCTTTTGGCATTTACAGGATTCAAACCAGCAACCATCTGATTGCCAGTGCAGATCCCTAGCCTCAGAGCCACCACTCTGCCTAATTAACAGCTTGGATCCAACAGTGAAAGGTTCTGGAACTCTCATAATTTCTGAGACATCAACTTAAATGAATAAGGTTGGTGTTAAATCCTCAATCCAAGAGTCTGAGGCATTATCCCACACCTGAAAGGTTATGGATGCCTCAAAATCTTGCCTGGTACACCTGCAGTACTTACTGTAAGTAAATAAGGCTGATGCTAATTCCTCAGTCCACGAGTCTGATGCATTATCCTGCAAATAATAATTTATTTCTTACACTCAGGGAGAGTTTTCTACCAGGATGACCCTCAGAATGGCAAAAACGTTACCCACAAGCCATACACGTCTTGGTCATCAGATGAGTCAGTATTTGTTGGAGATCCTGCAAAGCTGTAGGTGCTGATCACCTCCATAGTACCAAAGCACACATGTGAACCAACTTTGTTGTGAAAGTACAATAAGGTGCCTTCAGAAAATATTCAGACCGATACACTTTATCCCCAATTTGTTATGTTACAGCCTTATGCTACAAAATTTGAATTCATTTTTCCCCTCATGAAAGCAACACTCAATACCCCAGAATAACAAAGCAAAAAACAGGAGTTTACAAATTGTTTCAAATTTATTAAAAAAAAAAACAAAACTGAAAAATCCTATCGACATAAGAGTTCAGACCCTTGTAATGACAAGTCCCATTCTATTGGTCATCAATGAGATGTTTCTACACCTTCTTTGGGGTCCACCTGTTGTCAGTTCAATTAATTGAACTGATTAGAAAGGGCACACACCTGTCTATGCCACCTATGGAAGGGTCATCCGAATGAAATCTCTTCTCTTAAAAAGATCAAAACTGATGTTTACCAGAGTCCGCCTTCACAAGCCTGAAGGTGGTCTCTGTTCACACTGTGTGCAATGTGTTATCAGAGCGAAAACTGAGCCATGAGGTTGAAGGAACTGCCCCAAGGCTTAGAAAGAGGATTGTGTCAAGGAACAGATCTGGGGAAAGTTACCATTTTTTGAGAACTTTGAAGGTTCCCAGGAGCACAGTAGACCCCACAGTTCTTAAATGGAATACTATTGTAGCAACCACAACTATACCTTGAGATGGCTGCCTCACCAAACTGAAAAATCAGGAGAGGAATGCTTTGAGAGAGATGTAATTAAGAACCAGATGGTCATTCTGGTTGATCTCCAGAGAATCTGTTTAGAGATGGGAGAAACCTTCAGAAGGACAACCACAACTGCAATAGTCCTCCAATCTGGACTTTATGGCCAGATGGATGCCTCTCTTCAGTAACAGACACATAAACGTTCACTGGAAGTTCGCAAAAAAGCACCTACAGGACTCTCAGACTCTGAGAAAAAAGATCCACTGGTCTGATGAAACCAAGATTTGGCCTCATTTCTAAGCATCATGTCCAGAGGAGACCAGTCACCACTCATCAAACGCACAATGCAACTCCAAAGATGAAGCGTGGCGGTGGCAGTCAAGGTCAAAGAAAAACAAAATGGAAAAAAGTAGAGATATATCCTTAAAGAAAACCTGCTGCAGAGCGCTGTGAGACTCAGACTTGGCCAAAAGTTCACTTTCCAACAGGACAATGACCCTAAGCAATAAGCAAAGGCAACACAGGAGTGGCGTAGGGACAACTCTGGTAATGTTCCTAAGTGATCCAGACAGAGCAGGGCACATTAATCCAAATGAACATCTTTGGAGAGACCATGAAATAGCAGTAGACCAATGGTATTCTTCCAGCCTGACAGAGCTTGAAAGAATCTGTGGAGAAGATGGCAGAGAATCCCCAAATACAGGTGGTCAAAGCTTGTGTCGTCAAACTCAGGAGGACCCCAGGAATTGCTGCCAAACGGGCTTCAACTAAGCATTGAATGGGATATTTTTGGTTTTAATAAATCTGCAAACATTTCCAAAACCCTGTTTTCACTTCATCATTCTGGACTATTGAGTATTGCTTAGTTGTGGAAAAATGAATCAAAGGCTGAGCCCTTTCTTATTTGCAGTGTTGATGGACAGGTTGATAGACGAGATTAGACAGGAGACCCCATGGACATTGATGTTTGCTGATGTCATTGTGATCTGTAGTGAGAGTAGGGAGCAGGTTGAGGAGACCCTGGAGAGGTGGAGATATGAGAGAAGAGGAATGAAGGTCAGTAGGAACACCAAGACAGAATACATGTGTGTAAATGAGAGGGAAGTCAGTGGAATGGTGAGGATGTAGGGAGTAGAGTTGGAGAAGATGGATGAGTTTAAATATTTGTGATCAACAGTACAGAGTAACTGGGTGTGTGGAAGAGAGGTGAAGAAGAGAGTGCAGGAAGGTTGGAGAGGGTGGAGAAGAGTGTCAGGAGTGATTTGTGACAGACGGGTACCAGCAAGAGTGAAAGGGAAGGTCTACAGGACGTTAGTGAGACTAGTATTCCATGGACTGTATGAGTTGGAGACGGTGGCACTGACCAAAAAACAAGAGACAGAGCTGGAGTTGGCAGAGTTAAAGATGTTAAGATTTGCATTGGCTGTGACGAGGATGGATAGGATTAGGAACGAGTACGTTAGATGGTCAGGTCAGGATGGACGGTTGGGAGACAAAGTCGGAGAGGTGAGATTGCATTCATTTTGGACAGGAGAGATGCTGGGTATAGAAAAGGATGCTAAGGATAGACCTGCCAGGCAAGAGGAAAAGATGAAGGCCTAAGAGAAAGTTTATGGATGTGGTGAGAGAGGACATGAAGATGATGGGTGTAACAAAGCAAGATGCAGTGGACAAGAAGATATGGAAAAAGATGATACAGTGTGGCAACCCTTAACAAGAGCAGCAGAAAGAAGAAAGAACACGGCTGCTGTCTCTCTGTCACCGCTCAGTCGACTAAAACTCTCAGTCACTCTGTGGATCAATGATCTCCATGTCCTCCAGTCTTTCACTGTTTCCTTCAGTTCTGCTTCGTTCAGTCCAGTATCTTTCTTGATGCTGTCTACCAGTCAAGTTCACTTGGGCGGATACTTTCTCGTTTGTCACTGACTCTTCCAAGCATGACATCCTAAAGCTGAGATAGAGCGAAATATTAAAAAAAGTGGAAGGGTCCAAGCACTTTCTGAATGCACTCCATGTCCATTAAGGATTATTAAACCTGCTACGTCCAATTCAGTATTGACAGAATAGCAGGATCAACCTCTGGACGTGACCGCTGTTCAAGGCTGCACAGTTTTAGGTACCACCAAATCTGGTGGATCTGTTAAGCAAAGCGACTCCAGGTTATTGCTCCCATTTATTTGGCGATCAGCAGGATAAACAAAGTGAAAATGTTTTCTTTTTTTCGATACATAGCCCTCATTTTATCGTTGCCAGTGAAGCGGGGAGGGGGGCGTGTTCCTATCTCTTTTCCGCCCACCCACTTCCGAAAGGGCCACGCCCTCTCCGTCGCTCACTTCACTGCTCCCCTGAGATACCCTTGGGGTGGGAGGGGAAAGGCTGTCTACTCAGATTCGCCTATCATGACCACGCCCCCTTGGAGTGTTGCCCGCCCATCTTTGTCTCACGGAGCATGCTCTCCGCAGACTTCCTACTTTAAGTTTACATTAACTTGAAGTTCAAAAGGAGGCAAAAAAAAGACAGAGTGGAACAAGTGGAAAAAATAATAAATAAATAAATGACAACCGGCACGCTTCTCCTGTTACACGCCTTGGATTTATAACTTCTTTGACCGCATCTGAGCCTGTGCAGCGAATCCTCGGAGTTGGCGCCCTTGCTAACCGGGTCTGGCTCGCTTGCTGCCTCGCTCATTCACCTACGCACCATGAGGGACCGGACCCTGGAGCTCGGGGCGGTAAGGCAAAAAAGTTTGGAAGTCATTCAGTTCAAGTGAGCCGCGTGGGGACCGACCTGGTAGCCGCTCAAGTCGTCTTCCTTGCTGGGTTGCCAGGCTGCAGCGAGTTCATGAGAACGGGCCTGCAAGCGCGGCGGACGCGTCAACGGAATCGGGTTCGGGACCGCCTTCGCCGCCGGCGTTTCTGGCAGTCGGGCTGACGAGCGATGCAGCTCGAGTGTAGCGGAATCCCGTCTTTCGAAATGGGGGGGTCCTCGTTCGAACGGAGCGTTAGCGCCTAAAAATAAGTTTATTTTTTTTAAAAAAAGCAATACTTAAAACAGAAAACGAACACGACTTTACGTCTCGAAAGCGTTATGCTGGCGACGTTACTTTTCTTGCAGTTGTTTAACTCCATAGCTGGCTTTTCGCTCATTTATTTATTTGTCGTTTGGTGTTTATAGTAGTATGGCACAAGAATCGGAGCGACATCGACTGATTAAACAGTTACAAAATCCAATATAGTGTATAAAAACGTAGCATTTGCTGAAAGCAGTTTAGAGTTGGCAGTAGCCCTGTTGCTTGTATTATTTTTTAACATTTCTTGTTTCATGAACAGTACAGTGGGCATACTGGGCTTGGAAATACCCTACTGGCCCATTGTGGGGCCTGTCACAAGGGGAAACCCTGACAAAGCTCCCCCAGTGGCCCAGAATGAGTTAACCCCTGACGAGACCAGTCCGGTAAATTCCTCCTTAGCCCAGTGATGGTGTGGTAACGTTGGGCAAATGTCATTAGGACCCCAGTAGTTCCCTGCTTTTTAATGTTGTCGCCGAGTTAAGTGACACTGTAGATTGATAGTGTCAGTGGGTTTCAGTATAAGTGACAATTTGAACAACTTCAGAAAGTATCGTTTTTATGTTGGCTAAAATGGCACAACTTTTTATATATTATTGGTAGTGTTTTCTTGTTCAGGGGGGAAAAAAAGGATCCGGACTGATACTAATGAATAGAAAGGCGCTTTGTAAGAATAAGTAGTTTAAAGCCACATTAGGGTGCATGTGCTCTTAGTTTCCTTCCACAGTCAAAAGAAATACAGGTTAGGTTGACGGGTGTCACCAAATTAGCCCCCTGCTGTGTGTGTGTGTGTGTGTGTGTTTAACCAGTGATGGGCTGGCGGCCTGTCCACGGATTGGTCCTATGGTTCAAATCCTGTAACTAAAAGAAAAAAAAACTACTCTTTTGGGCCCTTGAACAAGGCCCTTAACATTAAAATTGAACCAGGAGCACTGTACTCTGTGCTTTGACCTCCAATAGGTTATGCTCAAATGTAATTTCCCTTTGGGGATTAATACGGTGTAACAAATAACTGAATACCTGTGCCCATTGCTTGCCTGGATAGGCTGAAGCTACCCAACACCCCTACCCTGGCTAGGTGAGTATTGAAAATGGATGTATGGACCAGTAAGGTATGGATTTTGTTTTTAGATTCCTGATCAAATTTGTTGGCCCCATGTGCAAATCCCAATTGGGCCATCGATGGCTGCACACATAGGACCAGCAAAGACCCAATGGCAGTTTGTTTGCTACGGAATTTGCAAAGTTTGTGTGTCCTTGTGTACAGTAACTGAATGTTCATGCATATGTTTATTAACTGGAAAACGCATTATAAAAAAAAAAGTACTTTTTGCTTCCTGTAAATTTTTCGGTGGTCATGGTAGATCGCTCTAAGACGAGAACACAAGGCTAGCTGTATTATGTAGGAACCAGTAACGGCATACTGCACAATAACAAGCAGTGAATACGCTTGACTTGTAGTTTTCCTCCTCTTTCTCTGTACATTTAGCATTCGTTTGCTCAGAGGTTGATGTGCTTGCTGCTTCCTGAGCAGCTCTTCTTTCTCCACCCTAGCGGCCCGCTTCTGCCCTTCTTTCTTCAGGATCTTTTTGCATTCAAAATGATTAAGTCAGTGTTTGTGTTGCAATTACTTAGTACGTTTTTCATAATTTTTCACTTAAGCTGGCACTTAAGTCTTCAATCTTCCTCAAGAATGATATAAGATATGAAGAGGAAGTGATGGTGAAGGTGGTAGGGATGAAAATGGAGTCCGTACACATGTGCCGCACGGCCGTCCTGTTGCGCGCTGCTGAGAGTTGATTCTACAATAAAATAAAAATCAAAATAGTAATAAAAATCATTACCCCGAAAGCAGACAGTAGAGGTCACGTAGTATATGTGTACCAAGAGAACCTTAAGATTCGTTTCTGGCTGTTTCGTTGCACCAGTATGTTGACCTGAAATTTGGTACACAAAGGTTTGCGAGCTACAGATGATTTAAAATCCTGGACAGACAAACGGACAACAACGGTAGTGTATTATATAAGAAGATTTGGAGAAACATAAAATTAGTTTTTGGCATGTTTATTTGCTTACTGATGCGCACACTTTGCATTAGTTGAGTCAAGCTAATTATGCTTTGCTGCAGATTTTTGTTTTCTACTCTGCCTCTGATGCTTCTCATTTCAGTATCCAGCAATTGTCAGCCAGCACTGATAGATTCTGCTGGCCCAGATCCCGCTTTTTAAGTGTTACAGTATCCTATAAAACTTTTTCCACTATGTTAGTCGGTGACTGCACCAAGACTATTAGTGAAGAAGTACAAGTGTGAATGCAGAAAATGAATGTTTAGCAACAAGTTGCATTTCATGGTTTTGTACAGTATGTCTGAGGTGTGTTATCCACCAGCTGGGCATAGTTTAGTGTTCTGTAGTTGCCAATACAATTTGCAGTGGCATCCTTGAATGCCTTTCTTTCTGGCCCAATCAGCAGATCCTTAACTACTTGTCACTGATAACTGATTTTTGCACCATTAAAATGCCTTCCTTGACATATTTAGTTGTTTGTAGAAATGTCTGTCTCAAATATTGTAATCCTTCACCTTCCTTATTTTTCGCTTTCACGTTACATTTTGTCAGTCCATGTGTTATATGAAGAGGAGGCAATAAAATGTTTGTTGGGTTGCCAAATGGTTTATGAGTCACCCTTTTCTGCACTGCAGTCAAATGTTTACAGAGCAGCCAGTTCTTTTTACTTAAGGCAATGAGACTCTTTAGCTTAGCTTGACTTGGCTGGGCTGTCCCATTCACAAATGAAACTGAGCTGCATTCCCAGTACCTGTGCCACTACGTTTAGCTCACCACAGATATTCCACTTCTTGTTGTTGTTGTTGTACTTATATTATGAGTGGAAATCACAAATATAGGCAGTTGCAACAAAACATTATGTCATAGGCAAAGTTTAAAGATGATTTTTGTGATCAGCAGACCAATATCCTTAAGATGCATCCAGAAGTGTTCAGGAAACAAAATCTTTGTTGTCTAGTGTTATTGAACCAAGTTCATGAAACTTTAAATATGAAGACAGGAACCACATTTGAAAGGATGCTGGTTCATCACACACCTAGTTTAGAGCTGGCAGTTAACAGACAGGTCATTTGGATGTGGAAAGAAGCCCATTTAGATGGAACAGCTGGAGAATGTGGTGGCCTCTACTGTGATGCCCGATAACTGAATATCCATTACCTGTGCCCACTTTGTCCACTTCAGAATCATGTGGGTAACAAGAGTCAGCTGTAAATGGCACCAGCCGTCCCCTTTGCTTTGAGTGGAATGATCACTGCCAGACCCGTACATAGAGACCTGGAGACACAAGGTAGGAGCCGGGACTAGAGAGAGCGAAATATGTCAGATCTGGAAACAAAAGGGGGAATTTAAAATTTTAGAAAGTTGAAGGGAAGGTTTGATTTCTTAAAGCAATGCCCATTTACAAGGCAGCCTCAGAAAAATACACATTGGAGGGCTGAAATGTTAGAAAACATGTAGGAATGGTGCTATATTAGCAGGCTTTGTTTATTTTATTTTTGCATTTAACATTTCTCTAAGGGATAAAAATGACATCACATAATCAAATTATCACTTAACTGTAGCCATGTTCTGTAGCCGTCTGTTTAAACTGCCAGCCTAACGGGTAGCTTACGATGAAGGTGACAACTTAGTTATCTTAACAATGTCTCTCAATAAACATACATATTTCACGTAATGTAATCACGATATTCAATAATATTGCGGTATAATGGTTATCTTTACTGCTGACATTTCTATTATTTAATTGTAGGAAGTGAAAACAATTGTATCTTAAATGTTCAAGGTTGACTTAGGTAAAAGCAACTGCCAAATAATAATAAACTGTTACCCATGATTCTTATTTACTGTATCCTTGCTAGCCTAAGAAAATAATGGAGTGTGTAACTGTCCAATCAATGCATGGCCTGAGAGAGCTTTTCCAGTGAGGGACAGACTATCGAGAACTACTTTAGGTTGTCCTAGATGGAGGTGAGCAACAGAGAATGATATTTTTTACGTTTTACCGCACGTTTTAATGTAAGCCCATTTGGAAGATTGTTATAGTTTGAATTAAATCAGTCTTTAGCAAGGCATTAAAGAGCTGCAGTCCTGTTGTCATTTTGATTGTTTCATTTTATTTTGCCACATTTGTGTGTCCTGTGCTAGGAAAGTTTGAGGATTATTATGGTCTGTGTTATAGCCAATGATTTTTACCTCCCCGCCCCCTTGTTTTATGAGATGTTGCCGCCCATGAAACTAAAACTACAAATCGGCTCCTGAAGACAATAAAGCAACATGTTGCAAAGAGAGCCTCCGAGAGTTTAAGTACGGTGAATGCTAGGATTTAGAAGACCTTCTGTCATAGACTTGTGTAGGTCATCCGGCGTTTTGACCAGACATCTTAATATCAAATAAACTAATTGGGTTAATGGGAACTGGACAGTTGTATTGAGTCACAGTGTTTGTATGTCAGATTCTAAATGGTGTAAGAATATTCTACCTCCCAAATTTTGCCAGCATAGGCCACTGCCTGTTTTGCCTGTATGGTAGAGCCGGCCCAGATGGTAACTCAATGTATTGCTTTCAGTTGGAAAAATAATTTTGTAGTACTCTGAGGTAAAAGGTGGTCACTAATTTTGCATTTCTTTTCTATTAGCACCTTTTTTTTATGAAATGTCTTCATATGATTGTTTCATGCTGAATAAATGGAACCTCTAGCAGCCTGATAACATCTTAAAAAGGCCATGGTGGTGTTATTGACACTGATTGATTACAAAATGTGTCATCCTGCAGATGACATGTCCCCAAAGCTTTATTTTTTTTGGCACATTGTTTTCATTAATTGTTTGTATATGTTTTTTATTGCACAGTACAGAACATTTATACATGATGTGTACTGCAGAGACATAACAACATAACCTTTTCAAACAAATTAATCTGATTCTGCGACGGCACTTTCAAGTGCAAGTTAGGGATTGCCCTGGACACGATGCCAACCCATCACAGGGCATATCCATTAACACATTTGCTCAGGTTCTGTGTAGATTTGCCAGTGTAGTCAACATTCACTTTGTGCAAAATCCGTGCAGTCAGTATCCAAGGAACAGATTTGGGCCTGGAATGCTGGCCGTATAAGGGAATATTACTAGTCTCTGTGCCAAATTGAAGCTCCAATCTCTAGGTGAGATGGAAGCATGTATTTAATATACCATTCAGTATAGTTTAGCAAAGAGTTGAATGACAAAAAAGGAGGCAGAAATCATGCCCTAAAGCTCAAGCAATGACATAAACAAGTTGGAATATATACACCTGGCTTTACAGTCAGGAATTTAACATTCAACGTATCATTTAGGATTGCATTTGAGGAATTGGCTTTTTTGAAAGCTGGAGCAGTTTTAATTTTTGTTTATTTACTTCATCAAAGACCAAGATATCACTTAATGCAATGCAGGCATATAGATCCTTTATACCAACAGCAATATGCCTGCATAATGCCTCACTGTGACTATGACAGCCGAGTCAGAAGTTTTCTTTTTGATTTTCTTGCTTTTTAGGCCTTCTGCTGTTTGTTCAGACTATAGTGTGTGCATATCGATCTAGTCATGCAGTAAAAGTAGCAAAAGGTATAGCAACCTTATTGTCACATAATGAGGCAGATATTGCATTTAAGCCCACAGCCGTTTTTACTTTTGTCACTATGATGCACTGCCTTCTTCCAAAATTTATCGATCGATCTATCTATCGATCTACAGTAAAAAGCCAAATACCTGAGACAAATAAAGTTGTGAGCCATATGTCAATTGGTCTGTTATACTAGATCAAATTATTTTTGCTGTAATGATTTTGTAAAAAAAAAAAAAGTTTTACTGGTATGCTAAATAATAATAGATAATTTGTGAATATACTTAAGTGTAAAACATATTCATGGAAATCTTTGCAGTTCTTAAGGGGGGCGTCTTTGTGTATAAATTTGTACTATATGTAAACTGTGTGTTATACGTGAGCCTATCCCTTTAAGAATATTGCCCAGAGTTGTGTGTAGTTCATCGGGATTGGTGAGTGAATGCTGGTTCTAGCCACCCGACACCTGGATTGGACTAAACAGGTTTGCTGATATTTGTATGTTTAAAGCCTGTAATTTCAAACGGGTAGAGAGTATAGGAAAAAAGTTTTTTGCCCAGTTATTGTTTGGCGGAGGGGTGAGTGAGAGAGAAGGTGCACTTTTATTGGTTTAAGCATGCGAGGTGAATACCTCCATTTGCATAGCAGAGCATTAACCAGTGTTTCAATTGATAGTTCCGTGCATTCTGAAAAGTGTATAGAAACACAATACATTTATACTGGTGTACAGGGCTGTGGAGTTGGTGCACAAAGCCTTCAACTCCAACTCCTCAATTTCTGGTACAACCATGTCGGACTCCTCTATTTGTAATTAGACTCTTATATTTACTGTGTTAATTGATCGCACACAACATACAAGGCATTTTATCACTGCCATTTGAATCATCAGGCTACTTTTTATCACACTTAACGTATTAAAGTTTGGATTTAAAGGCTGTAGAGAACGCCACTGTATAAAACAAGGCACCACGTTTGTTTTACATTTATTAAATAATACTCGCATAGTTAAAAAGTTGTTGCATGAATAAAATAGCTTAATTTAATTAGTAGAATAGAATTTGGAAATTTTAGCACCTTATATTACAATTGACATTTGGTCATAGTTCATACATTTTTACTGACTTCGACTCCTGTAACCCAATTGCTTCCGACTCCACTGTCCTGCTGATATCTACCAAAACTATGAGAGTTTCTATTATTGTGATATTGATTTTTTGGCCATACCCCCATTCCTTCCACAGATATTAAATGTGACAGTGGTGCAGCAGGTTGAAAGGAACGATAGCAGTCTGAAGCTGTTGCTCCCTTCAATTATAGCAGGTCGTGGAGGACTGCCATGGCAGCCATGTTTTTAATTAGTAACCAATTCCTGGTGCTAATGGAATGGATTTCTTTTTCTCTCAATTTAAATTGATATTTTTTTTTTTGTTTGTTTGTTTTTTTAGAATTCAGCGCCCTTCATTGTTCTTTTTTTTCTCCACTAGCAAACACATAGTAATGAGATGCAAATTGAGCCAACTCTTAGAAATCTGTAAAAAAAAAAAAAAAAAAAAAAAAAAAAAGTAAAAAGCTTTCCAACAATGTTGAACTGGTCTGTGCCAGTTCTGCAGCCTGAAGTGTTACAGCTTTATAGCTTTGCATTTCTATCCTGGAATATGAAAATTATATGATGCATTTGTTTTACCTGTTGAGTCCAATTTTAGGGTGGGGAGTCTGCAGGAACAGACCATTGAGAGCACAGCAGGACGTTGCATGTCTAAGCTGGATGCAGACAAAAGAAACCATGACAGTACATTGCACAGAAATGTAGTTTTTGAGTGGTGTGCTAAGAAAAAGAAAAAAAAAAAAAGTGAGATTCAGATGTGAAATTGCCAGTCCCATTTTGCTTTTGCACTGCTTTATTTTATCTTTTTGTAAGCTGATGCTCGAAATCTGGGTTGGTACCAATTATCGATCTTTCCCGTGTCGTGTCTGCAGATACTCGTACCCATACTTCTGTTTATTCCTTGCTAATTTTTCTGCACATTATTTATTGTGGTGGCTCTGAGGCTAGGGATCTGCACTGGCAATCGGAAGGTTGCCGGTTCGAATCCCGTAAATGCCAAAAGAGACTCTGCTCTGTTGGGCCCTTGAGCAAGGCCCTTAACCTGCAATTGTTGAGCGCTTTGAATAGTGAGAAAAGTGCTATATAAATGCAAAGAATTATTATTATAGGGAAACCACAGCCTATAGTGATGACTGAAATGAGTGCAAACTACTTAAATGAGCTAAACAACAACAACAGAAAAAAAGATTTTTGACATTTGGCTTAGTTTCAGGAACAAATCTAATGAAATTAGCACACACATTCTTTTTTTTGTCATTTCACAGTTGTTTTAAATGGAAACATGATGTACTGCCGCTAAGAATATCCGAGTAATGGATTTTGCTTTCAGTGCGTTTTGACTGAATGTCTTAACCTTCTCAAATAACAGCACAATGGACTGAAGAGCAGCGGGCTGTGGTGTAAGCAACACCCATTTTTCCGTTTATCTTTGGGATACACAGTGGTTTGTTGTATTCTTTTATTGTCCTTGACATATATACAATGAAACATAATCACACAATTTGCATTATACGCAGCAAATTACACATTGATCAGTGAGCAATCTGGCTTCTGTGGTGTATTGTTATTGTACCCCACCGTATTGGAAAAAATTTTGAAGATGTGCCTCATACCTAAAATTCTTTTTTGTTTTCTTTTCCTCCATTACACTGAATCAGACATCTTTTTTGCAAATTTTGCATTTTGAAAAATGTTTGGTCATTATGTTCAGTTTGAACACAAATAATATTTCAGATTGATGGTATCACGTAGGAATTAGGGGAAACATGAGTTTAATGCATTTATTTGCTTAATAATGCTGACATTTTGTTAGTTTTATCGGGCTAGAAATGTTTTTCTGCTGATTTTTCGTTTGTACTCGGCATGTCATGCTTCTAGTTTCGGTGTCCAACATGTCGGCCGGCATTGATGGAGTCTGCTTATCCTGATATTGTTTTTCCATCGTTGCAAAGTCCTGGGGCCTCATGTATAACGCCGTGTGTAGAACTCACACTATAACATGGCGTAAGCACAAAAGCGGGAATGTGCATACGCACAGAAAAATCCAGATGCAAGAATCTGTGCGTACGCAAACTTTCACGTTCTTCTACTATATGAATCCAGATCAGCGTGAAAAGTAACGCATGTGCGCGTGCCTTCTGTCCCGCCCCAACTCCTCCCAGAATTATACGTCTTTGAATATGCAAATCGATGTAAATAGCCTTCTGTGAAAAGACAATGGGAAAAGCACGGGGGAAAATATAAGAATTTCAGCGAATACCAAGTGGAGGCAAAAGAAAAACGTACTATTTGTTGGTTTAAACAGTGGTATAATCAACAAAAGAAAGTTGATCGAGTGACATTGTGAACTTAAGCTTTCGAGTTTCTCCGACACTAAGTCGCACAGTGCCCGAAATAAAATAGAAGTTGTCACATATCAAAGTCGGCATGAAAAGGCGACTCGTAGCGGACCGTCTGAGTGTCATATGAAAGCTTATTAGGGTACAGAGAAAAAAAATAGGAACACAGTGGGGAAAAAAGTCAACTTTAATCTCGAAATTTCCACTTTAATCACGTAGTTTATTTTGTCATTAAAGTAGAACATCATTAACTTCATCTTAAAATCATTTTTTACTAGTTTCTCAAGTAGCACATTAAATGCTTTGTTCTGTGTTTGATCTTCTATGTGCTCTACGTGTGTGAATCACTACGTGCTTTCGTTCTTTCTCTTTCTCTGACATGACACAGAATCCATTACATTCGTGATATTACAGCTCTCTGAATAATTAAAATACTGAGATGTATACGTGATATCTTTTTCATGATGATAGGAATGAAAGCATGTTATTAAACATGGGAGCACGGTGGCGCAGTGATTGTTCATATCTCACGCTAGAGGCTTGCTGCGCCATGTGCGACTTTCGATGAAATAATTTATTACAGAAGTACTGTCTCTTTCAAATGTACTAACCTCTAATTCCTGTCCTTTTCTTTCTCCAAATACCCAATCACCACACAATCAGCTCTTAATAGACGTTAAGCCATCTGTAAGCTTAGAATGCAGATTCTTCAAAAATTTTAAGGAACATTGAAATATCTTCGTAGTACATGTTTAATTATTCTATCCATCAATCCTTCCAGTGTCGCGTCAGCACCAGCAATAATACAGCACAAGGCAGGAGCTATCCGTGAACTATCTAGCGCTGCGGCACAGTGTCCTCACATGTTTAATTATTAACAATACAGATTATTTAAATGAAGTTAAAGTTTTATCTGTATACTATAAGCAACATATTTTGCTGCATTTCATCTTAGAAATGATATCGTCATCATACGCGCTTTATAAAGTGGCACAGGTTGTGCAATATTATAACTGTAGTGCAAGTTTACAGTGAGGTAATTGTACTTATAAGTACAAACAGTTCTACAAGGAGCAATTGATGAACTGATTGAGTGCGTTTATAGTTCTTAGGATGAAACTGTTTCTGAAATGCGAGGTCCGTACAGGAAAGGCTTTGACGTGTTTTGCCATGGCTGAGGTAGTGTGTGCTTGAAACTGTATACTGATAATTCTGTTTCCGATCAGCTGCTGCAGTGATTCCCCACTCACAGACAGTAATATAAATACTCTGAGTGGTGCAGTGAGAGAGTAATATGGAAAAAGATGATCCGCTGTGGCAACCCTTAACGGGAGCAGCTAAAAGAAGAAGAAGATGCTGTGAGCGTAACAACGCTAAAGCAGTTATGGTATTTGGAATACTATGGCTATTCCCTGGACCATTATATTGCTACAGGTTAATTACAATCAGATGCATTACACTAATAAACAATATGCAGTTAATTTCAGTGTATTTATAAAGCCGCTTCAGGAAGGTGGGTCTAAGAAAGAAAAGGTAACCACACAGGATCAGTAGCACTGCTTTGATGCTGGTTGCCGCCAGTCTGCAAAACCGAGCGGAGAAATTGCGTACACCAGGGTTTGCGGTACCGTGGAAATGTGCGTGGCTTTACGCCAAGTTTAGATTTTATACATCGCGATTTGAGCATGGAAACGTTCGTACGCCACATTTCTGTGCGTACGCACCGTTTATACATGAGGCCCCTGGTGAAACCTCCCCAACACCCACCCCAATGCTCATCTCTGCCTGCACCAAGATTAGTAGGGAAGAAGTTCATGTGTGAATGCACAAAATGAATCGGTAGCAACATGTTGCAGTTTGTGGTTTTGTGTGCTTGAAGGATGTTGTTAAGTAGCTGGACGTAGTTTAGTTTTCTGTAGTTGCCTAGAAAATTCAAATAACGTCCTTCAGTGCCTTTCATGTGAGCTCCTGCTACCCAACTAGCAGATTTTCAAGCTGCTCATTATCGATGATGTGTCTGATTTGTGGAATAGCAAAAATGCCTTCCATAATTTTGTTTATTTCTGTAAATATCAGTCATTTGTCATCATTCCTTGTTCATCACTTTCATGAATTTTTTTTTATCTGTTTAAGAGGATGTAAAAATGTTTCTTTTGGGTCAGCTAGTGGTTTATGTGCCACAATTTCCTGCTGTGCAACCAAATACCTGTGGAGCAGCCAGTTCTTTTTAATGTAATGAGACTTTTTTAGCATGGCAGTCCCATTCACAGTACTTGGCATGTCCAGGCTGCATTCCAGCTAGCAGTGCCACCACTTTTAGGTCATCGCAGGTGTTCTAGTTGTAGTTATTCTGTTTATTTACAATATGAAAGGAAATCACCAAAATAGGTGATTACAATTAAACAGTACGTGACAGGGAAATTTAAAGGTGATTTTTGTGATCAGCAGGACAAAATTCATGAGATGCACCCGAAAGTGTTCAGAAAACAACATCTTTGTCTAGAGTTTATTGACCAATATCAATATGATATCCAATTATTACGTATCCCTAATTGATTTGCTTGCTATTCCTAAGTCTAACTTAATAATAATAATAATTCTTTGCATTTATATAGCGCTTTTCTCACTACTCAAAGCGCTCAGCAATTGCAGGTTAAGGGCCTTGCTGAAGGGCCCAACAGAGCAGAGTCCCTTTTGGCATTTACGGGATTCGAACCGGCAACCTTCCGATTGCCAGTGCAGATCCCTAGCCTCAGAGCCACCACTCCGTCACTTGGTGAAGCTTGAAACTAAGCAGCTCCTGCAAGTCACCGGAAAGTTTCAGAAATTGTGGTTAACAAGTGTTTGCCTTTTCCCCACCCTTCTTAAATGCTGAATGCCATTTGACTGTGAGCAGTTTTTGGTTGTGCTTCTTGGCAGGTTCGTGTTACTTCATGGATCTCTACTGCTGATTTCAAACAAGTGTGTTATTTGACCTGACAAGACTGGCTTGTTAGTTAATAACGGTCAAAGAGGCTGAGACTCTAAAGTTCGTTTCCTTCAAAGTGCACACATCACTTGAGTTTAAACAGTTTACTTGTGTGTGCGTTTGGAAAGGTCAGCCTGTCTGCCAGTCTAGGTGGATAATGTTTGAGCGTAATGGAATCTATTATCTGGGAGTAATTGCAGTTCTAAAAGTTCTTAATGATTATAATTACCTTATTAAAAAAAAAAGTAATCAAAATGTGTGATTAAGTGTATTATTTGAGAGCAAATATTTCTCTTAAGTGTGCATTCACATTTGAGGCAAATTATTGCATGGAGGATGTTATTAATGCCTCTGTAACAGGTCAGAAGAGCATATCGGGAATCATACGTGCGAGGGTTCAGTTACACAGCTGAAAATATGTAATTCTCATTCTTGTAATCATGTGAGCTGTAATGTAATAACTTTTATGTTTTATCTAGCCGTGTGACCTTTAACACACGAACAGCATGTCTATATTGAATTGTGGGCTTACCTTACGACTTGCGTTGAAAGCAATTTGACTCCCCTTATGTTATTTGTTACCGTTAAGAGCACACTGTAGTTTTCAACACTTTTTATTTTAATACAAATCCCATGTGTATTCCTTTCATCTCTTCCATGTAGCAGATCTCCTCATTATTCACTTACCTGTATCAGGGCTGTGGAATTGGTACACAAAACCTCCAACTCTACCTCCGACTTCTCTATATGTAATTAGACTAATATATTTACTATGTTGGTGGATAGCACACAACATGAAGGATACAAGGCACTTCGTCACTGCCAGCGTGAATCGCCAGGCTTCTTTTTAACACCCTAACCTGTTAAAGCTCGGGTTTAAAAGCTGCAGGGATGTTGTTTTGGCTTGGAGATACTGCGTAACATAAGAGATAACAGTAAACTTACCAAATTAAAAAAAAAAAAAGCGACGTTTTTATTAAAAAGTCTAGAAGAAAACAGGAGTGTTTATGAAGTGAGAAAAAAGCAGCAAAGGAATGAAACAAAAAACAATATAACAATCCCGAATGAAATACCTATGATGGAAGCAATATAAAAACAAGAATATTCAAAGAAATAACAACGACGACGATATTTCTATAGCACAAATAATGTAGCTCAAAGTGCTTTACATGATGAAGAAAGAAAGAGAAAAAAGACAAAATAAATAAGAATTAAAATTAGTCAATACTAATTAACATAGAATACAAGTAAGGTCTAATGGCCAGGGAGGACAGAAAAAAAAAAAAGCTCCAGACGGCTAGAGAAAAAAATAAAATCTGTAGGGGTTCAAAGACCACCCAGCTCCCTCTAGGCATTCTACGTAACATAAATGACCTCAGTCTGTCCTCATTGTATTCAGGGTTCTCATGGAAGAATTTGATGATGATGGTCATGTGGACTTCTGGCCTTTAATCCCTCAATGGAGGGACATCACGGTGCTTTGATCGGGTGGGGCGGGTGGGGGGCGCGGATCACCACCACAGAAAACCGGAAAAAGAACAGAAGAGAAAGTAGGGGTTAGTACGGATTTTGGAGCCACCATGAATAATAATGATAATTAATTGAATATACAGAGTATCAGGATTAGACTAAGATGAAGCTATGAGAAAGCCATATTAAAGTAATGTGTTTTTCAGCAGTTTTTTAAAGTGCTCCACTGTATTAGCCTGATGAATTCCTATTGGCAAGCTACAGTAATCCCTTGCTATATCGCGCATCGCCTTTCGCGGCTTCACTCCATCGCGGATTTTATATGTAAGCATATTTAAATATATATCGCGGATTTTTTGCTGCTTCGCGGGTTTCTGTGGACAATGGGTCTTTTAATTTCTGGTACATGCTTCCTCAGTTGGTTTGCCCAGTTGATTTCATACAAGGGACGCTATTGGCAGATGGCTGAGAAGCTACCCAGCTTACTTTTCTCTTTCTCTTGCGCGGACTTTCTCTGATCCTGACGTAGGGGGATTGAGCAGGGGGGCTGTTCGCACACCTAGACGATACGGACGCTCGTCTAAAAATGCTGAAAGATTATCTTCACGTTGCTATCTTTTGTGCAGCTGCTTCCTGAAACGACATGCTGCACGGTGCTTCGCATACTTAAAAGCTCGAAGGGCACGTATTGATTTGTGTTTGAAAAACAAACTCTGTCTGTCTCTATCTCTCTCTCTCTTTGTCTGCTCCTGACGGAGGGGGTGTGAGCTGCCGCCTTCAACAGCTTTGTGCCGCGGTGCTTCGCATACTTAAGCCAAACAGCCCTATTGATTTGTTTGCTTTTCTCTCTATCTCTGTGACAGTCACTGCTCCTGACACGCACTCCTTTGAAGAGGAAGATATGTTTGCATTCTTTTAATTGTGAGACGGAACTGTCATCTCTGTCTTGTCATGGAGCACAGTTTAAACTTTTGAAAAAGAGACAAATGTTTGTTCGCAGTGTTTGAATAACGTTCCTGTCTCTCTACAACCTCCTGTGTTTCTGCGCAAATCTGTGACCCAAGCATGACAATATAAAAATAACCATATAAACATATGGTTTCTACTTCGCGGATTTTCTTATTTCGCGGGTGGCTCTGGAACGCAACCCCCGCGATGGAGGAGGGATTACTGTATTCCAGATTTGAGGTGCATAACAGCAGAAGGCCGCCTCACCACTTCTTTTAAGTTTAGCTCTTGGAGTTCTAAGCAGACACTCATTTGAAGATCTAAGATTACGATTTGGAGTGTAAGACATTCCGAAATATAAGATGGAGCGAGATTATTTAAGGCTTTGTAAACCATAAGCAGTATTTTAAAGTCAATTCTAAATGACACAGGTAACCAGTGTAGTGACATCAAAACTGGAGAAATCTGCTCGGATTTTCTTTTCCTAATTAAGATTGTAGCAGCTGCATTCTGCACTCGTTGCAGTCGATTGATGTCTTTTCTTGGGTGGTCCTGAAAGGAGTGCGTTACAATAATCTAGCCGACTGAAAACAAAAGCGTGAACTAATTTCTCAGCATCTTGCAATGTTATAAGAGGTCTAATTTTTGCTATATTTCTTAAGTGAAAAAATGCTATCCTAGTAATCTTATTATGTTATTTAAAATTCAGGTCAGAATTAAGTTACCCCTAAATTCTTTTCCTCCGTCTTGACTTTTAATCCTAATGCAGCTTCATTATATCAGTTTTTGCAATCACTAAAATTGATATAGTTTGAGAAAATTACTACTCATCCATTCAGAAACACAAGTAAAACATTGCACCAGTGAATCAAGAGAGTCAGGGTCATCAGGCGCTATTGATAAATACAGCTGTGTGTCATCAGCATAGATGTGGTAGCTCACGTTATGCCCCGAGATAATCTGACCCAACGGAAGCATTAATTCCAAATAAGTCCATTAATTCAGCAGTCCTGCCATTCCACTTTGTGGAGAGACTGAGCGAGGAGTCTGAGTGTCTGGGCTTGTGAGGGTCCTGATAAAAACCAAGATCCAGGCCTTTAATGACCTCTTGGGCACAGCCATCAGCAGTGTGTCTGTTTGCTGAGAGAATGTCGACCTTGTCAAGAGGTTTACTTACCTTCTCAATGACATTCATGTCTCTGGTGACTCTTCCAATGAAGTCAGTAGATGGATTGGAGGTCATTAGGTCGCTGGTAAGGGATATGTGGTGCTCCCGATATCTATGCAAAAGGACGCAGGTCCAAGTCTTTAGAGCCCTGGTGCTTCCTGTCTTGTTATATGGTTGCGAGACATGGATGCTATCCAGTGACCTGAGACGAAGACTGGACTCCTTTGGTATTGTGTCTCGTCAGAAAATCCTTTGGTACCTCTGGTTTGACTTTGTGTTGTTCATGGAGTCTTGAATGAGGCACATTACATGCATTCTGAGGGAGCGTCAGTTATGGCACTAAGGGCCATGTGGCGCGATTCCCTGAGGGTGACCCAGCTCGTAGGATCCTCATTGTTGGGGACCCGAGTGGCTGGACCAGGCCAAGGGTCACCCACGTAACACCTAGCTGTGGCAGATAGATGGTCATTTTCGGATGGTGGGACTGGACCGCGTGTTTGCCTGGGGGGTTGCCAACCGAGATCCTGAGCTGTTTCTTTGTGTGGTGGGTGCAGCAACACAGTGTACAAGTGCGTGCTCCCCAACTTGACTTGTCACCGGGAGATGAAAAGTATCTTACCTTGTACATTTATGTATGCTGCATCCTAACCTAGAAGTCTGAGGGATTGGACAGAAAAAGGAGTAGCTGGGGGAGAAAGAATATATAGATGCCACACACAGACTGTAACCATGCTGAGAATCGAATCAGGGTTCTGTAATATGAGTAAGGAACCATACAGCTACACCCATTCATTACAAGCAAACACGTTGAATGGAATAAAATTGTGTGGTCAACGTTTTCAGAAAATGCAGAGGCATGTCAATGGCACGCACTCGTAACAAACTTAGACTGAATGTACTGTAAAATGTGAGTCAGTACTGTGGAGTCGGAAGTAACCACTGAGTTATTGGAATGGTAAAAATGTATCGACTCCAACTCTGACTAAATCTAAAATGTAATATAATATGCTAACATTTCCAATTTCACATACACCAATTCAATTAAACTATTTTTCTTCTAGACTTTTAATAAAAACATAGCTTCTTTTAAAATTTTGTACGTTTACTCTTATGTTTAATGTTACTAAGTATCTGCAAGGCACAACAACATCACTGCAGTTTTTAAACCCAAACTTTAACAGATTAGAGTGCTAAAAAGTAGCCTGATGATTCATGCTTGCATTGATGAAGTGCCTTGTATCTTGCATGTTGTGTGCTTTCAATCAGCATAGTAAATATAGGAGTCTAATTACAAATAGAGGAGTCGGATTCAGAGTTAGTGGTACTAGAAATTGAAGAGTCGGAGTTGGAGGTTTTGTGTACCGACTCCACAGCCCTGAGTGCATGTGCAGTGGACTAGCATACAGTCCCGTGTTATTTTTGCCTTGTGAGTGGCTCCTCGATTAGAGTAGATAGTTATATGTACACCATAAGTTTGTCTGTATGCATTTACTTTATGTTGTATACATGTATAGATAGTGCTGCTGTCTCAGATGTTCAGCGTTGTGGTTTCAAATCCTCTGCCCTTTACTTTCTATGTTGAGTCAGCCCATTCTCCATATGTGAATTTTAATTAACATGCACCGGTTTTGTTCCCAAACACTGTAATTGTATTTTATGTTTATTGTATAAAGTTACCGTCTGTTGAGACTGCGTCAGTCTGAGTATGCGCGTAGTTGGATCCTGCAGTAGACTGGAAATTTTCTCAAGCAATGGTGACTTGTATCAGTGCTGGTTTTCTTTCTTTCTGAAAAAATGAAAGAGTTGTGTTGCTTATATTCCCATAGGTTCATACAAACGACAGAAGGCCTGCATTTACCTTTGTACACTTTAGTTTTTATTGACAAACCACCCAATTTATGTTGTAATTCTGTGGATGTTGAAAGTGTTGTGGTTTCTTTCACTCTGCATGTGCAGACTTTCTGCTTAGCTCTCTTCTTTTATTTGTAATCATGTTACTGTTGTGATAACAAGTACATTTGCTTGTCTTTTTTAATATGTGTGCATGTATATAAACAGTACATGTATGCAGGTATATGGTTAATGCAGTGTTTGTGAGCTTTATGTAAAGTGAGTCCCACATTTTCTTGTTGTCAGACTGCTGTTTGCAAGTTTTTCCTGTGTGAGTGGTGGCTGCTGTTCTGTTTTTTTGTCTCAGCCCATCCACACACACACACACACACACACATCCCACTGCTGGGTATGCTAGGTAAACTGACGGTTCTTTGTAGCTGTGTGCATGAATTCTGTACCTGTGATGGACTGGTGCTCTTTCCAGAACTGGCTTCCCCCTGGGTTAGGCCTTGATCCTGTTATGATCCTCACCTGTGAAAAAATGGAGTTGCGGCAGTAATGGTAAGTGCAGTGAAATCTAAAGTATAACCGTCTGCCTTTAAGCGGAATGGGACAAGCAACTTACTGTTTTTATGGAAACTTTCTATTACAAACGCTATCACGAGAAAATTGACACGTACAGCCCCTTAATTACGTTTGGAATTCAGGCAGTGTAAATGGTGTGTTTTGGGTTACATGATAAGCTGGAGGCAGAAAATTAAGTGCCAGCCTTGGGGTTTAGTGTCCCGTGCTGTGTTCGCTATGCCACACTGTGAAAACTCATTCAAGCTATGTTTTTGAATTAAGTACATTTTTAAATGAGAATACATGCATTGTGAACTATGAATGTTGTCTGTTGCCCAACTCTCTTCTTCCGCACCCTCATTTTGTGTCGGTTGCTTCCTACAGTATCGGGATGCTTCCCATTGGTGTAAATTGGCCAGGGATGATTGGCATTGTTGTGGCATGTGTATGGATACACACCATATTATGTTTGAGATTTTGGAGGATGGCAAATGCAACATGGACCTTGACTTTATTAAAAATAAATAGTTAAATAAACAAACAAACATAAAGGCCATCCCAGAAAAGGGTTTAGCGTGTTCTGGCCCACATTCAACACTTCCATCATCATTTTCATATTTAGATTGGTCTGACATAATAAATCAGAATACAGTGTAATTGTTTGCACACTTTTTTTACAACTGGGGTACAAGCCGATTAAATGGCTTGTTCAGGGATGTCAGAATTTGCTAACTGCGATGTGGAAAGGGGTGTGTGGTGCTCCCAATATCTTTGCAAAAGAACGAAGGTCCAAGTCTTCAGAGTCCTGGTACTTCCTGCCATGCCATACGGCTGAGAGAAATGGACGCTATCCAGTGACCTGAGACAAAGACTGAACTCATTTGGTACTGTGTCTCTTCGGAGAATCCTTGGGTACCGCTGGTTTGTCTTGAATAAGCGGTTGCTCATGGAGCCCCGAATGAGACACATTACCTGAATTGTGAAGGAGTGTCAGTTACAGCACTATGGCCATGTGGCTCGTAAGATCCTCATTGTTGGGGACCCGAGTGGCTAGACCAGACGAAGGGGTTGCCCACGTAACACCTGGCTGCACAATTGTCAGTGCCAGTGGCTGCATTGAAGTCACCCATGACCAGAGGAGTGTCACCTCATGGGCACCCATCAACTACTGAGCGAAACTGTGAATAAAATGTGTTATTTCAACATACAAGTAATTTTTTTTTTTGCACACGATTAGTGACAAATGATCTGACAGCTCTTATTGCCACTATTAGGAGGAAAGAAAACTGATGTGGACTGACTCTTTCTGATGTAGTTGCTTCTGTGAAGCCATATTTTGGTCTGAATACATTAATCTATGAATACAAGTTCTGTTCCACTGTTCCTTGCCAGTTTTGACATCACAGTCATTCATTCACACCTTACAAGCAGTACGCTTTTCACCTTCACGGCTTGTAACTGTGACCTCTTTCCAAGCTGCCCTTTTGTGGAGCATAACGATGAGTGGTCTGATCTGCTGAGCTGAAGAAATATCCAGATAACCCTTGAAGCCACCGTTGCCCTTCTTTATTAGAGTGGTTTCACCGTTCATTACTTAACTGTTTATACTCTTTCCATTATATCAGTATGATCCAGGCTTTAACTGTTTGGTTACTCCATTGTTCGGTGTCTTGCTGCTGGTACTCCTACATTCTATGTCTAGTGACATTCAGATGTCCATGTCTCTGTCTATTATTAAACCTGCTTAATCTGGTTTAGTTAGTGTCACAGGGTTGGAACCTGGCCTAGTAGGAACTAATAGTGTACAGGGTGCTTGTTGGTGAGTAAATTGAAATTGCAATAAATTCAAAAGTAACTCGTTGGTTGATAGGTGTAAGTCCATTTTTATGTCTTGCTCGTGTTCCTTTTATTTATTTGTTTAATTTTTTATTTTATTTTTAGAAACTTGACAGTCATATTGAGGATGAAGAGAAAAAACGAATTTTAAGCCCTGGAGATGGAAAAGCAAGCAGTAAGGATGAACAGGTGTAT
Organism: Erpetoichthys calabaricus; assembly: GCF_900747795.2. Lineage (NCBI taxonomy): Eukaryota > Metazoa > Chordata > Cladistia > Polypteriformes > Polypteridae > Erpetoichthys > Erpetoichthys calabaricus. The sequence goes on along the minus strand of NC_041405.2, from coordinate 7,030,398 downwards.
TTTGAAAATGTAAGTTCTTTATCTGGCCATAGTTTACTTTTATGTTTTTTTTCATATAACGCTCATGGACAATGATGTGTATTAGGAAAAGGGGATGTGTTTATGTTTAAAGATTTGAATACTTCCGAAGAAAGTGATGGAGCAACGTCATGTTAAATCACAGTGTTCTCTTTCTACAGGTGCAACAGATACGCAAGAACCTGGGGACCCTGTCTCAGAAGATTGATGAGCTGGAAAGAAAGCAGTTAACTGTTTTGGGGGTGGCACTTCCTGAGGAAAGTGAGTGAGTTCTTTCTCTCTTTTACAAGCACATTTCAATTCTGTCTCTGGCTTGAAATGTTACCCAAAGTTTATTTGTACATCAATGTTGCAGAGTTCACGTGACAGATACCAAAAGCCACATCTGCTGCATCAGTGTTGACCAAAAGCCACATCTGCTGCATCAGTGTTGTCAGTCTGCTTGCCACTAGATCAGGGGTCGCTAACCTTTTTTCCCCCCCTAAGAGCTACTTTTACAAAATGAAAATGGCAGAGAGATACTCATGTTTTCTAATGTTTCTTCTCATACTGAATAAGCTTGTTTTCCCTGAACATTTACAAAATGTTGGTGTCCACAACTCACATTTAGCATTAAAACATCAAAAAAAAAAATTAGTTCACCTGCAAGTGCATTTTGTATGTCTGTATGCATGCATTTTCTAGTGTATCTCACACTATTGAATTAAAACATGAATGCTGTCAAGACAATACAATGCAATTCCAAATCCACAGATATGACGTATTCATTTGTCATTTTGTTCCATGTCACTGTTTCAGTTTATTCACATGTCCAGTTGCATGTGTGATGTATTTTTTAGTTAGTGAGATGACTCAAGAGAGGCAGGTATATGGTGGGGTATAGCTCCTTAGGTTCATAGAGTCATTTAAATGTTCGTCTGTCAGTCTTGTTCTGAACTTTGACTTCATGACATTCATGTCAGACTCACAGAGGTATGGAGACCCAAACAAAGCAGTCATTTTCAGAGGTGCTTGGTGAAGATTCTTATAGTTATCCGGCTCTACTAAGCTCCAGAAGTGCTGAGAATGCTGTTGAAACTTTTAACTGCACCTTATTTTGAAGGTTTACTAATATATAATATATAAAATCCAATGTCTGTCTGTCTGTCTGCTTTTCACGAGAAAACTACTTAATGGGTTTAGATCGGGGTTTTTTCTATAGTTTGCTTGAACATTCTGGTTGATTCTGCGACTTCTCTAATTTCGCTATGTATCACAGTTCGATTGCGGTCCTGATTTAATTGCGCGAATCCCAGAAAAAATCGGCGGGCCAAGGGGTGGGGCCTTCCTCACTCACTTCACTTGCCAGCTTCAGGGTGTGTTCCTGAACTCCGCTTAGCTAGCGAACGAGAGAACAATTGAATTAAACTTTGTTTGATATTTAAAATAAAGTGTTACTTAGGTCTTGATGGGTTTGAGTCCAGATATTTTCTTAAGTGTATGCCTCATTGAAAAGATAGATTGCAATTCAGATTGTGGCTTGTGATATGATTTTTTCAAAAGTTCGCCCACCCCTAATTTAATTAGTCAAGTTTTAAAATTTATGTACGATTCATTAACCCTTTGGCAGCTACTTGGAAAGGGGTTGCGAGCTACCGGTAGCTCACGAGCATTGTGTTGGAGACCGCTCCGCTAGACTGTCTTCAAGGCTGAGTGTTAGGTGTTACTGGCAGAAGCCTAGCATTTTTGGATTAGAATGTTAGTATTTTTCTCAAAAAGATATGTAAAGGTGTAATTGTAATGAGGAATTTAAGATAAATTGTTACTATTGACAGTAGATGGTTCACCATATCTTTGAAAGTGGCCAATAGTTTGAATCATTTTGAGAACCACAGTTTTAGAGGACTAAACCCCAGTAGATTTGTACATTGTTCATCTTGCATCCGACACGGACAGTCCTAGTCCCGGATTGTCTTAATGATGGTTTTGTTTTAAACAGTTTCTTAATTAGAAACCAACTCTTTATGCATGTACCATTTTATTAGATAATCTCAACCTAGTACATTTTATCATTATGCTTTGTTAGAAATTCCTTCTAGCATGCATTTTACTTCTATGGATACATTAATATTCTCCTGTTTATCATTTTAATATAAATTGGTCCCACAACATTTTTTTTTTATCAAATATTTTATTGAATGTCATACTTTAGATCTTCTTACTGTGCCTGTGTGGGGTTATTTTTCTACCAGGTAACCTATTTTCCTACTACAGTGGACCCTTGACTTACACGAGGGCTGGTTGTAACTTAAGTTGATTGTAAGTCAAGACTATTTTTCCCAGAAGAAATAATAGAAATGCCCTTAATGTGTTCCGAACCGCCCACAGCAACACTTACTTAACTTTTTTTTAATAGAAAATGGTTGTATAATATGCATAATTTACCAAAAACACCAATAATTTTTCTAACGTACTAACCAAAAAGTTATAAAAAGTGCCTAGCCTACCAGAAACAACAATTTCATACTGTACTCACCATTTAAGTTGACATCTTTGGCTTGCAGGAAGGAAGGAAGGAGGAGAATGACATGGAAGGTGGTTATTGTTTGGAAGGAGTTTCCTTATACAAATATTTTCTTTGTAAAATTGTTGAGATGGTGCATTTCGACATGCTGTACATATTAGCGAGATCGGTCACACGAACGCCACTCTCATATTTTCACACAATTTCCTTCTTTGTTTCGATTGTGATCGCTTTCTTTACCTTCGCTTCCTTCCTTAGCAATTATCGAAATAAATTATTTAAATCACTGCACTGACCGAAATTACGTCTACAAACACATGTATCTGGGCTCCAACTGACGCTTACAAACGCTCTCGGCTGTTTGTTTACAATCGCACAAGCGGATACATGTGACCGCATTCGGGTCGTAACGCAAGATGTTGGTCGTAATTCAAAACAAAAAATTTGGTTATAAAGCAAGTTGTTCACATGTCAGGCCAGTCGTATATCAAGGGTCGACTGTACTTCCTAAAGATCTGTAAATGTTAATTTAATTGGAAACCCAGAATTGACTGTGTGTGTGTGTGTATGTGTAGCAATGCATTTGGTTTCTAGAGACAAGTTTCATGTAGACTAACGACTGAAGTAAATGCCCTCATTAGATAGTGAATATTATTACTATTATTACATCATATATTAAATTCATTATTGCAGCTGATCATGGATCTTAGAAACACATATCAGGTTAGCTCATGCAGTTCTCAGCATGAGTGGCTATTGAGTAGCCTTAATAATACATTTAATTTATTTATTTAGCACCTTTCCCATGCTCAAACCACTTCACAGAAATTCGGAATGAACAAAAGGGTATCTACAAAATTGGATACAAATAGTATCCATATAAAACACTAAATAAAGATAAATACTAGCTGTGGTGTGCTGGGCCGGTAATGTCCCATTAAGACAAGACTCACTGAATCTTCACGCTGTTTAAAAAGGCAGGCTCAGTTATGGGAGTTGCTCTGGACCCACTGGTCGTGGTAGAGAAAATGAGAATGAAAATAAAACTGAGTGAAATTATGAACAGCACTGCATCTCCTCTCTGACAATGAGGACTTTCAGCCGAAGTGTGTGATGAAACATTACAGGGGCTCTTTTATTATACCAACGGTATTCCTTACTGGGACTGTAACTGCCAAGTCGGATGTTTTCTTTCTTTTTAGTCATTCTGGCGTGTGTCTTTATTTATTTAATGAGATTCTTTAGAAAGCCAAATTTCGAAATGGGGACGAATACAGTTTTATAACGTTCTACATTAAGTGAGATATCACATTGTTGTTTGTAATCAGGAGTAATGTTGTGGAGTCTTCAGCAAAGTTCATACAATTATAGCAAGCGGACTAACTTGTCTTTAATGCTTTCCATTTGAAATGCTGGGGTCTGCTAGTTGGTAACCTCTTCAACTCAATTTTGAACTTTCTAATATGTCCAAAGTTTAGGACCCAGTGATTAGTTGAAATGCATATTTCTGGCATGACTGACCTTCATTGTTATTTGGTTGATTTTGGGAATTTTGGGTGTACTTTTCTTCTGTCATCTCATCTGGTAAGTAATTAGTCCTGAAATAAGAATGTAGTTCTGAGACGTTTAGGAGCTAGAGAGAGAGAGAGAGAAGCCATCCATTTGTTCTTCCTGTGAATACATTTGTCCCTTTCACTTTTGCTGGTAGTTTGAGCCTTTGTTGATAGCAATTATTATATGATTATATGGCAACAACAGGCCTTGCAAGAAGTGAATGTCCTTTAAACATGGGCTGTGTAGAGATTAGCAATCCACTTAATGTATACAAGTTCCAATACAATAGCCTTAAATAACTCAGAATACAAAATATTATGAATTCACATTATAATAATTAATTTCAGATACAGAGATATATAAACATATAGCAAGTGGTCAATGGAGGGCAGTAAAACAAACACCTTGTAAGATAGTAGATTGAGAGACATACAGTATGGCTAAAATCAGGCAGAATGATCCTTTCTGAACTCCTGCTTGTCCTCTTTCTTGGATTTTCTCTAATTAATTAATTTTTTAAATATTTTTTTAGGCATGAAGCGGGAACTGCAGACATTGCGTGAAGAGATCAAAAACATAGCAAATGTGGTGAAAAAGAATTTAAAAAGTAAGTGTCAGTATGAGAATTTGAAATTATTCACTACTCTGTGTATGACCGCAGCTGAGTATGTCGCATGGCAAATTAGAATAAATGTCCCAAAAGTCATGGAAATGAATCCCTAAAGGTGAGAGCTGTATGCCATCTGAATAAATTCAGATAAACCTGCCCAGTGAACTGGATATGAGGTTTAATATTCACCATTGTAAGAACTTTCATTTTTGTTGTATGAAGTAAGTATGCCAAAAAAATTCTTACTTTTGCTCATTCCTAAGAGGTGTGCAGGTGCAGAAGAAAATGAAATGAATTAGGAACTTGACGTTTTTCTCTGTGTGCGCCCTGGGGCCTGCTTTGTAGCTCACAGCCCTATCATTATAGGCAATACACTTTCATCTTAGAGATGCTGTTGGTGAGACTAAGATGGATTGTTCTGCTCATAATTCTTGTGCTGTGCTTGGTCAGCTGAAATAAAATTATAACCTTCACATGCAAAAGATCTTGTAATGCCAAAAATTGTTATGTTAGTGATCACTTCTGAATATTTATAGTTTTTTTTATATAGCTAAATTTAACCTATTCATATACAAAAAGTTAAAACCAATAAAATGGTTATAGATAGAAAAACATTTAGAAGGCATACACTTCTTTGACTATTCCTATTGTTACGTTTTGGTTTGTAAGAAATATATTAGCCAGCCTGTCACTGCTCATTGAACATTTAAAGCCAACCTCATATGTGTATATAGAACATTTGCAATATGGAAGCTGTTGCAGGCATCTAAACATGAAAGGATTTCTAAATCTCTGTTAATAATTTTAAGATCCTTATAAAGAGCTGGTTGGGACCTTTTTAATTTTTTAATATCATTCCCACAATTTAAAGCATTCTTCTCATCTCTATGCTAAATATTTTGTACCGCTCTCATCTGCTGTTGAACCCAAGATTACAGGGTTGCATTGGGCAACTTTCACCATATTTTATTTTTTGAACGTTTTGTCCTGCCCCGTCTGCATGCTTACGAACCTGTGGTTAGAGTATAGCATGAAACTAATTTTTGTGTCTAAACTTTATAAAAGTTTCATCTCCCTCTACCAGAAAATCATCCTTCGTAGCAAGCAGAGCAATAAAAATCCATTCCATGCTGCAAAATATTAAAATATAGTTTACAGTTTTCTGATGTTGACTGGAATTATTTGATACCAGTAAACGGCCTTCTGCACAACAATGTGCAGTGAATACTCTTAACTTATAGTTTTCAGACTCTTTCTCTTTACGTTTAGCATTCGTTTGCTCAGAGGTTGATGCACTTGTTGCTTCCTGAGCAGCTCTTCTCTCCACTCTAGCAGCCCGCTTCTTCTCCTTCTGTCTGCATCTTTTCGTTTTAAAACTGATTAAGTCAGTTTTTGTATTGCAATTAGTACATTTTTCTTAATTTTTCACTTAAGCTGGCACTTAAGTCTTCAATCTGCTTCAAGTATGATTGAAGATATGAAAAGAAAGAGGAAGTGACGGCGAAGGCGGTAGGGAATGAGAACGGCGCCCATACGCATGCGCCGCACGGCAGCCCTGCTGCACTCTGCCGATTAGTTTATTTTACAATAAGATTAAAAATAAAAAGATTAATAAAAATCATCACCCCGAAAGCGGACAGTAGAGGTCACATAGTTTGTGTACCCAATTTCAGGTCAATAGGTGAACCGGTTTGCGAGCTACAGGTGATTTAAAATCCTGGACAGACAAACGGACAGCCACGGTAGCATATTATATAAGAAGAAAAGTCAATGCCGTACCCAACTTTAAGAAAGGTAGGCCCTCTCTTTGTTTTATCACTCAATGTGCTCAGTCCTTTGCCATACTGATGTAGTACCTGCCTTTGTAGCCATTCTCATTTTTTTTTTTGACTTTGAAGTTAGAAATGAAACATATTGACGGTTTGTTCTTTCTTTCTTCAGCATTGGTAGACTTTATTAACACAGTAGGCAAAAATGTAAAAAAAACAATGAGACTATTCATTGAAAACAAAGCCATTTCTTCATCTTTATTGTTTTCCGATTGGCATATCTGTGTTTTGCTTTCTTAGTAGTGTCTGTGGTGAAAAGCAAGCTGCCAAGCGAGAGTCTTTAGTTTTGACCTGCCTGACCTAAAGAACCACAAAATAATTTTTTTAAACTGTGGGCTCCTTGCTGTTATCCAGAGGCCTGACCAGGTGGCCCTTTGCAAGCCATTAATATAAATTCTGACTTAAATAGCAAGTTATTTCCCGAAAAGGTGATGACTCTAATTGATATGCAGTGTACAGCATCAGCTGTTAATTCTAATTTAGTCCCAACTGTATACCCTGATGCTGTTCTTTTCTATCTTCTGCAGCCCTCCTCCTTCCCACTTCTGTTTCATTTTATTTCTCTGTACACTTTTCTCCTTTTCTTCTGCCCAGCGTGGCCACGTGCAGGAATGACAGGTTGAGCAAGAATGAAAATTTCTGACACCAATCAGATCATCCTGTTTAATAGAACAAAAAAAAAAAATCACACCTTTTAGATGGCAAACCAGACATGCACAATAACAAAAATAATAATCTCTATTAGGCTGGCATAATGCAAGGGTTGTTCATTGGAGCTCCATCTAATTGGTTGTTCTTAATGGAACATGATGCTTCCTCCTGTGCAGCCAGACTTCTTATAATGTAAGAACCGGAAGGGGTGGTGCCAAGTGCCCTTCCTGCGGGGTTTTTTGGTGATGTGTGGAGAGAAGTGACTGTGTCCCTTCTCACCCTGGCAGATTATCGTACTCCTCAAACGAACCCATGATAGGATCCTGTGATGCACATGTGCAACACCTACTAACTTTTGTCTTGGTTGACCAGTCTTTTTATGTAGCACTAGTGTGGACCTATCAAGACTTCCTTGCCAAAACAAAAAACTCAAATTTCAAAACAGAAAGGTACTTGGTACTGATTGTGCCAGCCTGTAACTCATTCAATGGTGGGAATACAATTGCAAATGAAATCACAGACAATACTGAAAATGGCAATGAAAAGCAAAAACTACCTCTGCCTCCTTACACTTTTTTGAATGCTTAAACCTGAGTTTAGCGTATTGCTGTGTGATTCTACTGTACAACATGAAGTTCTGTTTATTGTAATCTGTTTATTATATGTAATAATCAATGTAATCTGCACTTCCGGGCACATTTGAATTGAAAATAATCTGGTCTGTATATGTATTGTAATTGCACATCACCGCTGGCCCAATACCAGCTGTATTTGTCTTGGTGCCAACCTTGCTTTGTGTTCAGGTTACGTATTGAACTTTTCACAGTTGCCAGTAGATGGGGCATGGATGTCAAATGAATCCTGTTTGCAATGTATTTTTATTTTATTAATTAACTTAATATGAAAGCAGGTCAAATGTGGATACTTTTCTGGATGATTTCAAATTACATAATACAGTGATCCCCCGCCTATCACGGAAGTTACGTTCCAGACCCATCAGCGATAGGTGAAAATCTGCGATATAGAAAGACCATATAAATAAACTTTTTTTTTTTTTTTAAAGTTTAAGCCTTAAAATACCCCTCCCACATGCTTTAAACACATGTAAACTTGTAATGGCGAGCGACGTCCACGTAATGTTTTCCTTCCCGAAGCATATCCAGGAGTTTGACCTTCTCCTGAATGGTCAAGATCTTCCTCTGGCGCTTAGGCTCAGTACTACCATTAGGCTTAGAAGATGCAGGACACATGGGAGCCATTGTAGGGTTCACAAAAAGTGTGCTCACAACAATCGGACCACAAGCAAGGTACGTGATACGCAGAGAACTGAGATGCGTTGGGGACCCACACTCGCTGTTATTGCGAGATTACACCTTGTTAGCAGCAGCCAATCATAGCCCAAGAGAATGAAAATCCTGCTCTGATTGGTTGAGTCTTGTCTTTCAGCCAATAACTGGCCTTATAAGAAATCATCTGGGTTCTGTAATGCGAAACTTTTTCTACCGTAGTGTACAATGTACGTATATTTCATGATTTTCTGTAAATGTTCATTATTTAATATACATATTGACTTTTTACTGCATTTTAGTCAATATTTACAGTTGTTATTATAAATTATAATACGTACTGTTCTAACAAACTCTTGTCTCGCACACGTAGTGACAAATGATAAGTGTACGTACATTTCATTATGAATTGCGACTGTCTACGTATTCCTGTACATAGCAGTATGTTTTATGATTTACTAGTGTATTGCGTAAATGTTACGTATATGTTAGTTATTATAAATTATTATATTGTTCTAACGAACTTATGTCTAGGACACGTAGTGACTGCTGAAAACCATATGCTTTGTTATGATTTGGCTGCAAAGTACACTACAGGTAGGATGTACTTAATGAATTTTTCCACGATATAGTGGGGGCACGATAGCTGAACCGCGATATAGAGGGGGATCACTGTATTCTGCATTCATGGATTATAGCAGAGTTTCTCAACCTTTAAGTATTTGCGACCCGAGTTTTCATAACACTTTTAATCACGCCCCCCTAATCTTTTTTTGAAAGGAACCCACTAATACCAATTTGTTCTTTTTTTAATTAATGATATATCATAGATGCATATTTTATTATACCTACTTAACTTTTATTGACTTTTATCTAACTCTATTTTTCTAGTATCAGAATGTAGTTTAAGTTCATTTGTTTTGGTTTCAATAGATGTATTTTTCATATTTTCGATTCTTGTTTTCTTTTTTTCACATCTTCGCGCCCCCCTAGGGGGACCCGCCCCACAGATTGAGAACCACTGGATTATAGAATACTCAGTGGGTGCTGGGTGTTTTTTGGAACCCTTACCTACGCAGAGTTTTTCTTTCTGTCCTCTCTGGCCACATGATTATAGCATCAGACCTCTCTTTAGAGACTTTAAAATTAATCTTTAGGGACTTGAAAACAAAATAAGGACTCTTATTTGTTTCTGTTACTTTCATATGTTAGGTATATGCATACTAATTTATTTTTGCGTAATAGTTTTGGTTTTTAAATTAATGTTTTTTATCTATTTCTAATTTGATTTTCTTGTTTACTTTGTCATCTTATAAAACCACTTTGAGTGACATTCTTTGTAGAAATAAATGTTATTAATCTGAACTCTGAATGTACGTACATGGGTAAACTAAGCATTGAAAGTACGCCTCTTAGAATTTTAGTATAAAGATTTGCTTCTGCCTCAGGTATTGAGCCCAAACCTGAAGAGGAGGACTCTCAAGAATACATCCCAGTGAACAAGAGGATGCAGAAAACACAGGTAAGGTTTATTTTTTTCTTTCAGAAGCTACAACATGCTGAGATGCCAAGTGTACAGTAAACTGTTCAGCATTAACAAGGCAGTAATATCGGATGGGTGTTGACCTAATCAGCAGTTCTCAAGTTAACTGGCCTGTCAAATTAAGTTACCGGCCAGATTCTTTTGGTGTTGACATGTTTTGTTTGTTTTCCAGCATGGCGTACTTTCAAGGGAATTTGTAGAGTTGATGGGAAAATGTAACACCATTCAGTCACAGTACCGAGACAGAAACATTGAACGTATTCAAAGGCAGCTGAAGATCAGTAAGTGACAGTTTTGAAAACTGGTTCAAATTGGGTCTCTTCAGTTTTTTAGAAGAATGTCTAGTTTAGATATTTTCAGCAAATTTTACTGTTGCAATTTAAATTGCAAATGTTTTCAGTTTCTAATCTTTTTCCCAGATGTGAAATATCCGATGAAAGGATACAGTTGTTACATCGTTTTATTTAAACACCACTGTTCTGGAACTATTAGAGCTATTGTCACATTAGAGAACAATACAAAATCTCATCTTAATGAGGTAATTACCAAAACATGAGCCCACAAGACCTCTTTCTGGGAATATGGCCCATCAAGATATTATATTAAAAAAAAAAAAAAAATTACCTGTCATGAAATGTACATGAATGAAGACCTCTAACAATGACCCTAGTAATATGAAAAGATTTTGTAATATAAACTGCACAGTGAATGAATCATTCACTTAACTTTCAAATGAACTTTCCATAAAAGCTCACCAACATACTGACTTTATAACATAATTTGGTACAGGTCACATTAAATGGGGCATTGCTGACTTCTGTGCAGTACATAAGATGCTGGTTTGCTTTTTATGGAGACTTTATTTACTATGCAAAAGACTTTTTATTAAGTAAGACATTTATTAAGTTTGCCTATAGCAGTGAAGGGCCCAGAATGCCAAATTGCATAATAAATGCAATACGCTTGATTTTATGATGCAGCTTTTCTGTATAGTTCCTACTGTCCTATAGAGGAAAGAATAACTACATGTTTTAAAGTCAGTTTTTTGAAGCAATGAGAATATTCAGAAAAAGGCTGAAGCAGTAGTGGCATGAGTGAAAGAGAAAGACGCTGAGCTTTAATCCATTTGCTCACATAATGGGAGGACTAAACAGTTGACAGCTTCACATGATCTGGTGATTCAACAGCTAATGAAACATTAGGCACTTTCCCACTGCAGGGCCTTTGTTTTCATGAACCCTAGACCACTTTTGTGTCTTTGTTTCCACAGCATAATAGGAAATGTCACCTTTTTGCAAAATATATGATGTGCAAAATAAGGTGTGTATGGGAGTTCTTGAGGAACCGTCCCCTCAACCCTACCCCCCTTCAAACCACCTTATTGCTTCAAAGCGATCACAACTTCACTAGGGAGATTATTGCTTTGATGTGATGTGTGGTGGCAGCTATGAAGAGTGATGCAGTGCAAAGTGCAGTGCACCATCTTTACCGATAACTCTCTAAATTTCAGATTACAAACAGATTTTTAAGAAAGCGCCGGTGGTTATAATCAACCAATCAGCATAATTAATCTCCTGAGCCTCACCTATGATATTTCCTGGTTAAATATAAAGTACATACTCTAGAGTAGGAACTAAAAAAGTACCAGGAACTGCAAATGGCTTGAGTTCCTGCAGCCGGAATGCTATAAAAGTTCCAGAGTCTCTAAAAAGTCCCTGTAATAAGAAAACACCTTTTAATAGAATCTTGTGCTGACACTTCATAACAACTGCTTTAATCCAACACTGTAATTATTTCATTGTTAAGGGCAGTGTGTTAGTGATGTGGTTATATGTTATTACTATATATAGAGGGGAATGAAAATCACGAAGAGTTTATTTGTAAAATGGCTAATGTATTGTAATCTACGGTTATTAATTAAAACTTTTGTTCTAAAAACTTAACTTTAGTCTAAAATGTTTACTCAAATAAAGTATACCAGTATTTCTTGAAACCGTCAGGATTTCTAGTCATAGTTTTTTGCCTCTTCTAGTTGGACTTATCCATAGGCAGCGTACGTGGCTCTTGTTGTTGCGTTGTATTTCCCCACACAATGTATTTACTCTTCAACAGTCGGGGAAACTTCACGGACTGTTCATTCAATGCTGAAATTGTTTGCGATTTGAATTTTGTGTTAAGTCAAATCATGATTTAGTGCAAAATTAATTAACTGTACTACTAAGGATACTTCCATAGCCTACAATTATAACATATAACTGACACTCATAATGAAAGTTTATTAAAATGTATCCTTTTGCTGTGTAAAGTAACTCCTGTTGATGTAATCCTATGAGTGAAGCTATAGAAAGTAAAGATTAATTTATTGACTCCTTCAAAGTCACTTTTTGACAGCATGCTTGCAGTTTTCTTGTAAATTGTGGGTTTTTAAATTTTAAGTTAGATACAATTCGAATGGGTATGATGTATGCAACCAGAACAGAAACGAAAAGGAGAACAAAAGAAGTGTAGTACTGCTTTTAATAACAAAGCTTAATGAAAACGAATGGCTCAATAAAACCAAATTTGCTTGCTTGTTGATTGGGTTAACACAGTTCCAGACTTCCAGGTGGAGAGCTGTGGGGAAGAAAGCCGAAGCTGTCCAAATATATTTAGAAATGTGTGCTGGAGCATCAGTAGGATGGGTTTGATAGCTCCAGTATAATGAAGCAAAATTGAGATTTCTTGTAGGATCATGTGGAGAGAGCAGAGACTGTTGAGAAGCAGACCTATGCAAGGAATGAGAATTGTCAGTCAAAGCGAGAGTTTTGAGTTATATAGGGACATCACATTGAATGCAGTGGAGACAGCGAAACAGAGTAGTAATGCGGGTGAAATGAAGCACCTACTGAACCAGCTGTACAGCTGCATTCTGGAGGAGATGGTCTGATAGCAGTTACTCGGAGCACTGCAAGGTAAGAGTTGCAGTTGTCTAGCCCAGGAAGAAGTTCACAGGTGGTAAGAAAGGATCATATTACAAGAAGTCCTCTTATTTTAGAGATCTGTGTTAAATACATGCTTATTTAGAATCTTTGTCTTGGCATAAGATACAATCCACTGCACATAATATTTGATGCTGTCCATCTTTTGAAATATTTTACAAATGAACACCAATATAGACTGTAGGGGACAATAATAACCATCATTCCCAAACCATCCTCCAATATTAAGTTATGTAAAGGAATTCTATTAAAAGTAAGGCAAAAGTATAGGCCATTAGCTGAAAAACATTTAATAATTACCGTTTTCCAATCTGTCCAAATTAATGCTGAGATGTAAAGTCCCCATGGTTATCTTTTCAGCAAATTTGTTTTTTTAGTATTTGTAGGTATAATCTACTCTTGAACAATTTAATATGTGTCTCTGTCCCAATCTGGGGAGGTAAAGTAACAGCCAAACCAATAAGTGTTTATAGCATTAAGCTGCTACAGAAGAGAGCTTGAGAGTCCAATCTCACTGCTTAAGTAACACTGTAACCCAGAACAACAGAATAGGCAACTTTACTTCCAGATATATTAAATAAATGCCATTCCATTGTGTTTTAGGCATTCTGTTTTGGGTTCCAATGAAATTATCACTTTGTTGAAACTATGCCCCTTTTTTTGAATATAGCAACCGTTACAAAAATTTCCATGTTTCAATATCAATTTAGTGTTTTTCTGCTTAAGATTGTGGTTTTTTTTTTTTTGTTGCCTCTCAGAATTTACATTCATTTTCTTAAAATTTTCAGCGGGGACCAATGTTTCTGACGAGCAGCTGGATGAGATGCTGGAGACTGGCCAGACAGACATTTTTACCCAAAATGTGAGTTTACAGTTGGTCTTGGATTGTAATTCTTTTGCTATTTTTATGAATATTTTTTTTTGATACTGAAATGTTATTTTCTTCAAATAAAACCATACATTGTTGCTGTATTATGTAGAACTTTGTTTTAAACTGAGAGCTTTGATGCTGTGCATTAGTCTTTAAATTTGTGATACTCCGCCTTTTTGTTGAGTTTGCTGTCCCTGCCAGCTATTAGGTTAATCTAATTCATTATCTACAGTAAGCTAAATTGCTTAGCAAATCTTTTTACTTTTAGAGCTTACTATGAAAGATGTCACATAAAACAACTTACTACAGGTAGTATTTGTGAGGATGAGGATGTTTTACAAGCATCAGCATTATCAGAGTCAGAGTGCCACCTTGTGACATTTGTAGGTAGTACTAGATAGCTTTTTTTTTCCTGATAGTCATGAAACTGAATGCTACAGTCTGGTGTTTTGCATTTGTGAACGGTAATTTTTGTCACAGTAACATTCAATACATCAATAGGCGATTTCATTTTTTTTTTTTTTTTTTTTTTTTTTTTTTTTTTTTTTTTTTTTTAATAACAAGTACATTTTAAGAGTAATGTTATCCGTTAAATTGTTTAAACTTACAATTGAACAATTGCATTTTCTTTGTGGACAAACGATAAAAAGTTTACAAAGTTAGTTTGAGTTAGAGCAAGTCACTTGCAGCAACCTTTTCCTTTAAGTGTAAAAAGAAAAATGGTATAAAACTCAATTTTGTGCTTGTAAACCACCCTGAAATTGTGTACACTTCAGAAAAGTGATTAAATGCATGTGCAATGCTGCTCACACTGAATATGTTAGTAAGCAGAAAAACAATCTGAAGAGTCTAGTATGTTTTTAGACTAAGATGTCAATAGACAAAATGATCATTATGGTACATTTGTTTCTAATTTGGATTTTTTGTTGTTTTAAAACTATTTCAGTTAGTGAAAGTTGATCAATTCTGTAAAACAGACCTATGGACCCATAGTTGATGTAGATAATTATTTGAAATTTTTCTATGGTTAGATAAACATTATAGGGAAAGGCAGTGTTCTTATAACTATGCCAAGTAATAGACAGGAAATTAGTCCTTCTTCCAGTCATGTAATTCTTACATATATTGTAAATATTTATGTGTGTGTATAAAGAAATGTATACTGTGTATGTGTGTGTTTAGTGTATCTATACTGCTGCATGACCTGCTCCTGAAGTGTGGTCTGATCTTAATCCATGAAAGGTAAAGACAGTCATATAATGACAATGTGCATTCTTTGTTTATCTTTATTATAATTGAAATATTCCAGGCCAACCTCACAGGGTTTTTCTCGTAACTGTAATCTGTTCTTTGCTCTGTCTGCAGATACTGAAAGACACGCAGGCCACAAAGCAGGCACTCAATGAGATTGAATCTCGGCATGATGAGATCCTCAAACTGGAAAGGAGCATCAGAGAACTGCACGAGCTCTTCCAGTACCTTGCAATGGAGGTAGAGGCTCAGGTGGGTCTGCAACTGTTTCTGCCTATGGTATTGGATATAGAATATTGTTGAAAGCTATACCTAATTTACTGACCTTTCTAAACAATTAACAAGCACTGCAGTTGATGAGTTAGGCTAATAGTTAATTGTTTAAATCACTTTTTAGTTGAAGTATTTAAGATACATACAGTATCTTCCCCGTGCTGATTCTTGAGTTGTATTCTCTCGTGACCATGTGATTCTTGTTTCTTCTTTAGTGTGTTTCCCAAATCAAATGATTGTTTTGATCAGCAACTTCATTTTGCACATTTTTTTTTTAATTTAACAATATTGTGATTTCATGGGTGATGTGTCCTTCATATTCAACTCACAGGGAGAAGTCATTGACAGGATTGAGGATAATATCTTACAGTCAAAGAATTATGTAGAGAAGGCTGCTGATCATATGCAGAGTGCTGTGGAAAACAAGCATAAAGCATGCAAGGTGAGAGGATCAGATTTCCACAGTGTTGGAGAATGCGGTTCCTTGGATCAGTTCCTTTTACTGAAAAAGAGAATGTTCAGCACTGTACATGCTGAGAAAGAAAGCGGAAGATAGATTTTCCAACTTGAGCATCCTGTAGCCAACTGCAACAGATGTCTGTGGGCCAGTCTGTGAGCATCAGTAGCAGACAGTTTGCTGTCGTTGCAAATACATCCTCAAGATATTCACTTTGAATATTTCTAACAATTAGAGTTTACAGTTACTGACAATTTTTGTGTTTTTATCCTATGCATCATTAAGGACAAGATGAAGGTAATGTAGACAAATGTTGCAAATGTAGACAGTCAGTAGGTGTTTGATTAGTTTTTTTTTTTTTGAAGTCTAAATATTTTTGACTAGTTTGTGTGTGTGTGGATGGACTGATTACTGTTCCTCACTGCACTTTTACAGAATATTGTCTTACATATAATTAAAACCCTATCTTAAGACATGTCATTGTTTACATCTCTGATCCTACAAATACTGTATTGTAGGTGAATCATGCATCTGTATATCTATTTATGCAGTGTGGATAAGTATATATGTATGCAACAGCATTATTTACATGCCCTTATGAATCAAACACTGAACAGCCGACTACTCTGCGGAATTCCTCTTTGATAATGGTTATTTATTTCTGCCACCAAAGGTAGTCCACGTGTGTAATTGCTGCTTCAGTGTTAGGCAGACTTTTGCAATCGCTTTCCCAAAAACTAAAACAAGTGAAAAACTGCAGAAAATGTCCATGATTTGCATCAATGTCGGCTCGAAGCCACAATGTGGCACTAAACATGTCATGTTTTATAAGACTGTTCAAATATATTAAACTTTCAGAAAATAAATGATGACAGTCATGCAGACTCTTCTCTGGGCGTGACACAATGTCTGATCAGGGTCTGATTACGTTTCTCTGGGCAGAATTTGCAAAGGAGTTGTGCTTCCATGTCTGTCGTTCATTCAGGAAAGGGTATGACATTTTCAATATTTTGTTGGCTAATTCTCTGTTTTAAATAGTGTAGCTCCGATCATCATTTCTTACTGGACATTAATGATCTTTGATTTTATGAATAGATGCTTTGCTCCTTAAATATTGTGGCTTCAATTTGTTAATCCTTCAGGTTAAACTTCCTATTTTGTAGATTAGTTTCAGAGCATTGGTTGCACCAGTATCCAAGCTGGATTTTGTCAGATCTGTATTTCTGGAACAGGCAAATCCTGATCCCATTCCAAAAAGCAGGATTATCAAGTTATCTTTGGCCTCACTTAATTCTGGTAGAATCTGTTCCAAAAATGCAGGTTTGTCTAAATCCAGGTTTTTCTGGAACGGAATTAGCCTGATTTTTTGTGAATCACTACTTACTTGAACCAGATTTCACACTAATCTTTCTTTCTGGAGAAGATCCCTGGTCACTTTCAGTCAAGCTCTCACGTTTCAGTCTTTAATGTGACGTATTGTTTTTTTGTTTCTTTGTACAGAAGAAAATCTGCATTGCAGTTTGCCTGAGTGTGGTCCTTCTCATCATTATAATTGCAATCGTCACTGCTGTCTTTGCAAAATAACATTGCATCACATTGTTGATAATAATGTAAGTGTATATGGTGTTTGCTTCCTGCATGTATCAGATTGATTTAGGATAAAATTGAGTAATTTAGAGACTACTTGTAGAGTTCTGTACTTCATAGTATTTAGTGAGGTTTGCAATTTTTGACTGCAGTTCTCATTCTAGTTATAACCCTTATGAAAGGCTGGTATGGTTTTAATTTGAGATATTTTTATATATTTTGTAAATTGTAAGTTTTAAAAATTCATTTGGGCATGTTCCATCCATCCATCCATCCATTGTCTCCCGCTTATCCGAGGTCGGGTCGCGGGGGCAGCAGCTTGAGCAGAGATGCCCAGACTTCCCTCTCCCCGGCCACCACTTCTAGCTCTTCCGGGAGAATCCCAAGGCGTTCCCAGGCCAGTCGAGACATATAGTCCCTCCAGCGTGTCCTGGGTCTTCCCCGGGGCCTCCTCCCGGTTAGACGTGCCCGGAACACCTCACCAGGGAGGCGTCCAGGAGGCATCCTGATCAGATGCCCGAGCCACCTCATCTGACTCCCCTCGATGCGGAGGAGCAGCGGCTCTACTCTGAGCCCCTCCCGGATGACTGAGCTTCTCACCCTATCTTTAAGGGAAAGCCCAGACACCCTGCGGAGGAAACTCATTTCAGCCACTTGTATTCGCGATCTCGTTCTTTCAGTCACTACCCATAGCTCATGACCATAGGTGAGGGTAGGAGCGTAGATCGACTGGTAAATTGAGAGCTTTGCCTTGCGGCTCAGCTCCTTTTTCACCACGACAGACCGATGCAGCGCCCGCATTACTGCGGAAGCCGCACCGATCCGCCTGTCAATCTCACGCTCCATTCTTCCCTCACTCGTGAACAAGACCCCGAGATACTTGAACTCCTCCACTTGGGGCAGGATCTCGCTACCAACCCTGAGAGAGCACTCCACCCTTTTCCGGCTGAGGACCAAGGTCTCGGATTTGGAGGTGCTGATTCTCATCCCAGCCGCTTCACACTCGGCTGCGAACCGATCCAGAGAGAGCTGAAGATCACGGCCTGATGAAGCAAACAGGACAACATCATCTGCAAAAAGCAGTGACCCAATCCTGAGCCCACCAAACCGGACCCCCTCAACGCCCTGGCTGCGCCTAGAAATTCTGTCCATAAAAGTTATGAACAGAATCAGTGACAAAGGGCAGCCCTGGCAGAGTCCAACTCTCACTGGAAACGGGTTCGACTTACTGCCGGCAATGTGGACCAAGCTCTGGCACTGATCGTACAGGGACTGAACAGCCCTTATCAGGGGGTCCGGTACCCCATACTCTCGGAGTACTCCCCACAGGATTCCCTGAGGGACACGGTCGAATGCCTTTTCCAAGTCCACAAAACACATGTAGACTGGTTGGGCAAACTCCCATGCACCCTCCAGGACCCTGCTAATGGTATAGAGCTAGTCCACTGTTCCGCGACCAGGACGAAACCACACTGTTCCTCCTGAATCCGAGGCTCGACTATCCGACGGACCCTCCTCTCCAGGACCCCTGAATAGACTTTTCCAAGGAGGCTGAGGAGTGTGATCCCTCTGTAGTTGGAACACACCCTCCGATCCCCCTTCTTAAAGAGGGGGACCACCACCCTGGTCTGCCAATCCAGAGGCACTGTCCCTGATGTCCATGCGATGTTGCAGAGGCGTGTCAACCAAGACAGTCCTACAACATCCAGAGCCTTGAGGAACTCCGGGCGTATCTCATCCACCCCCGGGGCCCTGCTACCAAGGAGTTTTTTGACCACCTCGGTGACCTCAGTCCCAGAGATGGGGGAGCCCACCTCTGAGTCCCCAGGCTCTGCTTCCTCATTGGAAGGCATGTTAATGGGATTGAGGAGGTCTTCGAAGTACTCCCCCCACCGACCCACAACGTCCCGAGTCGAGGTCAGCAGCGCACCATCCCCGCCATATACAGTGTTGACACTGCACTGCTTCCCCTTCCTGAGACGCCGGATGGTGGACCAGAATCTCCTCGAAGCCATCCGAAAGTCGTTCTCCATGGCCTCCCCAAACTCCTCCCACGCCCGAGTTTTTGCCTCAGCAACCACCAAAGCCGCATTCCGCTTGGCCTGCCGGTACCTATCAGCTGCCTCCAGGGTCCCACAGGACAAAAGGGTCCTGTAGGACTCCTTCTTCAACTTGATGGCATCCTTCACCGCCGGTGTCCACCAACGGGTTCGGGGATTGCCGCCACGACAGGTACCGACCACCTTACGGCCACAGCTCCGGTCAGCTGCCTCAACAATAGAGGCACGGAACATGGCCCATTCGGACTCAATGTCCCCCACCTCCCTCGGGATGTGGTCGAAGTTCTGCCGGAGGTGGGAGTTGAAGCTACTTCTGACAGGGGGCTCTGCCAGACGTTCCCAGCAGACCCTCACAACACCTTTGGGTCTACCACGCCTGACCGGCATCCTCCCCCACCATCGAAGCCAACTCACCACCAGGTGGTGATCAGTTGACAGCTCCGCCCCTCTCTTCACCCGAGTGTCCAAGACATGTGGCCGCAAGTCCGACGACACGAGCACAAAGTCGATCATCGAACTGAGGCCTAGGGTGTCCTGGTGCCAAGTGCACATATGAACACCCCTATGCTTGAACATGGTGTTCGTTATGGACAATCCATGATGAGCACAGAAATCCAATAGCAAAACACCGCTCGGGTTCAGATCGGGGGGGGCCATTCCTCCCAATCACGCCTTTCCAGGTCTCACTGTCATTGCCAACGTGAGCATTGAAGTCTCCCAGCAGAACGAGGGAGTCCCCAGAAGGTATGCCCTCTAGCACCCCCTCCAGGGACTCCAAAAAGGGTGGGTACGCACAAACAACAGTTAGGACCCGTCCCCCCACCCGAAGGCGAAGGGAGGCTACCCTCTCGTCCACCGGGGTAAACCCCAATGTACAGGCTCCAGGTCAGGGGGCAATAAGTATACCCACACCCGCTCGGCGCCTCTCACCAGGGGCAACTCCAGAGTGGTACAGAGTCCAGCCCCTCTCAAGGAGGGAGATTGGTTCCAGAGTCCAAGCTGTGCGTCGAGGTGAGTCCGACTATATCTAGCCGGAACCTCTCAACTTCGCGCACTAGCTCAGGCTCCTTCCCCTTCAGAGAGGGGACATTCCACGTCCCAAGAGCCAGCTTCTGTAGCCGAGGATCGGACCGCCAAGGTCCCCGCCTTCGGCCACCACCCAACTCACACTTCACCCAACCTCCTTGGCCCCTCCCATAGGTGGTGAGCCCATGGGAAGGGGGACCCACGTTGCCTCTTCGGGCTGTGCCCGGCCGAGCCCCATGGGTGCAGGCCCGGCCACCAGGCGCTCGCCATCGAGCCCCACCTCCAGGCCTGGCTCCAGAGTGGGGCCCCGGTGATTTGGGCATGTTTTAATTCAAAATGCTTTATTGTTAATATTTTGTCGTTGAGTGCAATTAATATAATATACATCAGTATTCAAGTGTAAGGACCAGTGCCTAGTTTCTTATAGTAATTGTTCAATGTGTCCTTATTTATTAGAACCTGTAAATGCTCTAATCATTTCTAAGGTTCCTACTTACACTAACATTTTCAAACACCTGCAATAGAAAGCACTTGAGCAGATCCAACCCTTCTGGATTTGTGCCTGATGCTGTCAAGACTGGCAAATTTCAAAATGAGTCAACCAATTATTAAATGCTTGGACAGAAAATGGATGGTCACAAATTTCCCATTCATCCATAATCAAATGTGCACAATCCACAATATGGTCTTGTCAGCCCAGAGTCTTTTCTGGCAGCGTTCAGCACAAGACAGAAATTAGCCTTGGACAGGGAATCTGCAGAGGGCACTTATCAAAATGGGTGACTTTTTTTTAAGAGCTCTTTTGACAGAAGCAGGGATATGAAGAAATAATTTCAGGGAATCTAGGGGTTTGACACTTATTTCATTATAAATATAATTTTGTTTAGCTTACTATTTTTGATATATTCAATAAATAATTGATCACCAAAAAAAAAAAAATTAAATCCAGGAATGTAAATTCACAATTGGCTCCAAGTATGTTAGTATAAAGGAATGAGCCTCAGACTGTAAAATCTGCCTCTTTACTGCCTTAGAGTTGTCAATATAGTTCAGGTTTATTAGAGTCAGTATTTTTATATTGTTGAAAGCATGTGAGTTATGTGTTTTTAATTAATCACATTTTCCACTTGTATATTCTAGCTAGCCAATGACATATGTACTTCTTTGCCATTTGTCTTTTTCAGAACTTGGTTTTATCTGTACCTCTGTCCAGAAAGTGTCATGTTTATCACAGTAACTGAGCCCTGGTGGACTGTAGGCCGAATCATCTTTGTAAATGCTGTGCCTTCACCAATCACTGGCTTTGGCTGAGATACTGAAACCAACATTGAACTGTATACTGTGCAGAAGACTTGAAACCAAGACTGGATGGTCTTCCTTTGTGACCTGGATTTTATAGGGAAATCACATGTTCCAGCTGCTTGGAGACTTCTCCTGGATTTTTATAACAAACTGTGTATTATTCTTTTTTTTGTTTGTTTTTTTTTTTTGTTTTTCTTAATAATTAAAAAAAAAAAAAAAAGATTTCAAGTCATGTTGTAGATCCTGTTCTTAATGTCACCAACTACCAAGTCATGAATTATTATTATTAAGTCAAGACTCACCCTCATGCCAGGGTTGTGCTTGGCTATCATTACAGAGTACGCATCCTCTTCTTTCTAACTACCTGATGTTATTGTTTACTCATAGTTCAGTTTACCTGCAAACATCAGTACAGACTTATTTGTAATAAAAATCCTTTAGCATAGGAGTGTAAGATTTTTTTTTTCTTTCATAATACAACAAATGTTTATCTTCTTGGAATATTGTTAATGTTCGTCTGGCTGGACTGTCAGCTTTGATTGTCAGGTGACCTACAGAGTAAAGACGAGCCTAGAATGGATGCCAAGGTGTAGGTTTTACATGTTTGAGTCTGTCAGACATTGAGATCATGTGAATGTGTGAATCAAAATGTTTACCATGTAAGTAAGGTGAGTGACCTTTTAAGAGCTGTCCTTGTTGTGTAGATATTCTTTTGTGGCGGTCAATATACTGTCAGGCCTGAATATGAATGCAGACTCTGAAAGTGAGAGTTGCCCATTTATTACAGATCATAGTTTAAGGTGATAAGAGATTAGGAATGGGACTTAAGTGACGCTTACAAACACATAATATAACATTGTTTCAAATAATTGAGGGTCACAAAAGGCAGACAAATATCCCATCAGCATTGGGCAAAATGACAGGAAACCACTCTGGATGGAGCACCAGTTCAGTTCAGGCTACACTTACACATACCGTACAATCACACGCGTACAGAACCAGTTTAGGTTTTCAAGTTAACCTCGTAATGTGTCTTTGGAATGTTCTAGGAAAACTAAACCACATGGGGTGAGGTCCATGGTGATGGAATGGGAATGTTTGAGATTCCAAACCCAGGCACTGAATCCCTGATGGAATCAGACCTAGCCACAGGGCCACCATGTCATGTGCTATACTTTCATGTTTAAAGTAATTCTTGTACATCCCCAAAACTGTTTAGTTTGGTTTAGGGTTGTGGACAGGGAACCAGTTTGTTACTGGGTTACACACTCGTACAAGAACACATTTTCCAGTTAACCTCACTTTGTCCGTCTTTGGATATGTGACCCAAAAAAAAAAAAAACCTATGCATACATGAGAAGAACATGCAAAGTCCACTTGGACAATGGCGACAACAACAATAATATTCAGTTCTATAGCACCAACAAAGTTGTTACCCTGCATTTTCAAAGCAAGCTCCTGACGATGTTCCTTTCATTGTCGAACCTTCTTTATCCAAGATGGGGTGGTGTGTCCAGACCATGGCCCAACAACATTGGAAAACTCCTAAATTAGGAGTTAAGTCCTATTTTGCACCCAGTCTTTAGCTTTTCTTTTGAGTTAAATCTTGGAGTTTAAAACATCGAGCTAACTTGTCTTTGAGCATTTGAGTGTTTAAAACAAAATGAATTGGATTTTTTTTTCTGGCAGAGTGGTTCTATACACAGGCTTCTAATACCTTAACTCTTCTGGAAATAAAACAGTACTATAGAACCTTTCAGGACGATGTGGGTTTGAGGTTTGATATGCAGATCAACATAATTTGAGTAAAGTAATGCTATTGCTGTTGGATGGTTATTGATTTTGAGACTTAACCTGTTTTTTTATTAAAATGTTTTCCAGTGGAATCCAGCGTTGGAAATTCTCAGTCGTGTTTTTTTCTGGAAGGCACATCGTTAATTAAAACTTTAATATGTGCTTGTGAAGAATAAAGGAAAACCAAAGGAAAGTAAAAGATGGTAAGAAAAGACCAAATTATCTGTTAGATTTCATGTCTGACTGCTTCTCATCCAACTGAACAACTGAGGGGTCTTAGCCACGTGGTTATCACTATTTAACAGAATTAGGCAGTGCTAATACCGACTGAAAATTAATCATTTTCATGAGTCATAACTAAGGTTTCGGCGTCAAAATCAATCAGTGATTAAGTCAGTCAGGTTGTAATTCACCTCGTCTGACCCAACATAAACTTTGTGAGTTGAGTTTATGGATAAGGGATTATTGCCTTTTATTATATCTTTTTATTTTCTGTAATGTATTTAAAGAAAAGAACAACACTGGCCCAGAAGCCTTTTCCCTTTGGGAGCTTTGTGTAAATAACAGGTTTTCTGTGCCATCGGGCTATGATTGACTTTTTTTTGTTGTTGCAGCATATGTGATCACAACCTTGTATTTCAAAAGATGGCTAACATTGAAGTTTCGCAAAACAATTTATTGCTTTTAAGATTAAGATATTGATCATTTTAAGAAATGGCAAATTTTAATGTAAAATCATTTTTATTGGTCTAAATGTTGAACGATTCTTTGCCTTGAAATATCTGAGGTAATTTTAGAATGTGCTTTACACAAGAAATAGTAAAAGAAACAGAAATGTAATCTCAAATCACCAAACCGATCTCGCGCTCTTAGTTCCACTAAAGATGCTTGCTGTGGTTTCTTTGAGGGATTTTAGAATCCTGTAGATGGAACTGATTCCACTTTGAAACGGAGCTCTGTGTGATGGGAATAGCATTCCTGGACACAAAGCTGTCCATCAGGCTGGTGCTTATGGGTGAAGGCTGGTAGTTTCTGCAAGTTTCGCCACCCAGGCTGGGTGCACATCTTATGGTGTAAGAGAAATGCACAGTGCCATGATTTAAGGTGCACATCTTTTTATGGTTTCCATGTTTAATGCTTATGGTACAGCCTCCGAGATAATCATGCCACCACTTGTACCACGCGTTGTCCTCATCCCACACTTCTACCTTGATCTGAGCGATCATTGACAGCTCAACTGTCCCAAAATCCAAGTCCATATTCCATACAGGGTTATTGTTTTCATAAATGATGTTGGTTTGCAACTTCTTGTCTCCAAAGAAAACCTTGACGTATCCATCAGTTTGGCTCCAAGTGTCCCCATACAGACCCTCGGCTTTGTTAACTCTGACACTCAGTTCAGCTATCCCAAGCTTTCTGGGGCAGCACATATTATCAAAGTTGGGGTTTTCATTACAAACACACAAGCAGGAATTATGTTTGCTGGCGAATGAGCCGTCCTTGCACTTGCTGGAACAATGTGTTTGGAAGCCATTTCTTTGAATGTACTTGCTAATGGCCAGCCTCATATTCCTTTTCTTTTTGGTATCGTTTTGGATCAGCATATGAAGTGGTTCTAAGGAATACTGAATCACACCAGGAATAGATTTAGTGGATTCTAACCAGTTTTTGTAGGCATTTGGGTCTAATTTGCTGGAGAAAAGGAGATTTTCTATATTACTATTGCCACCTTGGATGAAGGTTTTGCGATCTGAAAATGTGGTTGAGAACCTGTCCCCAATTTTCAAGTTTTTCTTCTTCTGCTCACAGTACTTATAGGCAGTATTTGCTGTTATTGTCCCTTTAATGGTGGTAGAGGCCTCTACGTCCAGACAGTCCTTCACATCTTCTACCTTTACCCCATTTAAAGCAGCCTCACACGTCTTGATGGCTGTAATTGTTTTTACTTTGCCACCTAAGCTGACATGTGTAATGAAATGAGTTCCATAAGTATCAATAATCTTCTGATAAGCCATCTTCTTGTATCTCTTGGGAAGTTTCTGAATAGAATCTGAAAAATGTTTCAGAAGTGGAGGATTCTCAATCAACCTGTAGCTAAAGAGAAGAGAGAGAGGCCAGAAAATTATTTATTGGAGATATACACTAACTGTGTTATCCCTCAAAAGCCTTCATTTAATATTTATCTTGCACATAACTTTAGTGGTTAGTCATGCGAAATGAAAAAAGTTAATTGCAAGGCTTGTCCATTAATAAGTGCAAATGGTCAAGTCAAGTTGGAGAGCGTGCACTGGTACAGTGCGTTGCCGCACCTACTACACAGCAAAACAACTCGGGATCCCGGTTTGCAACCCCTTCAGTCCCACCCTCCAGAAATGACCCTCTATTTGCCTCAGCCGGGTGTTATGTGGGTGACCCCTTGGTTTGGTCCAGCCACTCGGGTCCCTAACAATGAGGATCTTACGAGCCGAATCACCCTCGGGGAAACACGCCACGTGATCCTTTTGGTTTTTTTGCATAAAAATTGAATCCGATTTCTACAGTATGGAGATATGAAAGAAGTTAATGACATTACAGTGCCACTGATTCTGCCATGTTTCATTCAGTCCATCAGTTATCTTTTAAGTAGCAGAAATAAAATCCATATCTTTTAAAGTTAATTAAAAATACTGTTGAAGCCAAGAAAATGTTTTCTGTGGTCTTTTTTTAAATTGTTTTGTTATTATAGAAATACTATAAATGATGGGTTGCATTTCTGCCATCTAACCAGAAGTGGGGATCTGGCCTACATTCCACTTCAACTGGGAAGTCGGAAATTCTGAGTTCCCAGTAGGACGTTTCCCACGAGTTGGCTTTCTTACTTATAAAGTGGAGAGATTCTAACTAACGCCGACCCGCACATCAACAGAAGTGAAAGCTGTAGTATCCTACTTGTTATTAGCACTTCTGTCTGTTTGTGTCTCATTAAATCGGTCCCACTAGCAGTACTGTCCATGTCACTGCAGTGTTTGGGTGCACAAAAATCCACACAATGCGATGTTCAGTAGTCGTCTGTATTCTGAAAGAGTAAGCATTGCAGATGTTTTCCTAGTGCCATCTGTATTCGTTTTCCTATTGTTTTGCTAGAACACGGTCAACTCGGCTGTGACTTCATTCCCAGCTCTGACATCCAATTACTGAGGGAAAAGGAATACAGCATGACCTTAAGGTCTTGTGCTGCTATTGCATATGGTGGGGTCATGTAAGGGTTTTTATTTCATTATTAATTTTTTTTTTGGAGGTGATCTGTTTGCTGCCACTAACTTCTGCTTCTATTTAAATAATCAAACTAAAATAGCTTTTTCCTATACGGGTCTAAGAGGAACCAGAGCTGGTCCTGACCACAGTGCTTGTAAGGTAGGAACCATCATTAAAGTAGATACCAGGCAATTTTCAGTAGTTTCTGTATCAGGAAATGAGTGGGGAAAAAATGTTCAAAAATACAAAGGGAGAACATGCACACTCCACAAATGCAGCCACTTTCCATTTTTGTTTTAATTTTGCACCAATTTGTAATCGCACTGTGTCCATTTCAGGGTCATGGGTGGCCAGACCATATCCCGACTATACAGGGTGCAAAGTCATTAAGCAAACTTGGTTGGAACGAGTACCCATCACAGGGCCTTACAGATGTACGCCAACTATCTCAACCAAGCGTCTTTTGGCAGTAGCTGGGCAAACTGGAGTACACAAGAATAAAAAACACAAAGACAGCAAGAGAATCTCCTAACAACACAGACGTAGTGACCAAGTCACAATGAGGTTAGCAGTGTTGAGCAGTACACACCTGAGCTGCAGGTCGCTTCAAAGGATGTGGTTAATATCATAATTTTAATTTTATGCAGTAGAACAATTTGGAAAAGATAGGGCAATTCAACCCAACAATACTATTGACCTAGATTCTTCAAAATAACATCATGTCGAAACTTGAAGATCCCTAAAGCCCTGCTGTTGACCGCACTACTTTTGCTTTATTCCATGTGTCAGTGGTTCTCCATGTGAAGAAAAACTTAATATTTATTGCTAAATTTGCACTTCGTACAGTGGATCCCACATGTTATTTTAAAATAAGTTTTGCAACAAGAACATGGAGACACAATTGGAAGCTTTCTAATTCCCTTCATAATTTTAAACACCTCAATCACATCACTTCTTTATCTACTTTTGCCTCCTGTTGGGATGAGCTGACGTTAAAGACAGTAATGCTCTTTTGCAGGCATCCTGCGCCATGTCTCTGGCAACGTGTGAACAATTTTATTCCAGCGGTATCCTCTGAAATGCTGCAATACCTTAGTATTTTGAATTACTAGCATGAGACTGAAGGTCAACCAGTTGCACTTGCAGTGCAAACAACCTTGGCCTTGATGGAGCAATTGAGGTTTCTCAAATGGTAGTTTAAACCAGGGGTCTCCCAACACGTCTCTCGCAAGCTACTGGTAGCTCGCCACCCCTTTCCAAGTAGCTCGCCAAAGGGTTAATAAATCCTACATAAATCTGAAAACTTGATTACTCAAATTAGGGGTGGGCGATCTTTCCAAAAAAATCATATCACGATCCACAATCTGAATTGCAGTCTATCTTTTCAATGTGGCATACACTTAAGAAATTATCCAGACTCAAAACTCATCAAGACCTAAGTAACACTTAATTTCAAATATCAAATAAAGTTGAATTCAATTGTTCTCTCGTTTTCTAGCTAAGCGGAGTTAAGGAAGACACCCTGAAGATGGCGAGTGAGTGAGGAAGGCCCCGGCCCGCTGTGTGGATCTCGGATTCACGCTAATAAATCAGTACTGCAAGCTAACTATGATACATAGCAAAATGTTTCAGTATCCTTGTCAGCATCTGCTGACCAATTCTCATTGTCAGCACTATCGCTTAGTTTTGTTTGGTTGTTCTAAATCAGGCTTTAAAAGTATCTTGTCTACACACCACTGTGTTTTGGTTGAAGGCTGTACCACACTCATGAATATTAATGATTTACCTTAAAGTAGCAAATCAGAGACTTTTGCAGCATGATGTTATTGTTTCCACTAGATGGCAGCAGAATGCTGTCCCGGGTGTAATTCAGGCTTCATGCTCTACATTGGATCATACCAGCAATATCCTGAAAGACACTGGGGCTTAACTGGTTTTACATAGAATTCCAACCCGAAGAGAAACTCACAGTTAATGCTGACATGGGGGTTAAGGGAGCCTTTTTCGACTTAACAGAGGTGGCTATGTGAGGACCTAATCCACGTGTTCAGAATTCTCAAGAGCATTGGCAAAGCTGTTAAAATTCTTTTAGTTAAACAGTCAATCACATACTAGATGACATTATTTCAGATGGAACCACACAAAGATTTGAGGTAGTCCAGAACAAACCATATAGCTCAAGCAAAGACCCAAAAACCTTTATAAAACATCTGCATTAGATATTAGGACAACTTCATTATATGTTGAGCTGAAGGGATTCTAGAAGGTCCTCATTTTCTTTAATGTCTGACATGAAGTCCACTGGTAACAGATACCAGCTGTTCTTATTGCATGTCAGGGAAAAAATGGGGATTAGGTGAGTATAACTCGGGGGTCACCAACACTGGTCCTGGAGCACTACTGTGGCTGCTGGTATTAATTTGGGCTCATTTCCTAATTAGTGAACAGTCTTTGCTGCTAACCTTTTTTCCCCCCACATTTTAGTTGACTTTTATATATATATATATATATATATATATATAAGATTCAGTCCTGAATTTCTTTTTTAGATGCAAAGTGAGTCAACAGACAACTAGCTAAGTCGGAGCCTCAAACTCTAATCACTTTCTTTATTAGAACTCAATTCTTGCTGTTAACTAAACCCATTAAGTAATTCCGTGGCTTATTGCTGCTCTTATTCTGCCGCAGCAAACATTTCCAAAATTGTTGATTTTCTTTTTTCTAAGAGCACCGTCGAGACGTTTTGTGGGCATGAGTGGATCGAGATTACTGAGACCTTCACCTTTCTTTATTTCTTTAAGCGAAACCTAAAAACTCATCTTTTTAGAAAGTCCTTTTGTTAATGTATTTTATAGATTCTTCTGTTTATTTTTTTTTTTTAATTTTTTATTCTATTTTTACTCTGTAGCACTTTGGGATTGCTAAAATATAAAGTGCAATATAAAGAAAATTTATTATTATTATTATTTTCCAGCATTGTATGATGGACACAGGTTAACTGCTCATCTATTGCTGTGTTTTGTATTGCATGATTGTTTGGCTTCTAAGAAATAATTAAGGAGTCTCAGTCATAAACTGCAAATCAATTAAAAGGGAAAAAGGGTCTCTCTTTGATTTGCCTTTCCCAAGATTTCTTCGTTTTCTTCTTGTTTTCTTAGGGCATCAAGGCAGGGGGTTGGCGAAGGGGGGATTGGTTGAGTTGTCAAAAAACAGGGCCTGCTAAAGCCCATTGAGGCATTCCTTGTGTGATTTTTGGGCTATACAAGAAATGAATTGTTAAGTGAATTGGTGATGCTAAATTGTCCCTATTTGGTTTGTTTAGTGACGCTAAGTTGGCCCCTTTGGGTTTGTGGTATGTGTGAGAGAATTTGTTTTCCCCTGCAATGGACTGTCACCTCGCCAAGTGGATTGTTCCTGCCTTTTGCCTTATGCTTGCTGGGATAGGCTCCAGCCCCTCATGACCCCTCTCAAGATTAAGCAGGCTTAGAAAAATGTTATGGTATGATGGAAATGTTGTAAAATAGCAATAATAATTAGTTTTTTGATACAGAAGAACTTTTGTACAAAGACATTTAAAAAATTAAAATGTAACCATTGCAAGAAAAGAACTCCTCCCATTTCACTCTCAAAGTGGTCCACTGCTCTGAAACATTTACTCAGTTTCCCTACTTACTATGTTTGAGGGGTCGAAAAGAATTTTGAGTCTTTGGAAGATGGCCTGGAAAAGTTTGGAAAGTACTGGCCTAGACAGGAGAATGTTTTCCTCAACTTATCGGTGCTCTTTAAAAACTGTTATAATTGTATGCTCTTTAACATGTAGACCTGCGTACTAAAAGCAATGGAAAATAAATTCCAATCTCCAGCTTTTAGATAGCTTTAACAAACTAATCTCCATTTGTTCAGAAATTTCCCCTCTGGACTGACTGGAGAGCCTCCTCTGTCTCAATTTCTGACACCCAAGTCAATTCCATCCTGATGGCACATTGGACGCCCAGTTATTAGGAAAACTAGTGACTAATTCTTAGAGACAGGAGTTGAAATGTAAAGATGTGGCAGCAAGTTGTGGTAGAAACTACGTAAGCGTTACCTGTAATGCTGGCATTGAAAGGTTTGGCTGGAGAAGCTGGTTTTGTCATGCTTTGTCCTTTCCATGGAGAACTGTGATTCTTTGGAGTGACTCCCAGCTAGCACTACTGATCCTTGGGTTTTGAATGAGAGACCAACCTTCCAGTCATTTGTGATAACGCTGGACGTTTCGTTCACCAAGGATTCGCTGGAATCAAAGACAACACTTTTCATGGTGGCTGAGCATTTGACACTGGGCCGCCAGTCGACCATTGCCATGGGCAACTTTTGAACCTTGTTTTCTAGGAAGGGGTTTTTGATGAGAGTACACTTCTCATCTGTATTTAGGTAGTCTTCCATGTTGATCATGTATGCTTGCTTGTTTTCCATTGTGACAATGTCGACCCCTTCTCCTCCCAGGTTGTAGCCAGGCACAAATTCTGCACTCTTGCATTCATCAGGAGTCCCCAGAAAGCTGTATTCCATAGCATAATGGACAGCAAGGAACTGAATCGGCACAATGAGGAGAGATGACAGAGTCATCGTCAAGATTAGTCAAAAGAACTTTGTTGCCAATAAACCTGAAAATGGACAAAAGGTAAAAAATTAAATCAATAATATTTGCATTTTTATTGATCAAACTATTTTATCCAGAGTCACTTATGATTTTTCACCTGTTCCCTACTTCCATTTTCTACTTCAGTGTTCAGGAGGGCTAAGCCTGTCCTGGCAGAATTGGGTGAAAGGCAGAAAGTAACCCCGAAACCTGAGCATCAGATGACAAACCCCCACATCTACTCATAAGGGGCTAATGGGTTTTCAACTATAAACCAAGAAAACTCACCTGAACAAAAGGAGAATGGTCAAAATCCACATGTGCTCAGGTCCTGCAATCAAACTAGGGTTCGTAGACCCGGGAGGCAGAAGCACTAACCAGTTTATCACTGTACCACCTCTACATAATATAGTTGCTTCAGCTTTAAACCATAAGCTTGTTAAGTGAGGGGCATAAAGTAAGGCAGCAGATGGGGATGAATTGGTACCTGAGAAGCTAAAAAGTCTGATTGCTGAATTGCTAGAGTTATCTGGTAATGGTGAACATCTATGTCTGTTACAGCAGGGCTAGGCAACGTCGGTCCTGGAGTGCCGCAGTATGTGCAGGTTTTTGTTCCAACCCAGTTCCTTAACGAGAACTCAATTATTGCTGATGAAGCACATATTGCTTAAGTGACATTTTAATGCTTCATTTTAGTGGTCTCGCTTGTTAAGGTTCTCCAACCTTAATTGCTTATTTCAATCTTAAACTGCTGCATTCAGTGTTTTAATTGCTCCTTATTAGCAATAAGATGTAAAACAGGGGTAGGCAATGTCGGTCCTGGTGAGCCGCAGTGGCTACAGGTTTTCATTCAACCCAATTGCTTAATTAGAAACCAATCATTGCCAATCTCAGACCTTATTTAATTTTATGGCTTGTTAGTCTGTGCAATGTAAGGCTTTTATATCGTAGATTTTTTTCCTTTCCAAGGATATCATCCAAATGATTTGAAGCCTGAAACAGATCATTTTCAGTCTGTCACATTTTTCTATTAAGTGTTTTATTAAATCAAACCGTGCATGATGAACACACACAGATGTAATTGGAAAAAAGCTAGCTGGAGAACTGCTGGCTGCTTTGTCTTTTACATCTTATTGCTAATAAGGAGCAATTAAAACACTGAATGCAGCAGTTTAAGATTGAAATAAGCAATTAAGGTTGGAGAACCTTAACAAGCGAGACCACTAAAATGAAGCATTAAAATGTCACTTAAGCAATATGTGCTTCATCAGCAATAATTGATTTCTCGTTAAGGAACTGGGTTGGAACGAAAACCTGCACATACTGTGGCACTCCAGGACCGCCATTGCCTACCCCTGTGTTACAGTACAGGGATGGTAGGGGTTCACAAATACTGTATATATAAGTAGTTTTAATAAAAAAAGTAATTGAAATGAATGTTCACTTCTAAGAGTACTTAGTTAAGAGCCAGGGGAATGTGTTAAATTTATTTTTAAGCTATGAAATATGCATAAGTGGATGTTTACCTATAGGGGACACTAGCTCCCTCATTGGAATAATCCATCCATCCCTTATCCATCCCGCTATATCCTAACTACAGGATCACGGGGGTGTGCTGGTGCCAATCCCAGCCAACACAGGGCGCAAGGCAGGAAATAAACCCCAGGCAGGGTGCCAGCCCACCACAGGACACACACACCCACACACCAAGCACACACGAGGGACAATTTAGGATCGCCAATGCACCTAACTTGCATGTCTTTGGACTGTGGGAGGAAACCCATGCAGACACGGGGAGAGCATGCAAACTCCACGCAGGGAGAACCTGGAAAGCGAACCTGGGTCTCCTTACTGCGAGGCAGCAGCGCTACCACTGCGAAACCGTGCCGTCCCTTGGTTGGAATACATTCTTTTTAATTGCAGAATGTTAAGTAACACGAAACTATATAGATATAATATTAAAAGGCGATACCTCTCCCATAGTGATACGGCGGTAAGAAATCACATAAGAGAAAATAACGTAATTTTCTTTAATGACTATTTACGCGGCATTACAGACGAAGGAAGGCAATGGCAAGACAATTACCAAAGTGGAAGTTCGATGTGTACAGTCTGCCTTTTTCGTCGCTGAGCTGGAAAGATTTTCCAGATCGGATGACATTATCTCCCATCCATCCGTCGGCTTCACAGGTGTGCCGGGCAATGTTACAAGACTTTATACTCTTTCTCCATGTGCATGCTATTCCAAACAAGGCAAAGAGAGGATACAATGTCATGCTGACTCTGTCACACAGAAATAGTACAATGCCCATTTTTGTAGTTGTCCCTTTCTTGTCTTCTAATGCTTGCCTAGCAGTTCTAAATGATGAGACCCTGTGTGCTAAATCTGGTCTTGTGTTAGCTGTACATGTGAGTGGATTTGTAAAATTATTTTTTGTACAGAGCACAGTGACATATTAAACGTATGTACTTAGTTAGGTCCATAAATATTTGGACAGATAACTTTTTTCTAATTTTGGTTCTGTACATTACCACAATGAATTTTAAATGAAACAACTCAGATGCAGTTGAAGTGCAGACTTTCAGCTTTAATTCAGTGGGGTGAACAAAACGATTGCATAAAAATGTAAGGCAACTAAAGCATTTTTTAACACAATCCCTTCATTTCAGGGGCTCAAAAGTAATTGGACAATTGACTCAAAGGCTATTTCGTGGGCAGGTGTGGGCAAGTCCGTCGTTATGTCATTATCAGTTAAGCAGAGAAAAGGCCTGGAGTTGATTTGAGGTGTGGTGCTTGCATGTGGAAGATTTTGCTGTGAACAGACAACATGCGGTCAAAGGAGATCTCCATGCAGGTGAAAGAAGCCATCCTTAAGCTGCGAAAACAGAAAAAACCCATCCGAGAAATTGCTACAATATTACGAGTGGCAAAATCTAAAGTTTGGTACATCCTGAGAAAGAAAGCAAGCACTGGTGAACTCAGCAACGCAAAAAGACCTGGACGTCCACGGAAGACAAGAGTGGTGGATGATCGCAGAATCATTTCCATGGTGAAGAGAAACCCCTTCACAACAGCCAACCAAGTGAACAACACTCTCCAGGGGGTAGTCGGGCATATCGATCTCCAAGTCTACCATAAAGAGAAGACTGCATGAAAGTAAATACAGAGGGTGCACTGCAAGGTGCAAGCCACTCA
Source organism: Erpetoichthys calabaricus (assembly GCF_900747795.2). Classification (NCBI taxonomy): domain Eukaryota; kingdom Metazoa; phylum Chordata; class Cladistia; order Polypteriformes; family Polypteridae; genus Erpetoichthys; species Erpetoichthys calabaricus. Next base: position 6,995,754 of record NC_041405.2, on the reverse strand, counting down.
TAAGCCTCAAGAATAGAAGGCTAGATTGGACTTTGCTAAAGAACATCTAAAAAAGCCAGCACAGTTCTGGAAAAACATTCTTTGGACAGATGAAACCAAGATCAACCTCTACTAGAATGATGGCAAGAAAAAAGTATGGAGAAGGCATGGAACAGCTCATTATCCAAAGCATACCACATCATCTGTAAAACATGGTGGAGGCAGTGTGATGGCTTGGGTGTGCATGGCTGCCAGTAGCACGGGGACACTCGTGTTTGTTGATAATGTGACACAGGACAGAAGCAGCCGAATGAATTCTGAGGTGTTCAGAGACAAACTGTCTGCTCAAATCCAGCTAAATACAGTCAAATTGATTGGGTGGCGTTTCATGATACAGGTGGATAATGACCCAAAACATACAGCCAAAGCAACCCAGGAGTTTATTAAACTAAAGAAGTGGAAAATTCTTGAATGGCCATGTCAGTCACCTGATCTTAACCCAATTGAGCAGGCATTTCACTTGTTGAAGACTAAACTTCAGACAGAAAGGCCCACAAACAAACAGCAACTGAAAGCCATTGCAGTAAAGGCCTGGCAGAGCATTAAAAAGGAGGAAACCCAACATCTGGTGATGTCCATGAGTTCAAGACTTCAGGCTGTCATTGCCAGCAAAGGGCTTTCAACCTAGTATTAGAAATGAACATTTCATTTCCAATTATTTAATTTGTCCAATTACTTTTGAGCCCCTGAAATGAAGGGATTGTGTTAAAAAAATGCTTTAGTTGCCTCACATTTTTATGCAATCGTTTTGTTCACCCCACTGAATTAAAGCTGAAAGTCTGCACTTCAACTGCATCTGAGTTGTTTCATTTCAAATTCATTGTGGTAATGTACAGAACCAAAATGAGAAAAAAGTGGTCTCTGTCCAAATAGTTATGGACCCAACTGTATTACAGTGGACCAACAAAAATGATCGAAAAATGTGTACAGAGAAAAATGGCATCCTGTATTGAAAACGTTAGGTTATGGCTGCAAAAACCAAACATTTGTAATGCTGCTCTTTTACTTTCATTATTTTAATGAATACTGCGGTGGGTTGGCACCCTGCCCAGGATTGGTTCCCTGCCCTGTGTTGGCTGGGATTGGCTCCGGCAGACCCCCGTGACCCTGTGTTTGGATTCAGCGGATTGGAAAATTGATGGATGGATATTTTAATGAATATGGCAAGATTTACAAATGGATGTATTAATATGCAGGCCTTGTGCTAGCAAAAATTTAATTAGAAACCTATTTTTTTTGTTTGTCACTCTCCTATGCTTCCACTTGTTCTTGATGTGCTGGCCCATCTTTCTTGCTTGTATTTTACGTTTTGTGGAGAAAAATGAACAGCGTAAGCTCAAGGAGGATGGAAAGTTTTCAATCCCTCGGCTTTTTCAGTATATTTTATCAACCCTGCCAGCAAATTTAACCCAGTTTAGTGTTTGAAATCATTAAATGTCCCCTAAATTTCATCTGTTCATTTTGCTTACAATTAATGAACGGTAAAAAAAATATGTAAACATCCCCTAATTTATACATCTTAAGTTGTGTGGGTCAGTTTTGACCCACCATTGACTTTAATGGATTTTCCACTGCGTTTAGGATAGCAAGTTGATTAATAACTCAAATAACCTCCTAAGTGTAATTTTTTTCTCCCAAAAATGTCCAGGCTTTCAGTAAGGAGACTTAACTTTCCAAAAAGCAAAAATGTTTTCCAAATCTTACATTTTTGTGTGGGAGCCACATTTCGAAAAGTGCTGTGTCCTTTGGGTCAGTTTTGACCCACCATTAACTTTACTGAATTTTACTCTCCATTTACAGGAATTTGTTTGCTCATAACCCATAAAAGACATTCTGAAAATAACTATTTTAGCTTAGAAATGTGAATGCTTTTAGTAAAGTGTCCCTTCTTAACTAAAAGCAACAGATTTTTCAGTTGTCACATTTTTGTACCAATTGCTACACATTTTGAAAAGTGCAGTGTCATCTGGGTCAGTTTAGGCCCCCTATGGACTTTACTGGATCTTTACTTTTCTGCTGCATTTAAGGTGTTTTTTTTTTTTTTTTTGGTTTTGTTTACCACCCATAAAAGACATCCTGAAAGTAATTATTTTAGTTTAAAAATATGAAGACTTCTAGTAAATGCCAATAGGGACTCTGCTCTGTTGGGCCATTCAGCAAGGCCCTTAACCTGCAATTGCTGAGCGCTTTAAGTAGTGAGAAAAGCTCTAAATGCAAAGAATTATTATTAAGGTGCTTTGTTTGTTCACAACCCATTAAACATCGTAAATGTCCTCTGTTCTAAAAGTTAGAATCATCACTGCTACAGGTTAAGATGGTTGATTTAACATAAGATAGGTATGGGGTGCCCAAGGGCACCGTAAAGGGGGTATCAGAATTTGATCAAAACAAACACGTAAGGCACAGCATTTGAAGGGTGAGGATTAAAAAAAATGTTAGTGTTGGTTATATACTAGGGAAAATTGTATTTTTTTTTTTTTGGATGTACTCTAGCAGGGGTCTCCAACCTTTTTTCCCCTGAAAGCTACTCTTACAGAATGAAAATTGCAGAGAGCTCCTCATATTTTCTAACGTTTCTTCTCATAGCTTATTTCAACCCAAACAAACTGAATAAGCTTGTTTTTCCTGAACATTTACCAAATGTTGGTGTCCACAACTCACGTTTTGCATTAAAACATCACATTAAATAGACTTCACCTGCAAGTGCATTTTGTGTGTCTGTATGCGTTTTCTAGTGTATCTCACACTATTGAATTAAAACATGAATGCTGTCAAAACAAAACAATGCAATTCCAAATCCACAGATCTGACTTATTCATTTGTCACTGTGTCAGTTTATTCACAGGTCCAGTTGCATGTGTGATGTGGTGTTTAGTTAGTCAGATGACTGGTACTGATGTGTATGGTGGAGTGGAGCCACTGAGGTTCACTCTGATGGAGTCATTTCAGTGTTCGTCTGTCAGTCTTGTTCTGAGCTTTGACTTCATGACATTCATGTTAGACTCACAGAGGTATGGAGACCCAAACAAAGCAGACATTTTCAGAGTTGCTTGGTGAAGATTCTTATAGTTATCAGGCTCTACTAAGCTTCAGAAATGCTGAGAGATTTTAACCGCACATTATTTTGAAAGTTTACTAATATATAATATTTAAAATCCAATGTCTGTCTGTCCGCTTTTCACGAGAGAACTACTTAACGGATTTAGATCAGGTTTTTTTTCTATAATTTGTTTGACCAATCCGGTTGATTTTGCGACTTCTCTCATTTCACTATGTATCATAGTTTGCTTGCGGTACCGAGTTATTTGCGCAAATCCCAAAAGTACGCAGCAGGCTGAGGGAGGGGCCTTCCTCATTCACTCGTCAGCTTTAGGACGTGTTCCTTAACTCCGCTTAGCTAGCAAATCAGAGAACAATCGAATTCAACTTTGTTTGATATTTAAAATAAAGTGCCCTTTGGCAAGCTACTTGGAAAGGGGTTGTGAGCGATGTGTTGGAGACCCCTGTAACTATAGTAATCCCTGAGGGGAACTTGTCTTTTCACATGACTTTTGGTGGTCAGACTGCAGGGTCTGCCAGTGTATAGCACACCTGGTGCAATTGTTCCTGTTTAATGGTCTTGTTTAAGGACCCAGCAGAGTGGGATGCCATCTTCCAGAAACTGCATTTAAACCAGACACCTTTCAGATACCAGTACAGATCCTTAGCCACTGAGCCACCACTATGTAAAATACCACCAGTTTAACTGGATAGCACTTGTTACTTTTGTAGCTACATAGAGTTAATTGACCTTTGACTACTTAAAATTAACATTATTTTACCAACAATTGAATTACTATGGTGGTGGGGACATTTAAGAATCATGGTAGCAGTATATGTCTTTCTGAATTTTAAAGTGAAGTTAAAGTTGCAACTGAATGATCAAATGCAAAACTAGAGTAAGCCATTTAATACAACAAAGTGTTCAGTTAACAAGAAAATGGATGCCATTTTAGGAAAATGGTTGATTCAGCTGTCAGCAGCCTTTTGTGCCACTTCACTCTTGACAGACATAATGAAGGATTCCAGTTAAGCCCTGTAGAAGGCCAAAGTCCATCTAGTGGCCCCGGGTTACAAGCAGGACACCAACCGGCTCATCACAGGACCCATTTGTGAATACCCTCAGAATCTCTCATACAAGGCAATTAACCTAGCATGCATTTTTTGGGGGGATTTGGGTTCAAAAAACCCCAAGATGACACCAAGCTGGTATGTGTTTCAAACCTAGGAATTCTGAATTTGTGACACAGCTGCACTGACCGCTGTGCAGTCCCAAGTATGCCCTTGAAAAAGTGTGCACGATATATTCAATGCCAAGTTGGCCTTTGTGCAGTATGTGTGTGGGTGTTTGTGAGTTTAAGCAGGTCCCGCTGAAGTTTATTTCTTGTCTTGTGCCCAGCATTGCCAGGCTAGGAATTGGTTCTTTGCTACCCTGAATAGTAATAAGCAGGTTTGAGAATGAGATGAGACATTTCAACTTAGAGCCCGATTCTGGGATTGTTAGTGTGGTGGCACAGTGGAAAGCACTGCTGCCTATTTATAAAGACATAGATTTTATATTCATAACATATTACATAAAGTTTTGTCTTACCGTAGTCAGGGATGTCTTTTAGGTGTTTTCTAGATGAATGATGAGGTGAAATTTTCCTCAGTGGCCCAGTTCTGCTTTTTATAAAGCAACTGAGCTTCACCTCATTTTCCCTAATAACTTTATAGCATCCAATCAGAAGTCATCATTGCTTTATATCTCCTAAAAAGGACCATTGTTTGACCGTTGTTGTTTAAAACAAACACAAATTCACGTGACCAGGTGATATAATAGGTGCTAACCACTTCAACACCTACCACTTCGCTATGTAGTCCAAACTTTGCATGCTTTTGTTTTCCATTGTCAACTTCATCAACTTTTATTTTTTATGCTTTTATTATTATGTGAAATTGAAAATTTGAAGCAAAACATACAGAAATAATAAAACTAATTTGGTGAAGACAAGGAGGACAGCAATGACAATGACATTATACCATTCTACCGTTGCTTGTTTAAGTAAATGCTAGGTGTCACGTCACATTTGTGGTGGCTGCTGAGTGACGATTTAGTTCACAATGCAAACCTTTTCAGACATTTCCTTGCTGCTAGAACTCAAGAGTCTTTAGTTTCTGCTTATGCTTGCCAAAAATAAATAAATAAATTTATAACATATGAAACATGTCTGTTCAGGTCTGAGGTGTTCCTTGGCAGAAGTACTAATCTGGTTTGGGTATGACCAAACCCAAGTGGGATATGTCAGTGTAGCTTACCTAGAGTGATGGACACTCAAATTATGGTCAGGCTGATGGACAGCCGTGTCCTGGTCCTACCACAGCTTTTAGTTTTGTTGGATGTCAATCAGAAACCCTGACCAGGGTGTTAACCTTCTGTGTCTTTATTCACTCTACTGCAGTCTTTGGCTGTTTAGGGCTACTACTGCATTATTGATTGCCTCTGTACTTAATCTCCTCACTGCTTATAAGAGATGTCACATTTCATTTTATTCATTAAAAATATTAGAAACATTTTTGAGTGAAATATCTAATAACGAAGTAGCTACTTTATCTGTAACTAATTCCATTACTTGACATGTGCTATTCAACATTAAGGTATGTTTCAAGTCTTATTTTTGCTAATCACTTTATGTATTTTTACTTGGTGAGCCCATATTGTCAATAGAGGAGTAGGCAAACTGCTTCTTGAAAATGTGCTCCCTCCTAAAGCATCATGGTACTCAGTTTTCTACCCTTTAGGATTTAGAGAGCTGCACAAGGTTAATGTCCTGTGTGTGCGTAAGGGGAGCACCTTCAGGGCTCAAGTAAGGTAAGCAACACCAATTTAAACCATAAAGAGGCACTCTCACTAGCTGTCCCTTATTCCCCCACCTGCAGTTCCTAGAAGAACCTGAGAAGGGGACGTGTGATCCCATCTGCTGAGAAGAACCTTCAACTTCTGATTAGGACAATAAAGAAGGAGGCCACCCAAAAATGGTTGTCTAATTTGGACCCTAAGTTCTCAAGTAGACAGAGCTGCCAAGTTACCTGACACTACTACTAAGACTGTTTTTGCTTAAAATTATTGTTGAAGGTGACATGGGCCCATTTTATGTTTTAGATTTTTTTCTTTGTGAAATTAAACGTTGCCTGGTTGGCACCCCAACTAGTACTTTGGGCGATTATACTAATCATAAATTACCTTTGTTATACCCAAAAACTATATTTCTCTTCCTGTTTACTCTTGAGGTTCCTGACCATTTTCTGTTGTATATTTCTTGTTCTTGTTTTCGTTCTCGTTCTTTTTGTGTTCTTCTTGTTCCTCTTCTTGTTCTTCTTGTTTGTTTTTTTCGTGTTCTTGTTGTTGTTGTTGTTCTCGTAGTTTGTGTTCTTTTTCTTGTTGTTCTTGTTGTTGCTCTTGTTCTTGTTCATTTTTTTGTGTTCTTGTTTTTCTTCTTGTTAGTTTTTTTCATGTTCTTGTTCATTTTTTTCATGTTCTTGCTGCTGTTCTTCTTGTTCCTGTTGTTGTTCTTGTTAGTTTTTTTTTTTTTGTGTTCTTGTTGTTGTTGTTCTTGTTTGTGTTCTTCTTCTTCTTTGTGTTCATGGTCATGTTCTTGTTTGCTTTTTTTGTGTTGTTGTTGTTCTTCGTTTTTTTATCATGTTGTTGTGCTTGTTTTTGTTGTTGTTCTTGTTGTTTTTTTGTTCTTGTTCGTTTTTTGTGTTCTTGTTTTCTCTTTGTTGTTGTTCTTCATGTTGTTCTTTGTTTTTTCATGTTTTTGTTGTTTTTCTTGTTCTTTTTGTTGTTCATGTTCTTGTTGTTCATTTTTTTTGTGTTCTTGTTGTTTTTCTTGTTCCTGTTCTTCTTCTTGTTTGTTTTCTTCTTCCATGTTATTCTTGTTGTTCTTCTTCTTGTTTGTTTTCTTCTTCCATGTTATTCTTGTTGTTCTTCTTCATCTTGTTCATTTTGTGTGTTTTTGTTCTTGTTTTTTTTCTTGTTCTTGTTGTTCTCATTGTTAATGTTCTAGGAAAAGGAGGAGGAGGCAGGTGTTAAGACACGAGTGGCTTTGATAAGGTGAGTGTTATACCTAGATGTCTGGATCAAAGCATTTCTGAAACACCAAGCCTTATGGCTTGCACATAGTCAGTCATGATGAGTACCTACTGACAATGGACAAACTGCCATAGAGTGTGGGGTGGCCAAGACTCATTGAGGCAAGAGGTCAGCGAAGGCTGTATTGCCTGAATGAAACAACTGAAAGGCTAACATTACACAAGTCGCTGATAGTTTTAATGATGGTTACAGGAGTAACGTGTCATAGCACACAGTGCATCGCATACTGTTGTGTATGGGACTGTATAGATGTAGGTCAGTCAGAGCGCCCATGATAACAAGCATCAGGACTGGACCTTGGAGCAATGGAGGAAGGTTGCCTGATCTGATGAATCCCATTTTTTGTTAAATCATGTAGATGGCCGGGTATATGTGTGCCATTTACTTGAGGAAAAGATGACACTGCTGGAAGAAGACAAGCCAGTGAAGGGAGTGTAATGCTTTTGTCAGTGTTTTGATGAGAAACCCTGTGTCCAGGCATTTATTTGGATGTTAAATTCATGCATACTGCCTACATAAACATCATTGCAGACCAGCTACACCTTTATATGGAAAGGGTGTTTCCCGATGGATGTGGCACCTTTCACCAGGATAATGTGCTTTTCCACACTGCACAAATTGTTCAGGATTGGTTTGAGGAATGTGATGAAAAGTTCAAGCTGTTGCCTTTGACCTCCAAGCTCCCCAGGTCTCAATCCAGTTGAGTATTCGTGGGATGTGTCAGATGAACAAGTCTGATCTGTGGCGGTTACAACTTATTGGAGAGAGGGGATGTTCTGCTAACGTTCTGGTGCCAAATACCACAGGACAGCTTCAGAAGTCTTGTGGAGTCCATGCGGACATAATGTTTTGACTACTCTCGACGTACGCTGATGAATTTGTTTCCACTGAGGTCGGTGGCTTTCATTACTGGCATGTTGCTCTGAGTCTGTGTTAAGCAAAACAAAAGTAATGAGTGCTGGATTTTGTCACTCAGCTCGAGTGTCTTACTCAGAATTGTCTTATGAAATTTATTGTCTTTGTAATTGCAAGCAGCAACCTTTCCATGTTTTTTAACCTGTTAAAAGAGTAAGAACATATAAGTGACCTCACATGTTAATCAGCATGGTTACCAAGCACACGCTGAGGCAGTTGGTGTTTTCAGCCCAACTACTCACTCGCTGCAGAGGCTCTGTGGCTGTTCCGGTGCTCCTTCCTGATTTTTTTCGTATGTGTATATTGAGAGAGGGCATGCTGGGGTGAAAATGACAGATGAAGTTAGCAACACTGAGACCAGAGAGTGGAAACCATCCACAGTGTATATGAGAAGCAACTGACCCTCTTCAAGGCCCACTAGCAACAGGTACATTCATAGGAGTAATCTTATGATAGCTTGGGTCGGGTTTTTAACACCATCTGAAGGGATACCAGTTCATTAATCAGTCTTAATGTGTCATTCAAAGAGAAAGCTACAGTTAGATGAAAAAGATTGGGACCCCCTCTCAGCCTGCATAATAATTGACTCTCAACAAAAAAAGATAACAGTGGTATGTCTTTCATTTCCTAGGAACATCTGAGTACTGCGGTGTTTGCCAAACAAAGATTTTTAGTGAATCAGTATTTAATTGTATGAAATTAAATCAAATGTGAAAAACTGGCTGTGCACAATTGTGCTGATTTGAATGCCTGTCACTGCTCAATGCTGATTACTTGGTTGGATGAGCTCGTTAAGCCTTGAACTTCATAGACAGGTGTGTCCACTCATGAGATATAAAGGTATTTAAGGTGGTCAATTGCAAGTTGTGCTTCCTTCCCTTTGCCTCTCCTCTGAAGAGTGACAGCATGGGATCCTCAAAGCAACTCTCCAAAGATCTGCAAACCAAGATTGTTGAGTCTCCTGGTTTAGGGGAACACTACAAAAAGCTATCTCAGAGGTTTAAACTGTCAGTTTCAACTGTAAGGAATGGAATCAGGAAATGGAAGGCCACAGGCACAGTTGCTGTTAAACCCAGCAGGTCTGGCAGGCCAAGAAAAATACAGGAGTGGCATATGCGCAGGATTGTGAGAATGGTGACAGACAACCCACAGATCACCTCAAAAGACCTGCAAGAACATCTTGCTGCAGATGGTGTATCTGTACATCGTTCTACAATTTTGGCGCAATTTGCACAAAGAACATCTGTATGGCATGGTGATGAGAAAGAAGCCTTTTCTGCACTTACTCCACAAACACAGTCGTTTGTTGTATGCCAATGCTCATTTAGATCAGCCAGATTCATTTTGGAACAAAGTGCTTTGGACTGATGAGACAAAAATTGACTTATTTGGTCATAACAAAAAGCACTTTGCATGGCGGAAGAAGATCACCGCATTCCAAGAAAAACACCTGCTACCTACTGTGAAATTTGGTGGAGATTCCATCATGCTGTGGGGCTGTGTGGCTAGTTCAGGGACTGGGGCCCTTGTTAAATGAATTCAACCCAATATCAACAAATTCTTCAGGATAATGTTCAAGTATCAGACACAAAGTTGAAGTTACGCAGGGGTTGGATATTCCAACAAGACAATGACTCAAAACACAGTTCGAAATCTACAAAGGCATTCATGCAGAGGGAGAAGTACAATGTTCTGGAATGGCCGTCACAGTCCCCTGACTTGAATATCATCAATGGGATGATTTGAAGCAGGCTGTCCATGCTCGGCAGCCATCAAATTGAACTGAACTGGAGAGATTTTGTATGGAAGAATTTGTCAACAATACCTCCATCCAGAATCAGACACTCATCAAAGGCTATAGGAGGACAGCAGCTAGAGGCTGTTAGATGTGCAAAAGGAGGCTCAACTAAGTAATGATGTCCTATCTCTGTTGGGGTGCCCAAATTCATGCACCTAATTTTGTTATGATGCATATTGCATATTTTCTGTTAATCCAATAAACTTATTGTCACTCCTGAAATACTATAAATTTCCATAAGGCATGTCATATATTAAGAGGAAGTTGCTACTTTGAAAGCTCAGCTAATGAGAAACAAAAATCCAAAGAATTAAAAGGGGTTCCCAAGCTTTTTCATATGACTGTATCATTAGATACTTTATAACACCCACAAGATAAAAGTCAAGGTCATCCCATTTAATGTCCAACAAAAATTAATGCTCTTCGGCATACTTGCCCTCAAAATATCAAGGCTGAAAGTCAATTAAATCAATCCGTTGGAGAGCCACGTGTTTGGGTCAGTTTCTCAGGAGCTGTGTGGCGTGGGTAGTTCTTGCCAACATGGCGAAGCCCGAGCTTTTATGGAGAGTGAACCAGAAGAGGTGGAGTCAGTTTACCTCACTGGGCAGTTTCTCAGCACTCTGGAAGAGAAGAAGATGACGATGTTACCGATAGCAGGAAGGGTCGAGGGGGTCTCATCCTAGGGTGTTATTACATACTTCAACAGGGGCCTGTAAGGAGATCCTCGACACTCACTCATGACAGAGGCATTGAGGAGGTGACAGAAGTTCAGGTCTCAATAGTGAAGGGGAAACTTCCACTCATTTTCTTATCCTGCTTTGTTCAGGTGAGGCTGTTTGAGGAAGTGAGCCCAAAATGGCTGCATTTCACAGAATTTTAGCTGGAAATGAAATCAACTTTATTCTCAGTGAAGCAAAGTTAATTTTATCGCTTCATGTTTGGCAGTAACTAGCTGTGCATATTAATCCAGCCCAGTGTTCATCTGAATTCCTTACTTCACTGGATTTCATGTCCGCCTTCGTGCACATTCAGAAGTGCAAGAGTTCCTGAGCAAGAAAGATTGGTACAGAACAGGAGGTGGTCATGGTGCCAAAATTTAATCAACAACCTCCAGAACCTTTTTTTTTTTGTGTGTGTGTGTGTGTGGTTTTAACTTAAGCCAACAAGCACCCCAGTCTGAAATTTTAGCCTGAAGGTTTCTTAGTAAAGTGACCGCAACCCCTCTTAGAGCCTTCTTGGAGATAAAAAGAAACCACAGTGTAGAAGAGCGCCTGAGAAGGCTCGCCTCAAAGAAGATCAAATGGCAACCGCAGGGCAGGGCTGTGCTTGAGAATGTTCCTCTGAACTGTCTGCCACAGTTCGAAATCTGTCCCTTACATGCCTCCAGCCTGGCAAAGAAGTCAGCTGGCATACCCATCTGTCCTTCATGGCACTCACAATGCATTCTGTGGATTAATGAAACCATGAGGGTAAGTCACAAAGTAAAGGCAATTTGAAAATTACTCGTCAAGAGCAAAGTGTTGAAGCTAACGCAATACATCACGTTTGCAATGGTTTATGGGTAATTCAAACAAACACAACATCGCCATCTGCCATAAGTCTAAAGCCAAGGTCAAATGAACATGCACCCACCACTGTTCAACCGTTGTTGAACAATGTGCTGTAGTGAGATTGCTTTGGGCACAGCAAATGAAACCTGATTAAATTCACCCAAATATGTTGGATTGTGAGGAAAATTAATTTGGTTCTTTCCTTCTCTGTTTTGGATTCTGAACGTCAACACTCTCATAAGGTGACGAAGATGATGCTGTGGTTGACATGTTCTCTTCTAAGTTTCTTAATTAATTTAGGAATGGACACAATTATTAAAGAAACAACTGTGCAACACAAGTCAAGTAAAAGTTATATTGGTAAACCTTCATACAGGCGAGGTTGTGGTTCAAGAATGTGCTAGAATTCTATGAGGAACCAACAAAGGGACTGTTTTGTCTCGGTACAGTAATATATATTGCTCTACTTTCCCCTATTGTATTATTAATTTGTAGCCTTAAAATGCCTAATCTCACAGACTTACCACTGTTTATAGTATATAACTTATCCCCACCTTCCCTTCTATATCTATAACCTCAGGCAATTACAGTAGATGTAGTAAAAAGACAAGCAGAAGTTAAGTTACACATACAATAATGTATTATTGATAATATTCATAAATAATAACAAAATGCAAAGTACATTTGAATATTGGCAACCATACAACCTGACTAAATGGTGATATGTAGTTCAGGCGGCACACAGACTTGTAGTTACTTAAATGTCTATAGTTAAGGCATCATTGGTCCTCAGCTTTCAGCCACTTGTCTGTTCAAAATGGCCGCTGAGCTGTGCTCCTCATTGTGTTGTCTTTATCATCACAGTTTAGCAAGAGAGATGCTTCTTTCAGATGTTGGTTAGTAAGAGAGAGATACTTCTACATCATCACAGGTTAGCAAGAGAGAGATTGTGAAGTTAAACACGTACATTTCTAGATGTTCTGTCCAACCCCTACAGCCAATAGGACATCATGGTACTTAAAGGCCTCTGAGACAAGCCAATTCCAAACAGCCATACCGCAGACCAATGGGGGAATACAACATCTTAACACCTGCCCCCAAACCATATGTTAAAGTACACCTTAACCTATTTGCGGGGGTAGAAATGACTTTAGCAAAGAAATACTCGGCAAACTGGTTTAAGACACATCCCCCAATTCCTGTCGTAAAATTCAAACAGACCCATTCCTATGGGTTTTGGGGGGGGTGGGACGTTAGTGGGGTGAACACTAAATCACATTGCAATGCCTAAATTACAAATAAGGACATACAAAATATTCATCAAGTTATATGTAAAATCTCACATCACAACAGGGACTTTGCCAGGGAGAAACACATATGCTGGTGATTTCTTAGTCTTTTTCAAGGTATATAAGGTACGACATGAAAGGCGTGTGATCAAACTGAAACAAGTGGGACTTAAAGACGCACTGTATAGATGAGTATAACATTGGCTCAAACACAGACAGCAGCAGGTTATTGGACGAGGAAAAGTGGTGCCCTTCAGGAATCAGTCCTGCAAAAGCCACTCACATTCATTTTGATACACGATCTGTGTAAAAATGAGACTAACAATCTCCGGGCCAGGCCCATATGGAGCCCTAAAAGAGTTAGTAGTCCTCAGTGTCTGAAGAGCACACCCCTTGAGTTACCAGAAAACAATGCCATTTGGTGTCCATAACACTGAGAGGGTTTTGGAAATGCTGTGCCTATCGATCCATTGGAATTTTATAACCAGCACTCCTTGGTGTCCACAGAGCACCTTCAATATTATTAGTCCTTAAGGTTCCCCTGAGTATCTGGAGCACACATCCCTTGGGTTACCAAAATGACACCACTTGGTGTCCATAGCACCAGGGTTGGCACCACCCTTAAGGCTTAGGGAGCATATCTTAAGTGGGGAGGACCAGCCACACAGGTTAGCTACCGAACGGTCGGTTGGCCTAGGGCGCAAAATAACCTAACGCCGACAGTGCATAGCGCTGAGGACTTTCAGAAGTAATATTCATAGTGTGCCGCTTCATCTTCATAAATGATGCTTTTTGGAGTCCATAGAGAGCATTCAATATTATTAGTCTCCCCCCTCGGTGTCCAAAGCTTGCACTCCTTGAGTTTCCAAAATGGCATCCCTTGTTGAATGCAGGATGCATTAAATATCATCTATTATAAAAAAAAATTTGGAAGGGAGACTAGGGAGATGAGACGGGATCTTCTCGGAAGACAATTTGACATCCCACGAGAGACATTTTATCATCAAGCAAGACAAGGCAGTGAGACGTTTAAAACAAGTTCATGGACATCTAACCTAGAAGTTGTTGGAATGCTTTTGGCAGACACACTTCATGTGCTCCCAGCTCTTAAAACAAGCAACAAGCAGAACACGCAGCTCGCCAGCAGCAGCAAGCCAGCAGATGATCCAACTGCTACTCCTTAGCATGCGAAAAGCCGAACCCTGCCGCCCCCGCCCCCCCCCCCCCCCCCCCCCCTTCACAACGCAAAGTGGCAAAAGGACAGCTGCTGTACAGGCTTTGAAATGATCGACGTCCAGCGCGACAAGCAGAACACGCAGCTCTCCAGCAACAGCAACAAGCCAGCAGATGATCCAACCGCTTCTCCTTGGCGTGCGTTCAGTCGCTCCCCCTTCACAACGCGAGCAGCGTTTTTATGTCCCGTGAGAAAGAGATTTAACCACGCCCGGGGCCGGAAATAAAGGACAAGTATTGTTTTTACAAAAGTTTTAAAGTAAAAGTGAAAATAATGCATATAGATAGATAGATAGATAGATAGATAGATAGATAGATAGATAGATAGATAGATAGATACTTTATTAATCCCAATAGGAAATTCACATTCTTCAGCAGCAGCATACTGATACAATAAATAATATTAAATTAAAGAATGATAATAATGCAGGTGAAAAACAGACAATAACTTTGTATAATGTTAAATGTTAACGTTTACCCCCCCGGGTGGAATTGAAGAGTCGCATAGTTTGGGGGAGGAACGATCTCCTCAATCTGTCAGTGGAGCAGGACGGTGACAGCAGTCTGTCGCTGAAACTGCTCTTCTGTTTGGAGATGATACTATTTAGTGGATGCAGTGGATTCTCCATAATTGATAGGAGCCTGCTGAGCGCCCTTCGCTCTGCCACAGATGTTAAACTGTCCAGCTCCGTGCCTACAATAGAGCCTGCCTTCCTCACCAGTTTGTCCAGGCGTGAGGCGTCTTTCCTCTTAATGCTGCCTCCCCAGCACACCACTGCGTAGAAGAGGGCGCTCGCCACAACTGTTTGATAGAACATCTGCAGCATCTTATTGCAGATGTTGAAGGACGCCAGCCTTCTAATGAAGTATAGTCAGCTCTGTCCTTTCTTGCACAGCGCATCAGTATTGGCAGTCCAGTCTAATTTATCATCCAGCTGCACTCCCAGATATTTATAGGTCTGCACCATCTGCACACAGTCACCTTTGATGATCACTGGGTCTATGAGGGGTCTGGGCCTCCTAAAATCCACCACCAGCTCCTTGGTTTTGCTGGTGTTCAGGTGTAGGTGGTTTGAGTCGCACCATTTAACAAAGTCATTGATTAGGTCCCTATACTCCTCCTCCTGCCCACTCCTGATGCAGCCCACGATAGCAGTGTCATCAGTGAACTTTTGCACGTGGCAGGACTCCGAATTGTATTGGAAGTCTGATGTATATAGGCTGAACAGGACTGGAGAAAGTACAGTCCCTTGTGGCGCTCCTGTGTTGCTGACCACAATGTCAGACGTGCAGTTCCCAAGACGCACATACTGAGGTCTGTCTGTAAGATAGTCCACGATCCATGCCACCAGGTATGAATCTAATCCCATCTCTGTCAGCTTGTCCCTAAGGAGCAGAGGTTGGATTGTGTTGAAGGCGCTAGAGAAGTCTAGAAACATAATTCTTACAGCACTACTGCCTCTGTCCAAGTGAGAGAGGGATCGATGTAGCATATAGGTGATGGCATCCTCCGCTCCCACCTTCTCCTGATATGCAAACTTCAGAAGGTTGAGGGCGTGTTGAACCTGTGGCCTAAGGTGGTGAAGCAGCAGCCTCTCCGTGGTCTTAATCACATGTGATGTCAGAGCAACAGGCCGAAAGTCATTCAGCTCACTAGGATGATATATGTAAATAAATATGTAACAATATGTAAATATGTAACAATTCCCATGAAAATAACAATCTCTATAAATTGTATATCCGGTAAACCAAATCCGGGGATGGGCGAGTGAAGCGAGCAGGGGGTGCAGCCCCCTAGTTAGACTTTAAAGACTAGTTTCCCCCTCAGTTTTTGAGAAAGGATATAGCATTGTAGGTAATGCTTTAGTTTAGCTGTGGTGGGCTGGCGCCCTGCCCGGGGATTTGTTCCTGCCATTGGCTCCAGTAGACCCCCGTGACCCTGTGTTATGATATAGCGGGTTGGACAATGACTGACTGAATTTAGTTTAGGGACAGCATTTTATTATTATGTAACAAACACTTGTTTGGGTCTTCATAACACTTACAAAGCATCAGTAAAGTGTTTAGTCATCTCTGTGATGTCACCTACTAACTAAACGTCCCTCTGCAGTGGTCTGAGGTGGCGTGAGGTGCGTTTCTCTTGATGTTACACATTTAGTTTAAGATCTGAGAATCCTTCATATTAACAAGTCATTTTGCTATTGCGTCAATATCCCTGTGCTGCACAGAGAAAAATAGCAGATTCACTGATGTTTTAGAAGTGTGAAGACCAAAAGAGGTCTTGTTGCACAAGAGTATATGCTGCAAAATTGCAGTACCTAAACTAAAGTGTTACCACATTTTATTATATATAATTACATTCATACATCAATTTGATTGTTTGGATGGTTATCTGCCAGGTAACATTTGTGGTTGGACAGAAAGTCGGCAAACATCTTCTGCATTCTCTCAAGATCAAGGTGCATACACCTGCTGAGCCCCAATTCGGGCGAAACACACATCGTGTACTCTTTGTATGATTTGACAGGTCCTGTATCACGTATCTAAGATCTGCTTCTTGCAACTGAGAGGACTCGGCGGATGTTTGCCGACTGGCTGGCCAACCATAAGCGTTACCTGGTAGGTAAGAGGTTGGGAAGATGCACTGATAGCCCGTTGCCAGACCCACCACACGACCATCCAAATAATCAGATTGCGATTTAGACCTATAAAAATATATACAGTATATATAAAATCAGCTTAGTTAAAAAGCTGCAGTCTGCCAAAAATATTCTCAGGGACAGCAGACCCCTTCCTGGAGTCAACTGGTACCCCACTGGCTGTCATGTACTACTCCTAATGCTTCTGGGGTGGGCACTGACCCCTACAACCGTGACTTAGATTAAGTAAAGTTTACAATATTATATTAGAAAAGAGTACATTTAAGGTTAATTTGAGATTCTAAATTGGTACTGTCATAAATGAGTGTGCCCATCCTAGCCATCCATGCCCAAGCACTAAACAAGTCATGTTGTTGGGAAAATAATAATGGCTGGATGAATTTAGCACAGTAACTTATTAGTTAAACAATTGTGTTAGTGCAGCCCAACTTAATGAGTCCACCTTTAAATGTATTTGAACTATTGGTGGGCTCCCCGAAAAGCCTGAACTCAACATGAAAGGATGTAACACAAACTGTGTCCTGTAGATGGCAGCAGTCTGTCTCCTTTCTGTTTCTCTCGGCCTCAGAGTTTATGAGGAAGTGACCAATAATAAGCAGATAACAATCATATTTTGAAGATGTGGTTATCTGTTCTCATTTTGGTTCACACACACCCCCCCCTTACAAATGACTAAACAGCAGACTACACTACACAAACAACACAGGATATGTTGTGTGCTTGACATACCCCTGAAAATGTGTCCCCTTCCTGATGAGCAAACAGTAGGCAAGTGACATCCATCTTGGCAGGGGTAGCTTCATCCTTGCTGTAGTATCCTGGTACGGCACCTGCTCGGTTCAGCGTCATAAAATGCTGCAGAGAGCGGTGAAGAACGTACAGAATATGGCCGACACCCAGCTGCCTTCTGCTGAGGACGTACGCAAAACCCACCGTGTTTGATTGCAAAGCTGCATTTCTCACTCCTTTCTTCTGGAATGTTGGCACTCACACCAGTAGATTCAGGGGCAATTTTTATCCATAGGTCGTAGGGTTACTGAATCCTAACAAATATTAAACCCTCACAACACTTTATATTTATATGTTGTGTGTGTGTGTGTGTATATAATTATATATGTGTTGTAATGAATGAAATGGCATTCTGACGAGGATGGAGGGGGATTCCTTGCCCGGCTGGGAGGCCATAATGGAAGAAGTGTCAGGCCTTGGGGAGTGCCTGGTGGTCAGGCCTTTACCCATGGGACCCAACCAGGCCCAGCCCAAATGAGCAACATGGGTCCATCCTGCCAGAGGCATTGTGGCTTGGGTGGCAGTCAAAGGCAGGTACTTTGATGGACTGACCCATGGCTACCATAACTGACCAGCAGACCTGGAATAATTAATACGTATATGATGTATATTTTTATGCTAATGCAGTGTAACAGTAATTGCTTCCTAAACAAATGTGTGGCATTTCTGCCTATTGAATTTATTTTATACTGTAAAAGTTGATTGAAGAATGAATGGCTCATAAATTGATGAGCATTGATAATGAAAGGCCAGTGGTCGCTGACAAAGATAATTTGCCTGATAACCTCACATCATGTCTGCCAGAGTCTGTTACTGAAAGCATGATCTGAGTCATCATCACCCATGGCTACAAAGTTTTGCAGTCTTTTGTTAGAATAGGAAAAACATAAAATCCGCTTACTGGCCTACATAAACATCCCAGAAACCTGCATGGTGCCTCTCACAATTCTCCAGTTTGGGGAGGTGAATCCATTAAGGTAGTGAAACCTGTTAGCATCTTCATAGGATGTTTATGTGATGTCGAACATACAAAGGTTTCCACATAACAGAAGCAGATTGCCAATGAAAGTGTCTATGGCATGTACATAGACTGGTATCTCCTGGTCAAATTTTGGAAGCTGAAATGGACCTCAAATTTGTTTTATGTTCATTATTCAACACTAACAAGGGACCTGCACATCTGTGGAAATGCAGCTTAGTGAGCTGCTGCTGAACGGCTGATGCAGATTTTCCGTACTAAATTTTTTAACAGCTCACACTTACATTCTCACATTTTAACCAGAACCCTGTGTGTGTTGAATCTGCAAGTTCTCTATGGCACAATAAGAAAGATAACACATCAGATCTATCTGTGGCAGTTAAGAAACTGCTAAAGGCAGCTGAGCTCATAGTTTCAGCTGTTCAGGAGTAGTCATCACCACAGGTTTGCACACAGAGCTGCTTAGTGCACTTGAGAAGCCTACAGAGCTAAAGACTCAGAGGAAAGGCAGAACTGTCCAGCTCCCTGTGGACTGTCGGCCTTCACCTGGTTTTGCATTGAGATTTAGAGGGCCAGAAATGACAGTCCATTGGTCATAAGTATGAATAATGCCTTGACCACATTGTGAAAATGGTGGTGTCCTTCTGAAAAAGGTAGAACAAAGTTGGAACAAAATCTTGTTCTATCTATCTATCTATCTATCTATCTATCTATCTATCTATCTATCTATCTATCTATCTATCTATCTATTATATAGTGCCTTTCGTGTCTGTCTGTCTGTTCGTCTGTCTGTCAAAACAAAAAACTGAAGTAATTTCAGAGCATTCAGAAGTAATTGTTAGGATCACAATATGGGAGCACAATTGGAAACCCATTAAGTGTAAATTTTGCACAAAAGTTAGGAGGTTTTTCTTTACACAAAGAACCACAGACACATGGAATAAGTTACAAAGTAGTGTGGTGGATTGTAGGACTTTAGAAACTTTCAAACTTTGACTTGAGTCTCAGGTTGACTAGCGTGTTGGGCTGTATGTGCTAATGTCTGCAGTTAGTATACTCAATAAGAAATTAAATAAACAGAGGACCCCTTACATAAAATTTGTAAAAAATTAACAAACCTCAAGTCATTACAAAAATTCAATTTGAGCAGCAATAGCTTCCCATGGCCTTGAGAAATGGGTTAGTTATGGGGTGCTCTCTGGACCTGCTGGAGGTAGTGGTGAATCGATATATGTAATTTTATGATTCTGTCAACTATACTAAGATTAATATCAATCTAATCTAATATCTAAGAGCACAGCATTGTCAGCAAAGTCAAGATCGCTGCTGCCTCACAGTTAGGAGACCCGGGTTCGCTTCCTGGGTCCTCCCTGCGTGGAGTTTGCATGGTTCTCCCCGTGTCTGCGTGGGTTTCATCCGGGTGCTCCGGTTTCTTCCCACAGTCCAAAGACATGCAGGTTAGGTGCATTGGTGATTCTAAATTGTCCCTAATGTGTGTTTGGTGTGTGTGTGCCCTGCAGTGTTACCTGCCTTGCGCCTTGTGTTGGCTGGGATTGGCTCCAGCAGACCCCCGTGACCCTGTATTTAGGATATAGTGGGTTGGATAATGGATGGATGAATGGAAGGACTAATGACTCTCAGTCCAAGGTCTCTTCTAATAAGGAACTGCAGCATGAAGCACACATCATGGAGTGTAAAGGATGGAGTCACTGAGTAAACTGTACAGTTGGAGTCTCCTCATCTTGATATCCATTTTAAAGTAATTGTCTAGTGATTGTTTACTGTACACGGTTCAAATAAAAAAAAGAAATGATTATCTGCCTCAATGTCTTAACAACTCAATATTACTGCTGGGAAACTTCATCACCAATGGTGCAACTGATAAAGAGAGCTGAGGGGATGTGATTGGGAGGAACGGTCAACTGATCTAAATCTTTGTTGTTGTTGTTGTTGAGTGTCGTGAAGTCGGTTCCGACTCGTAGTGACCCTGTGTACAACAGTACGAAACATTGTCCGATCCAGAGCCATCCTCGCCATTTCTTGCACGTTTGAACCCATTGTTCCAGCCACTGTGTCAATCCACCTAGTGCAAGGCCTTCCTCTCATAGGGGTTCATAAATTAATATTAAAATGGTAGATGTTATGAGAGTTTCCATTTGCAAACCTGTTATATTTCAGCTAGGGTTCGCCCCTGTAGTGGGAAATCTTCATGTGACTATTTTTGTCTATTAAACTTTTTAGTTATATTTCCTTTTGTCTGACTGTTGTAAGCAGGAGGAGTTCATTTTAGTTTGTGGGGCTTCAAGGCTACTCCAGACTTAGGATGATGTCTCAAGTATCTCCACGTAACCTAATACAGGATGGTCTGAAGTCCCGTATATGGGCCTGGTTGTAGCAGATTCACATGGTATCAGCTGTAAGCTAAATCTTCTCTTGTATATTTATACTCTCTACAGCCAAATGTAGTCGAACAAAGAACTGTATTTGGACATTTGTAATAGAAGAGTAACCTGCTTGCATTGGTGTCCTCCAAAGGTAACTTTGTTAAATAAATTTCTTATACTTACATATTGCTGAAGTCTGAAGAACCCGAGTCAAGAGGTTTTCCCTATCAGCCTGTAGGTTCAGATTTCTCATTTATGTCTGTTTTGTTTATTATTTTTCATCTTAACATTGATGATTATTTACTTTCTTTATGTCTATGTGTCACATATTTTGTGGCTGGATTCCACCCTGCCCATCACCGTCAAGGGGCTGCCGTCAGGTCTATAAAGGCTGAAGAAAACCCACATTCCCTCCGGTTTCTTGAATGCACTAAATGTTTGGTGAGCTCTCCTGTGTTTTTTTGCTATGTACCACCCTGGATAGGATGACATTGATAAATATAGAACTTTCTGAAGCCCACTTCATGCATTTCAGGGTAGTGGAGGGTGCTGAGACTATCCTGGAAGCATTCAGTACAAGGCAGGAAGCAATCCTGGACAGAATGCCGCTCTATTCGGTAGATAATGTAGGTGAGCGTCTCATCCTGCTTCGTCTGTGTCCGGGTTGCTGGGGTGGTAGACTATTCTAAGATGATCAGATGCAAGGCTGGGAACCAACCCTGGATGTTCTGTCTGTAAGACCAATGCAGATGAATATATTTTTACGTCTTTTCTGGCTAATTTGTCATAGGCCTACAAACCATGCTAAAAACAAGGAAGCTTAAAATATTTTGAATAATTAACGCAGGACCAGCTTACAGTATGAATATAAGAATTTCTTATTTGTTTTGAAGTTTCTTTGCAGCAAAGCAGTGGCAGGGCCTGGAGAGCTGTGAGCATGAGATGTGACCACTTGTGAAATGTAAAGCAGCTGTTCTTGTCAGCGGCCATTTATTTATCACTTCTTGTCACGTTTATTTTAGTTACAGTTGAAAGTGCAAAGTGTTGTTTGGCTGCAGAATTGCAGAAGAGCTTCACGCTTATCGAGAAAAAATAAAAAAGTGGCGTCAACTCAACTGCATGATATTTTATTCTGCAAGCAAAAAAGGCTTAAAAAGACAATGAAGGGGTTAACCTCCCACATTCTTTTATCACCCCCCGAAAAAAGGATGTGGTCACTTGTTCTTTGTCTCATTATCATGGCTCAAATAGTTTCGATAAAGCTACATGGTGTTTCAGCAGTGGAAGTGAGTTTGTGGCAAAGGATGATGGGATGGATCAGGGTTAGGAGTGCTTTCAGAATTTGTATTCAGTATTGATGGAATTCTTCATTTGAGATTTCACTTTCCAACGAAAGGAAGAACATTTGAAATGTTGATGTGTTGTGGTTAGGAAAACGTTCATAGTACCTTTGTCTTATCTCATTTCAGTGATCTGAGCTCTCAAGGTTAAACTGTCACCAGCACTTGAAATGTGATGGAGGAGCTATGAAGCTGGGATGCAGAATCAAGATAAATATCTATAGCGAGGTAAGCGGAAACTGGATGACGCTGGATTGCATTCTTCATCTTCAGCTCAGAGATCTTTACATTCTAGGGTCCCGTTGAAAGATGAGGGGGACCACTGAACATAACTGGAGACTTTGTGGGATGGGGATGGCATTTCTGGAGACACAGCTCTTCATGAGCTCCGCATTCATAGGAGAAGGAACATAATCATCACACTGTGGGCCACCCAAACTGGGGGCACACTCCACAGTGTAGGAGAAATAAAAAATGTTCCGTAATCGATAGAGCACATCTCATCAAAGGTGCACCTTTTCACTGAGAGAGAGCATTTTCCCAACAGATCCGAGTCCTAGCTGCTGTCCATATCATAAATTTCAAATATGAGCTCATTAGCCATGGAAATCTTGATGTCTTTGAAGTTAAAGGTATCTCTCCACACGGGGTCATTATCTTCTTCAATGACAGCAGTGTGTCTAATGTGTGAGCCAAAAGTCTCCTTGACAGACGCATCAGTATCAGACCAGGTGTCACCGTAGAGGCCTTTGGCTTTCATCCTTCTCACAACCAGATTCGCCAGCCCTTTCTCAACAGGACAGCTTTTGGCTTTTACTGCATTATCACCATGACATATGCAGTTATGGGGCTCCCTGATGCTCGTGTGCTTTCCGGCTGAACACTTGCTGGAGCATCTTCTAAAATGTGCCTGCACCAGAATGTAATCTTTCAAAAGCGGCCTTCAGTTGTGGACTGCGAGTGTTTTCAGGAAAGACCTCGTTTAGGGGTGAAAGGGAGTAGGAGACAACATCGGGAGTCATCTTTAGACTGGATAACCGCTTCTTCATCTGATTTGGAGGAGAAGAGGAGGTCTGCTTCATCGATGTACCCACCAGTTACCTCCGAGTGGCGCTTGCTGAACATGGAGCTGAAGCTTTGCGTGGTTCTCAGACTCTTCATTGTCTCCTTACAGTAATGAGTCCTAGTCTTGACTGTGGATGTTTGTAAGATGCTGGCCGATGCCTCCACATCGAGACAGTCCTTCACATCCGTGTCAGATAGACCATCCAGAGCTGCCAGACATATCTTAATGGCAAGTGCACTTGTCACATGAAATGGGTGCCATAGTTGTCAATCAGAGCCCAGTACTTGGACTTGGTATAGGTGTTGTATCTCTGGGGAAGAGCCTTGAAGGACCGAGAGAATTCATCACTCACGACTGGGGTGGATGATACTCTGTAACTACCAAATGCACAAAGAAAGCATCCATTAGATCAATGGCTTTGAGATGATTATCAGTCATTTATCTATCTATTCATCTTGTATATAGTGTCTTTCACATGTATTTCCTGCTATTTTTTAACCTTTATGCAATAGTGATATTGGACTTTGTACTGCTGCATACTAATTTCCCTCCATTTCTACTTCTGAATCTGTTTTTACTTTTCAGGTATCACTGAACCATATTTCACCATATTTCATGGTGTGTATGTGTGTGTGTCATAGCGCACAAGAGTCTCCTCACTGCTTTAAGACTCGTTGACAGTTTGATCATATAATGACTTCACCAATCAATCTCGCTATGTCATCAGTCATATCCATTAAAATGCTAAGGTGAATCGCCCCTCAGTACCAGCAGCAACAAAGGCAGAGAATTGTGGCACCGAACCAGAGACACCATGTGAGACAGCACAATCCATGAAGCCAAGTCACTGGCCTTAATTGCTCATTCACGTGCTGAGATGAACCTCTCGGATCATCTCCATAATTGACAATTTAGTAGAGAAATACAGGCTGCCTAGGGGTGAAATAATGACCCTTCTTAGTCTGGTGCTGGATAAACTGGAAAGAGAAACACATCAGAATTTTTCCCTCAGTCCCACTGTGTGGCTTCTGACAGCTCTCTGTTTCCACGCCACTGGTGAATTCTTGCAGACTATCGATGATGTGCATGCTTGCAACTACATGCAATTTCCAACAGGAGGGGGATGCTTTCCGTGCCACTAAAATGTGTTTTTTATGCCATTCCAGGCATACTTGGCATTGCAGGTGCAGTGAATGGAACGCTCATCCCAACTCCTACTCCCAGCCTCTTGAATCCCATCTATACTCATCGAAAAGCATTCTTGGTGAAAAATGTCTTGGTGCTATCTCTTCCCCTATGTGTTCCTTCACTGTCTTTCCTCGGTGTCCTCATGCATCTGAACCTCTCTTGCAAAGGCACTTCCTCTCTTGATTGTGTTCTCATAAACCTGCTCCTCAGAATGTCATTATTCTTTCGAGACACCTTTCTCACCCCCTGTCCATTTTATATGGCGACTTTCAGTGTGACTCCTACACCTTTACTCCTCCTCATGTGTCTCACACTCACACTCACACTTCCTCTCTCGATCACAATCTTGTAAAGCCTGCTTCTCAAACTCCATCCTTATTTTCGAGGCACCTTTCTCACCTCTTGGCCATTTTTAGATGACTCTCAGCGTGCCTCTGATTCCCATTCACCATCTTGTGTGTCTCACACTCACAGACTTCCTCTCTCAATCACCTTCCCGTAATGCCTGCTTCTCTGGTTCTGTCATTATTTTCAAGGCATGTTTCTCGCCTCCTTTAAGATTTGTCATCTTTGAAGGTGACTCTCTGCGGGCCTCCTACACCTTGAATCTTCCTCATGTGTCTCTCACGGTTCCTCTCTTGATCGCATTCCCATAAAACCTGCCGCTCAGACTCCATCATTATTTTTGAGGTGCCTTTCTCAAATCCTTTCTTGTTTTATACATCCTATCTTTGAAGGTGACTATCAGCGTGCCTCCTACACCTTTATTCCTTCTCGTTTGTCTCGTACTCACAATCACTCTCGCTCTTACACTTTCGATCTCATCACCAAAGCAAAACTGACCAATCAGATTATTCGGAGGGACCGGGCACACACCCAGACCTGAGTATTTTATTATATAGTGGGTTGTCATATTTCACCTCTTTTTATTAGTGTTTTTATTTTGATAACTAATTTTTTCCAAAATATTCCTGAATGAAAGCAGTCTGTTTACTTTCACAAAGAATCACATCAGAATGTTTAATAAGTAGTGACCACATTGTTAAACAAGACTGCGTCAAATGTAGAAAACTTCTCTTTGGTTTTATCCTCTATTTAATCTAGCCAAAGATCTTCACTGCTTCATGTTTTATTTTACGAGGGTGCCAACCCTGTAACGCGTGTAAGGTGGAGATAACATTAGCTGGCAGCCTCTGAACAGAAGGCCAGTCAGTGCTAAAACCTTAAATGGTCCATGTGTTAGATTCTCACGTACTCTGCATTTTTTAAGAGTTTTAGTAAAGTGCAGCATCTGCTCCGTCTGTACTTTTATGGTAGTCGGTGTACTCAACAGTAGTTTTGAGTCTTCTGGTGCCTTAGGCGAGATCACACATGCCTCACCCTGTGCCACTTTACATGAACACAATGTGTACTTGTGAAAGTCTAGACACGCAGTCTCTGTGTTCTGTCTTAAACCTCATGAAATAAATAATAACACAGCATGGAAATAGGAACAAGAGTGCATAAAAGTACAAAACGAATAATAATTACATTGAAGACAGAGCCGTTGTTTATAGATAGATAGATATAAACGTTACTATGTGATAATAGACAAATAGATAATAATTTTAGTATAGTTGGTAGGATCACAAAATGAGATAGATAGATAGGTAGATAGATAGATAGATAGATAGATAGATAGATAGATAGATAGATAGATAGATAGATAGATAGATAGATAGATAGATAGATAGATAGATAGATAGATAGATAGATAGATAGATAGATAGATAGATAGATAGATAGATAGATAGATAGATAGATAGATAGATAGATAGATACTTTATTAATCCCAAGGGGATTCTGTTAAATGCTTGTATGGACTGGGTGTTGGGGAAGATCCTGGGGTCCAGCGGCTGTGGGGCATCTGTTGGTGAAGAAAGGTTCATGGATCTTGACTTTGCTGACAATGCTGTGCTCTTAGATATTAGATTAGATAGATATTAATCTTAGTATAGTTGACAGAATCATTAAATTACATATATTGATTCACCACTACCTCCAGCAGGTCCAGAGAGCACCCCATGACTAACCCATTTCTCAAGGCCATGGGAAGCTATTGCTGCTCAAATTGAATTTTTGTAATGACTTGAGGTTTGTTAATTTATTACAAATTTTATGTAAGGGGTCCTCTGTTTCTTTAATTTCTTATTGAATATACTAACTGCAGACATTAGCACATACAGCCCAACACGCTAGTCAACCCGAGATTTTCCAAAGTAAGTTTGAAAGTTTCTAAAGTCCTACAATCCACCACACTACTTTGTAACTTATTCCATGTGTCTGTGGTTCTTTGTGTAAAGAAAAACCTCCTAACTTTTGTGCAAAATTTACACTTAATGGGTTTCCAATTGTGCTCCCATATTGTGATCCTAACAATTACTTCTGAATGCTCTGAAATTACTTCAGTTTTTTGTTTTGACAGACAGACGAACAGCCTTGTGCCCTGTGTTGGCTGGGATTGGCTCCAGCAGACCCCCGTGACCCTGTGTTCAGATTCAGCGTGTTGGAAAATGGATGGATGGATATCAAGTGAAAGTTTGAAAGTTTCTAAAGTCCTACAATCCACCACACTACTTTGTAACTTATTCCATGTATCTGTGGTTCTTTGTGTAAAGAAAAACCTCCTAACTTTTGTGCAAAATTGGAAATGGAAATGGAGTCACTTCAGACTTGTGCTTTATGTATTTATTTTTTATAAAGAGCTTCTTTAAAAAGCCAAATTTCCCCATAAGCCGAGATCAAGCACGGGTAAAACGCGTGTCGAAAGAAATCTCTCAGTCCAAAAGTTCGTTTTAAAATTATTTAGTGAAAGTTAAAAGCAAATAATCCACACAAGAATAAGAGAAAAAATAGTTACACACGTAGAATAAAAATCCAAAAAAAAAGAAAAATGTATCTTGTCTAAACTTCGCTTTTCTTGAGGAACTTTAGTTATTTCTATACTTAAAGGTTCTTAATTTCTTCTTCTGTACACTTTAAGCGTACGGTACAGTATTTAAATAAGCGCTATTTTCTTAAAGTTATTTCATACACTCAAAGAGCCTGTAGGCCCTCGGACACTGGCACGGTTTAAAACCGTATGCCTCTACACCTTACACGTGGCAAGGCTGTCACTAACTATCTGAAGAATAATATTTACTCCAAGCTGTTAGGAATGGCAAGAATATACCAATACAATTCTACTTATGGGGGTTATAGGAATCTCCCATAGATTATGCATTGTCATCTAGTAAAATATTTATGAATCTTATATAACTAGGAAAATGGCTCTTACATCCCCCTTGAGACAACTGAAGCTCTGTCTATCTACTGTTTACACTACCAGCCTCAGGTTTTTCAGGCTTTATGGAAATGCACGCAGTTGAATGTCTTAATGTTTCAAGAAATCAAAGCATAGAAATAAAAAACACAATGGCAAATAAAAATATAAGTCAAGGGATCTTGAAGTGTATAAAATTCTATTCATATTTGTCATTTGATCAAAGTAGCCACCTTTTGCTGATCTAACACACGTGGCATTCTTTCTATAAAAGAAACCAAATGTTGGTCACAAAGATCTTCCCAGCACTGTTGCAGAAGTGCCCACAAATGTATTGCAGTTGTAAGTTGCTTTCCTTTCACCCTTCTGTCCAGTTCATCCCATACTAACTCAATGGGGTCTAAGTCTGGAGATTGTGCTGGCCATTGCATGTTTTGAAGTGTACCTTCTTGTTCTGAAGTGGCCTAGAGGTATGTTTGGGTCAGTGTCTTGCTTCAGGATGAACCCCTGGCCTACTAGACGTAGACCAGAAGGTATTGTGTGGTGCTCTCTTTGCACTTTGAGCTACTTTTTGTATGAAAATGTGCTATATAAATAAATGTTGTTGTTGTTGTTGTTGCTGCAAAATGCTGTGGTAACCCTTTTGATTCAGAATGCCAGTCACTCTGTACAAGTCACCAACTATGTCTCCAGCAAAAGAACCCGAGACCACCACACTTCCTCCTCCATGTTTGACAGTTGGTCTCACAAACTGAGGAACCATCCTTTCACCAACTTGATGGCATTCAAGCAACCCTGCGTGATGAACCGAAGATTTCAAATTTGATCTCATGTGTCCATAAGCCTTTCGTGCAGTCTGCAGTACTCCACAGCTGCTAGTTCAAGGCTCTATTTTGTCCTTTAAGGAATGGCTTTCTTACTGCCACTCGCCCTGTCACACCTGCAGCACAAAGTCTCCTCTTAGACAGTAGACACTGAGATTTGCTTTTGTCAACCTGCACTGTGCTTGAAACTGCTGGGCTGTGAGTCACCTGTGACCATACGACCTGGTGACAATCAGAAACTTGTCTTCTGATTGGTTGGTGACTTTGGGTCTGCCAGATCTCTTCCTATCGGAGTTTCTTCCATTTTTCAATTGCCTTTGGATTGTGTAGGACACCACTGGACTCACAGACACTTTGATTTTTGTTTTTTGCAGTTTCAGTAAATGAGAGGCCTGCACTTCTAAGGGTAATAATACTCTGTCTCACGTCATTTGTTAATTGCCGTTTTCTTGCCATTATGTCTGGAATATTTTCCAAGTAGGACTTAAGAAGGTGTAGTCACACAGTCTGCTCTAACTCTGCTTTAAGACTGACAGAGGGATGTTAAGTAATCAACAGAAGTTGGGACACCTGTGTAAATTGTTTACTTCAACTTGCAACTTGCAAATTTCTGCAGAACATCTGTTGGTTGCAACCTGTTAGTTGTTCCTTCAAGGAGGCCCATATACAGTCATATGAAAAAGTTTGGGAACCCCTCTTAATTGTTTAGATTTTTGTTTCTCGTTGGCTGAGCTTTCAAAGTTACATCCCTTGTATAAACACTTGAAGGGTATCAAAGCTAATGCAAGACTCCTGTTTGTAGACTTCTTATCAGCTTTAATACCATTCAACCTCACCTTCTAGCAGAGAGGCTTTTAACATTTTTTAACTTAAACTTCAATAAGTGTGGCAGACTGACATATGAAACAGTTTGGGAACCCCCCTTAATTCTTTGGATTTTTGTTTCTCATTAGCTGAGCTTTCAAAGTAGCAACTTCCTTTTAATATACAGTTAGGTCCATAAATATTTGGACAGACAACTTTTTTCTAATTTTGGTTCTGTACGTTACCACAATGAATTTTAAATGAAACAACTCAGATGCAGTTGAAGTGCAGACTTTCAGCTTTAATTCAGTGGGTTGAACAAAACGATTGCATAAAAATGTGAGGCAACTAAAGCATTTTGTGAACACAATCCCTTCATTTCAGGGGCTCAAAAGTAATTGGACAATTGACTCAAAGGCTATTTCATGGGCAGGTGTGGTCAAGTCCGTCGTTATGTCCTTATCAATTAAGCAGATAAAAGGCCTGGAGTTGATTTGAGGTGTGGTGCTTGCATGTGGAAGATTTTGCTGTGAACAGACAACATGCGGTCAAAGGAGCTCTCCATGCAGGTGAAAGAAGCCATCCTTAAGCTGCGAAAACAGAAAAAACCCATCCGAGAAATTACTACAATATTACGAGTGGCAAAATCTACAGTTTGGTACATCCTGAGAAAGAAAGCAAGCACTGGTGAACTCAGCAACTCAAAAACACCTGGACGTCCACGGAAGACAACAGTGGTGGATGATCGCAGAAACATTTCCATGGTGAAGAGAAACCCCTTCACAACAGCCAACCAAGTGAACAACACTCTCCAGGGGGTAGGCGGGCGTATCGATATCCAAGTCTACCATAAAGAGAAGACTGCATGAAAGTAAATACAGAGGGTGCACTGCAAGGTGCAAGCCACTCATAAGCCTCAAGAATAGAAAGGCTAGATTGGACTTTGCTAAAGAACATCTAAAAAACCAAGCACAGTTCTGGAAAAACATTCTTTGGACAGATGAAACCAAGATCAACCTCTACCAGAATGATGGCAAGAAAAAAGTATGGAGAAGGCTTGGAACAGCTCATTATCCAAAGCATAGCACATCATCTGTAAAACACGGTGGAGGCAGCGTGATGGCTTGGGCATGCATGGCTGCCAGTGGCACTGGGACACTCGTGTTTATTGATGATGTGACACAGAACAGAAGCAGCCGAATGAATTCTGAGGTGTTCAGAGACATACTGTCTGCTCAAATCCAGCTAAATACAGCAGTCACATTGATTCATGATACAGATGGACAATGACCCAAAACATACAGCCAAAGCAACCCAGGAGTTTATTAAAGCAAAGAAGTGGAAAATTCTTGAATGGCCAAGTCAGTCACCTGATCTTAACCCAACTGAGCAGGCATTTCACTTGTTGAAGACTAAACTTCAGACAGAAAGGTCCACAAACAAACATTTGGACAACTCTTTTATAAAACTCTGAGTGACTGAGATGATCATTTTTGACTTTCTCGATTGCTCAAAAGCCGATCTGAGGGCTGATGTCCATCCCACCGTTGCCTGAACCTGTTCATTCCAGTTCTGATCAGATTCAAGGCAGAAACCCACCACCATAGGAACCCCTCAAACGTCACACACACACTCTTATGGGGTGAAGTATCCACACACAGGCCAGGCTGGGATTTGAACCCAGGTCCATGCAGCCCTAACACTCCTGTTTTAACCACCACACATCGCTCAGTTAACAAAGAGAATTACAGTTTGCAGCTCCAACTGAGATGTGAAGAGAAGTTGTCAGATAAAATGTCTTTTTTCTTTTGTGAAAATGCACATAATTGTACCCATTCCTGAGATTTATTCATTTTTTCAGTTGTTGATCGAGATAAACGTTTCCTTACCTGGAACATCTCCGCCAGCGGTCGAGGAGTGAAGCGCAGTGTTGGCCGCTATTTCTTCTCAAGCTTGGTTTTATTTTGCACTCTTGGAGCTTTTCTTGGAGTGTTAGGAAGGAGGTGCTAAGAGCGGAGGCCATGGTTAGCAGAAGTACACTGCGGGGGGCAAGATGGTGCAAAGAGATTGCTGGGGATGGGTGGTGGTCCCAACTTCTGCACTGAGCTGCCAGCCACTTGTGATTCATTGCATGGTGGAGAATGCAAGTGCTGCCCAGCTTTGATAGCTTTCCATCAGCTCCTTCATTGATGCATTTTCTTCTCCACATTATTGTTTGTGATGATTTGTAACCTGCTTGTTCAGTTCAGGGTAAACACCCAGCAGCTTTTGCACCAGGTGGGGATTAAACTCTGAATAAGGAGCACACCCATTTTATCTACACTGGACCAGTTGGAGTCTGCAAGCAGACAACTGGAACACCCAAAGAAATCAACAGAAACAAATGAGAACAAGTGAAGTCCACACAGGCAGAGACCAGAAATGTGTACGGCATTAGCACTAGCCACTGAGTCACTGGGCTCCTCTTGGTAATGACACAGATTGATAGAAGGCACTATATAAAAGATAGATAGATAGATAGATAGATAGATAGATAGATAGATAGATAGATAGATAGATAGATAGATAGATAGATAGATAGATAGATAGATAGATAGATTTTCCCACCAAAGGCTTGGCACACTGAACATTGGCCCCTACTCTGTCAACCTTCCAGCATTTTCCCAGTAAGGTAGCTTGGCAATGCTGGGGTTTAAAGTCCAGTCCCTCACCCATCATTACACACTCGCCCCAATGGGGATCCAGTGGGTGTTACACTGAGCAGTGAGTTTGCCAGCCTTCCAGAATGTTCCTAGTTGCCCACTGTAAGTGCACTGGTGAGTGGTGCCTCTGTCGATTGTCGATTAACATTTCGTATTTCTTTAGGACATCTCTCTACTCAGGTCAGAGGACACACTGAAGGAGCATGAAGCAGCACTAATGGCAAGGCCTGTATGTTCTGGTAGATTCAGTTGATCAAGACACACAAGGCATAATAAATGTGAAGGTCGACAACAGTGAGGTAATGAATTTTTAAGCACTTTATTTTCTGCAAAGCAAAACCAAAAGCAGGCTGGGATAAAAAATCAGTAAAGGAAATGAAATACTAAGGTAAAATACACAAAATGACTAACCTAAAATTTCAAACTGCAATGAGATGTATGCTGACCGACCGCACAATGCTTGAGCACGTGGTAATGGCTGTGCTCCATTTTTACTTTGCCTTCAGAAAGCATTCAGACCATTTCACTTTCTTTGTGTTTTGTTATGTTGCAGCCTTGTGCTAAATTATTTTTTCCCCCTCGTCCAACAACACTCGATACCCCAGAATGACAACAGGATTTTAGGAAGCTTTGAGCATTTATTACAAGTAAAAAACTGAAATATCTCATTGAAACAAGTGTTCAGACCCGTTGCTTTGGCGCTTGAGCATCACTGAGATGTTTCTACACCTTGTCTGGAGTCCACCTGTGGTCAGTTCAGTTGATCAGATCACGAGTGGGAAAGGTACACACACGTCTGTAGAAGCCGACATTGTGTATCAGAGCAAAAACCAAGCCATGACGTTGAAGGAATTGGCTGCAGAGCTCAGAAAAAGGATTGCATGTGGGAAATGCTACAGAAAATGTCTGCAGCATTAAAAGTTTCCAAGAGGTTCCATAATTTTTTAATGGAAGAATGTCAGAAAAAGTCCGGGAGACTCCTAGAGTGGCCACTCAACCAATCTGAGCAATCACAAAAAGGACTTGGTAAGAGAGGTGACCAAGAACCTAATAGTCACTCTGGTTTTGCTCCAGAGGACCTGAGTAGAGATGGGAGAAACTTCTAGAAGAACAGCCACCACTGCAACTAATCTGGGCTTTATGACAGAGTGGTCAGGTGACACCTGAAAGGGACAAAAAGGCATCTAAAGGACATTCAGACTATGAGAAATAAGATTTTCTGGTTGGATTAAACCAAGATTGATCTCGACTGTAGATGTCACATCTGGAGGAAACCAGGCACCAGTCATCACCTGCTCAATGTTGGTGGCATCATGGTTTTGGGTTGTTTTTCAAAGCCAGGGAGTGGGAGACTAGTCAGGATTGAGATATCCTTGATGGAAATCTTCTTCAAGTGTTCTGGGCCTCAGATTCGGTGGAAGGTTTGCTTTGCAACTGGACAAAGCAAAGACAGGAGTGACTTAGGGTCAACTCTGTCAATGTTCTTGAGTGGCCAAGTCAGAGATCAGACGTGAACCCAAATGAACACCTCTGAAGAGATCTGAAAATAGCTGTCCACTGATGGTCTCAACCCAACCTGACTGAATTTGAGAAGATCTGTAGAGGTGAATGGCAGAAAATCCCCAAGGCCACTTGTGTGAAGTTTGTCACGTCAGACCCTTGATGTCTTCAGGATGGGATTGCTGCCACAAGGGGCTTCAATGAAGTACTAATTAAGGGTCTTCATACTTGTATCAATGTGATATTTCAGATTTTTATTAAAATTTGCAAAACGGGCTGAAGTCCTGTTTTCGTTTTGTTATTCTGGGGTTGCTCAAGTGTGTACTGAGTGAAGGGGTCTAAGTACGTTCTGCAAGCACTGCATTTCTCACTCCTATCATGTGACTGAGAAATCATAAGTGTTGCCTAACAAATTAAGATGGGGGGGGGGGGGGGGGGGGGGTTGCTTGTGATGCTGAGCAGGTTGATTGCGCCAAGCTCGTGATTGGTTGAGCCACTTGACCCCCAATGCTTCTGGGATTTGGGAGCTCTTCATATTGGAGAAAGCATCGTCTTGTTCTTCATTCTCAAGTCAGGGTTCTTTACTGTATGTTCTTGGGTCCCATTCAATGGCCACGGAACATAGTCATGATAGAGTTGTGGCAAGAGACTTAGCGGGACGTGAATGGCGTTTCTGGACACGTAACTCTTTGTCAGCTCAGTGCTCATAGCAGAAGGAATATAGTCGCCACACTCTGCACCACCTAAACTGGGGGCACATTTCACCATGTAGGAGAAGTACAAAGTGCCATGATTCAAGACACACATGCCATTGTGGTTCCCGCTTTTCAATGAGATGTCACATCTTCCCAGCAGGTCAGAGTTCCAATGAAAGTCCGCATCATAGACTTCAAATATGAGTTTTTTAGCCATGGATAGCTTGATGTTGTCAAAGTTGAATGTTTCTCTCCACACAGGGTTGTCATTGTTGTCGATGACTGCAGTACGTTGAAATTCTTCACCATATGAAGCCTTCACAGAACCATCAGTTTTCGTAAGATAGTCACCCCACAGGCCTGTAGCCTTCATGTTTTTCACAGTCAATTTAGCCAGCCCCTTTCCAACAGGACAGCAGTTGACTTTTACGGCATTGTCACCGTGACATATGCAGTTGCAGGGCTCCCTGACGCTCGTATGTGAACCGGCTGAACACTTACTGGAGCAGCTCCTCAAAAGAGCGTGCTCAAAAATGTAATCTTTCAGAGCAGACCTCAGATGTTTGCTCCGGGGATCATTAGGGAAAAGTTTGTGGAGAGGTGCGAGGGAGTAGGAGATGACATCAGGAGTTTTCTTCAGACTGGGAAACCAATGACTGTAGGCTTTGGGATCTGAAGTGGAGGAGAAGAGGAGGTCCCCTACATCCATGTCCCCTCCACTGATCTCCGAGTGGCGCTCATTGAATATGGCACTGAAGCTTTGCGAGTTTGTCAGCTTTTTCAGTTTCTCACGACAGAAATGAGCCTCGGTCTTGACTGTGGCCTTTTGTAAGATGGTAGCTGACGCCTCCACGTCAAGGCAGTCCTTCACAGCTGAGTCAGTCAGGCCATTCAAGGAAGCCTCGCACGTCTTGATAGCCGTGATGCTCTTCACCCTTCCTCCTAGGGACACTTGTCTCATGAAGTGGGTACCGTAGATGTCAATGATAGATTGGTACTGGGACTTTGTGTTACGGGAGTATGTATTAGGAAGAGCCTTGAAGGACTGGGAGAACTCATCACTCATGACTGGAGTGGACTGCACTCTGTAACTGCCAATCAGACAAAAAAGAATCCATTAGACTAATGGCTTGTGGATGATATTCAGCTATAATATAATATAATATAATATAATATAATATAATATAATATAATATAATATAATATAATAGAACGAATGCCTGTCTGTATGTTCCCTGTACAATCCTACACCTTTTGACTGATCTAGACCAAATTTTGCATTGTTGTTTTCTAGGACCATACGATCAAGATCGATAAAAATTTGTTACAAAATCCAAGGGATGAGAATTGTGCAACTCGCAATGATTCGTTCGTGAATCAAATGAACGTTAGACTAAAGATCGTTATGACCGTGATCATTGCACTGGTTCTCGGGTCGTGATTTGTTTTGCAAAACAAATGAGCGTTAGATTGATGATTGTTATAACCCTGATCGTTGTATTGGTTCTCAGGTAGTGATTCCTTCTCGAATCAAATGAGCGTTAGACTAAAGATCGTTATGACCGTGATCGTTGTACTGGTCCTTGGCTAGTGATTCATTCACGAAACAAGCGAACGTTAGATTGATGATTGTTATGACTGTGATCATTATACTGGTTCTCAGGTAGTGATTCCTTCGCGAATCAAATGAGCGTTAGACTTAAGATTGTTATGACCGTGATAGTGGTACTGATTCTCGGATAGTGATTCGTTCACAAATCAAATGAACGTTAGACTAAAGATCATTATGACCGTGATAGTTGTACTGATTCTTGGGTAGTGATTTGTTTGAGAATCAAATGAACGTTAGACTAAAGATTGTTATGACCGTGATAGTTGTACTGATTCTTGGGTAGTGATTTGTTTGCGAATCAAATGAACGTTAGACTAAAGATTGTTATGACTGTGATTGTTTTACTGGTTCTTGGCTAGTGATTCATTCACGAAACAAATGAACGTTAGATTGATGATTGTTATGACTGTGATCATTGTACTGGTTCTCAGGTAGTGATTCCTTCGTGAATCAAATGAGCGTTAGGCTAAAGATCGTTATGACCGTGATCGTTGTACTGGTTCTCGGGTAATGATTAGTTTGCAAATCAAATGAATGTTACACTTAAGATTGTTATGACCATGATCACTGCACTCGTTCTCGGGTCGTGATTTGTTTGCGAAACAAATGAACATTAGACTAAAGGTTGATATGACCATGATCACTGCACTCGTTCTCGGGTAGTGATTTGTTTGCGAATCAAATGAGCATTAGACTAAAGATTGTTATGGCTGCGATTGTTGTACTGGTTCTCCGCTAGTGATTCATTCACAAAAAAAATTAACGTTAGATCGATTGATTGTTATGACCGTGATCGTTTTACTGGTTCTCAGGTAGTGATTCATTCACAAATCAAATGAATGTTAGGCTAAAGATTGTTATGATCATGATCATTGTACTGATTCTCGGGTAGTGGTTTGTTCATGAATCAGATGAGTCAAGTCTCGTGATTCAAGTGATTCTCCTGCATGTGTGTTAAATATCTATAAGCAAAATGAAAGACACTGACAACACCATGCAGAAATGTACAAATGTACACTCCCTTGTCACTCCCTCATATCATTCACTGAAACAGAGTCGTTCAAAAAGAACAAATGGTTTGCCAATCACCCACCACCATACTCCATTACTCTCAAGACTGACGAACTCTGCAATTCTGAATTGGCTAAAGTTGGTTGGAGAGAGTGCATATGTGACACATTGAGCCACTATTTTTAAGTTTTTGTTCTTTCTTTTTCTCCGATCTTTACCTTATATATTTTTTCACTTACTTGTAGAATTCGCAGTATACCTCATGATTGGCAAAGCTGTATTTATCTTTCTTTGATTTCTCCATGGCAAAATTGGCAGCTCTGGAATGGGATCCTCCAAGCATCATGGATGGCTGGAACCTGGGATCGACATTTATTTCCAGGCCCACCTTCCAGTCGTTTTTAATGCTAGAGCCGGTGCTGTTCACCAGAGACTCACTGGACTCGTACACCTGGCTGTAAACCCTCATCTTGCACCGAGGAACAGGGCGCCAATCCACCATCGAAATAGGCAGCTTTTGCTGGACGTTGTTTTCATGGGTGTTTGTGCACAACATGCAAGTACCGCCAGCCTGGTCTACCTTATCCATGTTGATGACGTAGGCACCTGTGCGCTTCATGGTGACGATGTTGAAACCTTCACCTCCCAGATTGTGCCCGGGAACAAACTGAGCTTTGGCACATTCACTACTGGTGGCGTTTCTGCAGGCTTCAACCATTAAAGGAGAAGTGAAAAAGACAAAGGGCAAAGAAGCCAGGGAGAGCAACACCAGATGCATCTCCATTTCGTCATGTGGGTGGGCTGAATCTGTGAATAGAACACAAAGTGGAGATACAGAAATCAGACATGAGTGTTCAATCAGGATGGAAGTTAGGGATTGTCTCAGACCCCTTGTCATCTCACATCCTTTTGAGTTCATCATCACCCTTCATTTTAATAGATGTTGTGAGTAACTTCAGTGTGCATATTCTCTGATCTGCCTTTTCTGTCTGCAACGGGCAGAAGCTCCCTTATTCAAAGAGGATGAAGCTGAAGAGAGTTGGTCTCAGACACTCCCTAGGTGCAGAACGAAAGCTGAATACCTCATACCAGGACTCCAACACCGCACTCACTTTCTGACAGCAGACCCTGATGATGGGTGACACAGCTCACCCTAAGCCATTCAGGTTAGGCTTAGTCATTATGTCCATGTCAGTAGGATTCATTTTCAAGAAGGCTTAGGGTTAGGGTTTGATTTATGGCTCTGTGTATTTCTTTATGTTTTATTATCTTTGCTACCATGCCCCTAAATGGCTTCTGATTTCCCAAGACGATAGACTAACCTCTCTGCTCTGCATATGAAAGTGTCTGAATGTTATGAGAGCATCTGAGACCTCAAGAGTGTCTATCAGCACCTGGATCCAAGTGTCTGAACCTGAGAACATCTTCATGTAACAGGGTCTCAGAGTGTGTGAGGGTGCCTGTCTGCCGCTGATCTTCAGAATGTTTGAGGGCATCTGAGAGCAGTGAGTGTCTCTCCATTCCTGGATCTCAGAGTGTCTAAGGATGCCTGACTACAGCTGAGTTTGAGGGTTGTGGTGGACGGCGAAGAGAAGAAAGATGGGGGAAGGCACCTATTCAGGGACACTGCCTCCCCCAAGACGCCAGATGGCGAGTTCCCAGCAGTGTAGCGGTGCCCCGGATTCCCACAGGGCATCATGGACTTTGTAGTTCGGCTTCACAGCCCTGCTGTGTACCGTGGGTGCCGCCAGAGGACGTTGCCAGGACACACGAGGCTTTATGCTTTCCATATAGCCCAAAAGTACTTCCAAATCATGGGGACGGAAGGAGAGAACTACTTACGGGCTGAAGAAAAATGTAATTCTCCATCTGACCCGAAAGTGTTGACAAATCACGTAAACAGAAGAGGAGAAGCTCTTCCGGGTCAAGAACTATATGAAGGACTATGGGAAACCCAGAAGAGGAGCCGGAGTTGGGAGGGAGTGTGACAGAGCTTGCTGGGAGGTGTGGAGGAGAATTGTATTGTTGAGTTTGGTTTGTGTTTATTGTGGTGCTTTGGGGCACAATACAAAGAAGAAGTAAAGAAAATAAATATCTTCTTAGTGATTTTATTCCGTGTCCTGTGTGCTGTCTGTTGGGGTAAAGGTGAGCAACAGCACCACCAAGCGTCCACTTTGTGACAGGGTGTATGAGGGATGTGAGAATGTCTGAGTCGGAGAGTCGGCGCTTAGATCTCAGTCTGGCTCAGCCTAATGGCATCTTCATGAACTTCATGAGACCTTGACTACAGCTAACTTTGAGGATGCATGAGGGATGTCAGATTGTCTGAGCCCAAGACCATCTTTGTGCACTTGGATCTCGGAGCATCTGAAGGCCATGTGCATGTCTGAACCTGAGAGTGTCTGTCTATAACGACTTTTGGAGTATTTGAGAATTGTGAGAACATTTGAGAGCAGAGAGTGTCTTATCTACACCTGGGTCTCAGAATGTCCGAGGAATATGAGAGTGTCTCTGGCCCTGGAATGTCTGAGCCTGGGAGTATCGCCTGTCTCCACCTGGATTTCAGAATGTGCAAGCGGAGTGAGAGCATCTCAGACCCAAGAGTGTTGTCAGTCTATGACTGGGCCACAAGACTGTCTGTCTGCACCTGGATTTGAGTGTCTGAACCTGAGAAGGACCTTAATTGCCTGGATCTCTGAGAATCTAAGTCTAATGACATCTCCATGCATTGTGTCTCAGGTTGCCTGACTGGACTGGATGATTGGATTTTTACAGCAATGATGGTAGTTTGTATTAACTGGGGCACGGAGCATGGAATTTAAAGAAGTACTGCAAGATTGTATTTCAATTGCAGACCAGGCTTGTGGATATTCATCAATTTGTGTTGATGGCCAGTTCTTTATAGCTTGTATATCTGTCGCCCAGTTATAAAATTGAAAGCTGGGTAGTGCCGTGCCACCTTCTGCTTTAGGTCATTCTAGAGTTGCCATTTGGATGAGCCGATGTTTCGAATTCCAAATAAATGAAGTTTTGATGGACTCTAATTTCTTTAAAAAATGATTTGTTAATGTAAATGGGGATGCTTTGAAATTGGAAGAGCAGCTTGATTTTCTCTACTAGTCCAGCATTTCTCAACCTTTAAGTATTTGCGACCCGAGTTTTCATAACAGTTTTAATTGCGCCCCCCTAACGTTTTTTTGAAAGGAGCCCACTAATACCAATTTGTTCTTTTTTACTTAATGATATATCATAGATGCATATTTTATTATACCTACTTAACTTTTATCGACATTTATCTAACTCTATATTTATTTTTCTAGTATCAGAATGTAGTTTAAGTTCATTCCTTTTGGTTTCAATAGATGTATTTTTCACATCCTCACGCCCCCCTTTTTGTTACTTCGTGCCCCCCTAGAGGGGACCGTCCCACAGTTTGAGAACCACTGTACAGGTGGAGGGTAGACCATCTAGTCATCCATCCATCCATTATCCAACCCGGTATATCCTAACTACAGGGTCACGGGGGTCTGCTGGAGCCAATCCCAGCCAACACAGGGCACAAGGCAGGAAACAAACCCCAGGCAGGGCGCCAGCCCACCGCAGCCATCTAGTCGTGTCTTGTTTAATTTTTTTCCATGCAGACAGCAAAATTTGTTTGAAAAGAGCTTTAGATTTACCTGTAATGTTTACCCCTAGATATTTAAAATGATCTGCACTGTCCTGCTCCACTGACAGACTGAGGAGATCGTTCCTCCCTCAAACTATGTGACTCTTCAATTCCACCCGGGGGGTTAAACGTTAACAATATTCAAAGTTATTGTCTGTTTTTACCTGCATTTTTATTACTCTTTAATTTAATATTGTTTTTTGTATCAGTATGCTGCTGCTGGAGTATGTGAATTTCCCCTTGAGATTAATAAAGTATCTATCTATCTATCTATCTATCTATCTATCTATCTATCTATCTATCTATCTATCTATCTATCTATCTATCTATCTATCTATCTATCTATCTATCTATCTATCTATCTATCTATCTATCTATCTATCTATCCTGCCTACTATACTAAAACTAACATCTATCTATCTATCTATCTATCTATCTATCTATCTATCTATCTATCTATCTATCTATCTATCTATCTATCTATCTATCTATCTATCTATCTATCTATCTATCTATCTATCTATCTATCTAACTATCTATCTATCTAACTATCTATCTCTCTATCTATCTATCTATCTATCTATCTATCTATCTATCTATCTATCTATCTATCTATCTATCTATCTATCTATCTATCTATCTATCTATCTATCTATCTATCCAAATTGATCCAGATATCTTTTGAAAAGCTGCTAATGCTTTTAGGACTGCTGGCACAGAATTTTGTGGGTCTGATATATATACAGTACCATATCATCGGCTTACTGTATCGTGATATTTTCTGTTCAAGTCCTTTTCAGAAAATCCCCTTTATCTGTGACGTGTTTATAAAAGTATACAGCCAACGGTTCAATGGCAATTGCAAACAACAGTCTTAACAAGTGTAACAATTGTATTGCACAGAAATAAGCCACTAGGAGCAGATCTGAGGACAGGGGCGCAGCACAGAGTTCTGGGTCTGGACTTCTAAATGGTGGTCAAAGCTGTTGTAGAACCTTCCAGAACCAGTTTGAATGCTACAGACCCTTCTGTCACATGGAAGTGGGACAAAGAGACCGTGGGTGGGGTGGAAGCTGCGCTTCACAATACTAAAGGCTTTGCAGGTGCAACGCTTTATAAAGGTGCCTTAAATGGTGAGCCGAGGGGTCTCGATGACCATCCGTTGTAGGACCTTATGTCATTTTTTTTCAAGTTAAATTGAGGATTAACATGTTTAAATTGCTCAACTTTCCAGGCTTTTTCCCCAAGTAATCTCGAAGCAGACAACAACAAGCAAATTGCCAAGGACAGCAGACAATAGTAGACTTCTACCTGTGAGGTGAGACACTCCCAGCATTTATACAGTATATACTGTCAGTATAAGTTTATTGTTGATTTTAGTCACCTAAAATACTTGTGTGATAGAGAAATTCTAAAATGAAATTTCAATTTGGCATGAAAAACACTAAAAAGATTCACCTGTATTGATTCATGTGACAAAATAAAGTTAAATTTTGTAACCCATTGTGAAGTGTTAACATGTGGGTGGATTCAGGTGTTGAATTTCCATTTTATGGTTAACGTTATTTATCAGTAATGACATACAACAGAAAATATCGGATTGATGCCATGTCATTTTCTAACCCCGAAATATACATATAATATATATATATCAACTAAAAAAAAAAAACTTGCGATGAGACAAGACTTTTTCCTGAGGACGAGATGTGATCTTTTGAAGAGAGACAGAGAGATAGAGACAGACAGGTTAGGGATAATGGAAGCAGGAAAATTCAAAAGTCTCCAAAAATGAGAGTAAAGATCGCATTAGTGCAAACAATCTGAAAATATTAGATAGATAGATAGATAGATAGATAGATAGATAGATAGATAGATAGATAGATAGATAGATAGATAGATAGATAGATAGATAGATAGATAGATAGATAGATAGATAGATAGATAGATAGATAGATAGATACTTTATTAATCCCAGGGGGAAATTCACAAATTACTCGGGGAAATAACAGAACAGCGAAAAGAGATTCAGGTGCTGTACAGGTTTTTAAACGTTCAAAGCTCCGCACGAAATGCAGATCAGGTGGCACGGCAGCAGCAGCAGCAAGCCAATAGCTTCTCGAGCAAAGAGGAGGTGAAAGTAACACTTGTTACTTGTTTCCCAATGTATCAGGGTTTCGTAGGAGCGGCCACGTCTCCTTAGGGTGCGCTCAGCCCCCCCCTCTTCACAACGGCACCTACCGTTGGCGGGGGGGGGGGGGGGTAGTCAAGCGAATTGCAGATCACGCGTGAGGGCAGCAGCAGCGCGCCAGCAGCTGCTTGAGCAAAGAGGAGTTAAAGAAAAATGTATTTGTTTCCCATTGTATCACCATTTGAGAGGGGGTTTCCAAGAAACGGCCGCTGGCAGGGGGGGGAAAGGGGTTGGTGAGCAAAGCGAGCAGGGGGCAAATACCCCTAGTATATACTGTATATATATATATATATATATAAGTACCCCTCCTTTAACCGCCTCCTCATCGTGGTGGAGGGGTTTGCGTGTCCCAATGATCCTAGGAGCTCTGTTGTCCGGGGCTTTATGCCCCTGGTAGGACCACCCAAGGCAAACTGGTCCTATGTGAGGGATGAGACAAAGAGCGGTTAAACAAACCTCCTATGATGAAAAACAATTTTGGACGGCGTTTTCCCTCGCCCGGACGCGGGTCACCGGGGCCCCACTCTGGAGCCAGGCCTGGAGGTGGGGCTCGATGGCGAGCACCTGGTGGCTGGGCCTGCACCCATGGGGCTCTGCCGGGCACAGCCCGAAGAGGCAACGTGGGTCCCCCTTTCCATGGGCTCACCACCTATGGGAGGGGCCAAGGAGGTCGGGTGCAGTGTGAGTTGGGTGGTGGCCGAAGGCGGGGACCTTGGCGGTCCGATCCTCGGCTACAGAAGCTGGCTCTTGGGACGTGGACCTGGACGCCTCCCTGGTGAGGTGTTCTGGGCACGTCTAACTGGGAGGAGGCCCCGGGGAAGACCCAGGACACGCTGGAGGGACTATGTCTCTCGACTGGCCTGGGAACGCCTTGGGATTCTCCCGGAAGAGCTAGAAGAAGTGGCCGGGGAGAGGGAAGTCTGGGTATCTCTGCTCAAGCTGCTGCCCCCGCGACCCGACCTCGGATAAGCGGGAGACAATGGATGGATGGATGGATATATATATATAAGTAGGTACACAGACGTAGACAAATGTGTTTGTCCCCTTACTGCTCCTTGAAAATGTGCAATATGCCTCCTGAGAAGCCATTGTTCCCCCTGTAGCCGCAAGCCTTTGAAATTTCTTCGAGTAAAGCAAAGCAAGTGTGATAAGAGATCAAGCATTGCTTATTCTACAAAGACCCTCTCAAATGGCCTGCACACATGTCTTGGTACCCCTAGATCAGATCCTAGACTATTTGATTCAAGTGATTTTTCAAACTGGCTGTTTTCTTGAATTCATCTCCGAATCGTGGAATCAATCATTCAGCCCATTTAAATAGAGAAAAGTTGTCACCTTGCTGTTTGGTGTCCCACCCTGAACATGCAGCAGAGAAAGCAAAGGAGAGAGTTGTCTGAGGAGATCAGAAAGAAAATTTTAGACAGGCATGTTAAAGGCAAAGGTGAGAAGAACATCTCAAAGCAGCTTGATGTTCCTGTGACAACAGTTGTAAATATTATGGTGAAGTTTAAGGTCCATGGGACTGTAGCCAACCTCTCAAGAGGAAAACCGACCCCAGAATGGGCAGAAGGGCAGTGAGGATGGTGGACAAAATGCCAAGAATAACTTTGGAAGAGATACAAGCTGAACTCCAAGGTTGAGGTCCATCAGTGTCTGACCACACCGTCTAACGCTTACTGAGTGACAGTGGACTCAATGGAAGAAGACCCAGGAGGACTCCACTTCAAAAACGCCATGCTGGAATTTGCTAAAATGTATATTGACAAGTCACAATGACTTCTGGAAGAATGTCCTTTGGACAGATGAGACACAACTGGAGCTTTTTGGCAAGTCACATCAGCTCTGTGTCTACAGATGACAAAATTAAGTTTTCAAAGAAAAGAACACCACAGCTACTGTGAAACATGGAAACCGTTCTGTTTTGGGGCTGCTTTGCTGCATCTGGCATGTGGGGCATTGAGTCTGTGCAGGGGACGACAAAATCTCAACACTTATCGAGACATTCTGGAGTGAAACTCACTGCCCAGTGTCAGAAAG
The DNA here is from genome assembly GCF_900747795.2 of Erpetoichthys calabaricus. Lineage (NCBI taxonomy): Eukaryota > Metazoa > Chordata > Cladistia > Polypteriformes > Polypteridae > Erpetoichthys > Erpetoichthys calabaricus. Next base: position 6,951,012 of record NC_041405.2, on the reverse strand, counting down.
CTCTGTCTCAGTCAGAGGTCATGGACCCTCCAACATGATAATGAGCCAAAACACACAGCTAAAGCACAAAGAATGGCTTAGAACAAAACATTGGACTATTCTGAAATGGTCTTCCATGGGCCCTGATTCGAATCCTATGGAACATCTACGGAAAGAATTGAAACCGGAGAAGACCCCTTCAAACCTGACCCAGCTGAACGAGTGGGCTGATCAACCTGTGGACAGGTGCAGAAGTCTCATGGAGAGCTCCAGGGATTGCAGACTCTAAAGGTTGCAGGTCCCATCATATTTGCCCAAGCCATTCTTATTTGGGTTGTTTTTTGAGATATTCTTTTGAATCCAAGCTCTAAAGTACATTTTTATTAACAATGGAATAAACAATGATGGCTGCCAATGATCTTTACCAGTTTCAAGTTATTTCAGAGACAAATTTTTAATGGACGGATACCAACAAATGCGTCCACGTCTAACGGTAGAGGCCCGAGGCCCTCTCAATGTTCAGCGCCCTTTTCCAGTTTCCATTCCTCTGATGTCTGCCCATATAATCGTACCATTCCTACACATTTTTCATTAAGACATTTAATGCTCCTGGTGCTGATACTTTTTACGAGCTCAAACTTACAAAGCTAATAAAATGTCCCCACTCCAGGAGAGCTTCAAACACAACTCTCTGGACCCAAGAGCGCCTAACGATACTCGGTTCCTCTGGCCGCTTTGAGCATCACGATCGGAAACGTTTCCTTACCTGGAAGGTGGCAGCCTGATGTTGACGAGTGAAGATCAGGGCTAGCCACTCCACTCTTATAACGCCACTCCCTGGGTGTTTGCCGGGGGTGTTAGGAGGCGGCGCTGGGAGCTGAGCCTGTGGTTGTGATGATTGCAGTGCGAGTGTGGAGGTGAGAAGGAAAGGGGAAGGAGCAGAGCGGAGGAATCCAGCGCAGTCGCTTGTGATTCAATGCATGATGTAAGGTGGTGTCTGGCCAGGGTCTCCTTACAGTTTACATCTCTCTTATTGTCACCTAAGCTTTTTTAAATACAATGTCAGTGCTGAGTTCCATCAAATTGATGTCATCTCAAAAGCTATGGACCCTGCCTAGAGAGACCAAAAGCATCAAAAGCATTTTCAGATCAATCGATATTTCACAAAATGCTTCTCCAAATGCAAGGACTGAACCAGTGACCTCCCAGCTTGACGTCCAGGGTTGCAGCCAACAGTCCACAATCGAGTGAAGTGGCTTCACCTGGTCACACGGTTCCTGAGTTGGCCTCCCAGATTTCTGAAATGATGACCCTCCTGCCAGTCTTTTTGAGACGCTGCCCTCTTTCTTTAAGAAGGCCTGAGCTTCTCTGTCACCTCCTGGTGGGACTCCTGTAATCACTAATGTCCCAAAGAAATGATATGGTGGCACCTTTACTGCTTCTCTTGTATACCACACAAAGATGGGTGGTCCACAGCATTGCCACTGCCACTCCATAATTTCCTCTCAGGTGCTTATTGAGCCCTGTCCACGTCCTGCACCACTGCTTCTTTCCCTTGCCCACTGAGCAACCCCTCACAAAATCAGCAGTTAAGGCTTTGGACTTAACCCTGAGGGTGAGGGTCCAAAATCCCACTACGGACATTATGTGACAATGGAAAATACAACAAAGGAAAATACAAAGGAAATGTCACCAATGGTATCTCAAATGTAACAAGTCACCTTGGATAAAGATGCCAGCCAAATAATAAGTTGTAATATATAAGCACATAAATTTCGTCTATTTATAATATTGCGCCTTACAACCTTATTTACTGTCATATAGCGCCTTCCTCTTTATCCTTTGAATTGTTCAGGTTCTTCATGACCCATGAAGTGATGAATCACCAGTGGAGCTCCTGAGCGTCTGAGGATATTTTGACGTCTGAATGTCCATCCAATGTCTGAGGTGACAGCTGGGCATTCTATTGTTGGCTGCAAGGTGGTCACTTGGTGGACATCTCTCTTTCTTTCTTTCTTTCTTTCTTTCTTTCTTTCTTTCTTTCTTTCTTTCTTTCTTTCTTTCTTTCTTTCTTTCTTTCTTTCTTTCTTTCTTTCTTTCTTTCTTTCTTTGTCTTTTCCTTCACAAGTACATTTCCAGAAAGCCTGTTGACCACGTCTTCTCTTATTTTGATGTTCCTTTTTTCCTCTTTTCTTCTTTATGACCTTCACTTTCTGTTGCTTAGTCCTAACAGTTTCTTCTTCTTGATGATTATCACTAAAAATTTGATCAGGGAGAAAAAAAATAGTGCAGGTTTTGGGGGCAGTAAGTAAACCGAAGTGTAGGTGGACAAGTTTTCAAAGTTCTCACTCAGTCTGGTAGACACTGTGGCGTTTGATTGGACCGACGTTACAGGATTTGTCCTCTGGGGGTCAGCGTTTGACCTTTGTTTAAATCCTGCCTTCATGCCATAATCCCGACTGTTACAACAATAATAAACTCATCCCTCGACACTGGCTCTGTGCCGCTCACTTTTAAAATTGCTTCTGTAACCCCACTGTTAAAAAAGTCTGGTCTTGATGCTGACAATCTTAACAATTTCTGGCCTATTTCCCACTTACCTTTCCTGGTCAAAAGTTCTTGAGCGTGTTGTAGCTTCCCAACTCACCAATTATTTAACCTCTAATAGTTTGATGGAACCCTTTCAGCTGTGAAACTGCTCTGCTACGGGTAACCAATGATTTGCTTATGGCAGCAGACTCTGGACAAACCAACATATTAATTCTATTAGACCTCAGTGCAGCATTTGGCACTCAGGTCAGACATGACATCCTACTGTCCAGAATGGAGAACATGCTGGGTATCTCTGGCACTGCCCTCCAGTGGTTCAAGTCCTATCTGACTGATAGGCAAGAGTTTGTTAGTCTTGGCAACAGCAGATCCAGCTCAGCGCCAGTCACACAAGGAGCTCCTCAGGGCTCTGTCCTCGGTCCTCTTCTCTTCTGTATTTATATGCTTCCCCTTGGCCATATTATACGTAGCTATGGACTGGGTTATCATTTTTATGCAGATGATACTCAACTCTACTTCAATGTTAAAAGTGGAACTTCATCAGAGCTTTCTCAGCTCACAACCTGCCTTAGTGAAATTAAAACCTGGATGGAGCAGAACTCTTTAAAATTAAATTGCAATAAAACTGAACTCCTGCAAATTGGGACTAAAATGCAACTTAATAAAATGAGCTCCTTCCCAGTCTATCTTGGCGGTGAGAATCTTGGTGTCATTTTTGATTCCTCCCTCACTTATTCCGCCCACATAAATCACATTAAGAAACTTTCTTACTTTCACCTCTGTAACATATCCCGTGTTCGCTCCTTCCTCTCCTTCTCTAATGCTGAGAAGCTTGTCCATGCTTTTATCACATCCCGCATCGATTATTGTAATTCCCTACTGGCAGGTGCTCCTTCTAATCTTATATCACAGCTCCAGCTTATTGAAAACTCAGCTGCAAGAGTCCTTACATGGACCAGCAGCAGCGAGCACATCACACCCATCCTGCTCCGTCTCCACTGGCTCCCTGTGTCCTACAGAATCGAATATCAAATCCTCCTAATAACTTACAAAGCCTTAAATAACCTCGCGCCAAACTACATCAGTGACCTTCTCCATCACTATGTGCCTGCCCACCCACTAAGGTCCTCTGATTCTGGTAATCTTGTTGTGCCTCACACTAATCTACACTCCATGGGTGACAGCAGGGCCTTCAGCTGTATAGCGCCCAGACTCTGGAGTGACCTACCGAAATTAATCAGGTCAGCTGACTCCATGAATTTTTTTAAAAAACAACTCAGAACTCATCTGTTCAGTTTGGCTTTTAGCTCTACTTGACTTTATTATCCTTCTCTCAGTTTACTTCTCTGTCAAGATGTTCATGTAACCTGTGTGTGTGTGTGTGTGTGTGCGTGTGTGTGTGTGTGTGTATGTGCGAGACCATCAATTATGTTGTCTGTTAGGCTTTTTCTCTGAATTCACTGTCATAATCTTCTTTATTTATTTATCTGGTTTGTACAATACTCTATACCATGCCATTCTTTCTTATATTCTGTAAGTGCCTTCAGCATGGGAAAGGCACTATATAAATAAAATGTATTATTATTATTATTATTATTATTATTTATTATCGGGTCAGTCGGAGTTCAGTTTTTATGTTGGAGCTTCCACATTTCTCTCTCTACTTCCTACATCTGGACAATTTAGGATTGGAAAAGAAAGACAGTAGAAATCTAATAGCTTGGTGCTTAGCGGCCTAAAGGGCAGATGGGTGCTCTGACGTGTTAATTGATGATGTATTAGATATGTAAACTCTTCGCTCGACTCTGGTATTTTTTTTTTTCATTTAAATGAAGCAGTTCTTCAAACCAGCAGTGGGCCAAAACCACATCTCAGATAATTTTAGACACGTCCTTAATCTTTCTTTCATAAGTAAAATACTTAAAAAAAATGTAAACAGTTCAATTATTAAATTAACAGTTATATTAGTTCAGTTCCAGTCAGTCTAACTATAGCACCGGACTACCAAGAACATAACCTCAGCTTGATGACCTAAAGAAACATCCCAAGACCCCTCACGGCTGTGGTCACACTTCTGCGGTTTGGTGAAGCGACTCTGTTAAGGTAGGAAGAGCAGCTCCTATTGTTATCAGATGTGTGTTTGAATGAACATATACAAGACTGTTTTGAATGAAGATTTCCACCTGGCAGAAGCAGACTGTCCTTTATGGGGCCTGTGGTGTGCAAATAGACTCATCTCCTCTAGTCAAATTCTGGAAGTTGGGGTGAACCCCAAGATGTCTTTAGTCTTTATGCTCATTATTTACAATGCTAGTAAAGGATAGATGGTTGCAAATGAGCAAAAAATAAAACCGAAAGGTTAGACAACTTCCTCATCTGTGGAAGAGCTCTCAGTGAGCTGCTGCTGCTGCTGAAGGGCTCATGCATATTTTCTGTTATTACATTTTTTAACAGTTCACATTCTCACATTTTACTAAAACTCTTAGTGATGAATCTGCATGTACTCTTTGGCACAATAAGAAAGACAACAACAGAACATCTGAGGTATCTGTTGTGGTTTAAAAAAAACTGTGAAAAATAGCTCTTCACATCAGTAGTAGTCATCATCACAAAGAACTGCGAAGAGCAAACACTTGAAGAGCCAACAGAGCTGGAGACTGAGAGGAGAGGCACAGCCGTCCAGCCCCCTCAGGACCCCCGGCCTTCAAATGATTTTACATCGAGACTTGGAGGGCATGAAGTGACAGTCCATTGGCCATAAGTGGGGACAATGTGTCGACCGCACTGTGAAGATGGTGGTGTCCACCATCAAATGTATGGAACATCTACTTACCTATGTCTTATATAGTGCTTTTTCTATCTATCTATCTATCTATCTATCTATCTATCTATCTATCTATCTATCTATCTATCTATCTATCTATCTATCTATCTATCTATCTATCTATCTATCTATCTATCAGAGAGGGACACATTTACATTTTTTTTTGTGCACTGGGTGGTTCCATTAGGCACCCACTGTTGGGACTGGGAGGTGAGAAGTTAAAAGGCTGTCTGTACTTATTAATGGTATTTGCTGTCCTGCAAAGGAGTCACTGCTTTGAAGTTTGGCCTTAGAGAATGTCTGTATTTATCTGGCTTGGAAATATTGGTTCCTAATCAGCATATCTGTACTTATTAATGT